>NC_091984.1:131267025-131915051 GCF_044704955.1 Pristiophorus japonicus
TGAGCAGTGGAGGCCTGGAACTAATTACTGAGCAGTGGAGGACTGGCGCTAGTTACTGAGCAGTTGTGGCCTGGGACTAGATACTGAGCAGTGGTGGCTTGGGACTAGTTACTGAGCAGTGGAGGCCTGGGGCTAGTTACTGAGCAGCGGAGGCCTGAGGCTAGTTACTGAGCAGTGGAGGCCAGGGACTAGTTACTGAGCAGTGGAGGCCTGAAACTAGTTACTGAGCAATGGGGGCGTGGGACTAGTTCCTGAGCAGTGGAGGCCTGGGACTAGTTACTGAGCAGTGGAGGCCTCGGGCTAGTTACTGAGCAGTTGTGGCCTGAGACTAGTTACTGAGCAATGGAGGCCTGAGGTTAGTTCCTGAGCAGTCATGGTCTGGGTCTAGTAACTGAGCAGTCATGGCCTGGGACTAGTTACTGAGCAGTTGTGGCCTGGGGCTAGTTACTGAGCAGTCGTGGCCTGGGACGAGTTTCTGAGCAGTTGTGGCCTGGGACTAGTTACAGAGTAGTTGTGGCCTGGACAAGTTAATGAGCAGTTGTGGCCTGGGACTAGTTACTGAGCAGTCATGGACTGAGACTAGTTACTGAGCAGTGGAGGCCTGGGGCAAGTTACTGAGCAATTGTGGCCTGGGACTTGTTGCTGAGCAGTGGAGGCCTGAGGCTTGTTACGGACCAGTCGTGGCCTGAGACTAGTTACTGAGCAGTGGAGGCCTGCGGCTTGTTACTGAGCAGTGGAGGCCTGGGACTAGTTACTGAGCAATTGTGGCCTGGGGCTAGTTACTGAGCATGGAGGCCTGGGGCTAGTTACTGAGCAGTTGTGGTCTGGGACTAGTTACTGAGCAGTGGAGGCCTGATGCTAGTTACTGAGCAGTGCAGGCCTGGGACTAGTTACTGAGCAGTCGTGGTCTGGTACTAGTTACTGAGCAGTCGTGGCCTGGACTATTACTGAGCAGTGGAGGCATGGGGCTAGTTACTGAGCAATGGAGGCCTGATGCTAGTTACAGAACAGTGGAAGCCTGGGACTAGTTACTGAGCAATGGAGGCCTGGGACTTGTTACTGAGCAGTTGTGGCCTGGGACTCGTTACTGAGCAATGGAGTCCTGGGACTAGTCACTGAGCAATTGTGGCCTGGGATTGTTACTGAGCAGTGGAGGCCTGGGACTAGTTACTGAGCAGTTGTGGCCTGCGGCTCCTTACTGAGTAGTGATGCACTGAGACAAATTACTGAGCAGTGGAGGCCTGGGGCTAGTTACTGAGCATGGCGACCTGGGACAAGTTACTGAGCAGTGGAGGCCTGAGGCTAGTTACTGAGCAGTTGTGGCCTGGGACTAGTTACTGAGCAGTGGAGGCCTGGAACTAATTACTGAGCAGTGGAGGCCAGGGACTAGTTACCGAGCAGTTGTGGCCTGGGACTAGATACTGAGCAGTGGTGGCTTGGGACCAGTTACTGAGCAGTGGAGGCCTGGGGCGAGTTACTGAGCAATTGTTGCCTGGGACTAATTACTGAGCAGTGGAGGCCTGGGGCTAGTTACTGAGTAGTGGAGGCCTGGGTCTAGTTACTGAGCAGTCATGGCCTGGGACTAGTTACTGAGCAGTTGTGGCCTGGCGCTAGTTACTGAGCAGTGGAGGCCTGGGGCTAGTTACTGAGCAGTGGAGGCGTGGGATTAGTTACTGAGCAGTGGAGGCCTGGGACTAGTTCCTGAGCAGTCGTTGTCTGGGACTAGTTACTGAGCAGACGTGGCCTGGGACTATTACTGAGCAGTGGAGGCCTGGGGCTAGTTGCTGAGCAATGCAGGCCTGGGGCTAGTTACTGAGCAATGGAGGCCTGATGCTAGTTACTGAGCTGTGGAGGTCTGAGACTTGTTACTGAGCAATGGAGTCCTGGGACTAGTTACTGAGCAGTTGTGGCCTAGGGCTAGTTACTGAGCAGTCATGGACTGAGACTAGTTACTGAGCAGTGGAGGCCTGGGGCTATTTACTGAGCAGTGGAGGTCTGGGGCTAGTTACTGAGCAATTGTGGCCTGGGGCTAGTTACTGAGCAATGGACGCCTGGGACTATTTACTGAGCAGTGGAGGTCTGGGGCTCGTTACGGACCAGTCGTGGCCTGGGACTAGTTACTGAGCAGTGGAGGCCTGGGGCTTGTTACTGAGCAGTGGAGGCCTGGGGCTAGTTACTGACCAGTCGTGGCCTGGGACTAGTTACTGAGCAGTGGAGGCTTGGGGCTTGTTACTGAGCAGTGGAGGCCTGGGACTAGTTACTGAGCAATTGTGGCCTGGGGCTAGTTACTGAGCATGGAGGCCTGCGGCTAGTTACTGAGCAGTTGTAGTCTGGGATTAGTTACTGAGCAGTTGTGGTCTGGGACTAGTTACTGAGCAGTGGAGGCCTGGGGCTAGTTACTGAGCAGTTATGGCCTGGGACTAGTTACTGAGCAGTGGAGGCCTGGGGCTAGATACTGAGCAGTGGAGGCCAAAGGCTAGTTACTGAGCAGATGTGGCCTGAGACTAGTTACTGAGCAGTGGAGGCCTGGGGCTAGTTACTGAGCAGTGGAGGCTTGAGGCTAGTTACTGAGCAGTGGAGGCCTGGAACTAATTACTGAGCCGTGGAGGACTGGTGCTAGTTACTGAGCAGTTGTGGCCTGGGACTAGATACTGAGCAGCGGAGGCCTGAGGCTTGTTACTGAGCAGTGGAGGCCTGGGGCTAGTTACTGAGCAGCGGAGGCCTGAGGCTTGTTACTGAGCAGTGGAGGCCAGGGATGAGTTACTGAGCAGTGGAGGCCTGAAACTAGTTACTGAGCAATGGGGGCCTGGGACTAGTTCCTGAGCAGTGGAGGCCTGGGACTAGTTACTGAGCAGTGGAGTTCTCGGGCTAGTTACTGAGCAGTTGTGGCCTGAGACTAGTTACTGAGCAAGGGAGGCCTGAGGTTAGTTACTGAGCAGTCGTGGTCTGGGTCTAGTTACTGAGCAGTCATGGCCTGGGACTAGTTACTGAGCAGTTGTGGCCTGGGGCTAGTTACTGAGCAGTGGAGGCCTGGGGCTAGTTAATGAGCAGTGGAGACGTGGGACTAGTTACTGAGCAGTGGAGGCCTGAGACTAGTTACTGAGCAATGGAGGACTGAGGTTAGTGTCTGAGCAGTCATGGCCTGAGACTAGTTACTGAGCAGTGGAGGCCTGGGAGCAGTTACGGAGCAGTCGTGGTCTGGGACTAGTTACTGAGCAGTGGAGGCCTGGGACTAGTTACGGAGCAGTCGTGGCCTGGGACGAGTTTCTGAGCAGTGGAGGCCTGGGACTAGTTCCTGAGTAGTTGTGGTCTGGGACAAGTTACTGAGCAGTTGTGGCCTGGGACTAGTTACTGAGCAGTTGTGGCCTGGGTCTCGTTACTGAGCATGGAGGCCTGGGACTAGTTACTGAGCAGTCATGGACTGAGACTAGTTACTGAGCAGTGGAGGCCTGAGACTAGTTACTGAGCAGTTGTGTCCTGGGGCTTGTTACTGAGCAATGGAGGCCTGGGACTATTTACTGAGCAGTGGAGGTCTGGGGCTAGTTACGGACCAGTCGTGGCCTGGGACTAGTTACTGAGCAGTGGAGGCCTGGGGCTTGTTACTGAGCAGTGGAGGCCTGGGGCTAGTTACTGACCAGTCGTGGCCTGGGACTAGTTACTGAGCAGTGGAGGCTTGGGGCTTGTTACTGAGCAGTGGAGGCCTGGGACTAGTTACTGAGCAATTGTGGCCTGGGGCTAGTTACTGAGCATGGAGGCCTGCGGCTAGTTACTGAGCAGTTGTAGTCTGGGATTAGTTACTGAGCAGTTGTGGTCTGGGACTAGTTACTGAGCAGTGGAGGCCTGGGGCTAGTTACTGAGCAGTTATGGCCTGGGACTAGTTACTGAGCAGTGGAGGCCTGGGGCTAGATACTGAGCAGTGGAGGCCAAAGGCTAGTTACTGAGCAGATGTGGCCTGAGACTAGTTACTGAGCAGTGGAGGCCTGAGACTAATTACTGAGCAGTGGAGGCCTGGGGCTAGTTACTGAGTAGTGGAGGCCTGGGTCTAGTTACTGAGCAGTCATGGCCTGGGACTAGTTACTGAGCAGTTGTGGCCTGGCGCTAGTTACTGAGCAGTGGAGTCCTGGAGCTAGTTACTGAGCAATTGTGGCCTGGGATTGTTACTGAGCAGTGGAGGCCTGGGACTAGTTACTGAGCAGTTGTGGCCTGCGGCTACTTACTGAGCAGTGATGCACTGAGACAAATTACTGAGCAGTGGAGGCCTGGGGCTAGTTACTGAGCATGGCGACCTGGGACTAGTTACTGAGCAGTGGAGGCCTGAGACTAGTTACTGAGCAGTGGAGGCCTGGGACTAGTTACTGAGCAGTGGAGGCCTGGGACTAGTTACTGAGCAGTGGAGGCCTGGGGCTAGTTACTGAGCAGATGTGGCCTGAGACTAGTTACTGAGCAGTGGAGGCCTGGGGCTAGTTACTGAGCAGTGGAGGCTTGAGGCTAGTTACTGAGCAGTGGAGGCCTGGAACTAATTACTGAGCCGTGGAGGACTGGTGCTAGTTACTGAGCAGTGGAGGCCTGAGGCTAGTTACTGAGCAGTTGTGGCCTGCGGCTACTTACTGAGCAGTGATGCACTGAGACAAATTACTGAGCAGTGGAGGCCTGGGGCTAGTTACTGAGCATGGCGACCTGGGACTAGTTACTGAGCAGTGGAGGCCTGAGACTAGTTACTGAGCAGTGGAGGCCTGGGACTAGTTACTGAGCAGTGGAGGCCTGGGACTAGTTACTGAGCAGTGGAGGCCTGGGGCTAGTTACTGAGCAGATGTGGCCTGAGACTAGTTACTGAGCAGTGGAGGCCTGGGGCTAGTTACTGAGCAGTGGAGGCTTGAGGCTAGTTACTGAGCAGTGGAGGCCTGGAACTAATTACTGAGCCGTGGAGGACTGGTGCTAGTTACTGAGCAGTTGTGGCCTGGGACTAGATACTGAGCAGCGGAGGCCTGAGGCTTGTTACTGAGCAGTGGAGGCCTGGGGCTAGTTACTGAGCAGCGGAGGCCTGAGGCTTGTTACTGAGCAGTGGAGGCCAGGGATGAGTTACTGAGCAGTGGAGGCCTGAAACTAGTTACTGAGCAATGGGGGCCTGGGACTAGTTCCTGAGCAGTGGAGGCCTGGGACTAGTTACTGAGCAGTGGAGGCCTCGGGCTAGTTACTGAGCAGTTGTGGCCTGAGACTAGTTACTGAGCAAGGGAGGCCTGAGGTTAGTTACTGAGCAGTCGTGGTCTGGGTCTAGTTACTGAGCAGTCATGGCCTGGGACTAGTTACTGAGCAGTTGTGGCCTGGGGCTATTTACTGAGCAGTGGAGGCCTGGGGCTAGTTAATGAGCAGTGGAGACGTGGGACTAGTTACTGAGCAGTGGAGGCCTGAGACTAGTTACTGAGCAATGGAGGACTGAGGTTAGTGTCTGAGCAGTCATGGCCTGAGACTAGTTACTGAGCAGTGGAGGCCTGGGAGCAGTTACGGAGCAGTCGTGGTCTGGGACTAGTTACTGAGCAGTGGAGGCCTGGGACTAGTTACGGAGCAGTCGTGGCCTGGGACGAGTTTCTGAGCAGTGGAGGCCTGGGACTAGTTCCTGAGTAGTTGTGGTCTGGGACAAGTTACTGAGCAGTTGTGGCCTGGGACTAGTTACTGAGCAGTTGTGGCCTGGGTCTCGTTACTGAGCATGGAGGCCTGGGACTAGTTACTGAGCAGTCATGGACTGAGACTAGTTACTGAGCAGTGGAGGCCTGAGACTAGTTACTGAGCAGTTGTGTCCTGGGGCTTGTTACTGAGCAATGGAGGCCTGGGACTATTTACTGAGCAGTGGAGGTCTGGGGCTAGTTACGGACCAGTCGTGGCCTGGGACTAGTTACTGAGCAGTGGAGGCCTGGGGCTTGTTACTGAGCAGTGGAGGCCTGGGGCTAGTTACTGACCAGTCGTGGCCTGGGACTAGTTACTGAGCAGTGGAGGCTTGGGGCTTGTTACTGAGCAGTGGAGGCCTGGGACTAGTTACTGAGCAATTGTGGCCTGGGGCTAGTTACTGAGCATGGAGGCCTGCGGCTAGTTACTGAGCAGTTGTAGTCTGGGATTAGTTACTGAGCAGTTGTGGTCTGGGACTAGTTACTGAGCAGTGGAGGCCTGGGGCTAGTTACTGAGCAGTTATGGCCTGGGACTAGTTACTGAGCAGTGGAGGCCTGGGGCTAGATACTGAGCAGTGGAGGCCAAAGGCTAGTTACTGAGCAGATGTGGCCTGAGACTAGTTACTGAGCAGTGGAGGCCTGAGACTAATTACTGAGCAGTGGAGGCCTGGGGCTAGTTACTGAGTAGTGGAGGCCTGGGTCTAGTTACTGAGCAGTCATGGCCTGGGACTAGTTACTGAGCAGTTGTGGCCTGGCGCTAGTTACTGAGCAATGGAGTCCTGGAGCTAGTTACTGAGCAATTGTGGCCTGGGATTGTTACTGAGCAGTGGAGGCCTGGGACTAGTTACTGAGCAGTTGTGGCCTGCGGCTACTTACTGAGCAGTGATGCACTGAGACAAATTACTGAGCAGTGGAGGCCTGGGGCTAGTTACTGAGCATGGCGACCTGGGACTAGTTACTGAGCAGTGGAGGCCTGAGACTAGTTACTGAGCAGTGGAGGCCTGGGACTAGTTACTGAGCAGTGGAGGCCTGGGACTAGTTACTGAGCAGTGGAGGCCTGGGGCTAGTTACTGAGCAGTTATGGCCTGGGACTAGTTACTGAGCAGTGGAGGCCTGGGGCTAGATACTGAGCAGTGGAGGCCTGAGACTAGTTAATGAGCAGATGTGGCCTGAGACTAGTTACTGAGCAGTGGAGGCCTGGGGCTAGTTACTGAGCAGTGGAGGCCTGAGGCTAGTTACTGAGCAGTGGAGGCCTGGAACTAATTACTGAGCAGTGGAGGACTGGCGCTAGTTACTGAGCAGTTGTGGCCTGGGACTAGATACTGAGCAGTGGTGGCTTGGGACTAGTTACTGAGCAGTGGAGGCCTGGGGCTAGTTACTGAGCAGCGGAGGCCTGAGGCTAGTTACTGAGCAGTGGAGGCCAGGGACTAGTTACTGAGCAGTGGAGGCCTGAAACTAGTTACTGAGCAGTGGAGGCCTCGGGCTAGTTACTGAGCAGTTGTGGCCTGAGACTAGTTACTGAGCAATGGAGGCCTGAGGTTAGTTCCTGAGCAGTCGTGGTCTGGGTCTAGTAACTGAGCAGTCATGGCCTGGGACTAGTTACTGAGCAGTTGTGGCCTGGGGCTAGTTACTGAGCAGTCGTGGCCTGGGACGAGTTTCTGAGCAGTTGTGGCCTGGGACTAGTTACTGAGTAGTTGTGGCCTGGACAAGTTAATGAGCAGTTGTGGCCTGGGACTAGTTACTGAGCAGTCATGGACTGAGACTAGTTACTGAGCAGTGGAGGCCTGGGGCAAGTTACTGAGCAATTGTGGCCTGGGACTAGTTGCTGAGCAGTGGAGGCCTGAGGCTTGTTACGGACCAGTCGTGGCCTGAGACTAGTTACTGAGCAGTGGAGGCCTGCGGCTTGTTACTGAGCAGTGGAGGCCTGGGACTAGTTACTGAGCAATTGTGGCCTGGGGCTAGTTACTGAGCATGGAGGCCTGGGGCTAGTTACTGAGCAGTTGTGGTCTGGGACTAGTTACTGAGCAGTGGAGGCCTGATGCTAGTTACTGAGCAGTGCAGGCCTGGGACTAGTTACTGAGCAGTCGTGGTCTGGTACTATTTACTGAGCAGTCGTGGCCTGGACTATTACTGAGCAGTGGAGGCATGGGGCTAGTTACTGAGCAATGGAGGCCTGATGCTAGTTACAGAACAGTGGAAGCCTGGGACTAGTTACTGAGCAATGGAGGCCTGGGACTTGTTACTGAGCAGTTGTGGCCTGGGACTCGTTACTGAGCAATGGAGTCCTGGGACTAGTCACTGAGCAATTGTGGCCTGGGATTGTTACTGAGCAGTGGAGGCCTGGGACTAGTTACTGAGCAGTTGTGGCCTGTGGCTCCTTACTGAGTAGTGATGCACTGAGACAAATTACTGAGCAGTGGAGGCCTGGGGCTAGTTACTGAGCATGGCGACCTGGGACAAGTTACTGAGCAGTGGAGGCCTGAGGCTAGTTACTGAGCAGTTGTGGCCTGGGACTAGTTACTGAGCAGTGGAGGCCTGGAACTAATTACTGAGCAGTGGAGGCCAGGGACTAGTTACCGAGCAGTTGTGGCCTGGGACTAGATACTGAGCAGTGGTGGCTTGGGACTAGTTACTGAGCAGTGGAGGCCTGGGGCGAGTTACTGAGCAATTGTTGCCTGGGACTAATTACTGAGCAGTGGAGGCCTGGGGCTAGTTACTGAGTAGTGGAGGCCTGGGTCTAGCTACTGAGCAGTCATGGCCTGGGACTAGTTACTGAGCAGTTGTGGCCTGGCGCTAGTTACTGAGCAGTGGAGGCCTGGGGCTAGTTACTGAGCAGTGGAGGCGTGGGGTTAGTTACTGAGCAGTGGAGGCCTGGGACTAGTTCCTGAGCAGTCGTTGTCTGGGACTAGTTACTGAGCAGACGTGGCCTGGGACTATTACTGAGCAGTGGAGGCCTGGGGCTAGTTGCTGAGCAATGCAGGCCTGGGGCTAGTTACTGAGCAATGGAGGCCTGATGCTAGTTACTGAGCTGTGGAGGTCTGAGACTTGTTACTGAGCAATGGAGTCCTGGGACTAGTTACTGAGCAGTTGTGGCCTAGGGCTAGTTACTGAGCAGTCATGGACTGAGACTAGTTACTGAGCAGTGGAGGCCTGGGGCTAGTTACTGAGCAATGGAGGCCTGGGACTATTTACTGAGCAGTGGAGGTCTGGGGCTAGTTACGGACCAGTCGTGGCCTGGGACTAGTTACTGAGCAGTGGAGGCCTGGGGCTTGTTACTGAGCAGTGGAGGCCTGGGGCTAGTTACTGACCAGTCGTGGCCTGGGACTAGTTACTGA
Organism: Pristiophorus japonicus; assembly: GCF_044704955.1. Taxonomy (NCBI): domain Eukaryota; kingdom Metazoa; phylum Chordata; class Chondrichthyes; family Pristiophoridae; genus Pristiophorus; species Pristiophorus japonicus. The sequence continues at coordinate 131,276,021 of NC_091984.1, forward strand.
GCAGTGGAGGCTTAGGGCTTGTTACTGAGCAGTGGAGGCCTGGGACTAGTTACTGAGCAATTGTGGCCTGGGGCTAGTTACTGAGCATGGAGGCCTGCGGCTAGTTACTGAGCAGTTGTAGTCTGGGATTAGTTACTGAGCAGTTGTGGTCTGGGACTAGTTACTGAGCAGTGGAGGCCTGGGGCTAGTTACTGAGCAGTTATGGCCTGGGACTAGTTACTGAGCAGTGGAGGCCTGGGGCTAGATACTGAGCAGTGGAGGCCTGGGGCTAGTTACTGAGCAGTTATGGCCTGGGACTAGTTACTGAGCAGTGGAGGCCTGGGGCTAGTTACTGAGCAGTGGAGGCCTGAGGCTAGTTACTGAGCAGTGGAGGCCTGGAACTAATTACTGAGCCGTGGAGGACTGGCGCTAGTTACTGAGCAGTTGTGGCCTGGGACTAGATACTGAGCAGTGGTGGCTTGGGACTAGTTACTGAGCAGTGGAGGCCTGGGGCTAGTTACTGAGCAGCGGAGGCCTGAGGCTTGTTACTGAGCAGTGGAGGCCAGGGACGAGTTACTGAGCAGTGGAGGCCTGAAACTAGTTACTGAGCAATGGGGGCCTGGGACTAGTTCCTGAGCAGTGGAGGCCTGGGACTAGTTACTGAGCAGTGGAGGCCTCGGGCTAGTTACTGAGCAGTTGTGGCCTGAGACTAGTTACTGAGCAAGGGAGGCCTGAGGTTAGTTACTGAGCAGTCGTGGTCTGGGTCTAGTTACTGAGCAGTCATGGCCTGGGACTAGTTACTGAGCAGTTGTGGCCTGGGGCTAGTTACTGAGCAGTGGAGGCCTGGGGCTAGTTAATGAGCAGTGGAGACGTGGGACTAGTTACTGAGCAGTGGAGGCCTGAGACTAGTTACTGAGCAATGGAGGACTGAGGTTAGTGTCTGAGCAGTCATGGCCTGAGACTAGTTACTGAGCAGTGGAGGCCTGGGACCAGTTACTGAGCAGTCGTGGTCTGGGACTCGTTGCTGAGCAGTGGAGGCCTGGGACTAGTTACGGAGCAGTCGTGGCCTGGGACAAGTTACTGAGCAGTTGTGGCCTGGGACTAGTTACTGAGCAGTTGTGGCCTGGGACTAGTTACTGAGCAGTTGTGGCCTGGGTCTAGTTACCGAGCATGGAGGCCTGGGACTAGTTACTGAGCAGTCATGGACTGAGACTAGTTACTGGTCAGTGGAGGCCTGAGACTAGTTACTGAGCAGTTGTGCCTGGGACCCGTTACTGAGCAGTTGTGGCCTGGGACTAGTTACTGAGCAGTTGTGGCCTGGGTCTAGTTACTGAGCATGGAGGCCTGGGACTAGTTACTGAGCAGTCATGGACTGAGACTAGTTACTGAGCAGTGGAGGCCTGAGACTAGTTACTGAGCAGTTGTGCCTGGGATTGTTACTGAGCAGTGGAGGCCTGGGACTAGTTACTGAGTAATTGTGGCCTGGGGCAAGTTACTGAGCAATTGTGGCCTGGGACTAGTTGCTGAGAAGTGGAGGCCTGAGGCTAGTTACGGACCAGTCGTGGCCTGGGACTAGTTACTGAGCAGTGGAGGCCTGGGGCTTGTTACTGAGCAGTGGAGGCCTGGGACTAGTTACTGAGCAATGGAGTCCTGGGACTAGTTGCTTAGCAATTGTGGCCTGGGATTGTTACTGAGCAGTGGAGGCCTGGGACTAGTTACTGAGCAGTTGTGGCCTGCGGCTCCTTACTGAGTCGTGATGCACTGAGACAAATTACTGAGCAGTGGAGGCCTGGGGCTAGTTACTGAGCATGGTGACCTGGGACAAGTTACTGAGCAGTGGAGGCCTGAGGCTAGTTACTGAGCAGTTGTGGCCTGGGACTAGTTACTGAGCAGTGGAGGCCTGATGCTAGTTACTGAGCAGTGCAGGCCTGGGACTAGTTACTGAGCAGTCGTGGTCTGGGACTAGTTACTGAGCAGTCATGGCCTGGGACTATTACTGAGCAGTGGAGGCATGGGGCTAGTTACTGAGCAATGGAGGCCTGATGCTAGTTACAGAACAGTGGAAGCCTGGGACTAGTTACTGAGCAATGGAGGCCTGGGACTTGTTACTGAGCAGTTGTGGCCTGGGACTCGTTACTGACCAATGGAGTCCTGGGACTAGTTACTGAGCAATTGTGGCCTGGGATTGTTACTGAGCAGTGGAGGCCTGAGGCTAGTTACTGAGCAGTTGTGGCCTGGGACTAGTTACTGAGCAGTGGAGGCCTGGATCTAATTACTGAGCAGTGGTGGCTTGGGACTAGTTACTGAGCAGTGGAGGCCTGGGGCTAGTTACTGAGCAATTGTTGCCTGGGACTAATTGCTGAGCAGTGGAGGCCTGGGGCGAGTTACTGAGCAGTGGAGGCGTGGGACTAGTTACTGAGCAGTTGAGGCCTGGGGCTAGTTACTGAGCAGTGGAGGCCTGGGACTAGTTACTGAGCAGTGGAGGCCTGGGGCTAGTTACTGAGCAGTGGAGGCGTGGGACTAGTTACTGAGCAGTTGAGGCCTGGGGCTAGTTACTGAGCAGTGGAGGCCTGGGACTAGTTACTGAGCAGTGTTACTGAGCAGTGGAGGCCTGAGACTAGTTACTGAGCAGTGTTCCTGAGCAGTGGAGGCCTGAGACTAGTTACTGAGCAGTGAAGGCCTGGGATAAGTTACTGAGCAGTGGAGGCCTGGGACTAGTTCCTGAGCAGTCGTTGTCTGGGACTAGTTACTGAGCAGTCGTGGCCTGGGACTATTACTGAGCAGTGGAGGCCGGGGGCTAGTTGCTGAGCAATGCAGGCCTGGGGCTAGTAACTGAGCAATGGAGTCCTGATGCTAGTTACTGAGCAGTGGAGGTCTGAGACTTGTTACTGAGCAATGGAGTCCTGGGACTAGTTCCTGAGCAGTTGTGGCCTGGGGCTAGTTACTGAGCAGTCATGGACTGAGACTAGTGACTGAGCAGTGGAGGCCTGGGGCTAGTTACTGAGCAATGGAGGCCTGGGACTATTTACTGAGCAGTGGAGTTCTGGGACTAGTTACGGAGTAGTTGTGGCCTGGAACACGTTACTGAGCAGTGGAGGACTGGGACTAGTTACTGAGCAGTCGTGGCCTGAGACTAGTTACTGAGCAGTGGAGGCCTGGGGCTAGTTACTGAGCAGTGGAGGCCTGAGGCTAGTTGCTGAGCAATGGAGGCCTGGGACTAATTACTGAGCAGTGGAGGCGTGAGACTAGTTACTGAGCAATGGAGGCCTGGGACTAGTTACTGAGCAGTGGAGGCCTGGGACTTGTTACTGAGCAGTGGAGGCCTGGGGCTAGTTACTGAGCAGTTGTGGTATGTGACTAGTTACTGAGCAATGGAGGCCTGGGACTAGTTACTGAGCAGTGGAGGCCTGGGACTAGTTACTGAGCAGTGGAGGCCTGAGGTTAGTTACTGAGCAGTCATGCCCTGAGACTAGTTACTGAGCAGTGGAGGCCTCGGACTAGTTACTGAGCAGTCGTGGTCTGGGACTCGTTACTGAGAAGTGGAGGCCTGGGACTAGTTACTGAGCAGTCGTGGCCTGGGACTAGTTACTGAGCAGTTGTGGCCTGGGTCTAGTTACTGAGCATGGAGGCCTGATGCTAGTTACTGAGCAATGGAGGCCTGTTGCTAGTTACAGAACAGTGGAAGCCTGGGACTAGTTTCTTAGCAATGGAGGCCTGGGACTTGTTACTGAGCAGTTGTGGCCTGGGACTCGTAACTGAGCAATCGAGTCCTGGGACTAGTTACTGAGCAATTGTGGCCTGGGATTGTTACTGAGCAGTGGAGGCCTGGGACTAGTTACTGAGCAGTTGTGGCCTGCAGCTACTTACTGAGCAGTGATGCACTGAGACAAATTACTGAGCAGTGGAGGCCTGGGGCTAGTTACTGAGCATGGCGACCTGGGACTAGTTACTGAGCAGTGGAGGCCTGAGACTAGTTACTGAGCAGTGGAGGCCTGGGACTAGTTACTGAGCAGTGGAGGCCTGGGGCTAGTTACTGAGCAGTTATGGCCTGGGACTAGTTACTGAGCAGTGGAGGCCTGGGGCTAGATACTGAGCAGTGGAGGCCTGGGACTAGTTACTGAGCAGATGTGGCCTGAGACTAGTTACTGAGCAGTGGAGGCCTGGGGCTAGTTACTGAGCAGTGGAGGCCTGAGGCTAGTTACTGAGCAGTGGAGGCCTGGAACTAATTACTGAGCAGTGGAGGACTGGCGCTAGTTACTGAGCAGTTTTGGCCTGGGACTAGATACTGAGCAGTGGTGGCTTGGGACTAGTTACTGAGCAGTGGAGGCCTGGGGCTAGTTACTGAGCAGCGGAGGCCTGAGGCTAGTTACTGAGCAGTGAAGGCCAGGGACTAGTTACTGAGCAGTGGAGGCCTGAAACTAGTTACTGAGCAATGGGGGCCTGGGACTAGTTCCTGAGCAGTGGAGGCCTGGGACTAGTTACTGAGCAGTGGAGGCCTCGGGCTAGTTACTGAGCAGTTGTGGCCTGAGACTAGTTACTGAGCAATGGAGGCCTGAGGTTAGTTACTGAGCAGTCGTGGTCTGGGTCTAGTTACTGAACAGTCATGGCCTGGGACTAGTTACTGAGCAGTGGAGGCCTGGGGCTAGTTACTGAGCAGTGGAGGCGTGGGACTAGTTACTGAGCAGTGGAGCCCTGAGACTAGTTACTGAGCAATGGAGGACTGAGGTTAGTGACTGAGCAGTCATGGCCTGAGACTAGTTACTGAGCAGTGGAGGCCTGGGACCAGTTACTGAGCAGTCGTGGTCTGGGACTCGTTACTGAGCAGTGGAGGCCTGGGACTAGTTACGGAGCAGTCGTGGCCTGGGACGAGTTTCTGAGCAGTGGAGGCCTGGGACTAGTTACTGAGCAGTCATGGACTGAGACTAGTTACTGAACAGTGGAGGCCTGAGACTAGTTACTGAGCAGTTGTGTCCTGTGACTCGTTGCTGAGCAGTGGAGGCCTGGGTCTAGTTACTGAGCAGTGGAGGCCTGGGGCAAGTTACTGAGCAATTGTGGCCTGGGACTAGTTGCTGAGCAGTGGCGGCCTGAGGCTTGTTACGGACCACTCGTGGCCTGGGACTAGTTACTGAGCAGTGGAGGCCTGCGGCTTGTTACTGAGGAGTGGAGGCCTGGGACTAGTTATTGAGCAATTGTGGCCTGGGGCTAGTTACTGAGCATGGAGGCCTGGGGCTAGTTACTGAGCAGTTGTGGTCTGGGACTAGTTACTGAGCAGTGGAGGCCTGATGCTAGTTACTGAGCAGTGCAGGCCTGGGACTAGTTACTGAGCAGTCGTGGCCTGGGACTATTACTGAGCAGTGGAGGCATGGGGCTAGTTACTGAGCAATGGAGGCCTGATGCTAGTTACAGAACAGTGGAAGCCTGGGACTAGTTACTGAGCAATGGAGGCCTGGGACTTGTTACTGAGCAGTTGTGGCCTGGGACTCGTTACTGAGCAATGGAGTCCTGGGACTAGTTACTGAGCAATTGTGGCCTGGGATTGTTACTGAGCAGTGGAGGCCTGGGACTAGTTGCTGAGCAGTTGTGGCCTGCGGCTCCTTACTGAGTAGTGATGCACTGAGACAAATTACTGAGCAGTGGAGGCCTGGGGCTAGTTACTGAGCATGGCGACCTGGGACAAGTTACGGAGCAGTGGAGGCCTGAGGCTAGTTACTGAGCAGTTGTGGCCTGGGACTAGTTACTGAGCAGTGGAGGCCTGGAACTAATTACTGAGCAGTGGAGGCCAGGGACTAGTTACTGAGCAGTTGTGGCCTGGGACTAGATACTGAGCAGTGGTGGCTTGGGACTAGTTACTGAGCAGTGGAGGCCTGGGGCTAGTTACTGAGCAATTGTTGCCTGGGACTAATTACTGAGCAGTGGAGGCCTGGGGCTAGTTACTGAGTAGTGGAGGCCTGGGTCTAGTTACTGAGCAGTCATGGCCTGGGACTAGTTACTGAGCAGTTGTGGCCTGGCGCTAGTTACTGAGCAGTGGAGTCCTGGGGCTAGTTACTGAGCAATTGTGGCCTGGGATTGTTACTGAGCAGTGGAGGCCTGGGACTAGTTACTGAGCAGTTGTGGCCTGCGGCTACTTACTGAGCAGTGATGCACTGAGACAAATTACTGAGCAGTGGAGGCCTGGGGCTAGTTACTGAGCATGGCGACCTGGGACTAGTTACTGAGCAGTGGAGGCCTGAGACTAGTTACTGAGCAGTGGAGGCCTGGGACTAGTTACTGAGCAGTGGAGGCCTGGGGCTAGTTACTGAGCAGTTATGGCCTGGGACTAGTTACTGAGCAGTGGAGGCCTGGGGCTAGATACTGAGCAGTGGAGGCCTGAGACTAGTTAATGAGCAGATGTGGCCTGAGACTAGTTACTGAGCAGTGGAGGCCTGGGGCTAGTTACTGAGCAGTGGAGGCCTGAGGCTAGTTACTGAGCAGTGGAGGCCTGGAACTAATTACTGAGCAGTGGAGGACTGGCGCTAGTTACTGAGCAGTTGTGGCCTGGGACTAGATACTGAGCAGTGGTGGCTTGGGACTAGTTACTGAGCAGTGGAGGCCTGGGGCTAGTTACTGAGCAGCGGAGGCCTGAGGCTAGTTACTGAGCAGTGGAGGCCAGGGACTAGTTACTGAGCAGTGGAGGCCTGAAACTAGTTACTGAGCAATGGGGGCCTGGGACTAGTTCCTGAGCAGTGGAGGCCTGGGACTAGTTACTGAGCAGTGGTGGCCTCGGGCTATTTACTGAGCAGTTGTGGCCTGAGACTAGTTACTGAGCAATGGAGGCCTGAGGTTAGTTCCTGAGCAGTCGTGGTCTGGGTCTAGTTACTGAGCAGTCATGGCCTGGGACTAGTTACTGAGCAGTTGTGGCCTGGGGCTAGTTACTGAGCAGTCGTGGCCTGGGACGAGTTTCTGAGCAGTTGTGGCCTGGGACTAGTTACTGAGTAGTTGTGGCCTGGACAAGTTACTGAGCAGTTGTGGCCTGGGACTAGTTACTGAGCAGTCATGGACTGAGACTAGTTACTGAGCAGTGGAGGCCTGGGGCAAGTTACTGAGCAATTGTGGCCTGGGACTAGTTGCTGAGCAGTGGAGGCCTGAGGCTTGTTACGGACCAGTCGTGGCCTGAGACTAGTTACTGAGCAGTGGAGGCCTGCGGCTTGTTACTGAGCAGTGGAGGCCTGGGACTAGTTACTGAGCAATTGTGGCCTGGGGCTAGTTACTGAGCATGGAGGCCTGGGGCTAGTTACTGAGCAGTTGTGGTCTGGGACTAGTTACTGAGCAGTGGAGGCCTGATGCTAGTTACTGAGCAGTGCAGGCCTGGGACTAGTTACTGAGCAGTCGTGGTCTCGTACTAGTTACTGAGCAGTCGTGGCCTGGGACTATTACTGAGCAGTGGAGGCATGGGGCTAGTTACTGAGCAATGGAGGCCTGATGCTAGTTACAGAACAGTGGAAGCCTGGGACTAGTTACTGAGCAATGGAGGCCTGGGACTTGTTACTGAGCAGTTGTGGCCTGGGACTCGTTACTGAGCAATGGAGTCCTGGGACTAATCACTGAGCAATTGTGGCCTGGGATTGTTACTGAGCAGTGGAGGCCTGCGGCTCCTTACTGAGTAGTGATGCACTGAGACAAATTACTGAGCAGTGGAGGCCTGGGGCTAGTTACTGAGCATGGCGACCTGGGACAAGTTACTGAGCAGTGGAGGCCTGAGGCTAGTTACTGAGCAGTAGTGGCCTGGAACTAATTACTGAGCAGTGGAGGCCAGGGACTAGTTACCGAGCAGTTGTGGCCTGGGACTAGATACTGAGCAGTGGTGGCTTGGGACTAGTTACTGAGCAGTGGAGGCCTGGGCCTAGTTACTGAGCAATTGTTGCCTGGGACTAATTACTGAGCAGTGGAGGCCTGGGGCTAGTTACTGAGTAGTGGAGGCCTGGGTCTAGTTACTGAGCAGTCATGGCCTGGGACTAGTTACTGAGCAGTTGTGGCCTGGCGCTAGTTACTGAGCAGTGGAGGCCTGGGGCTAGTTACTGAGCAGTGGAGGCGTGGGATTAGTTACTGAGCAGTGGAGGCCTGGGACTAGTTCCTGAGCAGTCGTTGTCTGGGACTAGTTACTGAGCAGACGTGGCCTGGGACTATTACTGAGCAGTGGAGGCCTGGGGCTAGTTGCTGAGCAATGCAGGCCTGGGGCTAGTTACTGAGCAGTTGTGGCCTGAGACTTGTTACTGAGCAATGGAGTCCTGGGACTAGTTACTGAGCAGTTGTGGCCTAGGGCTAGTTACTGAGCAGTAATGGACTGAGACTAGTTACTGAGCAGTGGAGGCCTGGGGCTAGTTACTGAGCAATGGATGCCTGGGACTATTTACTGAGCAGTGGAGGTCTGGGGCTAGTTACGGACCAGTCGTGGCCTGGGACTAGTTACTGAGCAGTGGAGGCCTGGGGCTTGTTACTGAGCAGTGGAGGCCTGGGGCTAGTTACTGACCAGTCGTGGCCTGGGACTAGTTACTGAGCAGTGGAGGCTTGGGGCTTGTTACTGAGCAGTGGAGGCCTGGGACTAGTTACTGAGCAATTGTGGCCTGGGGCTAGTTACTGAGCATGGAGGCCTGCGGCTAGTTACTGAGCAGTTGTAGTCTGGGATTAGTTACTGAGCAGTTGTGGTCTGGGACTAGTTACTGAGCAGTGGAGGCCTGGGGCTAGTTACTGAGCAGTTATGGCCTGGGACTAGTTACTGAGCAGTGGAGGCCTGGGGCTAGATACTGAGCAGTGGAGGCCAAAGGCTAGTTACTGAGCAGATGTGGCCTGAGACTAGTTACTGAGCAGTGGAGGACTGGGGCTAGTTACTGAGCAGTGGAGGCCTGAGGCTAGTTACTGAGCAGTGGAGGCCTGGAACTAATTACTGAGCAGTGGAGGACTGGCGCTAGTTACTGAGCAGTTGTGGCCTGGGACTAGATACTGAGCAGTGGTGGCTTGGGACTAGTTACTGAGCAGTGGAGGCCTGGGGCTAGTTACTGAGCAGCGGAGGCCTGAGGCTAGTTACTGAGCAGTGGAGGCCAGGGACTAGTTACTGGGCAGTGGAGGCCTGAAACTAGTTACTGAGCAATGGGGGCCTGGGACTAGTTCCTGAGCAGTGGAGGCCTGGGACTAGTTACTGAGCAGTGGAGGCCTCGGGCTAGTTACTGAGCAGTTGTGGCCTGAGACTAGTTACTGAGCAAGGGAGGCCTGAGCTTAGTTACTGAGCAGTCGTGGTCTGGGTCTAGTTACTGAGCAGTCATGGCCTGGGACTAGTTACTGAGCAGTTGTGGCCTGGGGCTAGTTACTGAGCAGTGGAGGCCTGGGGCTAGTTAATGAGCAGTGGAGGCCTGAGACTAGTTACTGAGCAATGGAGGACTGAGGTTAGTGTCTGAGCAGTCATGGCCTGAGACTAGTTACTGAGCAGTGGAGGCCTGGGACCAGTTACTGAGCAGTCGTGGTCTGGGACTCGTTACTGAGCAGTTGTGGCCTGGGTCTAGTTACTGAGCAGTTGTGGCCTGGGTCTAGTTACTGAGCAGTTGTGGCCTGGGACTAGTTACTGAGCAGTTGTGGCCTGGGTCTAGTTACTGAGCATGGAGGCCTGGGGCTAGTTACTGAGCAGTCATGGACTGAGACTAGTTACTGAGCAGTGGAGGCCTGAGACTAGTTACTGAGCAGTTGTGTCCTGGGACCCGTTACTGAGCAGTGGAGGCCTGGGACTAGTTACTGAGTAATTGTGGCCTGGGGCAAGTTACTGAGCAATTGTGGCCTGGGACTAGTTGCTGAGCAGTGGAGGCCTGAGGCTAGTTACGGACCAGTCGTGGCCTGGGACTAGTTACTGAGCAGTGGAGGCCTGGGGCTTGTTACTGAGCAGTGGAGGCCTGGGACTAGTTATTGAGCAATTGTGGCCTGGGGCTAGTTACAGAACAGTCGTGGTCTGGGATTAGTTACTGAGCAGTTGTGGTCTGGGACTAGTTACTGAGCAGTGGAGGCCTGGGACTCGTTACTGAGCAATGGAGTCCTGGGACTAGTTGCTGAGCAATTGTGGCCTGGGATTGTTACTGAGCAGTGGAGGCCTGGGACTAGTTACTGAGCAGTTGTGGCCTGCGGCTCCTTACTGAGTAGTGATGCACTGAGACAAATTACTGAGCAGTGGAGGCCTGGGGCTCGTTACTGAGCATGGCGACCTGGGACTAGTTACTGAGCAGTGGAGGCCTGAGACTAGTTACTGAGCAGTGGAGGCCTGGGACTAGTTACTGAGCAGTGGAGGCCTGGGGCTAGTTACTGAGCAGTTGTGGCCTGGGACTAGTTACTGAGCAGTGGAGGCCTGGGGCTAGTTACTGAGCAGTGAAGGCCTGAGGATAGTTACTGACCAGTTGTGGCCTGAGACTAGTTACTGACCAGTGGAGGCCTGGGGCTAGTTACTGAGCAGTGGAGGCCTGGGGCTAGTTACTGAGCAGTGGAGGCCTGAGGCTAGTTACTGAGCAGTGGAGGCCTGGGACTAATTACTGAGCAGTTGTGGCCTGGGACTAGATACTGAGCAGTGGTGGCTTGGGACTAGTTACTGAGCAGTGGAGGCCTGGGCTAGTTACTGAGCAGTGGAGGCCTGGGGCTAGTTACTGAGCAGTGGAGGCCAGGGACTAATTACTGAGCAGTGGAGGCCTGAAACTAGTTACTGAGCAATGGGGGCCTGGGACTAGTTCCTGAGCTGCGGAGACCTGGGACTAATTACTGAGCAGTGGAGGCCTGGGGCTAGTTACTGAGCAATTGTTGCCTGGGACTAATTACTGAGCAGTGGAGGCCTGGGGCTAGTTACTGAGTAGTGGCGGCCTGGGTCTAGTTACTGAGCAGTCATGGCCTGGGACTAGTTACTGAGCAGTTGTGGCCTGGGGCTAGTTACTGAGCAGTGGAGGCCTGGGGCTAGTTACTGAGCAGTGGAGGCGTGGCACTAGTTACTGAGTAGTGTTACTGAGCAGTGGAGGCCTGAGACTAGTTACTGAGCAGTGTTCCTGAGCAGTGGAGGCCTGAGACTAGTTACTGAGCAGTGGAGGCCTGGGATTGGTTACTGAGCAGTCATGGACTGAGACTCGTTACTGAGCAGTGGAGGCCTGGGACTCGTTACTGAGCAGTGGAGGCATGGGACTAGTTACTGAGCAGTCGTGGCCTGGGACTAGTTACTGATCAGTGGAGGCCTATGACTAGTTACTGAGCAGTCGTGGCCTGGGACTAGTTACTGATCAGTGGAGGCCTATGACTAGTTACTGAGCAGTTGCGGCCTGGGACAAGTTACTGAGCAGTTGTGGCCTGGGACTAGCTACTGAGCAGTTGTGGCCTGGGAATGGTTACTGAGCAGTCATGGACTGAGACTAGTTACTGAGCAGTGGAGGCCTGGGTCTAGTTACTGAGCAGTGGAGGCGTGGGACTAGTTACTGAGCAGTGGAGGCCTGGGGCTAGTTACTGAGCAGTGGAGGCGTGGGACTAGTTACTGAGCAGTGGAGGCCTGGGGCTAGTTACTGAGCAGTGGAGGCCTGGGACTAGTTACTGAGCAGTGTTACTGAGCAGTGGAGGCCTGAGATGAGTTACTGAGCAGTGGAGTCCTGGGACGAGTTACTGAGCAATGGAGGGCTGAGGCTAGTTACTGAGCAGTGGAGGCCTTGGGACTAGTTCCTGAGCAGTCGTTGTCTGGGACTAGTTACTGAGCAGTCGTGGCCTGGGACTATTACTGAGCAGTGGAGGCCTGGGGCTAGTTGCTGAGCAATGGAGGCCTGGGGCTAGTTACTGAGCAGTGGAGGTCTGAGTCTTGTTACTGAGCATGGCGACCTGGGACTAGTTATTGAGCAGTGGAGGCCTGAGACTAGTTACTGAGCATGTGGAGGCCTGGGACTAGTTACTGAGCAGTGGAGGCCTGGGGCTAGTTACTGAGCAGTTGTGGCCTGGGACTAGTTACTGAGCAGTGGAGGCCTGGGGCTAGTTACTGAGCAGTGGAGGCTTGAGGATAGTTACTAAGCAGTTGTGGCCTGAGACTAGTTACTGACCAGTGGAGGCCTGGGGCTAGTTACTGAGCAGTGGAGGCCTGGGGCTAGTTACTGAGCAGTGGAGGCCTGAGGCTAGTTACTGAGCAGTGGAGGCCTGGAACTAATTACTGAGCAGTGGAGGACTGGTGCTAGTTACTGAGCAGTTGTGGCCTGGGACTAGATACTGAGCAGTCGTGGCTTGGGACTAGTTACTGAGCAGTGGAGGCCTGGGGCTAGTTACTGAGCAGTGGAGGCCTGGGGCTAGTTTCTGAGCAGTGGAGGCCAGGGACTAGTTACTGAGCAGTGGAGGCCTGAAACTAGTTACTGAGCAATGGGGGCCTGGGACTAGTTCCTGAGCTGCGGAGACCTGGGACTAATTACTGAGCAGTGGAGGCCTGGGGCTAGTTACTGAGCAATTGTTGCCTGGGACTAATTACTGAGCAGTGGAGGCCTGGGGCTAGTTACTGAGTAATGGAGGCCTGCGTCTAGTTACTGAGCAGTCATGGCCTGGGACTAGTTACTGAGCAGTTGTGGCCTGGGGCTAGTTACTGAGCAGTGGAGGCCTGGGGCTAGTTACTGAGCAGTGGAGGCGTGGGACTAGTTACTGAGCAGTGTTACTGAGCAGTGGAGGCCTGAGACTAGTTACTGAGCAGTGTTCCTGAGCAGTGGAGGCCTGAGACTAGTTACTGAGCAGTGGAGGCCTGGGACTAGTTACTGAGCAGTGGAGACCTGGGACTAGTTACTGAGCAATCGAGGCCTGATGCTAGTTACTGAGCAGTGGAGGTCTGGGACTCGTTACTGAGCAGTCGTGGCCTGAGACGAGTTACTGAGCAGTGGAGGCCTCGGATTAGTTACTGAGCAGTCGAGGCCTGGGACTAGTTACTGATCAGTGGAGGCCTATGACTAGTTACTGAGCAGTCGTGGCCTGGCACTAGTTACTGATCAGTGGAGGCCTATGACTAGTTACTGAGCAGTTGTGGCCTGGGACAAGTTACTGAGCAGTTGTGGCCTGGGACTAGTTACTGGGCAGTTGTGGCCTGGGGATTGTTACTGAGCAGTGGAGGCCTGGGATTGGTTACTGAGCAGTCATGGACTGAGACTAGTTACTGAGCAGTGGAGGCCTGGGTCGAGTTACTGAGCAGTGGAGGCGTGGGACTAGTTACTGAGCAGTGGAGGCCTGGGGCTAGTTACTGAGCAGTGGAGGCCTGGGACTAGTTACTGAGCAGTGTTACTGAGCAGTGGAGGCCTGAGACTAGTTACTGAGCAGTGTTCCTGAGCAGTGGAGGCCTGAGACTAGTTACTGAGCAGTGGAGGCCTGAGGCTAGTTACTGAGCAGTGGAGGCCTGGGACTAGTTCCTGAGCAGTCGTTGTCTGGGAGTAGTTACTGAGCAGTCGTGGCCTGGGACTATTACTGAGCAGTGGAGGCCTGGGGCTAGTTGCTGAGCAATGGAGGCCTGGGGCTAGTTACTAAGCAATGGAGGCCTGATGCTAGTTACTGAGCAGTGGAGGTCTGAGTCTTGTTACTGAGCAGTGGAGGCCTGGGACTAGTTACTGAGCAGTGGAGGCCTGGGGCTAGTTACTGAGCAGTGGAGGCCTGAGGATAGTTACTGAGCAGTTGTGGCCTGAGACTAGTTACTGACCAGTGGAGGCCTGGGGCTAGTTACTGAGCAGTGGAGGCCTGGGGCTAGTTACTGAGCAGTGGAGGCCTGAGGCTAGTTACTGAGCAGTGGAGGCCTGGAACTAATTACTGAGCAGTGGAGGACTGGCGCTAGTTACTGAGCAGTTGTGGCCTGGGACTAGATACTGAGCAGTGGTGGCTTGGGACTAGTTACTGAGCAGTGGAGGCCTGGGGCTAGTTACTGAGCAATGGGGGCCTGGGACTAGTTCCTGAGCTGCGGAGACCTGGGACTAATTACTGAGCAGTGGAGGCCTGGGGCTAGCTACTGAGCAATTGTTGCCTGGGACTAATTACTGAGCAGTGGAGGCCTGGGGCTAGTTACTGAGTAGTGGAGGCCTGGGTCTAGTTACTGAGCAGTCATGGCCTGGGACTAGTTACTGAGCAGTTGTGGCCTGGGGCTAGTTACTGAGCAGTGGAGGCCTGGGGCTAGTTACTGAGCAGTGTTACTGAGCAGTGGAGGCCTGAGACTAGTTACTGAGCAGTGTTCCTGAGCAGTGGAGGCCTGAGACTAGTTACTGAGCAGTGGAGGCCTGGGACTAGTTACTGAGCAGTGGAGACCTGGGACTAGTTACTAAGCAATGGAGGCCTGATGCTAGTTACTGAGCAGTGGAGGTCTGGGACTCGTTACTGAGCAGTCGTGGCCTGAGACTAGTTACTGAGCAGTGGAGGCCTCGGACTAGTTACTGAGCAGTCGTGGTCTGGGACTCGTTACGCAGCAGTGGAGGCATGGGACTAGTTACTGAGTAATGGAGGCCTGCGTCTAGTTACTGAGCAGTCATGGCCTGGGACTAGTTACTGAGCAGTTGTGGCCTGGGACTAGTTACTGAGCAGTTGTGGCCTGGGGATAGTTACTGAGCAGTGGAGGCCTGGGATTGGTTACTGAGCAGTCATGGACTGAGACTAGTTACTGAGCAGTGGAGGCCTGGGACTCGTTACTGAGCAGTGGAGGCATGGGACTAGTTACTGAGCAGTCGTGGCCTGGGACTAGTTACTGATCAGTGGAGGCCTATGACTAGTTACTGAGCAGTCGTGGCCTGGGACTAGTTACTGATCAGTGGAGGCCTATGACTAGTTACTGAGCAGTTGTGGCCTGGGACAAGTTACTGAGCAGTTGTGGCCTGGGACTAGTTACTGAGCAGTTGTGGCCTGGGGATAGTTACTGAGCAGTGGAGGCCTGGGGCTAGTTACTGAGCAGTGGAGGCCTGAGGCTAGTTACTGAGCAGTGGAGGCCTGGAACTAATTACTGAGCAGTGGAGGACTGGCGCTAGTTACTGAGCAGTTGTGGCCTGGGACTCGATACTGAGCAGTGGTGGCTTGGGACTAGTTACTGAGCAGTGGAGGCCTGGGGCTAGTTACTGAGCAATGGAGGCCTGAAACTAGTTGCTGAGCAATGGGGGCCTGGGACTAGTTCCTGAGCTGCGGAGACCTGGGACTAATTACTGAGCAGTGGAGGCCTGGGGCTAGCTACTGAGCAATTGTTGCCTGGGACTAATTACTGAGCAGTGGAGGCCTGGGGCTAGTTACTGAGTAGTGGAGGCCTGGGTCTAGTTACTGAGCAGTCATGGCCTGGGACTAGTTACTGAGCAGTTGTGGCCTGGGGCTAGTTACTGAGCAGTGGAGGCCTGGGGCTAGTTACTGAGCAGTGTTACTGAGCAGTGGAGGCCTGAGACTAGTTACTGAGCAGTGTTCCTGAGCAGTGGAGGCCTGAGACTAGTTACTGAGCAGTGGAGGCCTGGGACTAGTTACTGAGCAGTGGAGACCTGGGACTAGTTACTAAGCAATGGAGGCCTGATGCTAGTTACTGAGCAGTGGAGGTCTGGGACTCGTTACTGAGCAGTCGTGGCCTGAGACTAGTTACTGAGCAGTGGAGGCCTCGGACTAGTTACTGAGCAGTCGTGGTCTGGGACTCGTTACTCAGCAGTGGAGGCATGGGACTAGTTACTGAGCAGTCGTGGCCTGGGACTAGTTACTGATCAGTGGAGGCCTATGACTAGTTACTGAGCAGTTGTGGCCTGGGACAAGTTACTGAGCAGTTGTGGCCTGGGACTAGTTACTGAGCAGTTGTGGCCTGGGGATAGTTACTGATCAGTGGAGGCCTGGGATTGGTTACTGAGCAGTCATGGACTGAGACTAGTTACTGAGCAGTGGAGGCCTGGGACTCGTTACTGAGCAGTGGAGGCATGGGACTAGTTACTGAGCAGTCGTGGCCTGGGACTAGTTACTGATCAGTGGAGGCCTATGACTAGTTACTGAGCAGTCGTGGCCTGGGACTAGTTACTGATCAGTGGAGGCCTATGACTAGTTACTGAGCAGTTGTGGCCTGGGACAAGTTACTGAGCAGTTGTGGCCTGGGACTAGTTACTGAGCAGTTGTGGCCTGGGGATAGTTACTGAGCAGTGGAGGCCTGGGATTGGTTACTGAGCAGTCATGGACTGAGACTAGTTACTGAGCAGTGGAGGCCTGGGTCTAGTTACTGAGCAGTGGAGGCGTGGGACTAGTTACTGAGCAGTGGAGGCCTGGGGCTAGTTACTGAGCAGTGGAGGCCTGGGACTAGTTACTGAGCAGTGTTACTGAGCAGTGGAGGCCTGAGATGAGTTACTGAGCAGTGGAGGCCTGGGACGAGTTACTGAGCAATGGAGGCCTGAGGCTAGTTACTGAGCAGTGGAGGCCTGGGACTAGTTCATGAGCAGTCGTTGTCTGGGACTAGTTACTGAGCAGTCGTGACCTGGGACTATTACTGAGCAGTGGAGGCCTGGGGCTAGTTGCTGAGCAATGGAGGCCTGGGGCTAGTTACTAAGCAATGGAGGCCTGATGCTAGTTACTGAGCAGTGGAGGTCTGAGTCTTGTTACTGAGCAATGGAGGCCTGGGACTAGTTACTGAGCAGTTGTGGCCTGGGGCTAGTTACTGAGCAGTCATGGACTGAGACTAGTTACTGAGCAGTGGAGGCCTGGGGCTAGTTACTGAGCAATGGAGGCCTGGGACTATTTACTGAGCAGTGGAGGTCTGGGACTAGTTACGGAGCAGTTGTGGCCTGGAACTAGTTACTGAGCAGTGCAGGTCTGAGACTAGTTGCTGAAGGTTGTGGCCTGGGGCTAGTTACTGAGCAGTGGAGGCGTGGGACTCGTTACTGAGCAGTCGTGGCCTGAGACTAGTTACTGAGCAGTGGAGGCCTGGGACTAGTTACTGAGCAGTGTTACTGAGCAGTGGAGGCCTGAGACTAGTTACTGAGCAGTGTTCCTGAGCAGTGGAGGCCTGAGATGAGTTACTGAGCAGTGGAGGCCTGGGACGAGTTACTGAGCAATGGAGGCCTGAGGCTAGTTACTGAGCAGTGGAGGCCTGGGACTAGTTCATGAGCAGTCGTTGTCTGGGACTAGTTACTGAGCAGTCGTGGCCTGGGACTATTACTGAGCAGTGGAGGCCTGGGGCTAGTTGCTGAGCAATGGAGGCCTGGGGCTAGTTACTAAGCAATGGAGGCCTGATGCTAGTTACTGAGCAGTGGAGGTCTGAGTCTTGTTACTGAGCAGTGGAGGCCTGGGACTAGTTACTGAGCAGTGGAGGCCTGGGGCTAGTTACTGAGCAGTTGTGGCCTGGGACTAGTTACTGAGCAGTGGAGGCCTGGGGCTAGTTACTGAGCAGTGGAGGCCTGAGGATAGTTACTGAGCAGTTGTGGCCTGAGACCAGTTACTGACCAGTGGAGGCCTGGGGCTAGTTACTGAGCAGTGGAGGCCTGGGGCTAGTTACTGAGCAGTGGAGGCCTGAGGCTAGTTACTGAGCAGTGGAGGCCTGGAACTAATTACTGAGCAGTGGAGGACTGGCGCTAGTTACTGAGCAGTTGTGGCCTGGGACTAGATACTGAGCAGTGGTGGCTTGGGACTAGTTACTGAGCAGTGGAGGCCTGGGGCTAGTTACTGAGCAATGGAGGCCTGAAACTAGTTACTGAGCAATGGGGGCCTGGGACTAGTTCCTGAGCTGCGGAGACCTGGGACTAATTACTGAGCAGTGGAGGCCTGGGGCTAGCTACTGAGCAATTGTTGCCTGGGACTAATTACTGAGCAGTGGAGGCCTGGGGCTAGTTACTGAGTAGTGTATGCCTGGGTCTAGTTACTGAGCAGTCATGGCCTGGGACTAGTTACTGAGCAGTTGTGGCCTGGGGCTAGTTACTGAGCAGTGGAGGCCTGGGGCTAGTTACTGAGCAGTGTTACTGAGCAGTGGAGGCCTGAGACTAGTTACTGAGCAGTGTTCCTGAGCAGTGGAGGCCTGAGACTAGTTACTGAGCAGTGGAGGCCTGGGACTAGATACTGAGCAGTGGAGACCTGGGACTAGTTACTAAGCAATGGAGGCCTGATGCTAGTTACTGAGCAGTGGAGGTCTGGGACTCGTTACTGAGCAGTCGTGGCCTGAGACTAGTTACTGAGCAGTGGAGGCCTCGGACTAGTTACTGAGCAGTCGTGGTCTGGGACTCGTTACTCAGCAGTGGAGGCATGGGACTAGTTACTGAGCAGTCGTGGCCTGGGACTAGTTACTGATCAGTGGAGGCCTATGACTAGTTACTGAGCAGTTGTGGCCTGGGACAAGTTACTGAGCAGTTGTGGCCTGGGACTAGTTACTGAGCAGTTGTGGCCTGGGGATAGTTACTGAGCAGTGGAGGCCTGGGATTGGTTACTGAGCAGTCATGGACTGAGACTAGTTACTGAGCAGTGGAGGCCTGGGACTCGTTACTGAGCAGTGGAGGCATGGGACTAGTTACTGAGCAGTCGTGGCCTGGGACTAGTTACTGATCAGTGGAGGCCTATGACTAGTTACTGAGCAGTCGTGGCCTGGGACTAGTTACTGATCAGTGGAGGCCTATGACTAGTTACTGAGCAGTTGTGGCCTGGGACAAGTTACTGAGCAGTTGTGGCCTGGGGATAGCTACTGAGCAGTGGAGGCCTGGGATTGGTTACTGAGCAGTCATGGACTGAGACTAGTTACTGAGCAGTGGAGGCCTGGGTCTAGTTACTGAGCAGTGGAGGCGTGGGACTAGTTACTGAGCAGTGGTGGCTTGGGACTAGTTACTGAGCAGTGGAGGCCTGGGGCTAGTTACTGAGCAATGGAGGCCTGAAACTAGTTACTGAGCAATGGGGACCTGGGACTAGTTCCTGAGCTGCGGAGACCTGGGACTAATTACTGAGCAGTGGAGGCCTGGGGCTAGCTACTGAGCAATTGTTGCCTGGGACTAATTACTGAGCAGTGGAGGCCTGGGGCTAGTTACTGAGTAGTGGAGGCCTGGGTCTAGTTACTGAGCAGTCATGGCCGGGGACTAGTTACTGAGCAGTTGTGGCCTGGGGCTAGTTACTGAGCAGTGGAGGCCTGGGGCTAGTTACTGAGCAGTGTTACTGAGCAGTGGAGGCCTGAGACTAGTTACTGAGCAGTGTTCCTGAGCAGTGGAGGCCTGAGACTAGTTACTGAGCAGTGGAGGCCTGGGACTAGTTACTGAGCAGTGGAGACCTGGGACTAATTACTAAGCAATGGAGGCCTGATGCTAGTTACTGAGCAGTGGAGGTCTGGGACTCGTTACTGAGCAGTCGTGGCCTGAGACTAGTTACTGAGCAGTGGAGGCCTCGGACTAGTTACTGAGCAGTCGTGGTCTGGGACTCGTTACTCAGCAGTGGAGGCATGGGACTAGTTACTGAGCAGTCGTGGCCTGGGACTAGTTACTGATCAGTGGAGGCCTATGACTAGTTACTGAGCAGTTGTGGCCTGGGACAAGTTACTGAGCAGTTGTGGCCTGGGACTAGTTACTGAGCAGTTGTGGCCTGGGGATAGTTACTGAGCAGTGGAGGCCTGGGATTGGTTACTGAGCAGTCATGGACTGAGACTAGTTACTGAGCAGTGGAGGCCTGGGACTCGTTACTGGGCAGTGGAGGCATGGGACTAGTTACTGAGCAGTCGTGGCCTGGGACTAGTTACTGATCAGTGGAGGCCTATGACTAGTTATGAGCAGTTGTGGCCTGGGACTAGTTACTGATCAGTGGAGGCCTATGACTAGTTACTGAGCAGTTGTGGCCTGGGACAAGTTACTGAGCAGTTGTGGCCTGGGACTAGTTACTGAGCAGTTGTGGCCTGGGGATAGTTACTGAGCAGTGGAGGCCTGGGATTGGTTACTGAGCAGTCATGGACTGAGACTAGTTACTGAGCAGTGGAGGCCTGGGTCTAGTTACTGAGCAGTGGAGGCGTGGGACTAGTTACTGAGCAGTGGAGGCATGGGGCTAGTTACTGAGCAGTGGAGGCCTGGGACTAGTTACTGAGCAGTGTTACTGAGCAGTGGAGGCCTGAGACTAGTTACTGAGCAGTGTTCCTGAGCAGTGGAGGCCTGAGATGAGTTACTGAGCAGTGGAGGCCTGGGACGAGTTACTGAGCAATGGAGGCCTGAGGCTAGTTACTGAGCAGTGGAGGCCTGGGACTAGTTTATGAGCAGTCGTTGTCTGGGACTAGTTACTGAGCAGTCGTGGCCTGGGACTATTACTGAGCAGTGGAGGCCTGGGGCTAGTTGCTGAGCAATGGAGGCCTGGGGCTAGTTACTAAGCAATGGAGGCCTGATGCTAGTTACTGAGCAGTGGAGGTCTGAGTCTTGTTACTGAGCAATGGAGGCCTGGGACTAGTTACTGAGCAGTTGTGGCCTGGGGCTAGTTACTGAGCAGTCATGGACTGAGACTAGTTACTGAGCAGTGGAGGCCTGGGGCTAGTTACTGAGCAATGGAGGCCTGGGACTATTTACTGAGCAGTGGAGGTCTGGGACTAGTTACGGAGCAGTTGTGGCCTGGAACTAGTTGCTGAGCAGTGCAGGTCTGAGACTAGTTGCTGAAGGTTGTGGCCTGGGGCTAGTTACTGAGCAGTGGAGGACTGGGACTCGTTACTGAGCAGTCGTGGCCTGAGACTAGTTACTGAGCAGTGGAGGCCTGGGACTAGTTACTGAGCAGTGTTACTGAGCAGTGGAGGCCTGAGACTAGTTACTGAGCAGTGTTCCTGAGCAGTGGAGGCCTGAGATGAGTTACTGAGCAGTGGAGGCCTGGGACGAGTTACTGAGCAATGGAGGCCTGAGGCTAGTTACTGAGCAGTGGAGGCCTGGGACTAGTTCATGAGCAGTCGTTGTCTGGGACTAGTTACTGAGCAGTCGTGGCCTGGGACTATTACTGAGCAGTGGAGGCCTGGGGCTAGTTGCTGAGCAATGGAGGCCTGGGGCTAGTTACTAAGCAATGGAGGCCTGATGCTAGTTACTGAGCAGTGGAGGTCTGAGTCTTGTTACTGAGCAGTGGAGGCCTGGGACTAGTTACTGAGCAGTGGAGGCCTGGGGCTAGTTACTGAGCAGTTGTGGCCTGGGACTAGTTACTGAGCAGTGGAGGCCTGGGGCTAGTTACTGAGCAGTGGAGGCCTGAGGATAGTTACTGAGCAGTTGTGGCCTGAGACCAGTTACTGACCAGTGGAGGCCTGGGGCTAGTTACTGAGCAGTGGAGGCCTGGGGCTAGTTACTGAGCAGTGGAGGCCTGAGGCTAGTGACTGAGCAGTGGAGGCCTGGAACTAATTACTGAGCAGTGGAGGACTGGCGCTAGTTACTGAGCAGTTGTGGCCTGGGACTAGATACTGAGCAGTGGTGGCTTGGGACTAGTTACTGAGCAGTGGAGGCCTGGGGCTAGTTACTGAGCAATGGAGGCCTGAAACTAGTTACTGAGCAATGGGGGCCTGGGACTAGTTCCTGAGCTGCGGAGACCTGGGACTAATTACTGAGCAGTGGAGGCCTGGGGCTAGCTACTGAGCAATTGTTGCCTGGGACTAATTACTGAGCAGTGGAGGCCTGGGGCTAGTTACTGAGTAGTGTAGGCCTGGGTCTAGTTACTGAGCAGTCATGGCCTGGGACTACTTACTGAGCAGTTGTGGCCTGGGGCTAGTTACTGAGCAGTGGAGGCCTGGGGCTAGTTACTGAGCAGTGTTACTGAGCAGTGGAGGCCTGAGACTAGTTACTGAGCAGTGTTCCTGAGCAGTGGAGGCCTGAGACTAGTTACTGAGCAGTGGAGGCCTGGGACTAGTTACTGAGCACTGGAGACCTGGGACTAGTTACTAAGCAATGGAGGCCTGATGCTAGTTACTGAGCAGTGGAGGTCTGGGACTCGTTACTGAGCAGTCGTGGCCTGAGACTAGTTACTGAGCAGTGGAGGCCTCGGACTAGTTACTGAGCAGTCGTGGTCTGGGACTCGTTACTCAGCAGTGGAGGCATGGGACTAGTTACTGAGCAGTCGTGGCCTGGGACTAGTTACTGATCAGTGGAGGCCTATGACTAGTTACTGAGCAGTTGTGGCCTGGGACTAGTTACTGAGCAGTTGTGGCCTGGGGATAGTTACTGAGCAGTGGAGGCCTGGGATTGGTTACTGAGCAGTCATGGACTGAGACTAGTTACTGAGCAGTGGAGGCCTGGGACTCGTTACTGAGCAGTGGAGGCATGGGACTAGTTACTGAGCAGTCGTGGCCTGGGACTAGTTACTGATCAGTGGAGGCCTATGACTAGTTACTGAGCAGTCGTGGCCTGGGACTAGTTACTGATCAGTGGAGGCCTATGACTAGTTACTGAGCAGTTGTGGCCTGGGACAAGTTACTGAGCAGTTGTGGCCTGGGACTAGTTACTGAGCAGTTGTGGCCTGGGGATAGTTACTGAGCAGTGGAGGCCTGGAATTGGTTACTGAGCAGTCATGGACTGAGACTAGTTACTGAGCAGTGGAGGCCTGGGTCTAGTTACTGAGCAGTGGAGGCGTGGGACTAGTTACTGAGCAGTGGTGGCTTGGGACTAGTTACTGAGCAGTGGAGGCCTGGGGCTAGTTACTGAGCAATGGAGGCCTGAAACTAGTTACTGAGCAATGGGGGCCTGGGACTAGTTCCTGAGCTGCGGAGACCTGGGACTAATTACTGAGCAGTGGAGGCCTGGGGCTAGCTACTGAGCAATTGTTGCCTGGGACTAATTACTGAGCAGTGGAGGCCTGGGGCTAGTTACTGAGTAGTGGAGGCCTGGGTCTAGTTACTGAGCAGTCATGGCCTGGGACTAGTTACTGAGCAGTTGTGGCCTGGGGCTAGTTACTGAGCAGTGGAGGCCTGGGGCTAGTTACTGAGCAGTGTTACTGAGCAGTGGAGGCCTGAGACTAGTTACTGAGCAGTGTTCCTGAGCAGTGGAGGCCTGAGACTAGTTACTGAGCAGTGGAGGCCTGGGACTAGGTACTGAGCAGTGGAGACCTGGGACTAGTTACTAAGCAATGGAGGCCTGATGCTAGTTACTGAGCAGTGGAGGTCTGGGACTCGTTACTGAGCAGTCGTGGCCTGAGACTAGTTACTGAGCAGTGGAGGCCTCGGACTAGTTACTGAGCAGTCGTGGTCTGGGACTCGTTACTCAGCAGTGGAGGCATGGGACTAGTTACTGAGCAGTCGTGGCCTGGGACTAGTTACTGATCAGTGGAGGCCTATGACTAGTTACTGAGCAGTTGTGGCCTGGGACAAGTTACTGAGCAGTTGTGGCCTGGGACTAGTTACTGAGCAGTTGTGGCCTGGGGATAGTTACTGAGCAGTGGAGGCCTGGGATTGGTTACTGAGCAGTCATGGACTGAGACTAGTTACTGAGCAGTGGAGGCATGGGACTAGTTACTGAGCAGTCGTGGCCTGGGACTAGTTACTGATCAGTGGAGGCCTATGACTAGTTACTGAGCAGTCGTGGCCTGGGACTAGTTACTGATCAGTGGAGGCCTATGACTAGTTACTGAGCAGTTGTGGCCTGGGACAAGTTACTGAGCAGTTGTGGCCTGGGACTAGTTACTGAGCAGTTGTGGCCTGGGGATAGTTATTGAGCAGTGGAGGCCTGGGATTGGTTACTGAGCAGTCATGGACTGAGACTAGTTACTGAGCAGTGGAGGCCTGGGTCTAGTTACTGAGCAGTGGAGGCGTGGGACTAGTTACTGAGCAGTGGAGGCCTGGGGCTAGTTACTGAGCAGTGGAGGCCTGGGACTAGTTACTGAGCAGTGTTACTGAGCAGTGGAGGCCTGAGACTAGTTACTGAGCAGTGTTCCTGAGCAGTGGAGGCCTGAGATGAGTTACTGAGCAGTGGAGGCCTGGGACGAGTTACTGAGCAATGGAGGCCTGAGGCTAGTTACTGAGCAGTGGAGGCCTGGGATTGGTTCATGAGCAGTCGTTGTCTGGAACTAGTTACTGAGCAGTCGTGGCCTGGGACTATTACTGAGCAGTGGAGGCCTGGGGCTAGTTGCTGAGCAATGGAGGCCTGGGGCTAGTACTAAGCAATGGAGGCCTGATGCTAGTTACTGAGCAGTGGAGGTCTGAGTCTTGTTACTGAGCAGTGGAGGCCTGGGACTAGTTACTGAGCAGTGGAGGCCTGGGGCTAGTTACTGAGCAGTTGTGGCCTGGGACTAGTTACTGAGCAGTGGAGGCCTGGGGCTAGTTACTGAGCAGTGGAGGCCTGAGGATAGTTACTGAGCAGTTGTGGCCTGAGACTAGTTACTGACCAGTGGAGGCCTGGGGCTAGTTACTGAGCAGTGGAGGCCTGGGGCTAGTTACTGAGCAGTGGAGGCCTGAGGCTAGTTACTGAGCAGTGGAGGCCTGGAACTAATTACTGAGCAGTGGAGGACTGGCGCTAGTTACTGAGCAGTTGTGGCCTGGGACTAGATACTGAGCAGTGGTGGCTTGGGACTAGTTACTGAGCAGTGGAGGCCTGGGGCTAGTTACTGAGCAATGGAGGCCTGAAACTAGTTACTGAGCAATGGGGGCCTGGGACTAGTTCCTGAGCTGCGGAGACCTAGGACTAATTACTGAGCAGTGGAGGCCTGGGGCTAGCTACTGAGCAATTGTTGCCTGGGACTAATTACTGAGCAGTGGAGGCCTGGGGCTAGTTACTGAGTAGTGGAGGCCTGGGTCTAGTTACTGAGCAGTCATGGCCTGGGACTAGTTACTGAGCAGTTGTGGCCTGGGGCTAGTTACTGAGCAGTGGAGGCCTGGGGCTAGTTACTGAGCAGTGTTACTGAGCAGTGGAGGCCTGAGACTAGTTACTGAGCAGTGTTCCTGAGCAGTGGAGGCCTGAGACTAGTTACTGAGCAGTGGAGGCCTGGGACTAGTTACTGAGCAGTGGAGACCTGGGACTAGTTACTATGCAATGGAGGCCTGATGCTAGTTACTGAGCAGTGGAGGTCTGGGACTCGTTACTGAGCAGTCGTGGCCTGAGACTAGTTACTGAGCAGTGGAGGCCTCGGACTAGTTACTGAGCAGTCGTGGTCTGGGACTCGTTACTGAGCAGTGGAGGCATGGGACTAGTTACTGAGCAGTCGTGGCCTGGGACTAGTTACTGATCAGTGGAGGCCTATGACTAGTTACTGAGCAGTTGTGGCCTGGGACAAGTTACTGAGCAGTTGTGGCCTGGGACTAGTTACTGAGCAGTTGTGGCCTGGGGATAGTTACTGAGCAGTGGAGGCCTGGGATTGGTTACTGAGCAGTCATGGACTGAGACTAGTTACTGAGCAGTGGAGGCCTGGGACTCGTTACTGAGCAGTGGAGGCATGGGACTAGTTACTGAGCAGTCGTGGCCTGGGACTAGTTACTGATCAGTGGAGGCCTATGACTAGTTACTGAGCAGTCGTGGCCTGGGACTAGTTACTGATCAGTGGAGGCCTATGACTAGTTACTGAGCAGTTGTGGCCTGGGACAAGTTACTGAGCAGTTGTGGCCTGGGACTAGTTACTGAGCAGTTGTGGCCTGGGGATAGTTACTGAGCAGTGGAGGCCTGGGATTGGTTACTGAGCAGTCATGGACTGAGACTAGTTACTGAGCAGTGGAGGCCTGGGTCTAGTTACTGAGCAGTGGAGGCGTGGGACTAGTTACTGAGCAGTGGAGGCCTGGGGCTAGTTACTGAGCAGTGGAGGCCTGGGACTAGTTACTGAGCAGTGTTACTGAGCAGTGGAGGCCTGAGACTAGTTACTGAGCAGTGTTCCTGAGCAGTGGAGGCCTGAGATGAGTTACTGAGCAGTGGAGGCCTGGGACGAGTTACTGAGCAATGGAGGCCTGAGGCTAGTTACTGAGCAGTGGAGGCCTGGGACTAGTTCATGAGCAGTCGTTGTCTGGGACTAGTTACTGAGCAGTCGTGACCTGGGACTATTACTGAGCAGTGGAGGCCTGGGGCTAGTTGCTGAGCAATGGAGGCCTGGGGCTAGTTACTGAGCAATGGAGGCCTGATGCTAGTTACTGAGCAGTGGAGGTCTGAGTCTTGTTACTGAGCAATGGAGGCCTGGGACTAGTTACTGAGCAGTTGTGGCCTGGGGCTAGTTACTGAGCAGTCATGGACTGAGACTAGTTACTGAGCAGTGGAGGCCTGGGGCTAGTTACTGAGCAATGGAGGCCTGGGACTATTTACTGAGCAGTGGAGGTCTGGGACTAGTTACGGAGCAGTTGTGGCCTGGAACTAGTTACTGAGCAGTGCAGGTCTGAGACTAGTTGCTGAAGGTTGTGGCCTGGGGCTAGTTACTGAGCAGTGGAGGACTGGGACTCGTTACTGAGCAGTCGTGGCCTGAGACTAGTTACTGAGCAGTGGAGTTCTGGGACTAGTTACTGAGCAGTGGAGGCCTGGAACTTGTTACTGAGCAGTGGAGGCCTGGGGCTAGTTACTGAGCAGTGGAGGCCTGAGGCTAGTTACCGAGCAGTGAAGGTGTGGGACTAGTTACTGAGCAGTGGTGTCCTGGGACTAGTTACTGAGCAGTGGAAGCCTCGGGCTGGTTACTGAGCAGTGGATGCCTGGGACTAGTTACTGAGAAGTGGAGGCCTGAGGCTAGTTACTGAGCAGTTGTGGTCTGGGGTTCGTTGCTGAGCAGTGGAGGCCTGGGACTAGTTATTGAGCAGTGGAGGCAAGGGACTCGTTACTGAGCAGTCGTGGCCTGGGACTAGTTACTTAGCAATGCAGGCCTGGGACTAGTTACTGTGCAATGGAGGCCTGAGGCTAGTTACTGAACAGTGGAGTCCTGAGACTAGTTACTGAGCAGTGGAGGCCTGAGGCTAGTTACTTGGCAGTGGAGGCCTGGGACTAGTTACTGAGAAGTTGTGGCCTGAGGCTAGTTATTGAGCTGTGGAGGACTGGGACTAGTTACTGAGCAGTGGAGGCCTGGGACTAGTTACTGAGCAGTGGAGGCCTGGGACTAGTTACTGAGCAGTCGTGGCCTGGGACTCGTCCTTGCTGAAATAAAAGGACAAGAGCCCTTTGATCAATCAGGCCATTCTCAATGTGCATCATTTTATTTTGCAGCAGGTTTTTATTGTTAATTGAAATAATCACAGTGGGACTAGAAAGCTTTGAACACATTTTACTCTTGCGTGTCGGCATCAACCTGAAATGCTTCAGGTGCAATGGTAAAGGCAAACCTAAACCAAGTAAAGGATAGGCTAGACTGAGTCAAGTTCCTTAGTTCGATGTAGAGTGAAGCACTCTTGACTTTCCCCAGCACCGTGAGCACAGCACAGAGATCACAGGGCCGAAATTGCCCCTTCCCTTAAGGGCTGTTGTTGCCGGAAATTGGCGGCCTCGCAGCGGAGTGCAATGGCCGCCAATTTTTTGTGGAATGGCCGTCATTTAGAAAATGCCGCTCCTGCGATATCCCGGCTGTGACCCACTCACCCCCTCTGCCCCCCCCGCTCACCACCACCGTTCCGCTGCTGTAAAATGGCGGCCCCGCTCCCATTAAAGGGGAGGACCTACTGCCGCGGCCGCCATGTTTGTTTTGTCTGCCGACTACCAGGTCGGGCTGACAATTATGCCCCCAGGTTCAGCCGGGCAGCCAACAGGCAGCCTGTCACCCCCTCCCCAGCTGAAACCCTGCCTGGTGGCCCAGTGGACCGAACTTAAAGAATCGCAGCGTCACTCCCCTTTAAGTGAAGGAGAAAGCCATGGTGACACAGCACTGTGATGACATCATCAGCGCTACGCTGATGAGTGACAGCGGCAGACACTCCGCCCGCCTCCCAACTTCCGCCCCTCTGGTGTGCAAACATCCGCTTGCTGCCGTATATCCGCCCCCGTGATAACCGACTTCCGGTCCGCTGAAGAAAAAAAAGCCAAAGAGCGGAATTTCGTTCATGAGGCCACCGCATCAACCACACCGGTAAAAACAACTGAAACACGGTAGGTGAGCCATGTTTGCAGCGGTGGGCAATTTCGGCCCCCATGTCTGCCTGCCAGGGCAGCATTTTGTTTTCCCACACCTTCGTCCTCTCTCTGAGGGAGTGCCTATTGCTGCCAATTTGTGCATAATGTTGGCATTTTGATGCGATTCAGTTGTTGCTGGGTCAGAACTCCCCAAACTCACCTCGCTTCATGTGTACTCAAGCCACTGCATTGGGAATTGGACATACACTTGAAAGGGAAATATTTTCAAGGCGATGGGGAAAGAACAGGGGAGTGAGACTAACTGGATAGCTCTTTCAAAGAGCCAGCACAGACATGAAAGGCTTGAATGGCTTCTTTCTGTGCTGTAAGTTGCAATGATTTTAAGTTGTTTAATAGTTCTTTCAGATCAGCAATCACATAAAAAAGAGCTCTGCCAATATCCTCGCCCAACCTTCAAAATATCCATGATGTTGATGAATGATATTTCCCAAGTACATTAAAAAATGCAGAAGATCCCTCAATCTGTTGTATTTGCAGAATGATATGGCTGTGTTATATTGGGGATGTAAGAGCAGAACATCATTGGTCTTGACAAGAGTTAAAAGAGCCAATAGAAGAGGGACCCCTATTGGATTTCTGAAGGTGGCTCCTGAGACAAACACTGCTGAGGCTGGCTAAGGGATAGTGAACAAGTTTTGCATAGATTTCAAAAGTACAGACTTGCGTTGCGTATAAATGCATATTCAATTATGATGAACTATGAGGAGAAAAGAACTTAAAAGTCCACTGTGATTGATGAAGATAGTTTGTATTATTCTGACTGACCCTCATACATAGAATAAAGCATTAAGACACGGTCTATCAAGTACAGCCTGAGGCTGCGAGCAAGTTTGGAGGCATCGGGTCGAAATGGCTAAAAGGAATTTGGGAATGAGAACAATCCATCAGGGAACAGTTCCTGTTCTCTTTCAAGGCATATCGACTGAAGGGGAAATGCTGCTACTGCACGACAGGTGGGTCATACTAATGCAACTATACACAGGTTTGGGCCAATATTCTGTAAAATGTCCCATATTTCTAATGCTTTCTCTACCAGCTCTCTCTCTCTCTCTCTCGAGTTTATTGACTCTAGTGCAGTGCTACATCTCGGAGTTGCTGTCTCTCAAGTGGACATAAAAGATTCCATGGCACTATTTCGAAGAAGAGATGGGGAATTCTCCCTGTTGCCTTGGCCAATGTTTATCCCTCAACCAACATTACTAAAACAGATTGGTTATTATCACCGTTCTGTTGGTGGAACTTTGCTGTGCACATAAAGTATTTCATTGGCTGTAAAGCACTTTTGGACATCCTGAGGTTGTGAATGGTACTGTAGAAATGCAAATCCTTTATTTATTTTACAGTGCGACTAACAATTTTCTGTTGCTTCTGCGCCTGCAGCCTCCGGACTCTGTCCCTGACGCCTCCTGCCCGAAACTGGAAGCAGAACTGGGGCCCCGTAATTGAACACGTTGTTCCTCCAAGCCTGCGGGCAGCCGGGGGAGAGGGGCATGGGGATTAGGGGGAGGGAGTGACAGAGGGAGAGCCAGGGGGGGAGTGAGAGAGAGAGTCGGTGTGGGGGGGGGGGGGGGTGGGAGGAGGAGAGAGAACCGGAGGGGTGGGGAGAGAGAGAGAGCCGGGGGGCGGGGGGGGGAGGATGGGGGGAGAGAAAGCGAGCTGGGGTGGGGAGGAACGGAGGGGAGAGAGAGCCGGGGGAGAGAGAGAGCCGGCGGGAGGGGTGAGAGAGAGAGCCGGGGTGGGGGAGGAACGGTGAGGAGAAAGAGCCGGGGGGGGAGAGAGAACTGGGGGGGTGTGGGAGAGAGAGAGCTGGGGGGGGGGGGAGAGAGAGCCGGGGGGTGCGGGAGAGAGAGAGCTGGGGGGCGGGGTGGGGGAACGGAGAGAGATCCGGTGGTGGGTGAGGGAGAGAGAGCCGGGGGGGAGGGGGTGGAAACAAAAGGGACAGAGGGAACTCAGGGTTGAAAGATGGATCACATTCTTCCAACCCCCTTACCACCACACCTGATTTCTCGGAAAGCTCGGTGCGTGTGTTACAAGGGACATCTTTGTAGTGGATGAAATCCAGAAGTCACGACACTGTCACTATTCACTTCATACCCAATAAACCAGCTAACAATCCATGACCCACACACAATCCCCCATCTATGGCGGGGGGACGGGTGGGGTGAGGTCATGCACTTGCGCTGGGGTAAGGGACTTCGGCTGCAACTTGGTGGCTTTTGCTGGGTTGTTGCAGATCTGTCCTCTCTGGTTCCTGAAGTCAGAATGGATCGAATTACAATTTGCAAAGTCAGTCAGAACTTGGGCTGGCCCTTCCGAAAACTTCAATGGAGCGATGGGGGCGGTGCTAAGAGGTAGCACTGCACACTCTAGCGCCACCTACGTGATGATGTCATCGAGCATGCAACGCCCCCATATTGCCGCGGTTGCGAACTTGACTGCAACCTTTCACCTGCCACAGCGCCTGCCGACTCTTCCGACAGGGAAAGCAGTGGGTGCATCGGTGATCCCGGGGGTATCGTCCGGAGAGCAAGGTAAGTGATGAAAGTTAATTTATTTAACTTCTATTTATTTGTAGCAGCATTGGGGAGGTGTGAGTGTAGGTCATTGAAGATTTTTTTTCTCATCTTCAGGCACCAGGATGCTATCATCTTAGCGGCAAAAAACTGAGTAGGCCTCCTGTGCTACCGCTCTGTTGGCGCCCGAGGGTGAGTGTGAACACTTCTCTTAGTGCTCCACTCTCCTCTTTGGGCAAAACAACTGAATTTTCGTACTTTGAGGCGGTAGACACCGCCCGGCGCTAAAGTTAGTGGCCAGGAGGTGTTACCGCCTCAATGCGGGCGGCACCGAATTTCCACCCCCGTGTGTCGACCGATAGATTGCCGGGGGAAAGAACAAACTGCAATCTATGAGGATAACAACTTTTTATTTTATTTTTAATTTCGTTTTTATACACACAATAAAATCGTTAAGACAGTTTCTCAAGCGTAGAAACAAAAAAAGTTTAAAATGTTGGTCACTTGTGTTCAGTGTTTGCGTTAGCCCTCCGATCACCAAAGGAAACGTTTCAGCAGTGAGTTAAGTTCCAGTTTATCAGAGAGACTACCAGCAGCGTAAAGGTTTGGATTGGACAGTGTTGTGTGCCAGGTCTGACCGCCCGCCCGTTAGATACTCTGGTGCAAGCAGAACGCGTCGCAGCCAGCGAGATAGAAGTGGGCTGTAACTTGCTCTGTTGCCCTTGTCGGGAGATGGCTGGGTGATGGCTGAGAGACACCTCACCGACTACAAACAGCCCTCACACTTAACGTCAGACTCTGACTGGCAATATGCCCACCTGTTCCTGATTCTTTTTTTCAGTTTTCTAGTGAAAAGTTTTAACAAAGCAGCTTTCTTATTTATCCGAGGCATGTGATTGCCTTTCTGTGAGGTGTTTTGTGTGTTTTCATCTGTTTCCTCCTGTGTGTGTGTGTGTGTGCGTGCGTGTGCCATCATGTCGGTAGGTAGATAGGCAGCCTGCTCAGAAATGGCCACAGGGAGGGATGGATACTAGCCTTGCTCCCTGGCTGATTCCCCTCAGAAGCTTCCTACAGCACAAGAACTCACCACTATCACAAGCACGACCTGCGCCACTTCTGAAGCGCAGTACATGTGTGCCCTATACCGCCTCCCCCCTGTGTGTGTGCTGTGCCATCCCCATCACATACCCATGAAGCAGCTTTTTGTTGTAAGTATGGAGCGATATGTCAAGACACACTTTGTCCCTTTAGTGATCGGGTGGCTAACAATGAACGCAGTCTTATGCATATTACATTAGTCAAACAGGAAAATTACGTAAAACGGAGACCGTCCGTAAATGAGCAGCAACCATTGAAAGACATCAAATAATACTCTATAAGTGGCAGATACTGCTGAAGATTATCAGGGTCACTCTGACATATTTCACAGTCAGGCGCGTACTCTCTCTACACTTAATGTTCAAATCTTACTATTCCACAATATTTGAACAAGGGCTCTTCAAAAAGGCTCTTTATCAGTACAGCAGCCTCTTGTTAACCCTTTAAGTTGTCTGCTAACACACATTGTTTACAGCTCCCTCTCTAATAGAGAAGCCATAGCAAGCTACTCGGTACAATACACATTCTATATAACCCACTAAAACACACCTCAAAAACTTATGTGGTTTTCAGGTACACCTATTTCTCTAATCACTGACAAGACCATCTCTTCCTCCCATTCCATTTCCCCACATCCTGCATGGAAATATTTCCTGAAATCAACTGCCAGCATAAATCCTTCATCATATTCCTGTGCAAACCACTAAACTACACTTGCATTATTCTCATGAAAGAGCAAGAATGGACAACTCTGACTGTGCAGTAGTGTATAATTGTGTGCGCATATATATATGAGGGAGAGGAAGATAAGGAGTTCCCATTAGCAATCACTGTTTTGTTTTCCAATTTCCTCCCTTTCTCACCTGAAGCTGCAGACTACTGCTGGGTTCTGGGTCCTGTGTCCGGAGGAGACAACCACCCTCTTGTACCTTGCCCTGGGTATAGCGCGAAAGCAGAAGGTAAATGCTGTCGAGCAGTTCAACTATTGGCGGGGCGGAGAGATAGCAGCAACCATTAATGCTGCCCGCAAATGTACTTTCCCACAGGTGTCACTAGCTCGGTATCAAAAGGGGAAGCTAATGCTTTAACGCCACCCAAGCTCAAAGATTGCCGAAGCCCCCTACTACTGCCTCAGCTGAGAACTGGCCAATTGTCAAGTCCTTTGCTATTCCACTTGAAGGAACTCCTCTATGTTAAGTAGATGAACTTTGTTTCGGGAGTCCGTACTGCCCCAAGTGCAGGTGGAGATTTGACTTGCGTATTATCTTTCCGTTATATTGTGGGATCTAAATGCAGAGGATTCGGAGGAATGAATTCGCCAGTGTGTCTGGTGGGCTATTGTTTGGGGCTGTTCACACATGACTATGGTCAAGGGATGCCAACTGACGCAGCAATTTGGAGCCAGGAGACATTGACCATCTGCACTCCCATGTTAGTGGCATAACCCTTGATCCATTGCAGTCTTTCCATTACATTTGCCCAATTACTTTGCATTCTTTTAAAGCAGCACTGCCCCGAAAGCATTCTTTTCACACAGGTACAAAAAAAACAGGATTCTCCTGAGCATTTTCAAATTCTTAAGACTCAAAAACATTTTGTGACATTTGTGCTTAGATTGAAGGAAATTGACTTCAAATTACCAGAGAGGGACTTCAAGGCTGTATCTAGATAATTATTGCAAGGCATTTGCATTTCAGTTCAGTGTCAAAGCTAATATCTGGATCCCTTGCTTAGATACCAGTTCGTAATGCATTCCCAGATATCCATTGTTCTACATCCAAACTGTCTGAACCTTTCCGACAGTTGCAGCCTGTAACTCACTCCCAGATATGAACAATTCTATACAATAAACCATCTTCACTCCAGCCCACCTCCTCCGATTAGATTGCAGCCTTAAACACATTCCCAGGGACCCATTGATCTCTACAGATGAACTTTATTTCCGTAGCATCGGAAGGCTTATTTCATAAAGGAGACAACTGAAAAATACTTAGATCTGGGTGTGCATTATTGTTCTAATATGATCTCATTGAAGCTCTATTGATAACAACTTGTATTTATATAGTGTCTCACATAAGCATTATCAAACAAAATTATAAATGAGCCACATAAGGATTTAAAAAAGGAGGCAGATAGAAAGCACACAGAAAGCAGGAAACTATAGACCAGTTAGCCGAACATCTGTCATTGAGAAAATGCTGGAGTCCATTATTGAGGAAGCAGTAGTCGGACAGTTGGAAAAGCATGATTTAATCAAGTAGAGTCAGCATGGTTTTATGAAAGGGAAATTAAGTTTGACAACTTTGCTGGAGATCTTTGAGGATGTAACGAGCAGGGTGGATAAGGGGGAACCTGTGGATGTGGTGTATTTGGATTTCCAGAAGATATTCAATAAGGTGCCACATAAAAGGTTACTGCACAAGATAAAAGTTCACGGGGTTGGCGGTAATATATTAACATGGATTGAGGATTGGCTAACTAACAGAAAACAGAGGATCAGGATAAATGGGTCATTTTCCAGTTGGCAAACAGTAAGTGATGGGGTACCGCAGGGATCGGTATTGGGGCCTCAACTATTTACAATCTATATTAATGACTTGGATGAAGAGACCGAGTGTAATGTAGCCAAATTTGCTGATGATACAAAGATGGGTGGGAAAGCAAATTGTGAGGAAGACACAAAAAATCTGCAAACGGAGATAGATAGGCTAAGTGAGTGGGCAAAAAATTGGCAGATGAGTATAATGTGGGAAAATGTGAGGTTATCCACTTTGGTAGAAATAACAGAAAAGCAAATTATAATTTAAATGGAAAAAAATGGCAAAGTGCTGCAGTACAGAGGGACCTGGGGGTTCTTGTGCATGAAACACAAAAAGTTAGTATGCAGGTACAGCAAGTAATCGGGAAGGCAAATGGAATGTTGGCCTTTATTGCAATGGGGATAGAGTATAAAAGCAGAGAAGTTCTACTACAACTGTACAGGGTATTGGTGAGGCTACACCTGGAGTACTGAGGCAGTTTTGGTCTCCATATTTAAGGAAGGATACACTTGCTTTGGAGGCAGTTCAGAGAAGGTTCACTAGGTAGATTCCGGAGATGAGGGGGTAGACTTATGAAGAGAGGTTGAGTAGGTTGGATCTATACTCATTGGAGTTCAGAAGAATGAGGTGTGATCTTATCGAAACTTGTAAGATAATGAGAGGGCTAGACACATTGGATGCAGAGAGTATATTCCCACTCATAGGGGAAACTAAAACTACGGGGCATAGTCCCAGAATAAGGGGCCACCCATTTAAAACTGAGATGAGGAGGAATTTCTTTTCTCAGAGGGATGTAAATCTGTGGAATTCTCTGCCCCAGAGAGCTGTGGAGGCTGGGTCATTGAATATAGTTAAGGCAGAGATAGACAGATTTTTGAGCGATAAGTGAGTGAAGGGTTATGGGGAGCGGGCAGGGAAGTGGAGCTGAGTCCATGATCAGATCAGCCCAAGAGGCCAAATGGCCTACTCCTGCTCCTATTTCTTATGTTCTATTTATTTGTTTTACCAATAGTCACAAGAAAAACTGATGTGCAAAGTGGGAACAATCAGGTTACAACTTCGTATGGAGTGGCAGGATTGGAGTTTCGTGAGGCACAAACTTTCCATCGAGCATTATTTTTAATGCAAGGAGTGGGTCCCTGGATACCACTGTTTCATTTGGTAACACTGTGGTGCTGGCATCTGCCTTAAACTAGAATGGGTCAGAAGTAGCCGTTTGCTGGTGTGATTCTGAGAAGGTTTCGCACTTGCCCCCTGGTAATAGATGCCATCGCCCCTCATGTATTAGATTAAGTGATCATAACCTGGAAAGACCTTAAAGAATTCAGGGAGGTTTGTTCAGCTGGAGTTTCTACTTCTAAATCCGAGCTGGCTGATTCTCGTTATTATTACTGTACAGGAAATCCTGATACCTACTCCCTAAAATAGCTTGTTATTTTACTGCTTGTTAGTGCTTGGGCAATGGGCCGGTGGTTCCCTGGGTCATATTTATTACCCTTTTTAACAATAGGCTCCACATTAATTGGCCACCGGTCCTGTTAACCCCACCCCCGCAATGAGCCCTCTGTGATGACAACCAATGCTCCAACAAGTTTCCTCCCCAGTCCCCTTCACAACCTTAGGATATATAGCATCTGGCACCGGGGACATGTCAGTTTTGGGTCTCTTTAACTTGTCAAGTATTTTGCCACACTGATCTCAGAGGCTTCTCGGATATTGTGTGTACTGCAAAAATCAGATGGCTTCTTTGCGTTATCCCAATATGGTGAATGCATCCAGGAAATATTGATTTACTATTTTGACTTCAGGTTCAGAAGCACGGGGGGGAACCTACATGTCCGGCAGGAAGTGAGACGCAGCAGGAAGTGAGATGCGGCAGGGGTTGCGCCAGTAGTGCTGTGCCAGCAGTGCTGTGCCAATAGATGTCGCTGTCAGACTCTGGTGTGGTGAGGCTAAATGTTGTGATTGTGTCTGTCGTGTAAATGGCGTCCGTTTCAAGGCTGCACATTAACTATTAATCTTTGCATGCACAGTATAGATTTAGCAGAGGGCAGTTTGCCTCCTGTTTAGGTTGGTGAGTGTGTTAAAAACGTTAGCAGTTTCCGCATTAAATTCTGGCCCAGGTTGAGTCCGGCTTCCCAAAACTGAGCTATCTGGAATGACCGCAAGATCTCAAACCTGAAACGTCAACTCGGTTTCTCTCTCCGCGACGCTGCCTGACCTGCTGAGTATTTCCAGCACTTTCTGTTCTTATTTCATATTTCCAGCATCCACAGTATTTGGCCTTTTGTATGACCGAGATTCGGTTTGACCATGAATAGCTTGTTCACTGAAAACACTTGACATAGTTCTAAAGTTCAGCATTATTTTTGTGTTTGAGGAATGTTAAGGTGAGTGCAGGGGGTGTGAGTTTGGGTAAACTCTCGTCTCTATTCTTAGCGACTCTGAAACAATAGCACCCTGTAATATACCTTACATCTACCCTCTCTACATCGTTCTTGGATATAAATGAGTCAACATCCTCTGTATAAAGATACTTATAATAGGCACACTTTAGCTATTTCTGCAGGGATTGAGTATCGATCTGCAATATGCCTTGAACCATACAGCGCAAACATCAAGTGGTTAAAGAAAGCAGAACAATCTGTGGGCGAGTGTGGAGCAAGGGAGCAGGGAATATGAGAGCAGGGAGGTTATGCTTGAACTGTATAAAACACTAGTTAGGCCACAGCTAGAGTACTGCATGCTGCTCTGGTCACCACATTACAGGAAAGATGTGATTGCATAAGAGAGGGTACAGAGGAGATTTACGGGGATGTTGCCTGGACTGGAGAATTTTAGCTATGAGGAAATATTGGATAGGTTGGATTTGTTTTCTATGGAACAGAGAAGGCTGAGGGGAGACCTTATTGAGGTGTGTACAATTATGAGGGGCCTAGATAGAGTGGATAGGAAGGACCTATTCCCCTTAGCAGAGGGGTCAACAGCCAGGGGGCATAGATTTAAAGTAATTGGTTGGAGGTTTAGAGGGGATTTGAGGGTGGTGGGAGTCTGGAACTCACTGCCTGACTGCCTGAAAGAGTGGTAGAGGCAGAAACACTCACCACATTTAAAAAGTACTTGGATATGTACTTGAGGAGCCGTAACCTACAGGACCAAGAATTGGAAAGTGGGATTAGGCTGGGTAGCTCTTTGTTGGCCGGCGTGGACACGATGGGCCGAAATGGTCTCCTTCCGTAAACTTCTATGATTCTATGAGCGTGTACCAGCAAACGGGTAAAGGTTTCAGAAGTAAGGGCGGACACAAGGATTCCATTTGCTTTGACCAAACTATGGGATGGGGCCAGACTTGTCCACAGGTCATGATAGCTGGTGAGTGTCTGGTGCTCCCAACTAAAAACCACACAGCAGATGCAAGGGGCCCAAACATGGACAGCCTATCAGTATAATAAAAATGTAAGTCGGTACAGTGTTGATTTGTTGCCAGTAGATATGGATCCAGGCAAATTTTTCAGGATTCAAATACCAGGGGATGTAAGTTTTTAAAAAGAGAATAATTCACCAGGCAGAGACTTGGAAGTGAAAGTATAACTGGGTTCAAGAGGCAAGTTAGACGTGCTCCTGCAGAGAAAGAAGATTGAGAAGGCTTGTTTATCAAAACGGACAGGTTTATTGGACCGACTCCTCCTATCCTGTATCTTAAAAAAAAAATCTTACACTGTAGATATTAGAACAATGTGCAGTTTAAATTGGTAAATGAATACCGGATTTTATCTTAGTCTCTGTGGAGCTTGGTGATTTATGAGGCAAGTTTTTAAAAAAAATGACCAAAATATGCGTTATTAATAATCTCCACATTGCTGACTGCCCTCTGACCCAATCTACGTTAACCAGACTCACACCTAAACAGGAGATGTCTGAGTGTCTCTTGTTACGGCACAGGTGGTTTGAGGTTCACTGTGATGTATTGGTAATGCGGGAGCTCGTTTTGAGAATAGGATGGGCTGTG
Source organism: Pristiophorus japonicus (assembly GCF_044704955.1). Taxonomy (NCBI): domain Eukaryota; kingdom Metazoa; phylum Chordata; class Chondrichthyes; family Pristiophoridae; genus Pristiophorus; species Pristiophorus japonicus. Next base: position 131,314,110 of record NC_091984.1, read on the forward strand.
GCTATGATGGTGTGCGACAGAGAGTGTTTCAGTGCTGTTGAAGTACACCATATCATCAGGTGATACATCAGAGAAATGATGTACACCTTCCATAGATACGAAACTCGGGCCACTGCACATTGGTCAATTATAGAAACTGCCCAATTTTAATTTCCGCAATGCTAGTCTTGCTCCAGTGTGGCAAGTCTCCTGTACTAGTTTGAGTACAAGTTTCACACCATGACGCCTTTCTTTCATTTGTGATCAAAATAAATTTTTTTTAAAAGAGTTTAAGCCCCGGTTTGATGGCACTAAACAGGTTTTAAACTGGAATTTATTACAAGGTTTTGCAGCTAAAGGAAACCAGAGAGAGCTTTAGGGTGGGGAACTGATATGACTGGCTGCGGCTACCAGCAAGGTTGAAAAGAGAAGAAAGGATGACTGAGGTGGCTGAAGAATCCTCATAGTTTGACACGCCAGGAAGGATTGCATTGGAATGAGGATGCAGAGAAAAGGAGCAAAGTGAATGGTTCAGTTAATATAGTGACTGACTGGTCCCTCCGCTCTGTAAAAAGGAAAGCAAATAAGAGCTATGGAGATGAGCAGGGGAGTGGAACTAATTGGACAGCTCTTTCAAAAAGCTGGCACAAGGATGATAGATCCAAAGGCTTCCTTCTATGATGTAGAGTTCTGTGATTTCTGATCACAACTCCTTTGTTAACTGTCTTAGTTTTATTTAAATGTTTGGTTACTTTGTTATACTTATCTAGGTGCATACTCACAACTACATTAACAACACCCAGGTCAAGATTTAGATACAGAATTAGTATGATACTGATTTTGGTTAAAGCTGCCTCTACTCTGTCCAAGCACTACACCTTACCGTCAATTGCACCAGTGTGATATTTCTGTTTCCCCACACTAGCCATCGTTATGACCAAGCTGAATATGATTACTAGTTTGTATCAGATGAGGTTAATAGTGCCCAATTACAGGCCTCTTGTACCTTTACAGCCATCAAAGGCTTGCATTGAAGGTTGAATTTGAACCCAATCCCATAGGTGAAATACATTTTTTCACTATCCAATTAATCCCACAGCCATGCCCCCATAGCCCAACATTTTTTTTCCTTTTTACAATTTGATAGGAAGGATCAGGAGAAGCAATATGAACGAAATGGTACAATTTGAAAGGGGGTTACAGGAACGGAGAGACCTGCGGGTGTATGTACACAAATCTTTGAAAGTCGAGGAGGCAGTTAAAAAAGCACACGGGATCCTTAGCTTTATTAACAGAGGCATAGAGTACAAAAGCAAGGAATTTATGCTAAACCGTTGCAAATCACCTCAGCTGAAATAGTATTCAATTCTGGCTACCACACTTTAGGAAGGGTGTCAAGGTCTTAGAGAGGGTGCAGAAGAGATTTACTAGAATGGTACCAGGGGTGAGGACCTGCAGTTTTATGGAGAGACTGGAGAAGCTGGGGTTGTTCTCCTTGGAGCAAAGAAGGTTGAGCGAAAATTTGCTAGAGGTGTTCAAAATCATGAAAGGTTTTGCTAGAGAAAATAAGGAGGAACTGTTTCCAGTGGCAGGAGAGTCGATAACCAGAGGACACAGATTTAAGATGATTGGCAAAAGAACCAGAGGTGACATGAGGGAAAAAGAATTTACGCAATGAGTGATCTGGAATATACTGCCTGAAAGGGTGGTGGAAGCAGATTCAGCAATAACTTTCAAAAGGGTATTGGATAAATACTTCAGGGGAAAACATCGACATGGCTATTGGGAAAGAGTAGGGGAGGGGGACTAATTGGATTGCTCTTTCAAAAAGCCGAATGGCCTCCTTCTGTGCTTTATGATTTTGCCTTCCCCCACTCCCATATCTGATCAGATCGACTTGGTTGGCTTTATTTAATTCTGCTTTTATAATTGAAAAGCTTGAAAGCTGTAGCAATAATATTAAAACTCGTAAAGTAGCTATAGCGAGTTAATTATACTTGTGAAGAACTCATGCTACCAAACTGGACTATGTTCATACAACCTATGCAGAGCTTCCATGTGAACTAAGCCTATGATTTTGGCAGAATGTTGAATCTCTTCATTGATATCAAAGGTACAGTGTAGAACACGATAGTCATACACTACTCAATTCCCTTTGCCAGAACATTATTCATAACCAATCAACCCTTTGATTTTTTTTGTTCTTAAATATAGATGTGAGCTAGCAATTAGGCTTGGCTGATATTGGGTTGGAGATACTCTGGCATGGTTGGACAGGCTTCCCACCTGCGTTTTCTATTCCGTCTATTTGTAATACCAAGAGAATGACAATGGTGCTGATAAACTGGAACAACTGACCATTTTTTACAGCTTGTGGCATTATCAAGCAGTTGTCGGTCACATAGCCCGAGGCGCAGGATGTCTCTCAGATTGAAACTGGAAGGGGAGATGAGTTAAATCAATTGTAATGGTTGGATGAAGTCAGGCTTGAAAGTGGAAAGGAAGACCGAGGGAGATATAGAATGCTACAGTATTGAGTTGGAATGGAAGAGGGAGAAGAGGTAAAAGTTTAAAAGAGCAATGGCTAGTAGTATTGATATTATTGAGGGAGGTATTGGAGCAGTGTGAATCAAATAGAAAGCGACGGCATGCCTACACAACCTCCCCACAGCTACAGTGTACTGCACAGTCTGATCCCTACACTGCCTACTGTCTAAGTCTCCAAGTGAAACTGCTGAGTTAATGTCATTCATACCCATTGTTAAGACGACATACTGTATTCCCTGACAATGATCTTGGTACATTGACAAAAAAAAATCATTGCCCTCCGTTCCCCCGTTTTGCTTGAATATAACAAAATAATGTGTGTTTTGTGGCGTCACTGCTGGTCCGAGGCCAGAATGCTCCTGGCTGGATACGCGGTGTCTATTTCTCTTCTGTGTTAGTGAAAACTGAACTTTCGTTCTTTCTGAAGGTTCTCCTCAGCATTGGGGTCCCGACAAGTGCACTCGTCCTGCTCCTCACAATCGGCAGCAAAGGGAATCACCTGTGAGGGAGCAATTGGAAAGAGCGTGAAGTCGATATCAACAGGTTTACACAGCACCAACAACCAATCGGACATGAGAGTAGGGCAGGTCACCTTTTGAACTGCAGTGGAAGCTGACAAATACGTGAAAGGAAAGTCTGTCATGAGTTTATTTTGCTACAAACCGAGTTTAAAAAAAAGTGGGGTTTCATAAAACCAGTACATTGACAGTGCTGTGGAATCCGCTGGTTTATATTGTGGAATTGATTCCATAGCACAGTGCGCATGCAAATGTAGAGCCGGAAAAATAACTGTGTGAATGAAGCAGGGCACTATAAATGCGCAAATGGACCAGCCACTTGTGGTGAGGAAGGAATATCCCATGAATTGTGAATTGAGACAGGTTGCTGCACCACTCTGCCATTAACTTCATGAAAATGGCATCTCGCCCTTAACCACCCCAGTAAGTTTCATGAAGTTGCAGCATTTGCCCACTAATTGCCCATTAAACTCGCCACCAAAACTCAAGACTAGTAATTAACCACGTAAGTACCCTTTTAACAATGTGATAATTGTTAACGACTGCCAATCAACCTCTCTGGCCCAGAAAGTGAACAATTTAAACAGTGGAGTCTCATTCCTTCAGCTATTGAATTATTGTAGGGGATTTTAAAAATGTCCCGTTTTAAATTTGTAAATTTTTTTTCTTACTTTTGCCTCCTTGCCTAAACCTCTCCGCCTCTCTTTCTTCCTTCAGTATGCTTCTTAAAATCTACCTCTTTGACCAAGCTTTAGGTCACCTGCGCTAATTTTTACTTGTGCGGCTCGGTATCACATAATACTCCTGTGAAGAACCTTGGGACGTTTTACAACACTAAAGCGCTATATAAATACAAGGTGGTGTTGTTTTCCTTTCTATCTCTTTCTTTGCTTTCTCTGAATCCAAATCTATCTTTCCCCTCTTTATTTCTCTTCCTGTACCAGATTTCACTCGACTTCACCCTCCTCAGACATTCCTCTGTTTATTTCTCAATCCTTAAATCCCATTGCTAAGGAGATACACTGTTGGTTCCATCATTAACTGAGGTCCCCGTTGCCATCGTTATCAGTTTGCACTTCCAGCAATTTACAGGACAAAATATGTTTGAGCTGAAGGGCGCAGGAGAAAGTCTAAATAACCGGGGGTGCCACAAGATGCCTTGCTCCAGCAAATTGCGGCAAAGTTTCAAAGTAGAATTTTGTGGCCTTTACTTCTGGCTGCCGAACCTGCCCCACTGTATGGAGATGGTCTGCCTAGGTCATTAATAGGGAAATTGGACTGGTGGTCCATAGAGACAAGATGAGCACTCAGCCTTCTCATGGCCAACATCATCAACTCTATGATCCTAGCAACATGCATCTCTCTGCACCATTGGACAGGAGCACCAGCTCATTTGCATTACACTGCTGTAGGACACCGCCAGTGTGCGGCAAATGCATCAAACTCTTTGTGCTGAGCAGTCATGCTGTAGTTCTTTGTCTCTTGGTGAGCTGAGGACAAATGATTCCACAAAACAAGAGCACAGGTTTGTAGAGTGAAATCTATCCTCGAATGCAGCGATCGGAGCAAGATCTACCTTTCCTGGAAGACTGCTCCAGTCTAAAAATGAGGTCATGCCTACTTCTTGAGAAAAGAACATTCTCTCAATGAGTAGACTTGGCAACAAGATAAGTGGAAACAAAGCTTGTGGGGAGCCAAAAGGACTCAAAATAGTTCTTATTCATAGCAGTGAAGGTTTTGTGATGAATCATAGAGCTCATCTCAATTGTGAGACATGTCTGCTGCTGGGTATGGGAAATATCATTTTGGAACTCCACTTCTAACTCTCCTGAAGGTTCAGGTACTTCCAGTCTACAAAAGATTTAGTTGAGCTTGATGGAGCCAGTATTTGAAGTTTATCTTAAAATATTCAGACCTTGATGAGCCAAAACTCTTTCCAAATAAATGTCAGCAAAACTGAAGCGATCCTCTACAAGCCAAAGCTTTGAAACTTTGCCCTTTTGTTCCTTCACATTCAATTTGTTTCACCTGAGAGGCATCATCCACCTCCACCACTACTTCTCCCTCTGTGTAATCCAAACTCTGATCCATAACTTTTATCACCTTGAGGCTCTCCATACCAGCCTCAATAAAAATAAGTCATCTAGAAGGTGAAGGCCAACATTTTCACCACTGTCAAGTCCTCTTAGCCCCTCTGCTGAAGATCACAAGGTCGCTGTGTAAAAGGAAGGTCATTCAGCCCATTTAAGTTCATCCACCCAGCAATATTGTAAAGTCCCTTCATTTCAGCATTCATTGTTTCTTACATGATTCCAATGTTTGTTGGCTCCATTATTCTTCTTCCTGGAAGTCTAGTCCACATATTTATCCCTCTTTGTGTAAAATCTTTAGACATCAGTCCTAAATTTAACATTCACTGGTTTGTATTTATGTCCCCTTGTCCTAATCTCACGATTACCAGTAGTCCTTCATTTCCCTTTCTCCCACCTGTTCATTGTCCACTGCTCAGTGAAGTACTCTGAGAGGTCTCTATAGGTAAGAAGCACAGTTGTAATATACAGGACCACTGTGATCCAGCTGGCTAATCCTATGTCCCTCGTACTCATTTATCACTTTTTTTTTTTACAGGCAGGACGCTGGACACCCATTTCAAGGCACACTCAACAATAGAGTCGGGCAGCCAATGGGCAATAGATTAAAAAACAATCTTTTCTTTTGCCTACCTCCCTAATATTCAGGGCGAACGGGACAGTCAGCAGATGAAAATCGCCCCAATACTACTGCGACAGGTGTACCTGACTGCAAAACTGAAAGCTGGCTAACCATTTCACTTGGATAGGTTAGGGAGGACCAGGAGTCATGCTTATAGGTTAAGGAAAGGCCGAACTGGGTTGGCTGTTAGGCAGTTGTACTTTTACCTCCCCCCGCCCCCTCCCCCCAGAGAATACGGAACCTGTGAACAGATTCTCCGCCTCGTGTGGTAAATGCTGCTTTTTCAAGGGGGAGATGGACCTGTTTCTGGCTGGAGAGGAGATTATTGCACACAGGATGTAGTTATCCTACAACATAAACCAGATCCAGGGTGATTGCCTGGGCTAATTTCGATCACCTAAGGGGGTGTCAGAGAGGAACTTTACTGTTTCCCCCCATCTCCGTGGCCTGAGATTTATCTGACTTTTTGCAGATTACATTGCTCCGGCTTAGTGAGGAGTGTTTATCACAACTGTGTGGGACAGGTCGGATGGACCAGTAAATCTTTCCTGGTCTGCCATTTCCTTACGTTTGTATTTCAGAACTTTTAAAGTCTAGCTGCAGCAGGATTGGATCTTGTGCTTATAGATCCCAGGAGCTGAAGGAGCTCTGTAGAGAAACATTCCGAGCTGCATGCAAGAGGGCATGTGGTTTTGCACAACTGTAGTCAGCAGACTGACCAGAGATCTCATCTGTCTCTCTGCATGTGCCCGGCCACATTGCAGAATATGCAATCTGCCCAAGCCTATCTATCTGTTGCTAGACGGCACAGTGTCAGCCGTGGCTCAGTGGGTAGCACATTCACCTCTGAGTCAGAAGGTTGTGAGTTCAAGTCCCACTCCAGGGACTTTGAGCACATAAATCTAGGCTGACACTCCAGTGGAGTGCTGCACTGTTGGAGGTGCCGTCTTTCAGATGAGACGTTAAATCGAGGCCCCATCTGCTCTCTCAAGTGGACGTAAAGAATCCCATGGCACTATTTCGAAGAAGAGCAGGGGAGTTATCCCCGGTGTCCTGGCCAATATTTATCTCTCAATCAACATATCAAAAACAGATTATCTGATCATTATCGCATTGCTGTTTATGGGAGCTTGCTGTGTGCAAGTTGGCTGCCGCGTTTCCCACATTACAACAGTGACTACACTTCAAAATGTATTTCATTGGCTGTAAAGCGCTTTGAGATGTCCAGTGGTCGTGAAAGGCACTATATAAATTCAAGTCTTTCTTTACGGCTAAATGGCATGATCAGCTTGGATTTTTACAGTGCACTTAATGTCGAAAAACATCACAAAGCGCTTCATATAAGACTTAATCAAGCAAAAGGATGCCAAGCCAATTAGGAGGGATAAACAAAAGCTTGGTCAAAGAAGTCCGTTTTAAGGAAGACCATTAAAGAGGGGTTTATGGTGAATTCCAGAGGGGAGGGTCCAGGCGGCTGAATGCATGGCCGACAAAGGAGAGGGGACCAGAGAGTTCTAGGGGAGCTTGAAAGACTAAAGGATAGGAAGGAGAGACTTAAACATATGAAAATGAATTTGAAATTTGAGTCATTAGACTGGCAACCAAGGTCAGCAAGGACAGGGAGTGAGAGATAAGGAGATGTAGGATATGAGTTTTGGATCAGCTGAAGTTCATGGAGGTGAAGGATGGCCAGGAAAGAAATGTGGAAGTCTGACGGAGACAAAGGCACCGAATGAGTTTTTGAGGCACATAATCAGAGATGGGCGATATTCGGGGTGGAAGCAAGCCTGAGGATTGGGAGCAGTTTACAATTCAGCAAAAAAGGACCAAGAGATTGATTAAGAAGGGAAAAATAGAGTATGAGAATAAACTTGCAAGGAACATAAAAACCGACTGCAAAAGTTTCTACAAGTATGCAAAAAGAAAAAGATTAGTGAAAACAAATGTAGGTCCTTTACCGATAGAAACGGGAGAATTTATAATGGGGAACAATGGCAGAACAATTAAATAAATACTCTGGTTCTGTCTTCACGGAAGAGGATGCAATTAATGTCGCAGAAATGCTAGGGAGCCAACGGTCTAATGAGCAAGAGGAATTAAAGGAAATGATTATTAGTAAGAAAATAGTGCTGGAGAAACTAATGGGACTGAAGGCCGATAAATCCCAAGGGCCTGATGATCTGCATCCCAGAGTACTAAAAGAGGTAGCCATGGAAATAGTAGATGCATTGGTTGTCAGCTTCTAAAATTCTATAGATTATGGAACAGTTCCTGCAGATTGGAGGGTGGCAAATGTAACCCCACTATTTAAATAAAGAGGGAGAGAGAAAACAAGGAACTACAGACCGGTTAGCCTAACATTAGTAGTAAGGAAAATGCTAGAGTCTATATTATAAAGGATATGATAACGGCACACTTAGATAATATCAACGGGATTAGACAAAGTCAACATGGATTTATGAAAGGAAAATCATGTTTGACAAACCTACAGGAGTTTTTTTGAGGATGTAACTGATAGAATAGATAAGGGAAAATCAGTGAATGTAGTGTATTTGGATTTTCAGAAGGCCTTTGATAAAGTCCCACATAAGAGGTTAGTGTGCAAAATTAAAGCACATAGGATTGGGGGTAATGTACAGGCATGGATTGAAAATTGGTTAACTGACAGGAAACAGAGTAGGAATAAACGGGTCTTTTTCGGAGTGGCGGGTAGTGACTAGTGGGATCCCAGCTATTGACTATATATAAAAAATATCCTTATATATATACATACATATACATGATTTGGATGAGGGAGCCAAATGTAATATTTCCAAGTTTGCTGATGACACAAAACTAGGTGGGATTGTGAGTTGTGAGGAGGATGCAAAGACGCTTCAAGGCGATTTAGATAGGTTGAGTCAGTGGGCAAACTCATGGCAGATGTGGTATAACATGGATAACTGTGAAGTTATCCACTTGGGTAGGAAAAACATAAGGACAAAGTATTATTTAAATGGTGATGGCTTGGGAAGTGTCGATGTACAGAGGGACCTGGGTGTCCTTGTACACCAGTCATTGAAAGCAAACATGCAGGTGCAGCAAGCAGTTAAGAAGGCAAATGGTATGTTGGCCTTCATTGCAAGAAGATGAGAGTACAGGAGCAAGGATGTCTAACTACAGTTATAAAGGGCCTTGGTGAGACCGCACCTGGAGTATTGTGCGCAATTTTGGTCTCCTTACCATGAAAGGATATACTTGCCATAGAGGGAGTGCAGCAAAGGTTCACCAGACTGATTTCTGGGATAGTAGGACTGTCGTATGAGGTGAGATTGGGTCGACTAGGCCTGTATTCACTCGAGTTGAGAAGAATGAGAGGGGATCTCATCGAAATGTATAAAATTCTGACTGGGTTGGATAGACTGGATGCGGGGAGGATGTTTCCCCTGGCTGGGAAGTCTAGAACAAAGGGTCACAGTCTCAGGATATGGGATAAGAAATTTAGGACCGAGATGAGGAGAAATTTTTTCACTCAGAGGGTGGTGAACTTGTGGAATTCTCTACCACAGAAGGCTGTGGAGGCCAAGTCACTGAATATAGTTAAGAGGGAGATGGATAGATTTCTAGACACAAAAGGCATCAAGGAGTATGGGGAAAAAGCGGGAATATGGTGTTGAGATAGAGGATCAGCCATGATCATATTGAATGGCGGTGCAGACTCGAAGGGCTGAATGGCCTACTACTGCGTCTATTTTCTATATTTCTAACTAGGCAGTCTTTGTGATGGACAGGGTATGGACGCTGAAGTTGCAGAACATTCCGGTTCAACCTGAGACTGTGGTCGGATGAGGATGGAATTCTAGTGGGGGGGGGGGGGGGGGGGGGGGGAGTCTTCCCCATGTTCCACTGGAGGCTCAACCAGGACTGGATGTGGGTCGAGTGGCTGGATAGGCAGAGATGGGTATCAGAGTATCAGAGTACCTGTAGATGCTGACCCCACGGCTGTGGATGAGAAAAAAAGGGGGTCAGAGGTAATGATGGGAGGGCAAATGTAAGCAAGCAAGGTAAATCACACTTAGCTGGACAATGGAGGAGGATCAGGAGCTTTAGAACAGTCGCGGAGGGATCATCATCACAGGAGGTCCCTCGAAACGATAAGGGGATAAAGGGTTGTGGGAAGCGGGCAGGGAAGTGGAGCTGAGTCCATGATCAGATCAACCATGATCTTATTGAATGGTGGAGCAGGCTCGAGGGGTCGTATGGCCTCCTCCTGTTCCTATTTCTTATGTTCTTATGAAGCAAGGATGACTTGCTTCCACGACAAAAAAGGACGAGTTCACAGGTGTTTCAATGAAGGACCCGAACTACATCCTGAAGGGTGAAAGATGCCTGTACGTGAATATTTTTAATGTGGGGCTTGACAGAGCTAGGTCTTGGTCCAGTGGCAAGGATTACCCAAGACGACTGGAAACCAGCTCTGCTGCACATACCTAGTGCGCACACATATTGAAGTGTGGGCTGGCCCGTGCTGTCCCTGGGCTCCTGGCCCCAAACTCGCACCTCCCCTGGGCCCCGATCAGGTCCCTCCACAGTCTCTCGCCGCTCCAATCACCGACCTGGATCTTGATGACATCACTCTTCACAGCCGTCGCCTTCCTGCATCAGCTCGCGCTGTACTTTGCAATGGTTCGCCGCCATGCTGCTCCTGGGCCTCCGCACGCCACTCCTTTTATGGCGCCGACCTGCCGCTGATGTTCCCTCGCAGGTCAGGGCCTCCACATTGCAGAGGGATAATGCCCCACTGTCACATCGAACATCATTTGTGGGTGCTGTGGGAAGGGGTAGCAACCTGATAGGAGATATGGACATGGAGTGGGGAGGAGGAAAGGGAGGTTGGAGATGAGGCAATAGTTGGCGATGACAAAGGTGAGAAGCCTAAGGGGCGACCTATTAGAGGTCTTTACAATTCTGAAAGGTTTTGATATAGTGGATACAGAGAGAATGTTTCCACATGTTGGGAAGAGCATAACTAGAGTCCATTGATATAAGATAGTCACCAAGAAATCCAACAGGGAATTCAAAGAAACGTCTTTACCCAGAGAGTGGTGAGAATGTAGAACTCACTATCACGTAGTGGTTGAGGCGAATAGCATTGTTGCCTTTAAGGGGAGGCATGACAAGCATATGAGGGAGGGAGGAATAGAGGGTTATGCTGATAGATTTAAATGAGGAAAGACAGGAGGAGGCTCGAGTGGGGCATAAACGGCGGCATGGACTGGTTGGTCTGAATGGCCTGTTTCCGTGCTGTATATCCTATGTAATTTTGAAGGAGAGTGATGACAGCAGTTTTGAAACAGAGAGGTCAGTACCCAAGGAGAGGGAACCATTTATAATGCCAGAAGTCGGGCGCTCAGTAACTTAGTGGGAATGGGTTCAAGGGAAGGGGATGGGAGCCTCATGGATGAGATGAGCACGGCAATGGCATGGGAGAAGATGGGGTTAAGTGCTGGAGCAGGGAGGCTTGTTTGTGATGGAGACCAAGGGAGTAGAGAAGCCACAGGAGATGGTGATGTTGAGGGGGAGGTTGTCCTTTGAATATGGATTGCAGAGTTTATATGGAGGGAGAGATTTAGGGAAGACAGTGAAATCAGAGGAGAGAGGAGGGCAAGGGGGAGCTGAGATGAAGACTGCAATGACTGAGGAGTCGCCCAGTGCAGAGGCCACTGCAGGTGCATATATCCTCAAAGCTCGAGTGTGGTCAAGGCCCAGTCGTGCCATGTATAGCTAGGTGCCCCACCCCACCCCGTTGATGTGGCATACTCGCATATTTGTGATGTCTCAGTAGAAGCCCTGGGAAGAGGTGGCACCACTTGCTCCCCTCAACAGAAACGGAGAACTCCAAAACATAAGGACTTGGTGGCTGCTGAACAATCCTTCCTGCCAGAAGACCACAGGCCCCTTTGGAATGGCCTCCAGGATTGATGCAGTACAGCACAAGGTAACACGCTTGGAAAGTTATGAAACAAAGCAGGATTGCTCGCCAGGGCAACTGTGCAAAGAACTTTCTATACATACCTTGCAAAATCATAACAGCACGCAATCTACAGTTCTGTCCAAGTACTTTCACAGTATGGAGATTTTTTTTTAAAAAGAACTTAGAGTTTACAAGAAAGCTGGCGCCTTCAAATTATAAACCACTTCCCTCCTGGAATATTTTGAACAGTTTAACTATCTTATCAGGCCATGTGAGTACTTTTCTCAGGATAATCAGTCTCTATGGTGTAATTTGAGCTTTTGAGAAATACATTTCATCGCTTGACTGACTACGCAATGCTAACACATGAGTATAGTCCTGAAGGACTGCTGCACTGAGAGGTGCCTACAATCCATATTCATTCACCGTCAGAGAGACAGTTTGATAACATAAAAGCAAGTATTTTATTTCCTGTACATAGGAATGTAAAAGACTATTGCAGCCCATCCAGCCAGTTTTCCAGGAAATATAGCTCAGGCTATTGATCATTCCTGTCAATTACATTTTCTTCCAGGTCTTTATCCAATTCCCTGATTGAATCAGCCAGAGGTGCCTCTATTCCGCAACTTCTGCATACATAAGGACATCAGAAATAGGAGCAGGAGTAGGCCATACGGCCCCTCGAGCCTGCTCCGCCATTTAATACGATCATGGCTGATCCGATCATGGACTCAGCTCCACTTCCCTGCCCGCTCCCCATAACCCCTTCATTCCTTATCGGTTAAGAGACTGTCTATCTCTGTCTTAAATTTATTCAATGACCCAGCTTCCACAGCTCTTTGAGGCAGCGAATTCCACAGATTTACAACCCTCAGAGAAGAAATTCCTCCTCATCTCAGTTTTAAATGGACGGCCCCTTATTTTAAGATTGTGCCCTCTAGTTCTAGTCTCTCCATCAGTGAAAACATCCTCTCTGCATCCACCTTGTCAAGCCCCCTCATAATCTTATACTTTTCGATAAGATCATCTCTCATTCTTCCGAACTCCAATGAGTAGAGGCCCAACCTACTCAACCTTTCCTCATAAGTCAACCCTCTCATCCCCGGATTCAACCTAGTGAACCTTCTCTGAACTGCCTCTTTACGCTGTCTTTACTACCATCTCCGTTCTATGCTTAAGGTTGTGCCCTCTTTTGATAGATTCTGGCATGGTGGCGGTGATTAGACCCTGCTGAGGGTTACAGACTCAGTTTAAGAATGCATCTTCCGCAATGGGGCAAGAGGCACATCTCTGGTGACCTTAATCTTCTGCACCCAAGGAAATACAAGCCTCATCTATGCAACTTGTCCTCCTAATTTAACCCTTTTAACCCCGACTTCAGTCTGGTGAATCTGTGCTGCCCCCCCCCCCTCCCCCCCTCCCCCCCTCCCCAAGACCAATATATCCTTCCTGAGGGGCAGTGCTCAGAACTGAAATGGGGTCTAACCCAGAGCTTTATATAACTAACATAACTTCCACCTGCTTCGTATTCCAATGGAGATTAAAGCCCCATTAGCCTTTTAATTATTTTTGTTACTGCCCCACTAATTGTGATTTCTGTATATCGACCTCTGAATCTCGCTGCTCCTCCACAGTTCCCAGTTCTCACCAATAGAAAATACTCTGATCGATCTTTCTTAGGTCCAAAGTGGATGACCTATCACTTCCCCACATTGAATTCCATCTGCCACAGTTTTGCCCACTCACTTTATTTATCAATGCCCCTTTGCAATTTTCTGCTTTCATCTACACTATTTACTGTGTCACTTAGTTGGTGCTGTCAACAAATTTGAATACACAGCACTCCATTCCTTCCTCTAAGTCATTGATAAATCTAGTGCCAAGCTGAGGCCGCAGTACAGATCCCTGGCAGACAGCACTAGTCACAACCTGCTAATTGAGTACATAACCCATTATCCCTACTGTCTGGGGGCAGAATTGCCCCATGCCCCGATCGGGGTCAGTAACCTTCCAGGGCCAAGACATTTAGTGCCCGGAGAGGAAGTTCCACCCCAGCCGCTGAATTGGGCTTACCGCCCCTCAAAGGAAACCTCCTCCCAGTATCAACCCTGTCAAGAAAGAAAGAAGAAAGACTTGCATTTATGTAGCGCATTTCACGACCACTGGGCATCTCAGAGCGCTCTACAGCCAATGAAGTACTTTTGGAGTGTAGTCACTGTTGTAATGTGGGAAACGCGGAAGCCAATTTGCACACAGCAACTCCCACAAACAGCAATGTGATAATGACCGCCATGGGATCTTTTAAGTCCACCTGAGAGGCCTTGGTTTAACGTCTCATCCAAAAGATGGCACCTCCAACAATGCAGCACTCCCTCAGCCTAGATTTATGTGCTTAAGTTGCTGGAGTGGAACTTGAACCCACAACTTTCTGACTCAGAGGCATGTGTGCTACTCACTGAGCCACAGCTGACACTGTCAAGCCCCTTAAGAATTTTATATGTTTCAATTAGATCACCTCTCATTCTTCTAAACTCTCGGGAATATAGACCTAGTTTACTCATTCTCTCCTCATAGGACAATACCCTCCTCTCAGGAATTAGTCTAGTGAAGCTTTGTTACATCCCTCTAAAGGGAGTATATCCTTCCTTGGGTATGGAGATCAAAACTGTACACCGTATCACCAAGGCCCTATAGAGTTGCAGTAAGATGTCTTTACTCATATACTCCCTTTCAATAAAGGCTAAACTCTAGGGGGTGCTTTCTAATTGCTTGCCGTACCAGCATGTTAACTTTCTGTGATTCGTATACAAGGTCCCTCTGAATAACAACATTTCCCAATCTCTCACCATTTAAAAAATATTCTGCTTTTCTATTTTCCTACCAAAATGGATAACTTCACATTTCCCCACATTATGGGCCCAAGTTTCGAGCCGCGCAGTCCTGACCTGGACGCCCGTTTTTCGCGCCACAAAGTGCGCCTAAAAAAAACCTCCGTATTCTCCACCTCCCTGCTGGTCCTCTGGCCCTCGGCGCAGCGCAGCAGGAGCTGTAGAGGGCGGAGCTAGGTCCCTGCGCTGAAAACAGTGCCGGGACCTCTGGACATGCGCGCTACAGTGGGCACGCAAGTGCAGTAGCTCAGGCGCCTGAAACTGTGTGGGAGGGGCCCGAAGCACGCAGCCCCTAGCCCTGGCCGGATGGCCTCACTGGTGCTGCGTGAATAAGGCTCCTCCCACGGCCAGCTCCTGCTTCTTCCCAACCCGGACCCGACACCCGCTCCCCGCCACCCCCCTCCCCGCCCTCGGACCCGATCCGACACCCGCTCGCCCCCCGCCCCTGGACCGGACCTGACACCTGCTCCCCCCCCCCCCCGGACCCGACCCGACACCCATTCCCCCGCCCCCCCGCCCCCGGATCGGACCCGACACCCGCTCCCGACACCCGCTCCCCCCACCCCCACCCCACTCTCTGCCCAGACCCGACGCCCGCTCCCCCCACCCCGCCTCCGGACTGGATCCGACCTGACCTCCCTCCCCCCGACCTGACCTCCCTCTCCCTCCCCCCGACCCGAACCGACCTCCCTCCCACCACCCCTCCGACCTGACCCAACGCCACCTACCTGTAAATCTGGTGCTGGGGACGGGCCCTGCCCGAAGTCTCGGGCCCGGCCCGTTCAGCCTCCCTCCCCCTTCTCCCCCACCCCCCCCCCCCCAATCTCCTTCCCCCCCCCAATCTCCTTTATCACCTTCTCCCCCCTCCCCCCTCCTCCACCTTCTCCCCCATCTCTCCCCCTTCACTCCCTCTGCTCCCCCCCTCTCTCCTTCTAAGCCCCTCCTCCCCCTCCCCTCGCTGTCAGAAACACAGACACTGACAGACAGAGAATGAGAGACACACAGACACAGAGAGAGAGATAGAGACACTAACAGAGACACACTGAGGGGGGCATCCCAGCACTCTGTTGGCGGACTCCCGTTGCTGCAGTCGGTAAGTAGAAAATGTTTTATGTATTGATTTAAAAAAAAATTCTTATTAATTTTTTTTGATTGATTTATTGGTTGATTTATTGATGTATTTATCATTTATTATTGACGATGGCTCTTTATTTGTAAAACTGAAGTGTTTAATGTTTGTAAACTTCCCTTTAAACACCCCCCCCACACCATTCCCTACGCCTGATTTGTAACCTACGCCTGATTTTCTAAAGTGTAGACAAGGTTTTTTCGAGCGTACAAAAATCTTCACTTACTCCATTCTAAGTTAGTTTGGAGTAAGTTTTCACTCACGAAACTTTGAAATCAGGCGTAAGTAGCAGGACACGCCCCCTTTTGAAAAAAAAATCTGTTCCAAAGTGAAACTGTTCTAACTGACTAGAACTGGAGCAAACTAAATGATGAGAATTCCGATTTCTAAGATACTCTGTTCTACACCAGTTGCTCCTAAAAATCAGGAGCAAATCATGTGGAAACTTGGGGCTGTAATTTCCATCTGCCATGTTCTTGCCCACTCACTTAACCTGTCTATATCTCTTTGCAGCCTCTTTGCTTCCTCCTCACCGCTTACTTCCCTACCTAGCTTTGTATCGTCAGCAAACTTGGATACATTACACTTTTGTTTACAGTCTCTTATATGTTGAATGCCTTCTGGAAGTCCATATAAATAACCTCCATAGACATTCCTTATCTACCACGTTAATTATATCCTCAAAAAATTCAACTAGTTTTGTTAGATGTAACTTGCTCTTCGCAATACTTCAATGAGACCGTCCCTCAATCTTTACCAGTATATACATTCACAGGCTCCACAGCCTATCTTTCTAATTTAGATACATGATCCCAGCGGTGGATGTAACACAGCCCATAGCCACTATTTCAAAGAAGTACAGGGAAGTTATCCACAGTGCCCTGATCAATATTTGTCCCTCATCATCATCATAGGCAGTCCCTCGAAATGAGGATGACTTGCTTCCATGCCAAAAAAAGATGAGTTCACAAGTGTTTCAATGAAGGACGTAATATTCCAGGTCCTGAACTACATCCTGAAGAGTGGAAGATGCCTGTGCGTGGATATTTTTAACGTGTGGTGGCCTTTGCACACCAGCCACCACACGGGCTTGACAGAGCTAGGTCTTGGCCCAGTGGCAAGGGTGATCCAAGATGACTGGAGACCTGCTCTGCTGCACGGACCTAGTGCGCACACATATCGCAGTGTGGGCTGGCCCGTGCTGTCCCTGGGCCTCTCAAGCAACATCATTAAAAGCAGATTATTTGTTCATTATCATATTGCTGTTTGTGGGAGCTTGCTGTGTGCAAATGGCTGCCACGTTTCCTATTTTGCAACAGTGACTGTACTTCAAAAGTCCTTCATTGCCTGTAAAGCATTTTGGGATGTCCTGAGGATGAGAAAGGCACTATATAAATGTAACTTTTTCTTTACTCTTGGCACATTTGTTGAATTCTCATGAACTTTTTCAGAGATCACGTCTTTTTTCTACTCAGGACATTGCATTTTCTTTTAACTGTTCTAATGTTGGCAAATGCAGTAGTCAATTTGTACATAGTAAGCTCCCACAAATAGCAATGAGATAATGACCAGATTATGTGCTTTGGCGATGTTGATGGAGGGACAGATATTTGCTCGCACACCGGGAAAACTGCCTTGCTCCTCTTCTTTTTAAAATTGGCCTGCGGGGCCTCAGTTTAATATCTCATCCTAAGACGGTGCCTCCAATACCACAGCGCTTAAGTTTTAGCCGTGATTATAGCTTGTGTCTCTAGAGTGGGAATTGAACCCACAACCTTCTGACTTAGATCTGTGAGCTCTACCACTGAGCCACAGCTAACACTTAAACAGATACTTTAGGCCCAAGTTTCGACTGATTCCTAAATCTTAATATGATTAGGTAGAGTTGACATAGTTTTATGAAAAGGAAATTATGTTTGACAAATTTGTTAGAGTTTTTTGAAGATGTAACCAGCAGATGAATAAGGGAGAACCAGTGGATGTAGTTTATTTGGATTTTGAAAAAGCATTCGATAAGGTGCCACTCAAGAGGTAATTACACTCATGAGTTTGGGTGTAATATATTAGCATGGATCGAGCATTGGTTTATGGACAGAAAACAGAGTCAGAATAAATAGGACTTTCTTAGGTTGTCAGGCTGTAACTAGCGGGGTACCGTAAAGATCAATGTTTGGGCCTCAGCTATTTACAATCTATATTAATGACTTCGATGAAGGGACTGAGTGTAACATATCTAAGTTTGCTGATAATACAAAGTTAGGTGGGAAAGTAAGCTGTGTGGAGGATGCAAATAGGCTGCAGAAAGATATAGAAAGGTTGACTGAGTGGGCAACAACATAGCAAATGGAATACAATGTGGGGAAGTGTGAAGTTATCCACTTTGGTAGGAAAAACAAAAAAGCAGAATATTTTTTGAACAGCGCGAGACTGGGAAATGTTTGCATTCAGAGGGACTTGGGTGTCCTTGACATGAATCACAGAAAGTTAACATGCAGGTACAGCAAGCAATTAGGAAAGCAAATGATATGTTTACTTTTATACTCTAATCCCTTTGTAACAAAAGCTAAGAAGTCTTACTACAATTAGACAGGGCATTTGTGAGGCCACACCTGGAGTACTGTATACAGTTCTGGTCCCCTTACCTAAGGAAAAAAATACTTGCCTTGGAGGGAGTGCAATGAAGGTTCACTAGACTGGTTCCTGGGATGAGGGGATTGCCCTATGAGGAGAGAGTGAGTAGACTAGGCCTATATTGTCTGGTGTTTAGAAGAATGAGCGGTAATCGAATTGAAACATATAACATTCTTAAGGGGCTTGACAGTGTTAATGCTGAGAAAATGTTTCCCATGACTGGGGAATTTAGAACACGGGGATCACAGTCTCAGAATAAGGGGTCGGCCATTTGATTCGGCTTACATGGAATATACGACACAGAAACAGGCCATTCGGCCCAACCAGTCCATGCCAGCATTTATGCTGCACTCGAGCTATTTAGGACTGAAATTAGGAGAAATTTCTTCACTCAAAGGATTGTGAATCTTTGGAATTCTCTACCCTGGAGAGCTGTGAATGTTCAGTTGTTGAGTATATTCAAGTCAGAGGTCGATAGATTTTTGCAAATTAAGGGATATAGGGATAGTGTGGGAAGGTGGAGTTGAGGTAGAAGATCTCAACAGATGGCAGAGCAGGCTCAAAGGGCCAAATGGCCTATTCCAGCTCCTAATGTTCTTATGTTCTTAAATTCCCAAAGAACCTGAAGAATTTTGATATTGTAAAATGTGGTCAGTGCTGTCTGCCACTCAGTTCCATTTTGTGCCTTTATTCCCTCTGCTAGTTGCAGTCTCAAGCCTCAAATGAAATGGGCAATCTAATTTGCTCCAATGATCTCCTGACAGCAATTATAACGTGATCAATTGCTGGTGAACCCACTCACTGAGCTCAATTGCTTACTGTTCATCCCAGGGGCCAAATATCTATAGACGTTTACAGCATATTAAGAGCCTATTCAAGCCAGTGTATCTGCACAAGCGCTTTGCTAAAGCAATCCAAAACAAATCCCACACTACCCACTGTAATGTATTTGCTTCATGGGTCCTTTGCTCAAGAATTCATAACAACACATCGCTATTAAGAACTAATTGATTTATTAACAAAGGTTGAACAATCACACTGCACATTACCAGTTCATCCACTTGGCTCAGAACTGCATACCTCATCGTGGATGATCTGGACCCAACTGACTGGGGTTTTATTGAGTTTTGTGAACATCACATGACTGGCTAAGCCACTCACAATGTAACAGCTCTACAACTATTGTGTTGCAACATTAATACAAGCTATTAAAGAGTGGGGGGTGAGGCACTAAAACCGACACAATAAATAAATTAACTTTTGGCAGTAAACTGAATTCAAATTCAAATTTGGTTGCCGGGTGTGATGATGAACTCCAGTAGCTCCGGCGCCCACCTATCGCGAAACGGCACGAGCATACCGGTGGACACTGCGTGTTCCATCTTCAGGGACACCCTGGCTCGGATGTAACCACTGAAGAGAGGCAGGCAGTCGGGCTGAACGACCCCATCGACTGTCCGCTGCCTGGACCAGTTGATGACCCCCTTGGCCAGGCCCAGGAGCAGTCCTACGAGGAGGCCTTCCAACCTGCCCGCTCCCCTCTGCACACGGTGCCCAAAGATCAGGAGTGTGGGACTGAAGTGCAGCCAGAATTTGAGGAGCAGCCCCATCAAATATTGGAAGAGGTCCTGCAACCTTGCACACTCAAAATAAACATGGAACACGGATTCCTCTAGACCGTAGAAATTACAGGCGGCCTGGGAGTCCGTAAACCGACTTAAAAACGTATGGAACGGGCCTGCTCCGTGCAACACCCTCCAGGCCAAGTCCCCAATAAATAAAGGGAGGACTCCCATGTAGAGAGCACTCCATTGGGGACCCCCGCCTCCTCCAGACGGCAAGATGGTGCGCCATGGCGTGTCCGGACGGCAGACGAGGATGGCAAGGTGGAGAGTGTACAGGAGCAGCCCGTACAGGAATCCCCTCCGTGCAGAACTGAAAGACACGGAGGAGATTTCCCGGAGGAGGCTCAAGTTGTGAGGTGCCGGCTCCCGAGGGAGGTTTCAGGGCTTGGCGCCGATGGTGAATTCCGTCTGGATGGGATCGCCCTACGTGTTTGAGCCTCCTCGACACACTTAACAGAGTCAGGGCCCAGTGCCGTTTTTAGCAACTCGATGGCATTGGCCACAACAGCTCTACAAACCTGTGAGCATCCTCAGAGGTACATACATCACACCCGCCGCACTGTACATTTGACTGCTGCAACTGTCATCCTGTTCTATGGCCTTGATCCTACTATTAATCATCCTGTCCTTGCTCCTGCATCAAAACCCAACTTGTCTTCGACTCTAATTGATTCATTCTGGCCCTCATCTCTCCTTCCCACCAACAATCCTCAGGCTTTTGAAAACCAAGGCTCTCTTCACTTAACCATGACTTCTTGATATTCTCAACTACCCTTTGCCCTCTTTTTAACTTCCGTGCTGTCCTGTGCATAAAATATTGAGAAACTGTCCCCTCCAATACTGCTTTGGAGAGAGAGAGCGAAAACAGTACTGCATCAGCCCCAAAATTTTAAATGTTCTTTCTAACCCAGAGCCAGGATACACACTGTTTTTGAATGCTCTCTGCAGTTTCCCCTGCCCTACTCTTGTACTGAGGTGTGGTGGCACTGCCAGTGGCAGCCCTCTGGTGCCAGAAGACTATTTTATCATGGAAAGGATCATCATGAACCTTTCCCTGTACTTATCCAAACAGGCTTGCTTTCAAGCAGGTTGCCCATTAGGAGTGGGAACCCTGACCTATTTTTAATCTCTTCCCCTTCCCCGCCCCCGCCACCGCCACCCCCCACCCACCCAAGTAAAGGACCTGAGGTGAATATATTGGCCCAGAAATCTAGGCCTCCCCAGGTCCGTACGGAGTTTCTACGGACCCAGGAAGGCATCGGAAAAGCTGGTTTTCGGCACGCAATGTGCTGGAAACCGGCATTTCCGATCTGTCAAGTTTCTGGCTTAACAGATCCAAGGCATATCGGGAGCGAGGACACTTGCAAGGGCAAGATTGCGGGATTTACCCAGATCTTGCCCAGCAAATGTCCTCAAAACTCTTGCGCCTAATAAAAGCAGGCGCATAGAGTTTTAAAACACACAAAAAGATTGTAAAATAAAATTTTTAAAACATATGTTTTGGTTAAAAACCCTCCCACTGCAGTAAGTTTATTTTAAACCCTAATTAGATAAAAAAAATTAAAAATTGGAAAAATATATATTTTTAAATACATAAATAACTATTTAAATTAATAAAAATATGTAGTGCATTTTTTCTATCTTTTATTATTGCATATTTGGGGGCTGTTTCTAATTCATAATACTCTGTAATGGGAACTTCAACTTACGGAGTTCCCATTATCATGAATGAGAATATATTATACCTGATTGGCTGCCCAGAGCCATGTGACTGCAGCTCCAGGCCTGCGCATGTCCTGATGTGAACGTGCTCCATTGCGCAAGAGTAGGAGGCCTCGACTCCGGGATCTCTGGCGAACATTCGACCAAAAGGTAGGTGCGCATCTTCTGTCCTATTTTTAGTCGGACGACCGCGGGATGAAACCGGGATTTCTGGGCCATTAATTTGTTAAAGCAATAAACTAACCTGAGCACATAAATCTAGGCTAACGCTCCAGTGCAGTGCTGTGGGAATGCTGCACTGTTGGAGGTGCCGTCTTTCGGATGAGACATTAAACCGAGGCCCTGTCTGCCCTCTCAGGTGGAGGTAAAAGATCCCATGGCACTATTTCGAAAAAGAGCAGGAGCGATATCCCTGGTGTCCTGGCCAATGGGGGGAAAATTCCAGTTGGAGGCTTCCTTTGGAAGAATGCCTCCGACCCTAAACTTTTTTGCGAAAGTACCTGGTGGTCCCGGAGGCGCCTTCAATTGCGGTCGGAGACCTTCATTTGCATACAGGGAGATGACTTCCCTGTATGTACGAAAATGCTGGAGTCATGTGGGCCTGGACCACCAATCACTATGCAGTATTCTCATTGATAATAATGGGATCTCCTTTTTTATGAGTTCCCATTATTATCAATGAGAAAACCCTTCTAAAACAAGAAAAACAGCATAATAAATACATAAAACACCTCACATATTTAAAAGTAATTGAAATTAAATGTAATTAAATGTTTTAGAAAAAAAAATTGGATTTGTTTTATAACGTGTTTTAATAGTGTTGAAAATAAACTTGCCTTATGGACAGGGATTTTAATATAAAAATGAGTGTTTAAATTAAATTTTTATATGTTTTAAAAGTCTTACGCTGGTAAAAGTAAGCTACGCGCCTGCTTTTATCAGGTGTAACAGTTTGAAGGACATTTGCTTGCCATGAGTTGGGAAAATAGCCCAATCTCTCCCGCACGGATGTCCTTCTCCCGGTGATGCAGAGGATCAATCAAGAGAAATCTTGACAGGTCGGAAAAGCCGTTTTTTTGGCGCATGCACATCGCACCCCAAAAACTGGCATTTGCGAGGCCTTGCTGGGTCCATGCGCACTTTGTACGGACCCAGCGAGGCCGGAATTTTCGGCACAATATTTATCCCTCCATCAACATAACAAAAACAGATTATCTGGCCATTATCGCACTGGCCCGAAAACAGTTTGCGAGGCCTCTCCGGGTGCGTACAATATGCACAGGTGCCCGAAGAGGCCTCGCAAACTGTTCCCGGGCGCAAACTTTACCGCCCCGCCGCCATCACCACCCCAAAAACATCAAAGGCGAAAATCCAGTACTTCAATGGCTGTAAAGTGCTTTGGGACGTTGGGTGGTTGTGAAAGGCGCTATATAAATGCACGCCTTTTTTTTTTAAATATTGATTTCAGGTTCAACTTTAATCATCGCCTGCGTCGACAACGATTTGTGTCCAAGACCCATACTAATTTGCCAGAAGTAAATGCCAATATTTATGCTGTAAATATCAGAACCAGTCCTTCGAGTGTTGTGGTTTGAATAGGAAGTTATTCTCTTGCGCAACTCTCACCACAGCAGAAGACATCCAGAATGTTGTTGTGGAGCAGCAATTCCCCAGCTTTTCCCTTTCTTTCTTGCGCCCCCCCTCCCGCCACTGTTATTAATAACTTGGTATTAAACCAAGAACTTTCCTCCTCCATCTCCCACTCTCAGTACAAAGGTGAAATGAGTGCATCCCCTGCAAATGGCTGAGGTAATCCAACAGACTGATTCACTTAGGAGAACAAAAACAAAGATGACTGAAACTCAGACCATATGTACAGTGAACTAACGGCTGCTTTAGCTGCCAGCAAGGTGCACGTGTTTTCTATGTTGTGATCACTGTCTGACAAACTACATCAGCCTAACTGAAAACAGTAAATGTTGTGCGGCAAGATCAGCTCCTTTGGTGGTGAACAGAGGCTACCACAGACACTCCTTCAGTGCTGCCCCAGTGTCATTACCATGCAACAAGTCAAAGGGCTGGGTTTTAGGCTCTTCTGTTTTCGAGGTGAAAACGGAGTGGGGCAGGAAAGTTACCGGCTGGGAATAGTCAGCGCTTCAGTAAGGAACTTTCACCTTCTGGGCCCTGCGTCAGAGAGTGCAGCACGAAGGGAGGTGTTGTACAACTTTGAGGCGCAAAAATGGGAAACTCGCTAACTAAAGTGTCGGGCCGTGTGCGCTCCGAGAGAGGACTGTGGGGGGGGGGGGGGGAGGGGGTGGGGGGTGGAGTGGGGGGTGAGGACCTTAAGAAAAAAACACAAAAACATTCCCAAGACATTGCCCATGCCACCACAACACAAATCTAAAAAAAAAAAATTAAAAGAACAAACACTGGCACTTACTTTTACAGCATTTTACCTTCCTTACCGCCACCGGCCTGGCTGGATCACTCGGGTTTCCCAGGCAGTCATTGCGAGGTGCGATTCCAGGCGGACGGGTCGCGTTCGAGTCCAAATTACTGACAGTGTCGCAAACAGGGGCGTTGCACACCCGGCACAGCTCTTCCCGGCGGTGCTGCTCAGTGCTGCCACAAAACCCGACCCGAGAAACGCGACCGGACGCAGGAAACCTGAACGCCGTCTTTGACACTGCTCAGGGGCGAAACCCAGAATGCAAAGGACCGGAAAATCCAGCCAGGATCAGCTGGTGTATGGAGATCTACGTAATCTATATGGGATGAGTATTTCTTCTCTTGCCTCCAATCTACTTCAGTCAATCACAACCTTTTTTATGGCCTTGTCCCTTGTGAACTTTCCACCTTAGCTCCAAATGCACCATTGCCCCCTACATATGCTTCCTCCTTACTGCACTGAAACCCAGACTCACTTTGCATTGGTCTTTGGGCCTGAATTTTTGGTTCGTTGTCGCTCTGTTTTCGCCCCGAGTGGCGGTAATGGCGGTGAAGAGGCGCCCTGCCGGCACATTCAGTGTCGGGTTTTCGGGGGCACGGAGCAGTACCGCCCAGGAGAGGCGAACCGGTGTGCACGCCTCTGGTTTCGACACCGTCTCGATATCTGAAACTCTCCCGTTCCATATCGCATCCCAGTGGGACCGCCTGTGAAGGCTGGCGTTTCCAGTTGTAGCAGCCGCAGCAAGGGAAGGAATGTCGACGCAAGGTAAGCGTGATTGTTTTTTATTTTTGCGATTCATGTGGATGTGCCCCAAGTGGGAAGTACATAAGAACATAAGAAATAGTAACAGGAGGAGGCCATTTGGCCCCTCGAGCCTCCTCCGCCATTCAGTAAGATCATGGCTGATCAGATCTTGGCCTAACTCCACTTGCCTGCCCGCTCCCCATAACCCTTGACTCCCTTGGAAGAGGAACGCTAAAACCAGCAGTGCGCGCTTCTCTTAGGGTGATAGTGGGACGCTAACTTCAGAGTGATAACCAAGGTCCACCGCTGCATATGAATCCTGCAGATCCCATGGAGGTGCGCCCCGAGAGAGGGGCTTTTTGTGTCGTGATTAGCACCACGCGGTGAGCCTGGCGAATGAACTGAATTTTGCTTCCGGGCCATTGCTCACTCACCGTTTCAGCCGCACTACAGGGCCAGGCGCTAAAACCAGACTGAAGTTTGCGGCTGGTGCTAAAATCACCGCGCCCGGTCGATAAGGCATTATCACGCCATTAGTGCCCTGCCCCCTGGGCGCCAACAGGCGGTGCTAACCAATTGAATTTCTAGCCCAAAATATTTACTCCGCCAAAACCTTCAAGTGATTATTTCCATAAGCCATGTTTCTGAGCAACAATATACCCGACTGCGGCATTCATTCAAACACCCAGTGGCAGTGGGTTTCTGGCTATGAATGCAGGGCACAGACACACTGCAATAAAATGTTTAGTAGTGCAGGTAATGGCCCAGACAGCATGTAGCTTGAGATTTGTTTCAGTGAGTGCCCCCTGCTGTGCTCACTAATAAAAGAGTCACAGTAAATAGCATTACCATAAATTTAACTTTATGACTTCAGGCAACATCCTACTGGGCAATTCTTCAAACATTAAAACCTTAGCTGAAATAAAAATAATGATTGCAAACTGAAGGAGATTTCCTTCTTTTCCTTGCCTGGAGCCAAGAGTGAGAATGTGACATCATTTGTTTTTAATGAATGAATAATTGGGACCAACTCCTTTAAAATGTTACCAATGTTCTCACCCCTTATCGCCAGCTTCGGCTGGAGTGATGGTGGGAGTTAAGAGCCTTGGCTGGAGTGACGGTGGGAATTAAGGACCTCGGTTGGAGTGACGGTGGGAGTTAAGGGCCTCAGCTTGAGTGATGGTGGGAGTTAATAGCCTCGGCTGGAGTGGCAGTGGGAGTTAAGAGCCTCGACTGGAGTGACGGTGGGAGTTAAGGGCCTTGGCTGGAGTGACGGTGGGAGTTAAGGACCTCGGCGGCACCCCCTGGGCTGGCCCGGTTCCTCCCTCCGGCCACTGACTGCTTTATAGCGTGTCATCAGGTGAAGACAGGATTTGGCTGATGATCTTGCCCATGTTGCACATCTCTTCAGCTCATCTTTGGTGAGCCTTCTGTCATCATCTTGGACATGTCCAATGCCTTAGACAGGGTTTGGCATGGTGCAATTCTAAACAAGTTATCATCGTAGCTATATTCGTTCTGTGCTGAAGTATATGATAATGTGTCAGCTGTGGCTCAGTGGGTAGCACACTTGCCTCTGAGTCGGAAAGTCATGGGTTCAAGTCCCACTCCAGTAACTTCATAAATCTAGGCTGACACTCCAGTGCAGCGCTGAGGGAGTGCTGCACTGTCGGAGGTGCCGTCTTTTGGATGAGACATTAAACCGAGGCCCCGTCTGCTCTCTCAGATGGACGTAAAAAGTCCCATGGCACTATTTCCAAAAGGAGCAGGGGAGTTACCCGGTGTCTACTCCAATATTTACCCCTCAATCAACATAATAAAAACAGATTATCTTGTCATTGTCACATTATTTGTGGGAGTTTGCTTGTGCGCAAATTGGCTGCCACGTTTCTCACATTACAACAGTGACTACACTCCAAAAATGACTTCATTGGCTGTAAAGCGCTTTGAGACGTCCGGTGGTCTTTCAATAACCCATGCCTCACAGCCATACCTGATCCTAAACTCAACTGACATCACGCGTATCAAACAAGATATACAGAATCACAATCAGAAACAGGAACCTTGCCAGTATTTCCCCCACCCCCAACCTGATAGTATTAAACCAATTGTAACACCCCTGTGCTGCACTAGATGAGAACAGGTCATTCAGCATAGACTGGGCTTTCAGTCTAGGTACGGCAACAACTTGTGATATGGTCCTTAACATAGTAAAATGTCCCAAGGCGCAGCACAGGAGCATTATCAAACAACATTTTACAATGCGGCATAGGCAACCAAAAGCTTGGTCAAAGAGGTACATTCCAAGGAGGAAAGAGAGGAGCAGAGATTTAGGGAGGGAATGCCAGAGGTTAGGGCTCAGACAGTTGAAGGTATGGCCGCCAATGGTGAAGTGATGAAAATCAGGCCTGTGCAAAAGGCCAGAATTGGAGGAGTGCAGGGATCTCAGAAGGTTGTATGGCTGGAGGAGGTTACAGAGATGGGGAGGGATGAGGCATGAAGGGATTTGTAAACAACGATGAGAACTTTAAAATCGAAGCATTGCTGGACCAGGAGCCAATGTAGGTCAGTGAGCACAGGGGTGATGGGGGAAGAGGACTTGGATGTGAGTTAGGATATGATACCCTAACTAGCCCAACAAGAGTGGGGGCAATTCTGGATTTGGTTTTAGGGAATGAAGCTGGGCAGGTGGAAGGAGTATCAATGGGAGAGCATTTTTGTGGTAGTGATCATAATTCAGTTAGATTTAGCATAGTTATGGATAAGAACAAAGATAGAACAGGAGTAAAGGTTCTAAATTGGGGGTAGGCCAATTTTACTAGGTTGAGAAGTGATTCAGAAAAAATGGACTGGAAACAGCTACTTGAAGGTAAGGTAAATCAGTGTCAGAGAACTGGGAGGCTTTCAAGTGGGAGATACAAGGGGTTCAGGGTAAACATGTTCCCACAAAGAAAAAGGGTACAACTGCCAAATGTATATTCTCCTGGACGACAAGGTGCATACAGGGTAAGGTAAGGCAAAAACGGGAAGTTTAGATCAGAGATCGAGAGCTGAATACTGCAGAAAGCCAAGAAGAGTATAGAAAGTGTCGGGGTGAAATTAAAAAGGAAATTAGGAAAGCAAAGAGAGGGCATGAAAAAATAATGGCAAGTCGAATCAAAGAAAATCCAAAGATGTTATATAATTACATAAAGAGCAAGAGGATAACTAAAGAAAGAGTTATTAGGGACATAAATGGTATCCTATGTGTGGAGGCGGAGGATGTGGGTAAGGTCCTTAATGAATATTTTGCAGCTATCTTCACAAAAGAGGGGGACAGTGCTGACGTTGATGTTAAGGAGGAAGAGAATGATAAACATAGTAAGAGAGGAAGTATTAAGGGGTTTAGCATCTTTGAAAGTAGATAAACCGCCAAGACCGGATGAAATATATCCAAGGCTACTAAAAGAAGCAAGGGAGGAAATTGCAGAGACTCTGACCATCATTTTTCAAACCTCCCTGGCTACAGGAGTTGTGCCAGAGGATTGGAGAATTGCTAACATTGTACTATTGTTTAAAAAGAGTGGAAGGGATAAACTGAACAATTACAGGCCAGTTAGTTTAAACTCGGGGGTGGGCAAATTACTGGAATCAATTCTGAGCGACAGTAAAAACCTTCAATTAGTTACAGTAACAACTTGTGATATGTAAATGTCCTAAGGCACAGTACAGGAGCATTATCAAACAACATTTTACAATGAGGCTTGGGCGACCAAAAGCTTGGTCAAAGAGGTATGTTTCAAGGAAGAGAGAGAGGTGCAGAGATTTAGGGAGGGAATGTCAGAGGTTAGGGCCCAGACAGTTGAAGGTACGACCGCCAATGGTAAAGTGATGAATATCAGGCCTGTGCAAAAGGCCAGAATTGGAGGAGTGCAGAGATCTCAGAAGGTTGTACGGCTGGAGGAGGTTACAGAGATGGGGAGGGATGAGACATGAAGGGATTTGTAAACAACGATGAGAACTTTAAAATCGAAGCATTGCTGAACCAGGAGCCAATGTAGGTTCGTGAGCACAGGGGCGATGGGGGAAGAGGACTTGGGTATGAGTTAGGATATGATAGCCTAACAAGCCCAACAAAAGTGGGGGGCAATTCTGAATTTAGCTTTTGGGAATGAAGCTGGGCAGGTGGAAGGAGTATCAGTGGGAGAGCATTTTTGTGGTAGTGATCATAATTCAGTTAGATTTAGCATAGTTATGAATAAGGACAAAGATAGAACAGGAGTAAAGGTTCTAAATTGGGGGTAGGCCAATTCACCATTGAGAAGTGATTTAGCAAAAATGGACTGGAAACAGCTACTTGCAAACCTGAGGACTGGGAGAAATTTAGAATTCAGCAGAGGAGGATAAAGGGTTTAATTCGGAGTGGGAAAATAGAGTATGAGAGGAAGCTTGCTGGGCACATAAAAACTGACTGCAAAAGTTTCTATAGATATGAGAAGAGAAAAAGATTAGTGAAGACTAATGTAGGTCCCTTGCAGTCAGAATCAGGTGAATTTATAATGGGGAACAAAGAAATGGCGGACCAGGTAAACAAATACTTTGGTTCCGTCTTCATGAAGGAAGACACAAATAACCTACCGGAAATACTAGGTGACCGAGTGTCTAGTGAGAAGGAGGAACTGAAGGAAATCCTTATTAGGCGGGAAATTGTGTTAGGGAAATTGATGGGATTAAAGGCCGATAAATCCCCGGGGCCTGATAGTCTGCATCCTAGAGTACTTAAGGAAATGGCCCTAGAAATAGTGGATGCATTGGTGATCATTTTCTAACAGTTTATCAACTCTGGATCAGTTCCTATAGACTGGAGGGTAGCTAATATAACACCATTTTTTTTAAAAAGGAGAGAGACAACAGGTAATTATAGACCAGTTAGCCTGACATCAGTAGTGGGGAAAATGTTGGAATCAATTATTAAAGATGAAATAGCAGCGCATTTGGAAAGCAGTGATAGGATCGGTCCAAGGCAGCATGGATTTATGAAAGGGAAATCATGCTTGACAAATCTTCTAGAATTTTTTGAGAACGTAACTAGTAGAGTTGTCAAGGGAGAACCACTGGATGTAGTGTATTTGGACTTTCAAAAGGCTTTTGACAAGGTCCCACACAAGAGATTGGTGTGCAAAATTAAAACACATGGTATTGGAGGTAATGTACTGACGTGGATAGAGAACTGGTTGGCAGACAGGAAGCAGAGTGTCGGGATAAACGGGTCCTTTTGAGAATCGCAGGCAGTGACTAGTGGGGTGCTGCAGAGCTCAGTGCTGGGACACCATCTATTTACAATATATATCAATGATTTAAATGAAGGAATTGAGTGTAATATCTCCATGTTTGCAGATGACAGTAAGCTGGGTGGCGGTATGAGCTGTGAGGAGGATGCTAAGAGGCTGCAGGGTGACTTGGACAGGTTAGGTAAGTGGGCAAATGCATGGCAGATGCAGTATAATGTGAATAAATGTGAGATTATCCATTTTTGTGGCAAAAATAGCGGCAGATTAGGAAAAGGGGAAGTGCAACAAGACCTGGGTGTCATAGTACATCAGTCATTGAAAGTTGACATGCAGGTACATCAGGCGGTGAAGGCGGCAAATGGTATGTTGGCCTTCATAGCTAGGGGATTTCAGTATAGGAGCAGGGAGGTCTTACTGCGGTTGTACAGGGCTTTGGTGAGGCCTCAGCTGGTATATTGTGTTCAGTTTTGGTCTCCTAATCTGAGGAAGGACATTCTTACTATTGAAGGAGTGCAGCGAAGGTTCACCAGACTAATTCCGGGGATGGCAGGACTGACATATGAGGAAAGACTGGTTCGACTGGGCCTGTATTCACTGGAGTTTAGAAGGATGAGAGGGGATCTCATAGAAACATATAAAATTCTGACGGGACTGGACAGGTTAGATGCAGGAAGAATGTTCCCGATGTTGGGGAAGTCCAGAACCAGGAGACACAGTCTAAGGATAAGGGGTAAGTCATTTAGGACTGAGATGAGGAGAAACTTCTTCACTCAGAGAGTTGTTAACCTGTGGAATTCTCTACCGCAGAGAGTTATTGATGCCAGTTCATTGGATATATTCAAGAGGGAGTTAGATATGGCCCTTATGGCTAAAGGGATCAAGGGGTATGGAGAGAAAGCACGAAAGTGGTACTGAGGTGAATGATCAGCCATGATCTTATTGAATGGTGGTGCAGGCTCGAAGGGCCGAATGGCCTACTCCTGCACCTATTTTCTATGTTTCTATGTTTCATTTAGAAAGACACAGATTAGCAAGAACAATCAGCATGTATTTATTAAGGGAAGGTAATGTCTGACTAGCGTGATTGAATTTTTTAAGGAGGCAACAAGAGGTTCGATGAGGGCAGTGCGTTTGAAGTAGTCTGCATGGATTTTCCAAGGCTTTTGGCAATGTCCATCATGACAGGCTGATCAAAAAAGTAAAAGCCCATGGGATCCAAGGGAGAGGGGCAAATTTGAATCCAAAATTGACTCAGTGGCAGGTAGCAAAGCGTAATGGTTGATACGTGGTTTTGCAACTGGGACACTGTTCCAATGGGGTTCCACAGGCTCAGTGCTGGGTCCCTTGCTTTTTGTAGTATATATTCATGATTTGAACTTAAATGTAGGGGGCATGATAAAGAAGTTTGCAGATGGAACAGAGGAGGCTGAGGGGAGATTTAACTGAGGTGTACAAAATTATGAGGGGCCTAGATAGAGTGGATAGGAAGGACCTATTTCCCTTAGCAGAATAACCAGGGGGCATAGCTGTTAAGTAGTTGGAAGAAGGATTAGAGGGGAGATGAGGAGAAATAAAATTCACACAAAGGGTGGTGGGGGTCTGGAACTCACTGCCTGAAAGGGTTGTAGAGGCAGAAACCCTCATCACATTTAAAAAGTACTTGGATGTGCACTTAAAGAGCCGCGACCTACAGGGCTACGGACCTAGTGCTGGAAAGTGGGATTAGGCCGGGTAACTCTTTTTCGACCGGCATGGACACAATGGGTTGAAATGGCCTCCTTCTGTGGTGTAATCTTTCTATAATTCTATGATTAGCAGAGTTTTAGATGAGCTCAAGTTCATGGAGGGTGCAAGGTGGGAGGCCGCCCAGGAGAGCACTGTTACAAGTTGTTGTTGAGTCCAGAGTTAACAAAGGCATCGAAGTGGGTTTCAGCAGCCCGTAAATTGAGGCAGTAAGTAAGTGGTCTTGGTGATGAGAGCATATGGGGTCGGAAGCTCAGCTCGGGGTCAGATAGGATGCCAAGGTTGCAAACGGTATGGGTTCAGCCTCAGACACAGGCCTGGGAGAGGGATGGAGTCAGTGGATGGGAATGGAGTCCATGCTGGGAACCGAAGACAATGGCTTCCCGATATTTAATTGGAAGAAATTTCTGCTCATCCAATATTAGATGTCAGGCAAACAGCCCGACACATCAAAGGTCGAGCGAGGTGGTGTGGTAACCTGACGTGTTTTTGGACAACATAGTGGTTATGCCACTGGATGAGTAAGCTAGAGAATGAGAGTTCAAATCCCATCATGCCAGTGTGAGAATTTGAAATCAGCTTAAAATATCTGGTATCAGTAAAAGTGATCGCAAAGCTGTTGGATTGTCATAAAGACCCAACTGGTTCACTAATGTTGCTTTAGGAAGGGATGGATTTTATTTAAAGCCTGCTTGGTGCAGGTCAGCTATGGATGGATAATCCCACCATGCTAACAGGAGTGCGCTGAACTCGGTTATTCACTTTGTGTCAATCCTCCCTTAATTCTGCACACACCCAAACTTCACGCCTTTAACCTCTCCAATCTCACCTTTCTGGAAGAAAGCGTTGATGGGCAGCAGTCTCCTCCGTCATACTGACAATACGCCCTGTTGTTGATCGTGTCACACCAACCATCGGCTTGGAAAGGCTGCAACAAGAATAGCACAAAACACACAGCTCAGTCGATGAGGATTTAGTGCCACTATTCAGCCCATCACTTCTCAGGAGACAACTCTTGGGTTTTTGTCAGCATCCGAACCTGCAATTAAAATATTTGTGGTCTCAACATCCAATGTACTGACTCATTTCCTCTATTTATTTGGTGGTGACTCTTCAATGGAGGAATCCTGCAAATTTAAAAAGCCTATGGTTCAGGTGAAGAGAGATTACATAACCATGTCTTGTTAGAAAACCACATGGGTCATGGACGTTTTTAAAATTTCTCCTTCCCAACAAATCAAAGGCTTGCATTGAAAGCAGCTTAAGATTGATTAACTTCTCAAATATATACAATGAGGAGGAAAGAGTTTCATAATCCAGTGATTTACTTGAAAGAATATGAAAATAATAATTTAATGTCTGTGAACATGAGCGCTAAGCAGGGAAACTGCATCCAATCTATTCCTACTAAAAATGTTTTTGTCATCATTCCCTATTTTCCGATGAGCTCTGGAAAGCGGAGATTCTCTCACTAGTGACTGTGCAGAGTAGATGCTGTTGGTGTCAAGCATCTGCGTGGTAACAGTTTTGAGTGATGAAGCTAGCAAAAATGCAAGAATACATAGCCCCTGTCTGATAAGACAATGGCTGGGGTTCAATATCAAGTTACAGCACAATTTTAAACCACGATGCAGACTCACATGTCCAACTTTCAGCGCTCTAAAACTCGGTCCACAGAAAACAAAAGACATTTTAAGAACAGGAAAAGGCCATTTGACACAACTGGTGCTGGTTTTGACTATTAAGTTGGTCTCAACCCACCTTGTGGGTGAAATTGTCTTCATCGATAGTTATAACAAGCTCATTGCCGTGCCCATATGAAATTCCTCTCCGCGTTACTTCAACATAGATGAATTTCATACAAATATGTGACAGAAGGTGTGAAAGTAGTATACAGAGCAATTTCAAATGGGCATGGTGAAACTTTTTTTTTTACAAATATCACAGAGGAATTTCATGCTCTCTCTCCTTCAATCTCCCCCTTCTCCAGAAGCAAGAGACCGGAATCACCAATCCGAGATGGTGATGAGTTTTTTCTTGGGGTCTGAGAGAACTGGTCATTCCCATATTCTCTCCATCACCAAGATCACTTACTTCCACCAATGTAACATTGATCTTCGCCACTCCTGCAGCAGTTCTTCTTTTTCTGAAACCCTCATCCATGCCTTTGTGGCCTCCCAACTCGTCTATTCCAAGGCTCTCCTGACCAGCCTCACATCTTCCACCCTCCATAAATTTAAGCTCATTCCAAACTTGGCTGCCCGTATCCTAAGTCGCACCGAATCCAGTTCACGCATTCCCCCTGTGCTCCCTGACCTACATTGTCTCCCAGACCCTGAAGGCCTCCATATTTTAATTCCCATAGAATCATAGAATGGTTATAGCACAGGAGGCCATTCGGCCCGTTGAGCCCATGCCGGCTCTCTGTAAGAGCACTTCAGCTAGTCCCATTCCCCCGCCCTTTCCCCGTAGCCCTGCAAATGTTTTCCCTTCAGGTACTTATACAACTCCCTTTTGAAAGCCACAATTGAATCTGCCTCCACCATCCTTTCAGGCAGTGTATTCCAGATCATAACCACTTGCTGCGCAAAAAAGTTTTTCCTCATGTCACCTTTGGTTCTTCTGCCAATCACCTTAAATCTATGTCCTCTGGTTCTCGACCCTTCCATCAATGGGAACAGTTTCTCTATCTACTCTGTCTCGACCCCTCATGATTTTGAACACCTCTATCAAATCTCCTCTCAACCTTCCCTGCTCTAAGGAGAACAACCCCAGCTTCTCCAGTCTGTCCTCTATTTATGAAGCCCAGGATTCCGTATGCGTTTTTAACTGCTTTTTCAACCTGCCCTACCACCTTCAAAGATTTGTGTACATATACCCCAGGTCTCTCTGTTCATGCACCTGCTTTAGAATTGTGCCCTTTAGTTTATATTGCCTCTCCTCGTTCTTCCTGCCAAAATGTATCACTTTGCACTTTTCTGTGTTAAATTTGATTTGCCACGTGTCCGCCCATTTCACCAGCCTGTCTATGTCCTCTTGAAGTCTATCACTATCCTCCTCACTGTTCATAAGACTCCCAAGTTTTGTGTCATCTGCAAATTTTGAAATTGTGCCCTGTACACACAAGTCCAAGTCATTAATATATATCAAGAAAACCAGTGGTCCCAGTACCGGCCCCTGGGGAACAACATTGTATACCTTCCTCTGTCTGTCATCACTACTCTCTGCTTCCTGTTACTTAGTCAATTTTATATCCATGCTACCACTGTCCCTTTTATTCCATGGACTTCAACTTAGCTGCAAGTCTGTTATGTGGCACTTTATCAAACGCCTTTTGGAAATCCATATGCACCACATCAACAGCATTGCCTCATCAACCCTCTCTGTTACCTCATCTAAAAATTCAATCAAGTTAGTTAAACATGATTTACCTTTAACAAATCTGTGCTGGCTTTCCTTAATTAATCAACACTTGTCCAAGTGACTGTTAATTTTGTCCCAGATTATTGTTCCCAAAAGCTTCCCACTACCGAGGTGAAATTGACTGGTCTGTAGTTTCTGGGTTTATCCTTGCACCCTTTTTTGAACAAGGGTGTAACATTTGCAATTCTCCAGTCCTCCATATCGAAGGAGCATTGGAAGATTATGGCCAACACCCCCACAATTTCCATCCTTACCTCCCTCAGGATCCGAGGATGCATCCCATCCGGTCCTGGTGACATATCTACTTTAAATACAGCCAGTCTTTCTAGTGCCTCCTCTATCAATTTTTATCCTATCCAGTATTCCAACAACAAATCGCTCTTTGACATTGACTTTGACAGTATCTTGGCACCCTCATGATAAAATCCCTCCATGGTTTCGCCCCTCCCTATCTCTGTAATTTCCTCCAGCCGCACAACCCTCCCAGATGTCAGCATTCCTTCAACTCTGGCCTCTTGTCCACCCCCCACTTCCTTCTCCCCACCGTTGGTGACCGTGCCGTCTGTTGTGTATCTGTAAAGCATGCACTCCCATGTCCCGCCACCAGGGAGCGCATCTCCTGAAGTCCCAAGGGATCCCAGCATCCCTTGGGAGCACTGTATATAAGCCGGCCCCCTAAGGCCTGTTCCTCATTCTGGAGTGTCTTAATAAAGACTGAGGTCACTGTTACTTTAACCTCCCTGTGTGCAGCCTCATTTGTGTTCGGAACACAATAACTGGCAATGAGTATACGAATCCAATGCAAAGATGCAGCAAACTGTGGACATCCTAGAGAAGTACTCGGAGGGTGAGGATGGGAAGCCTATGTCGAATGGTTAGACCAGTACTTTGTAGCCAACGAGCTGGACGGAGAAGGAAGCGCAGCAAAAAGGAGAGCGGTCCTCCTCACGGTCTGCGGGGCACCGACCTAAAGCCTCATGAAGAATCTTCTGGCTCCGGTAAAACCCACAGATAAGTCGTATGAGGAGCTGGGTACACTGGTTCGGGAGCATCTTAACCCGAGGGAGAGCGTGCTGATGGCGAGGTATCGGTTCTACACGTGCCAGCGATCTGAAGGTCAGGAAGTGGCGAGCTATGCCGCCGAGCTAAGGCGACTTGCAGGACAATGTGAGTTTGATGGCTACCTGGAGCAAATGCTCAGAGACTTTTTTGTACTCGGCATTGGCCACGAGACCATCCGACGAAAACTTTTGACTGTAGAGACACCGACCCTCAGGAAGGCCATTGTGAGAGCACAGGCGTTTATGTCTACCAGTGATAAAACCAAACAAATCTCTCAGCACACAAGTGCTAGCAATGTTCATAAATCAACTGGAACTGTGTTTGCGAGCAGAAATGTACAGGGCAGAAACCACAAGTATGCAACTGCCAGCAGGCCTCAGGTGACCCAGATGACTCAGAGTTCGCAACAAAGGATGAATACAAGGCAATTCACACCTTGTTGGCTTTGTGGAGGCTTCCATTCAGCCTATTCATGTTGCTTCGAAGGGTATGTTTGCAAGAGCTGTGGAACAATGGGGCACCTCCAACGAGCTTGCAGATGAGCTGCAAGCTCTACAAAACCTGCTAACCACCACATGGCAGAGAAAGATCGATCAATGGTGGATCAAAGCAATTTTGAGCCTGAGAGAGAGGAGGCAGATGCTGAAGTACACAGGGTGCACACATTTTCGACAAAATGTCCACCTATAATGCTAAATGTAAAACCAAATGGCTTACCCGTAGCCATGGAACTGGACACTTGCGCTAGTCAATCCATCATGAGTAAAAAGATGTTTGAGAGACTGTGGTGCAACAAGGCACTCAGACCAGCCCTGAGCCCCATCCACACGAAACTGAGAATGTACACCAAAGAGCTCATCACTGTCCTGGGCAGTGCCATGGTCACCTACGAGGGCACGGTGCACGAACTGCCACTCCGGATTGTCCCGGGCGATGGCCCCACACTGCTTGGAAGGAGCTGGCTGGGCAAAACCCGCTGGAACTGGGATGACATCCGAGCGCTATCACATGTCAATGAGGCCTCATGTACCCAGGTTCTTACCAAATTTCCTTCCCGTTTTGAGCCAGGCATTGGAAACTTTTCCAGGGCGAAGGTGTGGATCCACTTGGTCCCAGAGGCACGACCCATTCACCACAAGGCGCGAGCAGTACCTCACATGATGAGGGAGAGAGTGGAAATCGAGCTGATACAGGCTGCAACGCGAGGGCATCATCTCCCCAGTGGAATTCAGCGAGTGGGCCAGTCCGATTGTTCCAGTACTCAAAAGTGATGGCACGGTCAGGATTTGCGGCGATTATAAAGTAACTATTAATCGTTTCTCGCTACAGGACCAATACTCACTACCTAAGGCAGATGACCTATTTGCGACGCTGGCAGGAGGTAAGACGTTCACCAAGTTCGAACTGACTTCGGCCTACATGACGCAGGAGCTGGAGGAGTCTTCGAAGGGCCTCATCTGTTGTAGATGAGCATGCACAAGGGACTGTTCATCTACAACAGATGCCCATTTGAAATTCGGTTGGCTGCAGCAATCTTCCAGAGAAACATGGAGAGCCAACTCAAGTCGGTACCACGCATGGTGGTTTTTCAGGACGACGTGTTGGTCACGGGTCGGGCACCTACAAAACCTGGAGGAGGTCCTCCAGCGACTGGATTGCGTAGGGCTGCGGCTGAAGAGGTCGCAATGCGTCTTCATGGCAACAGAAGTGGAGTTTTTGGGGAGAAAGATTGTGGCGGATGTCATTCGGCCCACAGACGCCAAGACAGAGGCTATCAGGAATGTGCCCAGGCCACAGAACATCACAGAGCTGTGGTCATTCCTGGGACTCCTCAACTATTTTGATAACTTCCTTACCGGGGTTAAGCACCCTCTTAGAGCCCGTATATGTGTTATTGTGCAAAGGTGAGAACTGGGTATAGGGAAAAAAAACAAGTAATTGCTTTTGAGAAAGCCAGAAACGTTTTATGCTCCAACAAGCTGTTTGTATTGTATAACCCATGTAAAAGACTTGTGTGAGCATGTGATGCGTCGTTGTACGGAGTGTATTACAACAAGCTAATGTTGCGGGGAAGTTGCAACCTGTCGCCGATGCCTCCAGGTGCTTGTCTAAGGCCGAGAGGGCCTGCAGCATGATTGAGAAAGAGGCATTAGCATGTGTGTTCGGCATAAAGAAAATGCATCAGTATCTGTTTGGCCTCAAATTTGAGCTGGAAACCGATCACAAGCGCCTCATATCCCTGTTCGCTGAAAACAAGGGGATAAATACTAATGCCTCAGCCCGCATACAAAGGTGGGCACTCACGTTATCAGCGTATAACTATACCATCCGCCACAGGCCAGGCACCGAGAACTGTGCAGATGCTCTCAGTCGGCCACCATTGCCCACCACGGGGGTGGAAATGGCGCAGCCTGCAAACTTGTTGATGGTGGCGCAACCCACAGACTTGTTGATGGTCATGGAAGCGTTTGAAAATGATAAATCACCTGTCACGGCCCGCCAGATTCGGACTTGGACCAGCCAAGGTCCTCTGCTGTCCCGAGTAGAAAATTGTGTACTGCATGGGAGCTGGGCCAGGATCCCCGTTGAAATGCAAGTGCTAATCAAACCGTTCCAGCGGCGAAAGGACAAGCTGTCCATTCAGGCAGACTGCCTGTTGTGGGGTAACCGCGTAGTGCTACCCAAAAAGGGCAGGGAGACGTTCATCTCGGATCTCCGCAGCACACACCCGGGTATAGTAATGATGACAGTGATAGCCAGATCCCACATGTGGTGGCCCGGTATCGAGTCTGACTTCGAGTCCTGTGTACGGCAATGCAGCATGTGTGCTCAGTTGAGCAATGTGCCCAGAGAGGCACCACTAAGTTTGTGGTCCTGGCCCTCCAGACCATGGTCAAGGATCCATGTCGACTATACGGGCCCGTTTCTCGGTAAAATGTTCCTGGTGGTGTTGGATGCTTTTTCAAAATGGATTGAATGTGAAATAATGTCAGGAAGCACCGCTACCGCCACCATTGAAAGCCTGAGGGCCATGTTTGCCACCCATGGCCTGCCTGACATACTGGTCAGTGACAATGGGCCATGTTTCACCAGTGCCGAATTTAAAGAATTCATGACCCGCAATGGGATCAAACATGTCACCTCGGCCCCATTTAAACCAACCTCCAATGGGCAGGCAGAGCGGGCAGTACAAACAAGCAAACAGAGCCTTAAATGAGTCACAGAAGGCTCACTCCAAACCCGCCTGTCCCGAGTACTGCTCAGCTACCGCACGAGACCCCACTCGCTCACAGGGGTGCCCCCAGCTGAGCTACTCATGAAAAGGACACTTAAAACCAGACTCTCGCTGGTTCACCCCAACCTGCATGATCAGGTAGAGAGCAGGCGGCAGCAACAAAATGTAAACGATGGTCGCGCCACTGTGTCACGGGAAATTGATCTGAATGACCCTGTGCATGTGCTAAACTATGGACATGGTCCCAAGTGGATCGCGGGCACGATGATAGCTAAAGAAGGGAGTAGGGTGTTTGTCGTCAAACTGGACAATGGACAAATTTGCAGAAAGCACCTGGACCAAACGAGGCTGCGGTTCACAGACTGTCCTGAACAACCCACAGCAGACACCACCTTTATTGAGCCCACAACACACACCCAAAGGATCAATTACACCACGCCGGACCAGGAAATCGAACCCATCATGCGCAACAGCCCAGCGAGGCCAGGCTCACCCAGCAGACCTGCAGGGCCAACAACATGCCAGCCCAGCGAGGGCACAGCTAACACACCAGAACAGACATTTGTACCGAGGCGGTCCACCAGGGAAAGAAAGGCTCCGGATCGCCTCACCTTGTAAATAATTTTCACTTTGACTTTGGGGGGGCGGGGTAGTGATGTTGTGTATCTGTAAAGCATGCACTTCCATGTCCCGCCACCAGGGAGCGCATCCCCTGAAGTCCCAAGGGATCCCAGCATCCCTTGGGAGCACTGTATATAAGCCGGCCCCTAAGGCCTGTTCCTCACTCTGGAGTGTCTTAATAAAAACTGAAGTCACTGTTACTTTAACCTCTCTGTGTGCAGTCTCATCTGCGTTAGGAACACAATACCTTCAGCAGTCGAGGCCCAGAGCTCTGGAATCCCTCCCTAAACATCTCCGCCTCTCTCTCCTCCTTTAAGATCCTCTTAATCAAGCATGTGGTCACCTGTCCTAATGTCATGGAGAGTGGTCACGTGGCAGAGACAAAAACAGGGTTACTCTCAAAAGTAATTTCCTTCAGGACAGGAAGGGGGAAAAAGAAAATAATGCATTGTACTTGGGGGCATCTTATGTCCTCCTATGCGCCATAACATAGAAGTCTCTAAAAAAGTATATAAAATCGTTATAATAAAAAAATGGTTAACATTCCATCCATCCATTTCTGTTGATTGTTGGAATCCAGATCAGTTAATCATTCCAGCCTCACTGGGAGGACAGGCACTGGGAGTTACCCTGTCTAACGAAGTCAAGATTGAAATAACAGAAGTTCTTATATTTCCTGATATTAATCCTTCTTATATTTCCCCCTATATTAATCCAGCTCCCTTGTACTTGTAGGCGCTCTAACTCCTCCCAGCCAGCACTCTCGTGGTAAGGGTTGTCGGTACGGGTGCAGCGTCCAGAATCCAGAATCCTCGGGACTGAGGCCGTTCCGTATTCCACGTTTTTCCGGACTTTGGAACGTCTTTCTGATGTCACGAATCCAGAAACACCCGAGCCCAGGAGCTGTTCGGACCACCAACCCCGTCAATGAGGTCGTCGGGCAGGGCCCAGCCACCAAGGAGGTGTTCAGTCAGGCCCCACCGAGGAGGAGCTGTTCGGACGGGCCCCACCGAGGAGGAACTGTTCGGACGGGCCAGCGAGGAGCTGTTCGGACGGGCCCCACCGAGGAGGAGCTGTTCGGACGGGCCCCACCGAGGAGGAGCTGTTCGGACGGGCCCCACCGAGGAGGAGCTGTTTGGACGGGCCCCACCGAGGAGGAGCTATTCGGACGGGCCGGCGAGGAGCTGTTCGGACGGGCCCCACCGAGGAAGAGCTGTTCGGACGGGCCCCAGTGAGGAGGAGCTGTTCGGACGGGCCCCACCGAGGAGGAGC
The DNA here is from genome assembly GCF_044704955.1 of Pristiophorus japonicus. Classification (NCBI taxonomy): domain Eukaryota; kingdom Metazoa; phylum Chordata; class Chondrichthyes; family Pristiophoridae; genus Pristiophorus; species Pristiophorus japonicus. The sequence continues at coordinate 131,355,633 of NC_091984.1, forward strand.
TGTTCGGACGGGCCCCGCCGAGGAGGAGCTGTTCGAACGGGCCCCACCGAGGAGGAGCTGTTCGGACGGGCCCCACCGAGGAGGAGCTGTTCGGACGGGCCCCACCGAGGAGGAGCTGTTCGAACGGGCCCCACCGAGGAGGAGCTGTTCGAACGGGCCCCACCGAGGAGGAGCTGTTCGGACGGGCCCCACCGAGGAGGAGCTGTTCGGACGGGCCCCACCGAGGAGGAGCTGTTCGGACGGGCCCCACCGAGGAGGAGCTGTTCGGACGGGCCCCACCGAGGAGGAGCTGTTCGGACGGGCCCCACCGAGGAGGAGCTGTTCGGACGTGCCCCACCGAGGAGGAGCTGTTCGGACAGTCCCCGCCGCGGTGGAGCTGTTCAGACGGGCCGGCGAGGAGGCACCGAGGTAAGGGCAGCGGCGACGAGGCGAGGGGCGGTGAGGCGAGGCACGAGGTCAGCTAGCGGCGGGACCTTGAGCTTGGCATGGTCGGCGGGTCCGGATTCTGGAACATTTTACGGATTCTGGATTACCCTGCCACCAATTGGTACGGATTCCAGAATTCCGGATCTTGGATGCTGCACCTATAATGATATTAGTTTGGGTCCCTCATGCTACTAGGCTCTGTAGCTCCTCCCATCAGCACTCTGTGATAATGGTGGATTGTAGTTTCGCTCCCTCGCATTGCCAGGCCCATTTACTCCTCCCGGGCTGTGTTAATGGTTATTTTCCTACCGACATGTTCAAAAAGAATGAAAGGCAAACTGACCTGACTCTGGGTCACATGAATTAATCATATGCCACATATTTCACTTGACAAGTGCTATTAAGTGCTTCAGCTCAGTAGGTAGCTGGCACATTCTGGATCTTCACGGGACATTATTTCGAGACAACTCATGCTTTTCAATCTTTTCCCAGAGTTCTGGCTGCTTTACACAATCTACAAAAGAAGCAAGTTGCATTCATCGAACAATATCCTTCAAACCAGACTGGAACTACACTGCACTCATGTGTAATCATGCATAATCAGACTTACATACTGCTTTCAATTAACTGCTGCTCATAAAATATGTAGGCTGGTACCTCCATTGAACAATTGCATTGAGTTGCAATCCTCCAACCATGAATGCAATGTAATGCTAAGCAAAATGACAACAATGACAACACTCCAAAAATACCTCATTGGCTGGTAACACGCTTTGAGACGTCCTGTGGTCGCTAAAGGCGCTATATAAAGAACATAAGAACATAAGAAATTGGAGCAGGAGTAGGCCATTTGGCCCCTCGAACCTGCTCCGCCATTTAATAAGATCATGGCTGATCTGATCTTGGGCTCAGCTCCACTTCCCCGCCCGCTCCCCTTATTGCTCAAAAAATCTGTCTCTCTCTACCTTAAATATATTCAATGACCCAGCCTCCATAGCTCTCTGGGGCAGAGAATTCCACAGATTTACGACCCTCTGAGAAGAAATTCCTCTTCATCTCAGTTCTAAATGGGCGACTTCTTATTCTGAAACTATGCCCCCTGGTTCTAGATGCCCCCACGAGTGGAAACATCCTCTTTGCATCCATCTTGACGAGCCCCCTCATTATCTTATATGTTTCAATAAGAGCACCCCTCATTTTTCTACACTCCAATGAGTATAGGCCCAACCTGCTCAACCTTTCTTCATAAGACAACCCTTCATCTCAGGAATCAACTGAGTGAACCTTCTCTGAACTGCCTTGAATGCAAGTATATCTCTCCTTAAATAAGGAGACCAAAACTGTACGGAATACTCTAGGTGTGGTATCACCAATACCCTGGACAGTTGTAGACGGACTTCCCTGCTTTTGTACTCCATAAATGTAAGTCGATCTTGCTTTCTTTCATCCTTTCAAAATGAAAGGGATTCAATATAGTTATTTTCAACCCAAATGTTGTTTACCAAATTTTCATTGAAAATAAGTAAATTAAATTTAAATTTTAATTTACAATAATACAATGTTGAAATTGTACCTTGTTTTGGTATTTGGGTTTTTACCCCACAGTACTCCTATACTTGATACCAAATATCCAGTGTAGTCAGAACACTGGAGGAGCAAGTGGTTACCTCAATATTTTGAGGTCCAATTTGGGTTGTGGGGGATGATGGGATCAAGCACGTCAGGGCAAGGAAAGCCTGGACACGCTCCTTGAAGAGTGTTCAGCATAGATCACCACAGATTTAAAGACCAGCACCTCACCTGGGATGTCCCAAGCATTGCTCCATACTGCAAATGGGGACTAGCTAAATGGCCAAAACTAGTCTGAATGGCATCTCAAAGCCTTAAAAACCCTTTCACTCACTCTACAAGATCTGCAAATCCCACCCTGAAGAGTTGGTGCACATTTGATACCACATCTTACATTATTGGGAAATTGCGTTCATGCTGACGTGATTGTTCTATAAAAGATAATACAACGCTCGATCAGCTCTGATAGATGGGCCACATCGTCCACATGCCCGATACGAGACTCCCAAAATAAGCGCTCGACTCGGAGCTCCGACACGGCAAGTGAGTCCTAGGTGGGCAGAGGGGACGCTTCAAGGATACCCTCAAAGCCTCCTTGAAAAAGTGCAACATCCCCCACCGACTCTTGGGAATCCCTGGCCCAAGGCTGCTCAAAGTGGAGGAGAAGCATCCGGGAAGCCATCGAACACCTCGAGTCTCTTTGCCGGGAGCAAGTGGAAGGCAAGCGCAAACAGCGGAAGGAGCGCACGACAACCCAAGCACCCCACCCATCCATCCCTCCAACCACCATCTGCCCCACCTGTGACACATCAGTCACCTGAGAACTAATTTTTCGTGTGGGAGCAAGTTATCCTTGATTCTGGGGGACTGCCTAAGAAGAGAACATAAAAGACAAATATTCTGTTAATCATATTTACTGAAAGAGACCAATTCTTTCCCTTAACATTATTTTTCCTTTCTATCTGGCCACATTCAAAATCAAACACATGCTTAGATACCACAAAATATCAGTACATACAGTCCAAGTTAAATAGTCTGTTCACATCTACACCATCCAAATCTCTCAACATTTAAAAAAATAGAGATCAAGTTCCATTTCAATCTTTTCTCTAATGAAAACAAGTTCTTCCCGGCCCTTCTCATGAATAAGAGGCAAACCTTAAGTATTGGAATCATCTTTGTTGCTAGTCTATGAACTTTTGCCAATGCATCAATGTCCTTTTGAAGTTATGGTACCTAAAACAGCAAATTACTTTACTAAAGGTGTCACCCCAGTGATGTTTGGCTCACAATCCACTGTTGTTGAGATGTTTCCCAATACCCAATTAGACTTGCGGATGAAGTTTCGCATTGACTGGATGGTTAATGAATAGTCAGTGATCACACCCAATACTTATCTGTGCTAATTGACACCTCTCGAGATGGGCGACTGGGTGATGTCATCAGGACCCAGATCACCGTTTGGAGCGTGGGCAGGAGCATCGGCGGGGCACTGTTAAACCAAAGGAGCGGGAAGCTCGTGGCGGACTTACAACAAGTGATCGGGGTGGAGGAGCGATGAGGGATCGTGGCTTTGATTTGGTGATCATGATGATGATTGTGTTCCAAAGCCCTGACCAAAAAGTTGGAGTTTTCTACCCCGCCCCCACCCCCCCGCCATTTTTCCTACTGTCAAGTCAGTTTTCCATTCAATTAACTGATTTTTCATTAATACTATTTTGTCATTAACCTTGAAGTCTCACGTGTGGAACTTCATCATATGCCTTTTGAAATTCAAGTACATTATGTCCCAGTGGGCTGGCCTCATCTTTTAATTGAATTACTTTATAAAATAATTTGAGTAAAATCATGGGGATTCGATCTACTGAGTATAGCATACTAACTACTTTCATGGATTTTACACTCCAAATGAATACAGTTGTGTAAAATGTTTTTGATTATTATCCACTATGGATGTTGGATCAATTGTATTATAATTTATTGATTCATGCCTCGCATTTTTGAATATCAGGATAATATTTGCTATCCCTTGGACCACAGATGCAGTCACTGTATTAAACAGGGACCTGAACATTTTTTTAACCAGACTCACTCATCCACTTGAAGATTTTGTGGTGTATCTCAAGTGTTCCATGGGTCCTGCAGATGTTTAATTCACTCGGGCTGAAATTCAGGCATGGCAGAAAGGTGGCGCACCTATGAATTTTTATACCTGGTTTTACCGCTGTATTATCGACGATTTTCAGGACTTTGAAATTTTTTTTCACGTCAGATCGGAAGTTGGTCATAGTGGGGGTGGGAGATGAACAGGAAGGCAGGCTGAGGATCTGAATTTGGGCCTGGACTGGGACTTTGCCGCTGTCACTCAGCAGCGGAGCAGTGGAGTCGTCACGGTGCATGTATGTCACCATGCTACCTCGCCCCTCCGTTAAAGGGGAGAGATTCTATCATTTTATATCATTGGCCACTGGGCCACCAGGGAGGGTTTCAGCCAGGCCAATGGCCTGGCACCCAAGAGGGGGTGCCAGGCTTCCCGTTGGCGCCCCGACCGAACCCGTGGGCACTATTTTGCCGGCTGATTGGCAAGTCAGCTGGCAAAAATAAATACATGGCAGCCACCAAAGTGGGCCCTTGCCTTGAAGGGCCGCCACGCTGCCAGGTAGCACACACTTCGGATAAGGTGCAACGACAGAGCAACGAATTTTTAGCTGAATTTCGGGTGGTGCGTTTTTCAGGTGAGAGCAGCAGTGCGCATTCTGATGATGCATTTGCGGCGGTCATCAGCATCGGGACAGAATTGGGTCCAGGCCAAAAAATCCCCGACCTGAATTTGGGTTGGGGCGGCCAGTTGACCACAAAGCAGCGGCCCGGGATTCTGCCGCATGGCCGCCGCAAACAGGCAGTAATGGGTCTTTCTGAGACCCTGAATTTCAGCCCCTGAGTCTCTTTATAACAAATGTTTTATGGCCTATATATATAGAACAGTGATTAAACTCCAAATGTACTTCAATGGCTGTAAAGCGCTCTGAGACGTCCAGTGGTCACAAAAGGCGCTACATAAATGCAAGTCTATCTTTCTTCTTTCTATCTTGACAGGGTTGATGCCAGGAGGTGGTTTCCTTTGAGGGGCGCTAAATGTCCTGGTCCAGGAAGGTGACTGCCCCCGATCGGGGAACGGGGCAATTCTGCCCCCAGACAGTAGGGATAATGGGTATGTACTCAATTAGCAGGATGTGACTAGTGGTGTCCCCCAGGGATCTGTACTGTGGCCTCAGCTTTCCACCAGATTTATAAATGACTTAGCTGAAGGAATAGAGAACTGTGTATTCAAATTTTCTGAGAGCACCAAGTTAAGTGACACAGTAAATAGTGTAGATGGGAACTGAAAGTTGCAAAGGTACATTAATGGATTAAGTGAGTGGACAAAACTGTGGTAGATAGACTTCAACGTGAGATATGTGAGGTCATCCACTTTGGACCCAAGGAAGATAGGTCAGTGCATTTTCTAAATGGTGAGAGCTGGGAACTGTGGAGGAGCAGAGCGATTTAGGGGTCCATGCAGAGGGGTCTGGGACATTCCTCAGCCAAAGTGATCTAATTTAGAATTCGTACTAGCTTCTTTAGTAAAAACAGAGGTGAAGAATTAATTTGAACACATCTACTATTTCCTGTTCCTCTCTTGTAGTTTTACCCAAATTATCCCTGAAATCATTGTTGTGATACACAAGGTATTGCAATTGTTGTGGGACGGGCTTGATGGACCAGATGATCTTTACCTGTCTGTCATTTTTCGTATGTTCGTATGAAGGAGACGTATTAATGAAGAACGTGGATATGGGGAGAACGTTAGTAAAAAGCACAGATGAAGGAGAAGCATAATGAAGAACATGGATGGAGGAAAAGTCACACTGAAGGAACGTAGTCATGGGGAGGAATACTTGAAGGATTGGAAAGGAAAAAAAACACCCACACAATGATGGATGGGGAAAGCATGCATACACACATAGATGTCAGTTGCAACTTTGTGAGGCTCTGCTACTCAGCTCAAAAAAATGCATTTTTTTTTAGAAACATAGAAATTTACAGCGCAGAAGGAGGACATTTTGGCCCATCGTGTCCGCGCCGACCGACAAAGAGCCACATGGTCCTCAGTCAGCAGCCCTGAAGGTTACATATAAACCTATGAACAATGAACAATGGCGGAAAGGTAAAGAGCATCCCGCCCAACCAGTCTGCCCCACACAACTGCGACACCCCTTGCATCGAAACATTCTACACTCCACCCCAACTGGAACCATGTGATCTCCTGGGAGAGGCAAAAAAACAGATAAAAACCCAGGTCAATTGGGGAAAAAAAAAATCTGGGAAAATTCCTCTCCGACTCATCCAGGCGATCAAAGACGATCAAAACTAGTCCAAAAGATCACCTTGGCCGTATTCGATTCCCTGCAGTACTACCATCGTATTTAAACTTTGTTCTAATGCTATTTGCCAACTGCATTTATTATACAGGAGGGGCAGTGAAATCCTTCAATAAAAATACAGCAAATCCACTTTACATGATCGCCAAAAGGAATCAAAACCCACCGAGGATTTACTGTCATGTAAGTTATTATGGTTAAGATTTATTTTCTTAGATCATCAACTCGGTTTACTGTATTTTAAGTTCAAAGTCCCTGCCCTATTCACACAAGTTACATAAGTCAAACCTTTGACCCAGCAGTTTAACAAAATGTCATCCATGCACTTCAAAAGTTTCCTCAACTGCAAGCCTTCTGATGTAAGCCAATGATAGAGCAGATTCTGCATTAATTAGTCTTATTAAAGTAAAGCCCCAAAAAGATTTGCTGTGATTAAATGTCGCTAAAAATAAACTTTTAGTCTAAAAAAATAAGAGCGCTTCACTTAAAGGAGACTCACCATTGGGATGACTTTTAAAGAGGGATTCACACCACCAGCATCTGCACAATCAGGGCTTCTTTTAAAGATAAAGGGGCGGACTTTCAGGTACTCTGCGCTCCGTTTTTCGCCCTGGAGTAGCTACAATGGCAGCGGTGAGGTGCTCTGGGCGAGCGGTCAGCCTCCAGCGCCCCATGGAGATCCTCGGGTCTGGTTTTGCGGTGGTGCAAAGCAGCACCGCTAGGAAGCGCTGTGTCCAGTGTGCAACACCCGAGTTGTGACACTGGCACGAGTTTTGACTTCAGCCTGACCCGTACGTCCCGAAGCGCACCCCGCAGTGACCGCCTGGGAAATCAGGTGCTGCAATGATACCGACTGCAGAGAGGTGAGTAATGGACTCCGAAGGTAAGTGCGATTGTTTTTTGCGTTTTGTGTTGTGGTGGCGTGGCCAATGTTTTAGGAATGTTTTTGTGGGGTTTTTTTATGAGTTGTTTTCTTCCCAGGCGTCTCTCGGAGCACTCCCGGCCCAGCTCTTTAGCTCAGGAGTTTCCCATGCTAGTGCTCAAGAGAGATGTACAAGAAATTTCACCATCAGAGTCCTTACCATCAAAAACCCTTTTGTAAGTTCTTCATCAGCAGAACCATTCTGAAAGAGAACTGTAAATATGAACATTCTGCTTTGAAAAGGGTCCCAGTTGAAACTATTCTTTAACAGGGAAACATTGAAAGGCCCAGCTGAATTACCTGAACTTTGTGACAGAAGGAAGGCTGGATAACTAGTCAGCCTTCAACCTTTAACCATCTCATCAATTCAGCAAGGCACCATGCAAGAGGGTGAGCCAATTTATCCGTGTACCGTGTGCGTCATCTGGTTAATTGTTACTTGCTGTACGCAACATAGGTGAACTTGCAAAAAGTGTACCTGACTATTCCCCAAACGAACCTTAAAAGAGAAATATTAATGTTTGCAATATTTAGTTTTGTGAATTGGACAAACCTTGCGCGTGAGGTCATATGAAAACCAGGGGTCATGAACACATAGTTGGAATTATTGAAATATTCACCCACTCTCTCAGAAGTCTATAGGCCCAGCTTCAAAGCAAGAGGCCAGTAGTGAGGTTTCAAGGTCACACTTGATTGGTGGGTATAACACAGCAGAATTAGTCCGACATCACTCAGCAACTGTACTGAGCACTTTAACACAACAGGCATCTGTTTAGTATCAAGCTATGGCTTACTTTCATACTAGCTTATGTAGTGAAGCTGTCATGAGGCTTTTTAAGGTTGCTGCTTTCCTACCAACATGAACAAAAGCAAAAGAAAAAGACTTGCATTTATAAAGTACCTGTTTGTGTCGCTCAGAAATGTCACAAAGAACTTAGCAGACAATGAATGGCTTTGAAGTGTACTGCCTGGTATTATGTATGCAAACGGCATCCAATTAATGCTTAGCAAGATCTCACAAAATGCAATGAGCTGCAAGCCAATTAATTCTTTTGGGTGGCAATTGTTGAGGGAGCAAGGTTGGCCTGCATAGCAAGAGAGCTGGTGATTATTCCACCATTCACACCCCATCTAGACTCATCTTTTGTTTCTTAACTTGTGCCTTTACTGATATGTATTTAACCCTTGGCAATCTGTATCACACCACCACCAGAGGGCCTACCTGTTGGAGCCCCAAGGGATCCCAGCATCCCTTGGGAGCACTGTATATAAGCAGGCCACCCATGCGGTACCTGCACTCTAGAGTCCAATTCAACGAGCTAAGGTAACACCTACTCATTACTTACAGTACTCAGTTTCATCCTTTATTATGAGCGTAACAATTGGCGTCGAGGTAACGAACAACTGCGCGAAAATGCAAAGAACAGTTGGTATCCTGGAGAAGTTCTCAGACGGGGACGATTGGGAGGCCTTCGTGGAGAGACTCGACCAATACTTCGTGGCCAACGAGCTGGAAGGGGATGAGAACGCTGCCAAATGAAGGGCGATTCTCCTTACCATCTGTGGGGCAACAACCTATGGCCTCATGAAGAATCTTCTAGCTCCGTTAAAACCAATAATCAAATCCTATGAAGAATTGTGTATGCTAGTGCGGGAGCACCTAAATCCTAAGGAAAGCGTTTTGATGGCGAGGTATCGGTTCTAGTGCTGAGGGAGTGCTGCACTGTCGGAGGTGTTGTCTTTCGGATAAGACATTAAAACCGAGGCCCCTTCTACTCTCTCAAGTGGATGTAAAAGATCCCATGGCTCTCAACAAAGATATATTCCAGTGAGAAAGAAAGACTCTAAGAGAAGGATGAACCATCCGAGGCTAACTAAGGAAGTAAAGGATGGTATCAAATTGGAAAAAAAAGGCCTACAATGTTGCGAAGAATAGTGGAAGGCTAGAGGATTGGGAAATTTTTAGAAACCAGCAAAGGACGACTAAAAAAATAAAAGAGAGAGAACATAGTTTATGAGATTAAGCTAGCAAGAAATATAAAAACAGACAGTAAGAGCTTCCACAGGTATATAAAAAGGAAGCGAGTGGCTAAAGTAAACATTGGTCCTTTAGAGGATGAGACTGGAAAATTAATAATGGGAAACAGGGAAATGGCAGAGACTTTGAACAAATATTTTGTATCGGTCTTCACGTTAGGACACACTAAAAGCATCCCAAAATTAATAATCAAGGGACAATTGGGGGGAGGGGAACTTAAAACAATCACTTTCACTAGAGAAAAAGTACTAGGCAAACTAATGGGACTAAAGGGGGACAAATCCCCTAGACTTGATGGCCTGCATCCCAGGGTCTTAAAAGAAGTGGCTGCAGAGATAGTGGATGCATTGGTTGTAATCTACCAAAATTCCCTGGATTCTGGAGAGGTCCCAGCGGATTGGAAAACCGCAAATGTAACGCCCCTATTTAAGAAAGGAGAGAGATAGAAAGCAGGAAATTATAGACCAGTTAGCCTAACATCTGTCATTGGGAAAATGGTGGAGTCCATTATTAAGGAAGTAGTAGCAGGACATTTAGAAAATCATAATGCAGTCAAGCAGAGTCAGCAAGGTTTCATGAAAGGGAAATCATGTTTGACAAATTTGCTGGAGTTCTTTGAAGATGTAATGAGCAGGGTGGATAAAGGAGAACCAGTAGATGTTGTGTATTTGGACTTCCAGAAGGCATTCGATAAGGTGCCACATAAAAGGTTACTGCACAAGATAAGAGCTCACGGGGTTAGGGGTAATATATTAGCATGGATAGAGGATTGGCTAACTAACAGAAAACAGAGAGTCAGGATAAATGGGTCATTTTCAGTTTGGCAAACTGTAACCAATGGGTTGCCACAGGGATCAGTGCTGGGGCTTCAACTATTTATAATTTATATTAATGACTTGGATGAATGGATTGAGTGTAATGTGGCCAAATTTGCTGATGATACAAAGATAGATGGGAAAACAAGTTGTGAGGGGGAACGCAAAGAATCTGCAAAGAGATATAGATAGGCTAAGTGAGGGGAAAAAAAAATGGCAGATGGAATATAATGTGGGAAAATGTGAAGTTATCCACTTTGGTAGGAAAAATAAAAAAGCAAATTATTATTTAAAAGGGGAGAAATTACAAAATGCTGCAGTACAGAGCGATCTAGTGGTCCTTATACATGAAACACAAAAAGTAAACATGCAGGTATAGCAAGTAATTAGGAAAGCAAATGGAATGTTGGCCTTTATTGCAAGGGGTATGGAGTATAACAGTAGGGAAGTCCTGCTACAACCATACAGGGTGCTGGTAAGGCCACACCTGGAGTACTGCATACAGCTTTGGTCTCCTTATTTATATAGAAATATAGAAATTTACAGCGTGGAAGGAGACCATTTGGCCCATCGTTTCCGCGCCGGCCGACAAAGAGCCGCACGGCCCTTGGTCAGCAGCCCTGAAGGTTACGTTTAATCCTATGAACAAGGAACAATGGCGGAAAGGTAAAAAGCACCCAGCCCAACTAGTTCGCTCCATACAACTGCGACACCCCTTATATTAAAACATTCTGTATTCCACCCCAACCCAAGCCATGTGATCTCCTGGGAGAGGCAAAAACCAGATAAAAATCCAGGCTAATTGGGGGGGGGAAAAGGAGGGATATATTTGTATTGGAGTCAGTTCAGAGAAGGTTCACGAGGTTGATTCCTGCGATGAAGGGGTTGACTTACAAGGATAGATTGACCAAGTTGGGCCTATACACATTGGAGTTTAGAAGACTGAGAGGCGATTTTATTGAAACGTATAAGATTCTGAGGGGGCTTGACAGGGTAGAGGATGGTTCCCCTCATGGGGAATCTAGAACTAGGGGGTATTAGTTTCAAAATAAGGGGTCTCCCATTTAAAACGGAAATGAGGAAGAATTATTTCTCTCAGAGGGTTGTGAATCTTTGGAATTCTCTACCCCAGAGAGCTGTGGAGACTGGGTCATTGAATATATTTAAGGTGGAGATCGGCAGTCTTTTGAATAATAAGGGAATCAAGGGTTATGGGGAGCGGGCAGGGAAGTGGAGATCAGCCATGATCTTTTTGAATAGTGGAGCAGGCTTGATGGGCCAGATGGCCTACTCCTGCTCCTATTTCTTCTGTTCTTATGTCCTGGCCAATGTTTCCCCCTCATTCAACATAACAAAAACAGATTATCTGGTCATTATCACATTGCTGTTTGTAGGAGCTTGCTCTGCACGTTGGCTGCTGCGTTTCCCATATTACAACAATAACTGCACTTCAAAAAGTACTGCATTGGTTGTAAAGCGCTTTGGGACATTCTTTGGTCGTGAAAGGCGCTATATAAATGCAAGTCTTTCATTAATACAAGAACAAGCTTGGCGGTTGCTAGGTGATCTTTCTGCCATCTCCAGTCAATAATTTCTAAATCCTAAATCAGAATGCCAAGATCTGTTAGTATTAGCAACTTGAGATAAATATAAAAGTTAATGGGAACATTGATGTTGTACATAATTTGCAAGACTCCCTGTTACATCAGCCATGTGCCTAACACGAGAGTTCTTAATCTTGACACAAACTTGATAAATATATATATATATATATTAATTCATGGGAATGCTGCATTTATTGCCCATCCCTAATTGCCCTTGGAAAGGTGGTGGTGAGCTGCCTTCTTGAACTGCTGCAGTCCATGTGGTAAAAGTGCTGTTAGGGAGGGAGTTGCAGGATTTTGACCCAGCGACAATGAAGGAACGGCAAAATATTTCCAAGTCAGGATGGTGCGCGACTTAGAGGGGAACTTGAAAGTGGTGGTGTCCCCATGGACCTGCTGCCCTTGTCCTTCCAGGTGGTAGAGGTATCTCACCCTCACCTTGATAAACACAACAATGAAACAGTATTTGGAATCATTGCATGTGTCGGAAGTGGAGCCCAGCAAACTCCAGGACAACGGCTCCTTCAACCTTTACTGTGCAAAATAATTAAAAGCCACGGTTCTTCCTCACAATCATGTTGCGGAATCCTCCTTCGGAGATATGTTGTATTGGTGTTCAAATTGGATTTCCCCAATCTACTCTGCTCCCTCAGATGGACGTAAAAGATCCCACGGCACTATTCTGAAGAAGAGCAGGGGAGTTAGCCCCAGTGTCCTGGCCAATATTATTTATCCCTCAATCAACGTCACTAAAAACAGATTATCTGGTCATCGTCTCGTTGCTGTTTGTGGGAGCTTGCTGTGTGCAAATTAGCGTTTCCAACTTTGCAACAGTGATTACACTTCAAAACATAGTGCATTGGCTGTAAAGTACTTTAGGATGTCCGGTGGTCGTGAAAGGCGCTATATAAATGCAAGTCTTTCTTTTACAGTTTGGAAATCTGTTTTATTCCATTGGCAAAGCTAATGCCATCCTTCAGCAGACGCAACCACTGTAGAGATCAGGCACTGCCAAATGGAATCTGTGGAAACCTGCTACAAATTAGTGGAGGTGGCCGCTCTCAGCAACCTTCTACAGAACTCGAGTTTGGAGAAGAAAATATGCCAACCCATCCTGTTTAGATTTAGACGGCATTTGCAACACTGCAATAAAAGCTTACACAAAAAGGATCCATAAAGTTGGAGTACCCATTGGGAGGCTGCAGCCAAAGGTCAAATCAGTCAACCATGGGGCATCCAAAATGTCTCCTAAAGTAGGTTGACCAGAGAACGTGCAAGTGAAGATATTTATCACACCACGTGGCTGGACGCAGCGAGCCTGTTTTAACAAATTGTGCTTTTTCAAGAGGCCAGATGGATTGTATATGATTACTTTCATATTAGCTCGTACTCAAAAAACTGAGTTGAAGCAGAGTGTGATCTTCTTCTCTTCTTAGGCAATCCCCCGGAGTCGAGGATGACTTGCTTCCACACTAAAATGAGTTCGAAGGTGACTGATGAGACCAATACGGGATCTACAGTCTCTGTCACAGGTGGGGCAGACGGTGGTTAAAGGGACGGGTGGGTGGGGTGCTTGGGTTGTCGAATGCTCCTTCCAATTTTGGGCTTGGCTTCCATGTGTTCCCGACGAAGAGACTCGAGGTGTTTGGCGCCTTCTCGGATGCACTTCCTCCATTTTGAGCGGTCTTGGGCCAGGGATTCCCAGGTGTCGGTGGGGATGTTGCATTTTTTCACGGAGGCTTTGAGGGTGTCCTTGAAGCATTTTCTCTGCCCTCCTGGGGCTCACATGATGTGACGGAGCTCAGAGTAGAGTGTTTGTTCGGGAGTTTAGCATCGGGCATACGGACAATGTGGCCCACCCATCGGAGCTGATCGAGCGTGATAAACACATGCTTTACAGAGTGTGATAAATGGAACTGTGATAAATACATGTGCATTTTACACAAGTATGATAAGCTGGAGCGTGGTAAGTATGTGTGTGTTTTACACAATAAACGGATAAAAACAAATAATACAAAAATGGGTTTTACACAAGTGTAAGTGTGTTTTACGGAGGCATGTTAACAGGATAAAGACAACGAGTAGAATTTCTGCAGGGGTTCTCCCGATCTCCTGGCCTAGCTTCGGCAGAAGTGGAGTGGAAACCCCAAGGAAAACCGCAATAAACAGCAAGGTTTCTGTTGATCTTTCCCGAAGTTACGGTGGGAACTCAGGAGATGCTCCTCAGAAATACCTGGTAATGCACTCCACTCTTAATGCAACGTGTTTCATTTTCAACACTAGACACCCATTTTGCTGTGTTACTTGTGCTGTTTAATTTTTAAAATAATTGACTAATTCAAATTTTTGCAGTGCAGAAAGTGAGTTTGATTTATCAATAGACTAAGGGGCTGAAACAGGGCACAGCTACTGGTCTTTAAGTGTTCTGTCCATCCTAAGTGTGGGGCAGAAATTCCGGGGAAATTCAGCTCTTTGGTTTTTTTGAGACTGTGGCGGATGTGGTGTCATCAGTGTGGCGGAAATGCGGGTGGGTCGGATCGGCCGCGAGCTCTGCAGCCATGTTAGTGGCAAGCACTGGACCACCAGGGAGGGTTTCAACTGGGTCAGCGAACCGGGACCCAAGAAGGGATGGCCCCTGGCTGCCTGTTGGCGGCCCAGCCGAACCCGTGGCCACCACTGTCAGGCCGACCTGACAGTCGGCCGACAATTAAATTTAAATGGCGGCTGCGGCAGTGCGCCCTCCCCTTTAAGGGCAGATGCATCACCCAGCCACAAGAAGCTTCCTGCCGGGGAAAGCGGTCAGGGACACCGACTGGCGGCCGATCCAATTTCACACATGGGGCGGAAAAGGAGGTCGCCGCTAGTTGGTAAGGGGTCGACGGGCGGAGCGGACAATCTATGAAGGCAACTTCCAAAATGGCAGCCCCTCTGCGCTGACCAAGGCAGTCACGGCTCTTACAGAAAGGGGCAATTTCGGTCTCAAAGACTTCCACAGGAGTTTGATCAAATGCTTGAATGCATTTTGTACGTGTGAGAAATACCCAAATGTATTTTGCCAAATGTGATCAACAGGAGCCCAATAAACACACACGAGTATTCTCCTGGAATGTGACAAGCACAAGTGCAAAAGCAGTTTACCAGGAAAGGAAAATACCCTATTCCTAATGGGATTCGGAATGAAGCAAGCTCATTCCAGTAGCAGGAACTGACGTGGGCAAAAGGTTTTACAAAGCGGCATCTCTTTATACCTTTCACCATTGCCAAATATGGAGTCATATACCGGGATATCAAACAATGCTGTCATCACACAGAAAATATTTCAATCACTGCCACTAACCACTGTCTATTGTTGAACAGATCCTGCTGTGAGGAATTTTCTGACCCATTAGCTTTCCTTTGACACACGAGTGTCAACCATGGGTAGCACCCCCTCATCCACACAACAGCACCTTCAACAGTGCAGCACTCCCTCAGTACTGCACTGGAGCGTCAGCCTGCAATATGTGCTCAAGTCTCTCTTGCTCTGTGAAATATTTTTTAGGTGGGTCTTGTCTCGTGCTCAAATGGAATGACGTCAAAGCCAGAAGCCAGCCTGCTCTTAATATTTTTGCCACCCATTGTCCATAAGTAAGATAGAGTCCTCCTCAACCATCTTTTCCGTGGCTGAGGAGCTCCTCCCAGAATCACAGTGTGGACTTCGTACCCTACGGGGCACAACGGGCATGATTTTTGCAGCACGACAGCTGCAGGAAAAATGTATGGAACAGCACCAGCCCTTATACATGGCCTTCTTCAACCTTATAAAGGCCTTTGACACTGTTAACCGCGATGGTCTATGGAGCATCCTCCTCCGTTTTAGATGCCCCGAAAAGTTCGTCACCCTCCTCCGCCTGCTCCACGACGACATGTAGGCCGTGATCCTTACCAACGGATCCATTACAGACCCAATCCACATCCGGACCGGAGTCAAACAGGGCTGCGTCATCGCCCCAACCCTCTTCTCAATCTTCCTCGCTGCTATGCTCCACCTCACAGTCAACAAGCTCCCCGTTGAAGTGGAACTAAACTACAGAACCAGTGGGAACTTGTTCAACCTTCGCCATCTCCAGGCCATGTCCAAAACCACTCCAACCTCTGTTGTCGAGCTACAGTAAGCGGACAATGCCTGCGTCTGCGCACATAGAGGCTGAACTCCACGACATAGTCAACGTATTTACTGAGGCGTACGAAAGCATAGGCCTTACGCTAAATATCCGTAAGACAAAGGTCTTCCACCAGCCTGTCCTCGCTGAATAGCACTGGCCCCCAGTCAACAAGATCCATGGTGCGGCCCTGGACCTCGGGAGCCTCTTATCAACAAGAGTAGACATTGACGACGAGAATCAACGCCGCCTCCAGTGCACCAGTGCAGCCTTCAGCCGCCTGAGGAAAAGAGTGTTTGAAGACCAGGCCCTCAAAACTGCCACCAAGCTCATGGTCTACAGGGTTGTAGTAATACCCGCTCTATTGTATGGCTCAGAGACATGGACCATGTACAGTAGACACCTCAAGTCGCTGGAGAAATACCACCAACCATATCTCCGCAAGATCCTACATATTCCCTGGTGTCAGTGGGGATGTTGCACTTTTTCAGGGAGGCTTTCAGGGTGTCCCTGTAACGTTTCCTCTGCCCACCTTTGGCTCGTTTTCCGTGAAGGAGTTCCGAGTAGAGCACTTGCTTTGGGAGTCTCATGTCTCCAACATTAACATCCTCGACCAGGCCAACATCCCCAGCATCGAAGCACTGACCACACTTCATCAGCTCAGCTGGGCAGGCCACATTATTCGCATGCCAGACACGAGACTCCCAAAGCAAGCGCTCTACTCGGAACTCCTTCACGGCAAACGAGCCAAAGGTGGGCAGAGGAAACGTTACAGGGGCACCCTGAAAGCATCCCTGAAAAAGTGCAACATCCCCACTGACACCTGGGAGTCCCTGGCCAAAGGCCGTCCTAAGTGGAGAAAGTGCATCCGGGAGCACCTCGAGTCTCATCGCCGAGAGCATGCAGAAATCAAGTGCATGTAGCGGAAAGTGCGTGCGGCAAACCAGTTCCACCCACCCTTACCTTCAATGACTATCTGTCCCACCTGTGACAGGGATTGTGGTTCTCGTATTGGACTGTTCATCCACCCAAGAACTTATTTTTAAGAGTGGAAGCAAGTCTTCCTTGATTCCGAGGGGCTGCCTATGATGATGATGAGCTGCAGATGAAGGCACCTGCTGTTCTCCGCTCCACTCAAAGCAGCACCTTCCTGACTGCAACACCGTGGATTTTCTCCACACCCTACATTAGCCATCCCATGGCCTCTCTTAAGCATGATTCCCAAGTCAGTACCGATTAGGCCAGTGGGCCCACTTGGAACTGGATTACACCCGAAGAAACTCATTTTACACAGACTCCTTAAGGCCAACATGAGAGAACGGACATTTATCGCATCAACTGAGGCCGCTTTCAAGACCCCTGCGTACAGTTTTGGTCTCCGTATTTAAGGAAGGATATACTTGCATTGGATATACTTGTTCAGAGAAGGGTCACTAAGTTGATTCCTGAGATGAGGGGTTTGACTTATGAAGTTAGGTTGAGCAGGTTGGACCTCTACTCATTGGAGTTCAGAAGGATGAGAGATGATCTTATTGAAACATATATGATAATGACAGGGCTAGACAAGATGGATGCGGAGAGGATATTTCCACTCAAAGGGGAAACTAAAACTAGGGGACATAGTCTCAGAATAAGGGGCCGCCTATTTAAAACTGAGATGAGGAGGAATTTCTTCTCTCAGAGGGTTGTAAATCTATGGAATTCTCTACCCCAGAGCTGTGGAGGTTGGGTCATTGAATATATTTAAGGCAGAGGTAGACAGATTTTTGAGCGATAAGGGAATAAAGGGTTATGGGGAGCGGGCAGGGAAGTGGAGCTGAGTCCATGATCAGATCAGCCATGATCTTATTAAATGGTGGAGCAGGCTCAAGGGGCCAAATGCCCTACTCCTGTTCCTATTTCTTATGTTCTCATGTTCTTAATCATACAATCATAGAAATTGACAGCACGGAAGGAGGCCATTTCGGCCCACTGAGTCCATGCCGGCTGACCAAGAGCTACCCAGCCTAATCCCACTTTCCATCTGGGTCCGTAGCCCTGTAGGTTACAGCACTGCAAAGTGCACATGCAAGCACTTTTTAAATGTGGTGAGGGCTTCTGCATCTACCACCCTTTCAGGCAATGAGTTCCAGACTCCCACCACCCTCTGGGTGAAAGAATTTCCTCTCAAATCCCCTCTAAACCTTCTACCAATTACTTTAAATCTATGCCCCCTGATTATTGACCCCTCCGCCAAGGGAAATAGGTCCATCCTATTCACTCTCTGTAGGCCCCTCATAATTTTATACACCTCAACCAGGTCGACCCTCAGCCTCCTCTGTTCCAAAGAAAACAACCCCGGCCTATCCAATCCTCCCTTACAGCCAAAACTCTCCAGTCCAGGCAACATCCTCGCAAATCTCCCCTGCACCTCTCCAGTGCAATCAGATCTCTCCTGTAAAGTGGTGACCAGAACTGCACACAGTACTCTAGCTGCCACCCAACCAGTGAACAATGAGGAAGGCCTTTTAAGGTGGGCAGCACGCCATTGCTATTTCCTTTCAAAAACCTAATTTTTGCCACAACTGCAAGATATTTCTTTCGTTCCTATACCAGGATTTCTTTTAAGCAGCAAATCTCTTAATGATAATTCTGGCTCTTTAATGGGCTCCTGCTGGTGAGGTTCCAATTTTAACCCCAACAGTCAGCTCTTAGATCCACCCCCATTTCCGAGAAGATATCGACACTGCCTTGCAGATCTGTTGAGATGTGGTTGTAACATTACTGCACCAAATAAATATCTCAGTGGATGATGGAATTCTTTGTTGTAAACTTCAAAGACTTGGATTTGCTCCCAGTGCCATAGCTTGGTTTAAATCTTGCTTTGCTGATCAGTTCCAAAAGGTTAGCATTCAAAGAGAAGCCTGGGCTGCAACCCGTCCTCCTGGTGTTCCCTCCGCTCTGTCCTCAGCCCTCAACACTTATTTGGATGCTATATAATCAATCACACATGTAGAGAGCCAGTGAATCTGTCTAACTACAGCTCAGAGCTTTACTGCATTTGATGAACGTATATTAGTTGGGGCACTGAACGGTAACCCACATACAACAACAACTTATATTTAATTAGCGCCTTTAACGTAGTAAAACGTCCCAAGGCACTTCACAAGAGTGGCATAAGACAAAAAAAATAAATTTGACACCAAGTCACATGAGGAAATTATGGAGGAGGACCAAAAGCTAGGTCAATGAGGTAGGTTTTAAGGAGCGTCTTAAAGGAGGAAAGAGAGGTAGAGAGGTTTAGGCAGGGAGTTCCAGAGCTTGGGACCCAGGCAGCTTAAGGCCTGGCCACCAATGGTTCTAAGAAAACAAGAACATAAGAAATAGGAGGAGGAGTCATCTGGCCCCCGAGCCTGCTCCGCCATTCAATAAAATCATGGCTGATCAAATTTTGGCCTCAACTCCACTTCCCTGCCTATTCCCCACAACCCTTGACTCCCTTATCATTCAAAAATCTGTCTATCTCCAGCTTAAATATATTCAATGACCCAGCCTCCACAACTCTCTGGGGTAGAGAAGTCCAAAGATTCACGCACCTTTCAGAAAATAAATTCTTCCTCATTTCTGTTTTAAATGGGTGACCCCTTATTCTGAAACTATGTCCCCTAGTTCTGGATTCCCCCATGAGTGGAAACATCCTCTCTGTATCTACCTTGTCGAGCCTCCTCAGAATCTTATATGTTTCAATAAGATTGCCTCTCATTCTTCTAAACTCCAATGAGCATAGGCTCAACCTGCTCAATCTTTCTTCATAAGACAACCCCTTCATCTCAGGAATCATCCTCGTAAACCTTCTCTGAACTGCCTCCAATGCAAGTGTCTCCCTCCTTAAATAAGGAGACCAAAACTGTACGCAGTACTCTAGCTGTGGCCTCACCAATACCCTGTACAGTTGTAGCAAGACTTCCCTACTTTATACTCTATCCCCCTTGCAATAAAGGCCAACATTCCATTTGCCTTCCTGCTTATTGCTGTACCTGCATCCTAACTTTTTGTGTTTCATGCACAAGAACCCCCAGATCCCTCTGTACTGCAGCATTTTGTAATCGCGCCCCATTTAAATAATAATTTGCTTTTTTATTTGTCCTACCAAAATGGATAACCTCACATTTTCCCACATTATAGTCCATTTGCCAAAGTTTTGCCCACTCACTGAGCCTATCTATATCCCTTTGTCGGTTTGGTCTCACATTGAAGTTGTGCGATTATAATCAGGGATGCTCAAGAGGGCAAAATTAGAGGAGCGCAGACATCTCGGGAGCAGGTTGTAGGGCTGGAGGAAATTACAGAGATGGGGAGGGGCGATGCCATGGAGGGATTTGTAAACAAGGATGAAAATTTTGAAATTGAGGCATTGCTTAACTGGGAGCTAATGTAGGTCGGCGAGCACACGGTTGATGGGTGAGCGGGACTTGGTGCGAGTTAGGACACGGGCAGCCGAGTTTTGGATGACCTCAAGTTTACATATGGCATTAGTGCCTGCACACAGGCTGGTGCGGGCTGTGTCAGGGCTGTGAGCCTTGCCCTGCTACACGCGAGTCACTGCTCACTGAGCTGGACATAAACCAGACCCATCGCCATGTCTGGCTGTATCAGTGTATAGGTCAGGTCTATCTCCGCTGCACACAGTCCCTCGCTGGCTGTTATCAGTTCATGAGTCAGCAACAACAGCATTTATATAGCGTCTTTAACATAGGAGAACACCCCGACGCACTTCACAGGAGAATAATCAAAGAAAGATTGACACCAAGCCAAAGAAAGTGATATGAGGAAGGGCGACCAGAAGCTTGGTCAAAGAGTTAGATTTTGTGGGTTTGTAGAGAAGGAAAGATAGCTACAAAGGTTTACAACAACTTATATTTATATATCTCCTTTAATGCAATAAAACATCCCAGGGCGCTTCACAGGAGTATTATCAAAACAAAATTGGACACCGATCCACATAAGGAGATATTATGGCAGATGACCAGAAGCTTGGTCAGAGGTAGGTTTTAAGGAGCGTCTCAAAGGAGGAAAGAGAGGTAGAGAGGCGGAGAGGTTTAGGGAGAGAATTCCAGAGCCTGGGGCCCAGGCAGCTGAAGGCACGGCCACCAATGATTGAGCGATTATAATCAGGGATGCTCAAGAGTCCAGAATTAGAGGAGCGCAGACATCTCGGGGGGTCGTGGGGCTGGAGGAGATTACAGAGATAGGGAGTGCCGAGGCCATGGAGTGATTTGAAAACAAAGGTGATAATTTTGAAATTGAGGCGTTGCTTAACCAGGAGCCAATGTAGGTAAGCGAGCACAGGAGTAATGATGGGTGAACGGGACTGGATGCGAGTTAGGGCACAGCAGCAGTGTTTTCGATGCGCTCAAGTTTACGTAGGGTAGAATGTGAGAAGTCGGCCAGCAGTGCGTTGGAATAGTCAAGTCTAGAGATAAGAACGGCACGGATGAGGGCTTCAGCAGCAGATGAGCTGAGGCAGGGGCGGAGACGGCCGATGTTACGGAGGTGGAAATAGGCAGTGTTAGTGATGGCGTGTATATGTGGTCAGAAGCTCATTTCGGGGTCAAATATTACACTAAGGTTGTGAACAGTCTGGTTCAACCTCAGACAGTTGCCAGAGTGAGGGATGGAGTCAGCAGCTAGGGAACAAAGTTTGTGATGGGGACCAAAGACAATGGCTTCAGTCTTCTCATTATTTAGTTGGATGAAATTTCTGCTCATCCAGATGTTGGATAAGTAGTGTGGCCATATAGAGACCATGGAGGGGTCGAAAAAAGTGGTGGTGAGGTAGAGCTGGGTGTCGTTAGTGTACACGTGGAAACTGACGCTGTGTTTTTGGATGATGTCATCAAAGGGCAGCATGTAGATGAGAAATAGGAGGGGACCAAGGATGATCTTTGGGGGACATCAGGGGTAATGATGTGGGAGTGGGAAGAGAAGCCATTGCATGTGATTATCTGGCTACGATTAGATAGATAAGAATGGAATCAGGCAAATGTAGTCCCACCCAGCTGGATGGTGGTGGAGCGGCGTGGAGAAGGATAGAGTGGTCAACCAGGTCAAAGGTTGCAGACAGGTCAAGGGATAGTTTACCTTTGTCTCAGTCACATAGGATGTAATTTGTGACTTTGATAAGTCACTTCAGTACTGTGGCAGGGACAGAAACCTGATTGGAGGGATTCAAACATGGAGTTGCGGGAAAGATACGCAAGGATTTTGGAGGCAACAACACGTTCAAGGACTTTGGAGAGGAAAGGGAGGTTGTAAATGGGGTAGTAGTTAGTAACGACACACAGAACAAGGGTAAGTTTTTTGCAGAAAGGGGTGCTGACGGCAAATTTGACGGCAAGGGGGACAGTCCCTGAGAGAGAATTGTTAGCAATATCAGCTAACATAGGAGCCAGGAAAGGAAGTTGGGTGATCAGCAGTTTGGTGAGAATAAGGTCGAGGGAGCAGGAAGTGGGTCTGTTACCTGTGTACAATACTCTCCCGTTACCGTGTACAGTACATTGTCTGTTACCCGTGTACAGTACATTGTCTGTTACCCGTGTACAGTACTCTCCTGTTACCGTATACAATACGCTCCTGTTACCGTGTACAATACTCTGTCTGTTACCCATGTACAATACTCTCCCGTCTGTTACCTGTGTACAATACTCTCCCGTCTGTTACCCATGTACAACATAATTATGTGCCGCTCTTCCCTCTGTTACCCTATATACTCCTGTCTGTAATGAGCACACCAGCTCTAATTGAACTGGAGCAGTCTGACACAATTTAAACAAATGGTATTTAAAAGCAGGTTGAAGAACAGAGTCTGAAAGGTTTGAAATATTTATTGCACTGAAAGTTTGCACTGTTCCCTCATTTCACAAGTCCGTTATGTTTTGGCTGTACTCTCTACTTCCTCACATGGGGATGGCTAAGAAATTAAACTTCTTGTCTGAAGATCAGCCAGTGTTATTCTAGTGCTCTGTGAGTGTACCACATTAAAAAATTAACTCTCAGCATGTGGGCATCGCTGGCAAGACCAGCATTTATTGCCCATCGCTAGTGGCCCTTTGAGAAGTTGATGGTTATCCGCCTTCTTAAATCGCTCCAGCCCATGTAATGGAGAATTTTGGCCCAGCGACAATGAAGGAACACCGATATATGTCCAAGTGTGTGACTTGGAGGGGAACGTGGAGGTGATGGTGTTCCCACGTGCCTGCTGCCCTTGTCCTTCCAGGTGGTGGGGGTCGTGGGTTTGGGAGGTGCTGTCGAAGAAGCCTCGGCGACTTGCTGCAGTGCATCCTGTAGATGGTGCGCCGATGCTGGAGAGACTGGATGTTTACGGTGGTGGATGGGCTGCCAATCAAGCGGGCTGCTTCACCCTGCGTGGTGTCGAGGTTCCCGAGTGCTGTTTCAGCTGCTGCACCCATTCAAGCAAGGGGAGAGTATTCCTGCCTACTCCTGACTTGTGCCTTGTAGATGGTGAAGAGGGTTTGGGGAGTCAGGATACCACAGAGCACCCAGTCTCTGACCTGCTCCAGTAGCCACAGTATTTATGCAGCTGATCTCGTTGAGTTTCTGATCAATGGTGACCTCCATCATCATCATCATCATAGGCGGTCCCTTGAATGAGGATGACTTGCTTCCACACCAAAAGGGATGAGTTCACTGATGTTTCAATCAGAGGACGCGATATTCCAGTCCTGAACTCCAGGGGTGGAAGATGCCTGTGCGTGGAATTTTTTTTAACGTGTGGTGACCGTTGCACATCAGCCACCACACGGGCTCGACAGAGCTCGGCCTTTATCTAGTGGCAAGGGTAAACCAGGACGACTGGAGACCTGCTCTGCTGCACGGACCTAGTGCGCACACATATCACAGTGTGACCTCCAGGATGTTGATGGGGGAGGGATGCGGGGGGGGCGCTTGGCAATGGTAATATCTTTGAACGTCTCTGATGGGGAAGGGAGACAATGCTGCCTGCACTATTGCAGTGGAAGGATCTACAAATTCACGGTTTACTTAAAATCGTAGGAACAGTCACTGAATCCCATCGCTCTCTAATTCGGAGCAGTGTTTACTCAGCTTGCGTTCCCTGTCTATAAAAAACCTGTGGTGAGAGGCAGGGGACTGGGCTTGTTGGGTCTAATAATCTTCTGTTCCTGAAAATTTTTGCATCATAAAAAAAAAAATCTCAGCATCTCTGACCTACTGCTTGAACACTAATGAGCTCACTGATGAACTGGTCAGTAAATGTATTTCCCCACACGACCCTGGGCTGGAGAGAACAGTGTGGTGGGGGGTACTATCAGTGGGAGGATTGCCTAGGTGCTCTAATTTTAGTGAAAACAGCAACGTTTTCCAAAAGAACAAAGGAGTCAAAGGTTATAGGGAGCAGGCAGGGAAGTGGAGCTGAGTCCAAGATCAGATTAGCCATGATCTTATTGAATGGCGGAGCAGGCTCGAGAGGCCAAATGGCCTACTCCTGCTCCTATTTCTCATGTTTTTACAATTTCATTAGAAATAGTCATCAGAGTGAAGCCTCCTCTCAGAAGATCCTGTGTTGAATTCCCTGATGGTTCTGTCTGAAGTCTCTCCTTATTGCATTCCTTGAAATTTCTTTTCCAAAAGTCAGTTGAGTTATAATACCCTTGATTTAATTACTTTTACAACTATAATAGTTACTGGATTGCACCATTCATCCGATCTGTAACGACCTCACATCTTTTACCTTGTGTGGAAATCTTTGCTATTCCCGACACATCATCAAAATAATTCCAAGTATCACTGGCACTAAAATAATGCAGTATAATATCATTCGTGCTCAACTCACAGAGCCATAGAATGAGGCCATACAGAACATTGTGTCTGTGCAGGCTCTTTGCTAGAGCACTGCAAAACCTAATCCCCAGCCTTATTCTCTCCAAAAGGAAGAAAGAAATATTTGCATTTATATAGCGTCTTTCACGACCACCGAACGTCTCAAAGCTCTTTATAACCAATTAAGTACTTTTGGAGTGTAGTAAGTGTTGTAATGTGGGAAACGTGGCAGCTAATTTGCGCACAGCAAAATCCCACAAACAGCAATGTGATAATGACCAGATAAACTGCTTTTGTTATGCTGATTGAGGGATAAATATTGGCCAGGACACCGGGGATAACTCCTCTTGCTCTTCTTCGAAATAGTGCCGTAGGATCTTTTACGTCCACCTGAGAGGGCAGACAGGGCCTCGGTTTAACGTCTCATCCGAATGACGGCACCTCCGACAGTGCAGCACTCCCTCAGCACTGCACTGGAGTGTCAGCCTAGATTTATGTGCTCAAGTCCCTGGAGTGGGACTTAAACCCACAACCTTCTGACTCAGAGGCGAGTGTGCTACCCACTGAGCCACAGCTGACACAACCCTGTATTAAACCTTCTGTTTCAAACATTTATCTATCCTTCCCTTAAAAGTTGCAGTGGTCTCAGCCTCAATCACTTTCTGTGGCAGTGAATTCTATACTCGAACAATTCTCTGCGTCTAAAAACTTCTCGTCTCACTCTCTGGGTGACAGTTTTAAATAGATGAACGTACAACCAATTCCCGATTCACCCTATAAAACGCTTCTTTGCTTCAGCAGATATAATTCCAGTCTCTCCCCATAACTATAGTTTGCCATCCATGGCCCCATCCTGGAGAGTCAACGATGAATATCCTCTATAGTTTTAAGGCTCTGTCTATAATGTCCAAACCTGCTCACACTACTTTTAACTCTGATCTAATCATTGCATTGTACACATTTATCATATGCTCTTTGCTAATGTACTCCAGTCCCCCATTCATAAAACCCAAATTGCTATTTGCCTGTTTACAGCTTTATCTGCCTACATTCGAAGTTTCGAGGAATTTTGCATTAGCACCCAGAGATGTCTGTGTTCCTCTCCACTGTTCAGTGTCATTCCATTGCGTTTATACTCCCATTCCTTGGTTTTAATACCAAATTGCAATGCCTCACAATTCCTTGTATTAAATTGAATCTGCCAACCTGCTCACTCAATCCACTAATCTGATCCTGTCCTTGTTAAGTTTCTTTTACGATCCTCCTGCCAAACCCACTACTTTCATGTTGTCAGCTTATATACAGGGCCTTGGTGAGACCACACCTGGAGTACTGTGCACAGTTTTGATCTCCTTATCTAAGGAAGGACATACTTGCCTTGGAAACAGTGCAACAGAGGTTCACTAGATTGATTCCTGGGATAAGAGGACTGCCTTATGATGAGAGATTGTGTAGAATGGGCCTATACCCTCTGGAGTTTAGAAGAATGAAAGGGGATCTCATTGAAACATAAGATTATGAAGGGGATTGATAGAGTAGATGCTGAGAGGTTGTTTCCCCTGGCTGGAGTGTTGAGAACTAGGGGGCACAGTCTCAGGATAAGGGGTAGGCCATTTAAGACTGAGATGAGGAGGAATTTCTTCACTCAAAGGGTTGTGAATCTTTGGAATTCTCTGCCCCAGAGGGCTGTGGATGCTGAGTCTCTGAGTATATTCAAGGCTGAGATAGATAGATTTTTGGGATCTAGGGGAATTAAGGGATATGGAGATTGGGTGGGAAAGTGGAGTTGAGGTCGATGATCAGCCATGATCTTATTAAATGGTAGAGGGCATACTCCTGCTCCTATGTCAATATTTTGCTGCCTATGCCCCAGGCGTACCCAATTTTAACCCTTCTCCAATCCGAGCAACAGCCATAACTCGTTATTTCCTGTATGTCAACCAACCTCCTGCCTATGGTGCTGTATTTCCACTTGCACCATATGCTTACTTTCTTGTAGAAAGCCTTCTGTAAAGACACCTTATCGAGTATATTGTGAAAATCCAAATACACTAGATATACTGTATTACAGAATCTCACAGCACAGAAGGAGGCCATTCAACCCATCATGTCTGTGTCAGCTCTTTCAACAAGCTATCCAATTTAGTCCCACACCAAAGCTTTTTCCCCATAACCCTGCAAATTAATCCTCTTCAAATACATGTCCAACGGCCTTTTGAATGTTCCTAAGGAATCGGATTCCACCACACTTTCAGGTAGTGTGTTCCAGATCTTAACAAATCTCTGTGTGAAAAAATTGCCTCCTTATTTCCCCTTTAGTTCATTTGCAAATTATTTTTAAACTGGTTCCTCTGGGGGTTACCGACCAACTTACCAGAGGAAACGGTTTCTCCCTACTTGCTCTATCTAAACATCCTCATAATTTTGAATACCTCTATTAAATCTCCCCTTAATTCAATCTCTGCTCCAAGTAGAACAACCCCAGCTTCTCCAATCTCCACACATAATTGGTGTCCCTCATCCCTGGTATCATCCTGATAAACCTCCTCTGCACCCTCTCTAAGGCCTTGACATTGTTCCTAAAGTGTGGTGCCCAAAATTATATACAATACTCCAGCTGAGGCCTAACCAGTGATTTGGAAAGGTTTAGCAGGACTTCCTTGTTTCTGTATTCAATGCCACTATTTAAAAAGCCAAGTATCCCATACGCTTTCTTAACCACCTTATCAATTTGCTCCTACACCTTGAAATATGTGTGAATATCTACCCCAGGTCCCTTTGTTCTTTCACCATCCCTCAGAACAGTACCATTTAGATTGTACTGCCTCTCCGTGTTGTTCCTCCCAAAGTGCATCACCTCACACTTAACTGCATTAAATTGCATCTGCCATTTGCCTGCCCATTTCACCAGCCCAAGTCCTCCTGAAGTCTGCTACTATCCTGCTTACTATTTAATGCGTTACTTTATCTCTAATCCCTTTTATATCCAATTAGCTTCCTTCAACAGCCTAGGATTCACGGGCGGGACCTAGTTACTTATCCGTTTTCATTTGTCTACAATAGTTATTCCAATATCTCACTTAGTACACTGACATACACACTTCACTCTCAGTTATAAACACAGATATAACATAGAGATAATATCTCCATCATACCTTCATTCTCCACATCTAAATTCCACCTTTCAGCCCTGAGTGGCCCTACTCTTTCTTTAATTACTGTCTTTAATTTTCATTTGCTTATAAAATCCCTTATTTTTTCCTTTTGTCTTATTTGCTCATCTTTTTTCTAATATTCCTCATAATCTTCTTTAATATTAAAGAATCTTTAATGTTAATCTTGCTTTATCCCATCCCTCCCCTTTAAATGCCAATTTAGTTTTAATCTATAGATCCATGAAACTCTATCCTTTGATAAACACCCTTTTCACCTCATGGGAATATATCTAGTTTGTACTCGTATGGATCAATCATGACAGCAATGTGTTTGTTGTCAGACGCAACGCTGCAGCCAGGCAATGAGAGCCCAAAAAATGAAGCTATCAGTGTTGGTGGTACATATTACACAGAATAACACTGCCTAGTGCTTGTTAAGATATTTCCACTGCTAAGTCAGTCAAGAAATTGGCTTTCCTCTTTCATGCTCAAACACACTTCCCCTCAATAACTCTCAACTCTCCACCTGTCCAAACCATGAATACTGCCTCCATGTCTCTGAAGGCTCCCTGAGCACTTTCTAAATAGGATACAAGAGAAATCTTGCTCGACAATGAACCCGACTTCACCTCTAACCTCCGACCTCTCTCTCCCTCTCTTTTCTGATACTAGTGTGGCCAGTGCTTCTCTGAATGTGCCCTCGTCAGGGCTTGCGTTCTGAAAGTGCACTATCCTCCCCGCTTTATAACCTCCCTCACTGCATTGTAATCAAGTCTCACTGCGCAGTCTATTACTGTAATTTATTGATACCAAAGGCTGGATTTTCTGGTCATTTGTGCTCCGGGTTTCGCCCTGGAGCAGCGTGAAAGGTGCCGTTCAGGTCTCCTGCGCCCCGTCACGATCCTCGGGTCGAGTTGTGCGTCAGCGCTGAGCAGCACCGCCGGGAAGAGCTGTGCGGGGGGTGCAACGCCTCTCGTTGCGACACCAGCAGGAGTTTGGACTTTTCCCTGACCCGTCAGCCCGGAAGTGCACAATAACCGCTTGGGAAATCAGAGCAGTCCAGCACAGCCGGCGACACAGAGGGAGGTAAATTACTCAAAAGGTAAGTGTGAGTGTTCTTTTAATTTTTTCGTGATTTGTGTGGTAGCGTGGGTAATGTTGAATGTTTTTTTTTTAAGGTTCCCCCTTCCTCACCCCCCCAGGCCTCTCTCGGAGCACACATGGCCCGACACTAGTTCGCGGGTTTTGTATCCTTGCACCTCAAAGTGTACAACGCCTCCCTTCACGCTGCACCCCCTGACGCAGGGCCCAGATGCCCAAACTTCTTTACCAAAGCGCAGACTATTCCCAGCCAGTAACTTTCCCGCCTTGCCCCGCCTCCGTTTTCGCCCCGAAAACAGCAAAGCCTGAAATCCAGCCCAACGGGGCGGGAAAGTTACCGGCCGGGAATAGGTTGCGCTCTAGTAAGCAATTTTCGCCATCTGGGCCCTGTGTCAGGAGGTGCGGCACGAAGGGAGGCATTGTACAACTTTCGAGACACAAAA
The DNA here is from genome assembly GCF_044704955.1 of Pristiophorus japonicus. NCBI lineage: Eukaryota > Metazoa > Chordata > Chondrichthyes > Pristiophoridae > Pristiophorus > Pristiophorus japonicus. The sequence continues at coordinate 131,385,107 of NC_091984.1, forward strand.
ATGGGAAACTCGCGTACTAAAGTGCCGGGCCGTGTGTGCTCCAAGAGAGGCCTGAGGGGGGGGGGGGAGGAACCTTAGAAAAACCCACACAAACATTCCCAAACCATTGCTCACGCCACCACAACACAAATCACTAAAAGAAGCAACAATGGCACTTACCTTTACAGCACGTTACTGTCCTCACCGCCGCCGGCATGGCTGGACTGCTCAGGTTTCCGAGGCGGTCATTGCAAAACGTGATTCCAGGCGGACGGGTCAGACAGTGTCGCAATCTGCGCCGCCGCAAAATCCGACCCAAGGATCGCGACCGGACACACGAGACCTCGCCGCCCCATTTCACACCGCTCCAGGGCAAAACCCGGAGCACAAAGGACTGGAAAATGTAGTCCATTGGATGTTATAGCATAGAAACAGTCCATTCGGCCCATCAAATCTGTGCTGCCGTTTTTCTCCATGAGGCCAACTAGTCCGCTCCGCCTGTCCGGCACATAGCCTTTGACATTCATGTTTTTCAATCAACGCTATCTAAATACCTCTCATGGACTGTAACAACGTGAGAGAGAGAATTTCACATTCTGACCGCCTTTTGTGTGAAGGTGTTTCTTACATTCTCCTCTTTAACGATGGTCTTAAATTTGTGCCCGCTCTTTACTGCATAAAATCTTAAGAGCACAGAAGGAGGTGATTCGACCATTCGTGCATGTGCCAGCTCTTTGAAAGAGTTATCCCATTAGTCCCACTCCCCCGTTCTTTCCCCAAAGCTCTGCAAATTTTTCCGCAAACCAGTAGGGTAGTCTGCTCCTTAACCTATCGAAATAAGAACATAACATAAGAAATAGGAGCAGGAATAGACAATTTGGCCCTTGAGGCTGCTCCACCATTTAATAAGATCATGGCTGATCTGATCTTGACCTCAGCTCCACTTCCCTGCCTGCTCCCCATAACCCTTTATTCCCTTATCGCTCAAAAATCTGTCTATCTCCGCCTTAAATATATTCAATGACCCAACCTCCACAGCTCTCTGGGGCAGAGAATTCCATTGATTTACAACCCTCTGAGAGAAGAAATTCCTCCTCATCTCAGTTTTAAATGGTCGGCCCCTTATTCTGAGACTATGTCCCCTAGTTTTAGTTTCCCCTATGAATGGAAATATCCTCTCTGCATCCACCTTGTCGAGCCCCCTCATTATCTTATAAGTTTCAATAAAATCACCTCTCATTCTTCTGAACTCCAATGTATATAGACCCAACCTACTCAAGCTATCTTCATAAGTCAACCCCCTCATCTCAGGAATCAACTCAGTGAACTCTCTCTGAACAGCCTCTAATGCAAATATATCCTTCCTTAAATACGGAGACCAAAACTCCAGGCGTGGCCTCACCAATACCCTGTAGCAGGACTTCCCTGCTTTTATACTCTATCCCCCTTGCAATAAAGGCCAATATTCCATTTGTCTTCCTGATTATTTGCTGTACCTGCATACTAATGTTTTGTGTTTCATGCACAAGTACCCCCAGGTCCCTCTGTACTGCAGCACTTAGCAATTTTTCTCCATTTAAATTATAATTTGCTTTTCAATTCTTTCTGCCAAAGTGGATAACCTCACATTTTCCCATATTATACTCCATCTGTCAAATTTTTGCCCACTCACTTAGCCAGTCTATATCCCTTTGCAGATTTTTTGTGTCCTCCTCACAATTTGCTTTCCCAGCCATCTTTGTATCATCAGCAAACTTGGCTACATTATGCTTGGTCCCTTCATCCAAGTCATTAATATAGATTGTAAATAGTTGAGGCCCCAGCACTGATCCCTGCGGCACCCCACTAGTTACCAGAAAATGACCCGTTTATCCCGACTCTCTGTTTTCTGTTAGTTAGCCAATCCTCTATCCTTGTTAATATATTACCCCCAGCCCCGTGAACTTTTATCTTGTGCAGTAACCTCTTATGCGGCACCTTAGCGATTGCCTTCTGGAAATCCAAATACACCACATCCACTGGTTCCCCCTTATCTCGATGACTTCCATCAGATAACCCCATAATCTTCTCAGCTCTAGTGCAAAAATGTCCTCACTTCTCAATTCTCTCTTCATCACTGTCCCCTCATCTCTTGTGAATATAAGCTGTAAACCAATTTTGGTTTTTACGACCTCATCTGCAGGCACTGCTACTTTCAATGTCCCCGTGTGACTGGACATGCAACGTGCACTTTTACAGTCAGGATGTCTTGTCCTTGAATCTTCTTCAAAAATATCACAGCCAGTTCACATACATTTACCTGCCTTCTCCTTACCTACATGCGCACAGTAAGAACATAAGCAATAGGAGCAGGAGTAGGCCATACGGCTCCTTGAGCCTGCTCTGGCAATCAATAAGATCATGGCTGATCTTCCACCTTAACTCCACTTTCCTGCCCGATCCCTATATGCCTCGATTTCCTTAAGAGTCCAAGGGCTAGATTTTCGGCTTTGATAATTTCAAGGTGGTAATAGCGCGGGGCGGTAACGTTTGCGCCCGGGAACGGTTTGCGCCTCAGTCAGCAAAACTGGGCAGCTGGGCCCTGAGTCAGGGGGCGCAGTGCTAAGGGAGGCATTGTACACCTCTCTTACGGCGTTAGCCTGGGAAACTCCCGAGTTAAAGAGCCGGGCCGGGAGCGCTCCCAGAGACGCCTGGGGGATGGGGGCGGGGAAATCTAAAAACAAAATCACACAAACATTCCCAAAACATTGTCCACGCCACCACAACAGAAATCACAAAACAAAACACACTCACACTTACCTTAGGAGTCCATTACTTGCCTCTCTGCAGTCAGTATCATTGGACCGCCTGATTTCCCAGGCGTTCACTTCGGGGTGCGCTTTGGGGCGTATGGGTCGAGCTGAAGTCAAAACTCGCGCCAGTGTTGCAACCGGGGCGTTGCACACCGGGCGCAGCTCTTCCGGGCGGTGCTGCTCCGCGCCACCGCAAAACCGGACCCGGGGCGCTGGAGGCTGACTGCCCGCCCAGAACACTTCGCCGCCATTGCCTCCGCTCCGGGGTGAAAAACGGAACACAGAAGATCCTAAAATTCGTCCCAGAAAATCTATATATCTCAGCCATGAATAGACTCAACGGCTCAGCATCCACAGCTCTCTGGGGTAGAGAATTCCAAAGATTCAAAACCCTCTGAGTGAAGAAATTCCTCCTCATTTCAGTCCTAAATGGCCGACCCCTTGTCCTGAGATGATGCCCCCCCTAGTTCTAGACTCTCCAGCCAGGGGAAGCAACTTTTTCTCAGCATCAATCCTGCCAAGCCCTGTCAGAATCTTATTTGTTTCAATGAGATCACCTCTCATTCCTCTACACTCCAGAGAGTACAGGCCCAATTTACTCAATCTCTCCTCATAGGACAACCTTCTCATCCATCTAGTGAACCTTCATTAGGAATTAAGAAGGGAAATGGCATGTCGGCCCTTATTGCAAGGGGATTGGAGTACAAGAGTAAGGAAGCCTTACTACAATTGTACAGGGCTTTGGTGAGGCCACACCTGGAGTACTGCGCACAGTTTTGGCCTCCTTATCCGAGAAAGAACATACATGTCTTGGAGGCAGTGCAACAAAGGTTTACTAGATTGATCCGTGAGATGAGAAGGTTGTTCTAGGAGATTGAGTAGATTGTGCCTATAAAAGGAAAATGATGGAGAACCTTAATGCTTTTATAATGATCCAAGAATATTAGAAATAAAGGATTGGAATTAGAGATACACGCAGCTAATGTAAACATTCAGCACCACTATCACACAAGCATATAAAAACACCTGCAAATCCCATTTAGGCACGAATCCCGGGATTTGCACGTTTTTTATATGCTTGTGCTTCACGTTGGAAATGTAAAGACGAGCAAAGGTATTGTAATATATGCACCTGTGAGGTGCTCACGGGTTGGTAGAGCTGTTGAGTTGGGAGTGGCTTGGCCAGTCACGTGCTGTTCACAAGGCTCAATAAAACCCCAGCCACTTTGGGTTCGGGGGATCCAAGATGAGGCAGGTTAGTGTTAGGGTGAGTCTGGTGGATGAACTGGTAACGTGTCGTGTGATAAATCTTTTACCAATAAACCAAAGTTCTTAATGGCAATGTATTGCAGTGAATTCTTAAGCAAAGAACCCATGAAGCAAATACAATACAGGTATGTTTAAAGTTCCTGCATTATTGGCATCACAGAAACATGGCTGTGAACAGAACAAGGCATGAGAGAAAGCTAGGATGCTCTCGACTATTTCATGAAGACTGGCTTAAATTAGTTTGCCATTACAAAACAGCAGGAGATGATAAATGAGGAAAGTACTCCATGGAATCCCTTAAGGAACTCGATTTTAATACAACAGCAACCTGCATTTGTATAGATCCTTTAACATAGTAAAGTGTCCCACGGCACTGCACAGGAGCATTAATCAGACAAAATTTGACATCAAGCCACATAGGGAGATATTAGGGCAGGGCTTGGTCACAGAGGTAGGCTTTAAGAAGTGATTTAAAGGAGCAGAGACAAAGAGAGAGGAAGAGGTTCAGGGACGGAATTCCAAAGCTCACGGCTTCGATAGTTGAAGGCACGGATGGCAATGGTGGAGCGATGAAAATCAGTGATGGATGCATTAATCTTGCCAAAACGCTACTACACGTGAGGACATTCACCTACCGACATCTGGAGCATCGTTCTCACAGCTGATGTTGTACCCTGGAGTCACAACTCTGCAGCGTTAAACCTTGCAGTCGATTTGTTGAAGTATATTTGCACCCCCCCCCGCCCCCACTCTCACATTTTCTATTTTCACCCATTCAGCTGGCTTTTTTGTAAAATTACATTCTGGGCTGTAGACCCAAGCACAAGGGTACCTTCCAGGGCGATTTGATGATACCATGCAGATTATCCCATTGCTGGAGAGGTGCAAGTAATTAAAGGGTCATGGCTAATTACTTTTCTGTTACATTGTACCAAATTACTTCAAAGCAGATGTAGCCAACAGATGCAATACCACACTGTCCCTGCTGGTGGAGCTCCTGAGCTATCGGAAGTCATTGGTTCTGTGGTACTGACCTTAAATGTTTGTAGACACACTATCCTAATCAATATTAAAAAAGCTCAGTCTCTCTTTTAACCCAGCTTATTCTAATAATGACCACAAGCAAATTTCCAAATGCTTGTATCGCTCTCCAGCAATCTCATTGGTCAACAGTAACCATGTGACCTTTTTCAAATGTTGACATACCATTCTAGCAATCTGATTGGCCAATAGTATGGAACAAATCTGTGTGCGCTGCTTTGGAAGAACTCCTTTTTTTTTGAACAGTGATGGGAACAGTATGACCGATCCAATGGCCGGTAGCAAGTTTAATCGGCAGGTCAATCGGTCAAACCGCATGCAAAACAGAACTAGGGAAGGGTCAGAGGTCAGATTGTAGACTTCCTGACTAGTTGGAAGTCAGCGAGTCTCAAATGGATTTGGAATGGAAGTCAGCACTAGAGGGTGAGAACTTCCTGGCCAAAGTTAGCGCCCAGTGGTGCCAGTGGCTTGCTAGTCGGTTGAGTGAGATTAGCCTACAAACAGGGATAGAGTGCTGTCCTGGTTATTTTTTTATGTTATGAGGAGAATTACAAAATAGGTCGAAATTCACCGTGAACCTTATCCTGTTCATCCACATGTAAAGTAATCTGCTTGTTGGTTTTAAAATTGGTCTTTTCTCATGAGAATGTTCATCAGTCCAGCTTCCAGAAAGCAGAAGATACGCACAATTCACAGCCAGTTATGTTGCCCCATCAGCTATATGAAGAATACCACTCAAGCAGTCACAACAATGCCGCAACTACCAATTCACAAGTGCAAGATGTCTTTTTTAATTCAGTCGATAAGGCACCACATAAAAGATTACTGCACAAGATAAAAGTTCACGGGGTTGGGGGTAATATATTAGCATGGATAGAGGATTGGCTAACTAACAGAAAAGAGAGAGTCGGGATAAATGGGTCATTTTCAGGTTGGCAAACATTAACTAGTGGGTGCCACAGGGATCAATGCTGCGGCCTCAACTATTTACAATCTATATTAATGACTTGGATGAAGGGACCAAGCATAATGTAGCCAAGTTTGCTGATGATACAAAGATAGGTGGGAAAGAAAGTTGTGAGGAGGACACAAAAAATCTGTAAAGGACATAGATAGGTTAATTGAGTTAATAGGACCTCAAAAGTAGTAATCTCGGGATTGCTACCAGTGCCACGTGCTAGTCAGAGTAGGAATCGCAGGATAGCGCAGATGAATACATGGCTTGAGCAGTGGTGCAGCAGGGAGGGATTCAAATTCTTGGGGCATTGGAACCGGTTCTGGGGGAGGTGGGACCAGTACAAACCGGACGGTCTGCACCTGGGCAGGTCCGGAACCAATGTCCTAGGGGGAGTGTTTGCTAGTGCTGTTGGGGAGGAGTTAAACTAATATTGCAGGGGGATGGGAACCTATACAGGGAGACAGAGGGAGACAAAAAGGAAGCAAAAGCAAAAGACAGAAAGGAGATGAGGAAAAGTGGAGGGCAGAGAAACCCAAGGCAAAGAACAAAAAAGGCCACTGTACAGCAAAATTCTAAAAGGACAAAGGGTGTTAAAAAAACAAGCCTGAAGGCTTTGTGTCTTAATGCAAGGAGTATCCGCAATAAGGTGGATGAATTAATTGTGCAAATAGATGTTAACAAATATGATGTGATTGGGATTACGGAGACGTGGCTCCAGGATGATCAGGGCTGGGAACTCAACATCCAGGGGTATTCAACATTCAGGAAGGATAGAATAAAAGGAAAAGGAGGTGGGGTAGCATTACTGGTTAAAGAGGAGATTAATGCAATAGTTAGGAAAGACATTAGCTTGGATGATGTGGAATCTATATGGGTGGAGCTGCAGAACACTAAAGGGCAAAAATCGTTAGTGGGAGTTGTGTACAGACCTCCAAACAGTAGTAGTGATGTTGGGGAGGGCATCAAACAGGAAATTAGGAGTGCATGCAATAAAGGTGCAGCAGTTATAATGGGTGACTTTAATATGCACATAGATTGGGCTAGCCAAACTGGAAGCAATACGGTGGAGGAGGATTTCCTGGAATGCATAAGGGATGGTTTTCTAGACCAATATGTCGAGGAACCAACTAGGGGGGAGGCCATCTTAGACTGGGTGTTGTGTAATGAGAGAGGATTAATTAGCAATCTCATTGTGCGAGGCCCCTTGGGGAAGAGTGACCATAATATGGTGGAATTCTGCATTAGGATGGAGAATGAAACAGTTAATTCAGAGACCATGGTCCAGAACTTAAAGAAGGGTAACTTTGAAGGTATGAGGCATGAATTGGCTAAGATAGATTGGCTAATGATACTTAAGGGGTTGACTGTGGATGGGCAATGGCAGACATTTAGAGAACGCATGGATGAATTACAACAATTGTACATTCCTGTCTGGCGTAAAAATAAAAAAGGGAAGGTGGCTCAACCGTGGCTATCTAGGGAAATCAGGGATAGTATTAAAGCCAAGGAAGTGGCATACAAATTGGCCAGAAATAGCAGCGAACCTGAGGACTGGGAGAAATTTAGAACTCAGCAGAGGAGGACAAAGGGTTTGATTAGGGCAGGGAAAATGGAGTACGAGAAGAAGCTTGCAGGGAACATTAAGGCGGATTGCAAAAGTTTCTATAGGTATGTAAAGAGAAAGAGGTTAGTAAAAACAAACGTAGGTCCCCTGCAGTCAGAATCAGGGGAAGTCATAACGGGGAACAAAGAAATGGCAGACCAATTGAACAAGTACTTTGGTTCAGTATTCACTAAGGAGGACACAAACAACCTTCCGGATATAAAAGTGGTCAGAGGGTCTATTAAAGAGGAGGAACTGAGGGAAATCTTTATTAGTCGGGAAATTGTGTTGGTGAAATTGATGGGATTGAAGGCCGATAAATCCCCAGGGCCTGATGGACTGCATCCCAGAGTACTTAAGGAGGTGGCCTTGGAAATAGCGGATGCATTGACAGTCATTTTCCAACATTCCATTGACTCTGGATCAGTTCCTATCGAGTGGAGGGTAGCCAATGTAACCCCACTTTTTAAAAAAGGAGGGAGAGAGAAAGCAGGGAATTATAGACCGGTCAGCCTGACCTCAGTAGTGGGTAAAATGATGGAATCAATTATTAAGGATGTCATAGCAGCGCATTTGGAAAATGGTGACATGATAGGTCCAAGTCAGCATGGATTTGTAAAAGGGAGATCATGCTTGACAAATCTTCTGGAATTTTTTGAGGATGTTTCCAATAAAGTGGACAAAGGAGTACCAGTTGATGTGGTGTATTTGGACTTTCAGAAGGCTTTCGACAAGGTCCCACACAGGAGATTAATGTGCAAAGTTAAAGCACATGGGATTGGGGGTAGTGTGCTGACGTGGATTGAGAACTGGTTGTCAGACAGGAAGCAAAGAGTAGGAGTAAATGGGTACTTTTCGGAATGGCAGGCAGTGACTAGTGGGGTACCGCAGGGTTCTGTGCTGGGGCCCCAGCTGTTTACATTATACATTAATGATTTAGACGAAGGGATTAAATGTAGTATCTCCAAATTTGCGGATGACACTAAGTTGGGTGGCAGTGTGAGCTGCGAGGAGGATGCTATGAGGCTACAGAGTGACTTGGATAGGTTAGGTGAGTGGGCAAATGCGTGGCAGATGAAGTATAATGTGGATAAATGTGAGGTTATCCACTTTGGTGGTAAAAACAGAGAGACAGACTATTATCTGAATGGTGACAGATTAGGAAAAGGGAAGGTGCAACGAGACCTGGGTGTCATGGTACATCAGTCATTGAAGGTTGGCATGCAGGTACAGCAGGCGGTTAAGAAAGCAAATGGCATGTTGGCCTTCATAGCGAGGGGATTTGAGTACAGGGGCAGGGAGGTGTTGCTACAGTTGTACAGGGCTTTGGTGAGGCCACACCTGGAGTATTGTGTACAGTTTTGGTCTCCTAACTTGAGGAAGGACATACTTGCTGTTGAGGGAGTGCAGCGAAGATTCACCAGACTGATTCCCGGGATGGTGGGACTGACCTATCAAGAAAGACTGAATCAACTGGGCTTGTATTCACTGGAGTTCAGAAGAGTGAGAGGGGACCTCATAGAAACGTTTAAAATTCTGACGGGTTTGGACAGGTTGGATGCAGGAAGAATGTTCCCAATGTTGGGGAAGTCCAGAAGCAGGGGTCACAGTCTAAGGATAAGGGGTAAGCCATTTAGGACCGAGATAAGGAGAAACTTCTTCACCCAGAGAGTGGTGAACCTGTGGAATTCTCTACCACAGGAAGTAGTTGAGGCCAATTCACTAAATATATTCAAAAGGGAGTTAGATGAAGTCCTTAGTACTCGGGGGATCAAGGGGTATGGCGTGAAAGCAGGAAGTGGGTACTGAAGTTTCATGTTCAGCCATGAACTCGTTGAATGGCGGTGCAGGCTAGAAGGGCTGAATGGCCTGCTCCTGCACCTATTTTCTATGTTTCTATGTTTCTATTAATTGAGTGGGCAATAATTTGGCAGATGGAGTAAAATGTGGGAAAATGTGACATCCATTTTGGTAGGAAGAAAGCAAATTATTATTTAAATGGTGGGACAAAATACTGTGGCACAGAGGGATCTGGGGGTCCTTTTACATGAAACACAAAAAGTTAGCATGCAGGTACAGCAAGTAATTAGGTAGGCAAATGGAATGCTAGCCTTTATTGCAAAGGTGATGGTATAAAAGGAGGGAAGTCCTGCTACAACTGCACAGGGCATTGGTGAGACCGTACAGTTTTGGTCTCCTTATTTAAGAAGGGATATACTTGCATTGGAGAAGGTTCACGAGGTTTATTCGTGGGATGAAAGGGTTGTCTTATGAGGAAATGTGAAGCAGGTTGGGCCTATACTCATCGGAGCTTAGAAGAATGAGAAGTGATCTTATTGAAACATAAGATTCTGAGGGGACTTGACAAGGTAAATGTTTCCCCTCGTGGGGGAATCTAGAACTAGGGAATCTAGTTTCAGAATAAGGGGTCACCCATTGAAAATAGAAATGAGGAGGAATTTTTTCTCTCAGAGGGTCATGAATCTTTGGAATTCTCTGCCCCAGCAAGCTGTGGAGGCTGGGTCATTGAATAAATATATTTAAGGTGGAGATAGAATTTTGAACGATAAGATAATCAAGGGTTATGGAAAGTGGGCAGAAAAGTGGAGTTGAGGCCAAGATCAGATCAGCCATGATCTTATTGAATGGCGGAGCAGGCTCGAGGGGCCAAATGGTCTACTCCTGCTCCTATTTCTTATGTTATGTGGGCATTGCTGGCAAGGCCAGCATTTATTGCCCATCTATAATAGCCCTTGAGAAGGTGGTGGTGAGCTGCCTTCTTGAAACAACTGAGTGGCTTGCTAGGCCATTTCAGAGTCAACCACATTTCTGGAGTTACATATAGGCCAGACTGGGTAAGGATGGCAGGTTTCCTTCTCTATAGGACACTAGTAAACCAGACAGGTTTGTACGACAATCCGGTGGTTACATGGTTACCATTACTGGTACTTTTTTTTTAAATTCCACATATATTGAATTAACTGAATTTAAATTCCTCAGCTGACATGGTGGGATTTGAATTCATGGCTTATTAGTCCAGGTTTCTGGATTACCAGTTCTGTAACATAACCACTATGCTACCGTCCCTGATGTATGTGTTCATGGAATTTCCTTGGGAGCGCCAGCACCAATGGCAAAACAGGTGAAGTGTTGTCATGGGATAGTGCCTAAATTTCCCGTTCCCCACCCCCACAAACATTTGTATGGACGGGGTATAAAGCGGGCTTTGTGATTGGCTGTTGCCTGTAGTCACGGAGGAAATCAGGTGGCAGTCTCAGGCCTTAGAGGGCCAGCTATAGAGGACCAGCTCCCGCCCTGCTGTAGTCACAGTGGGCTGCAAATGAAGCAGCAGAACACGACAATCAGCTAGTTATGGAAGAGGCAGGCATGGTGGCAAATGGGGTCTAAAAGTAGACAAATAGATAAGCAGTATTGGAGAAAATGGCAGCTCTTTGTGATATTGTTCAGCGTTTCTTTTTGATACGATAACTAGTGGGAATTTGAGATGGTAGGGTTACAGTTCTTTGGCTAGTATCAGCTGTGGCTTAGTGAGTCGCACACTCGTCTCTGAGTCAGAAGGTTGTGGGTTCAAGTCCCACTCCAGGGACTTGAGCACATAAATCTAGGCTGACACTTCAGCGCAGAGCTGAGGTAGTGCTGCACTGTCGGAGGTGCTGCTTTTCGGATGAGACGTTAAACTGAGGCCCCATCTGCCCTCTCAGGTGGATGTAAAAGATCCTGTGGCACTATTTCAAAGAAGAGCCAGGGAGTTATCCTCGGTGTCCTAGCCAATATTTATCCCTCAATCAACATAACAAAAATACAGATTATCTGGTCATTATCACATTGTTATTTGTGGGAGTTTGGCGCAAATTGGCTACCGCGTTTCCCATATTACAACAGTGATGACACTCCAAAAGTACTTCATTGGCTGTAAAGTGCATTGAGATATCTGGTGGTCATGAAAGGTGCTGTATAAATGTAAGTCTTTCTTTCTTTCTGTTAGGGGATGGGAGCAGAGTGATGTTGAATGTGATTTACGTCTCCTGTTAACTTGGAAAGGGTACAAAGCTATTGGGTCCAGCATGCTGATTAGATTGGAGTATGAAAAGGTCACTGGGCCTCATTGACACACCAACAATCTTCCAACCACATTTCCTTAACGCCAAGAGTGAATCTGAAAGGTTATGCAACTAATTTGGCTTCTCGTACCGAAAGCTTTCAAAAGAGAAATTTACCTGGCTCGTAGATCTCAATTTGTATGGGGTAAACAACACCTGACTTGTGCTGGAGGGGCAGATACAAGAGAATGGGGCACAGATCACAATGGCATCATCTGGACCTCATTAACATAGGTTAACTAGTGCTATCCAACAGGGATCTGTGCTGGAGCCTCAACTATTCACTGTATTTATTAATGACTTAGATAACACAATAGCCAGCCATATATCCAAGCTTGCCAATGAGACAAAGATTGGTGGCATAGTAAGCAGTGTAGACACGAGCATAACATTACAAAGAGACTTTGATAGATTAGGGGAGTGCGCAGAAACTGTGCCAGATTGATTTAAATATAGGTATGTGTGAGGTCATCCATTTTGGACCAAAAAAAGGATAGATCTAAGTATTAATTAAGTGGTAAAAAGCTAGGACCAGTGGAGGTCCAAAGAGATTTAGGGGTCCATGTACACAGAAAATGTAGCAGTCAGATACAAAAAATAATCAAAAAGTCTACTGGAATTTTAATCTTTATAACTAGAGGGCTAGAATATAAAAGGGAGGAAGCTTTGCTACAGCTGTACAAAACCCTGGTTTGACCATATCGGGAGTACTGTGTACAGTTCTGGGCATCACACTTTAGAAGGGTTATATTGGCCTTGGAAGGAGTGCAGCACAGATTCACCAGAATGTTACCGGGGCTCCAAGGGTTAGATTATGAGGAGAGATGACATAAACTAGGCCTGTATTCCCTGGAATATAGGAGATTAAAGGGTGATTTGATTAAGATTTTTTGGATTTTGAAAGGAATTGAAAGGGTATAGAGAATGTTTTTTCTCACTGGCGGGGGACTCTGGGACAAGGGGACGTAAGCTTAGAATCAGGAGAGAAGTTAGGAAACACTTCTTCATGCAAAAGGTGGCAGATGTGTGGAACTCTGTCCCACTAAAAGCAGTAAATATAACTTCAATTATTCATTTTATATCTGAGCTCGAGATAATTTTTGTTGGCCAAGGATAAGGGGTGGATGGAGTTAGGTTACAGATCAACCATAATCTCATTGAATGGCAGACCAAGCTTAAAGGGCTAAATGGCCTCCTCCTTTCCTATGTACAGCCAGCAAACTGCCAGAGAGAGATGCAGACATACACCACTCAATCACCGGGGAGAACAGATAACCATCGGCGGCCGTGCCTTCAGTTGCCTAGGCTCTGAGCTCTGGAATTTCCTTCCTAAATCTCTCTCTCTCTCTCTCTCTCTCTCTTCCTTTAAGTCACTCCTCATATGTACCTCTTTGGCCAAGCTTTTGGTCACCTGTCCTAATATCTCCTTATGTGGCTCAGTGTCAAACTTTGTTTGATAATTACGAACATACGAAACATATGAACAATGACGGACAGGTAAAGACCATTTGGTCCATCGAGCCTGTCCCACTCAATTGCGATACCTTGTGTATCACCACATATACACTCTACACCCCACCCAAAACCATGTGATCTCCTGGGAGAGGCAAAAATACAAATAAAAACCCTGGCCAATTTGGGGAAAAAAATCTGGGAAATTCCTCTCCGACCCATCTAGGCGATCAAAACTTGTCCAGGAGATCACTCTAGCCTTGAATTCCCTGAGGTACCTACCTTCTGTAAGAGGTGATCTCCGCCACAGCCAGAAACAAATCCAGCTTTTGCTTGAAGGAATTCAGTGAGTCTGCATCCACCACATGAAACGGCTTGTTCCAGAGGTCTACTGTTCTCTGGGAAAAGAACCACCTCCGGACATCTAACCTCGATCTAACCCTATACAACTTACATTTGTGACCCCTGGTCCTGCCCAACCTATTTAATTAAAATAAACTGTCAGCTGAACACTATCTATTCCCTTTATTGTCTTATAATTAAATATCTTATAAACCTAAATCATATCCCCTCCCTAAGACTATGCTGCTCTAAGGTAAAGTGTCCCAACTCTTTTAACCTATTTTGATAACTAAAATGCTTTAGTCTTGGAACTAGTTGAGTGGCCCTCTTCTGCACCCTTTCCAGAGCCTCAATATCACCCACCATGTGAGGAGTGTGATTATATTCTCTTTACATCACAAACACACTGCACACAAGATGGCTCTGCAGGAGCTTGTCATGTGACCCTTTTATTGTGTATATACATCAATAGTTGCATTACCACTATAGTCCACTAGGTGGAGCAGTAGTCCACAAGGTGGAGCTATATTACAAGACCACCAAAACTGGACACGGTATTCCAAGTGCGGCCTGACTAAGGTCTTGTACAAGGCTCCTGTGAGCACCTTGGGACATTTTACTGATGGCGCTATATAAGTGCAAGTTGTTGTGGTTCTCCAGGGGAACAGTGCGGAGACACGAGAACAGCAGCAACTGTCCAGGTTCACACATGTAGAGCGGCCACCTGCTCCAGTACCCAGAGAGCTGCCATGGAACTCTCCACCAGTCAGGCCATTGAGAAGAGCAAGGCCAAGTTCATTCTGGGTGGAGTGCGAGCAGATCAAAGGAAGTCCGATTTTCCAAAAAACAAGGTGGTTTAGCTTCCCCTTTGTCCAACAGCCATGTCCAAATCACCTTCATTTAAAGTAACAGCTAATAGTATTGCTAGAATCTAACAGCTGGGGTATGTTGGCACATTGCAACATGTGAATCTGATTACTGTCTCTTGTGAAGATTTCCTGGAAGATTCAAGAGACTTTCAGAGTAAAAAAAACAAAACACAGGAGACCAGAAGCAATCTCCACACATTTTGCGCCAGAGTGATGAGAAGGAGCTTTATTTAGCCGCAGAAGGGCAGGAATGACGCCACTGCAAATGGAGCGGAATGAACCTGTGAAATAGAAAGTATATTTCTAGGAGTACTCCAATACTTCTGGTGCGAGACTTTGGGCCTCACTGTTTCAGCACGGAGTTCCAGTATTACACTTTGATGCACAAACATAGCTTCTACCAATCCTCAGCAGAGGGGTCAAGAACCAGGGGGCATAGGTTCAAAGTAATTAGTAGGAGGTTTAGAGGGGATTTAAGGGTCAATTTCCTTCACCCAGAGGGTGGTGGGAGTCTGGAACTCACTGCCTGGAAGGGTGGTCAAGGCAGAAATCCTCACCACATTTAAAAAGTGCTTGGACGCGCACTTGAAGTGCCGTAACCTGCAGGGCTATGGACAAAGAGCTAGAAAGTGGGATGAGGCTGGATAGCTCTTGGTCGGCCGGTGCGGACACGATGGGCCGAAATGGCCTCCTTCCATGCTGTAAATTTCTATGATTCTATGAAATCTTCAAGGGCTTCAACATGTGTGAGCCTAGAAAATGTGTCAGCCGGGGCTCAGTGGGTAGCATGCTCATCTCTGAGTCTGAGTTGTGGGTTCAAGTCCCACGCTAGGGACTTGAGCACATAATTCTAGGCTGACACTCCAGTGCAGTACCGAGGGAGTGCTGTACTGTCGGAGGTGCCATCATTCAGATGAGACATTAAACTGAGCTGCTCTTTCAAGTGGATGTAAAAGATCCCATGGCACTACTTCGAAGAAAAGCAGTGCAGTTCTCCCAGTGTCCTGGCCAATATTTATCCCTCAATCAACATAACAAAAAACAGATTATCTGGTCATTATCACATTGCTGTTTATGGGAGTTTGCTTGTGTGCAAATTGGCTGCCGCATTTCCTACATTACAATAGTGACTACACTCCAACAGTACTTCATTGGCTGTAAAGCGCTTTAAGACATCTGGTGGTCATGAAAAGCACTATATAAATGCAAGTCTTTCTTTCTTTTAGACAACTGCATGCCAGCAAGCTATGCAACATATCACGGCCGAGGCTAATATGTTGTCAAAGTGGTGTCCGCATGCGTGTGCTCGAAAGTGGGGTCCAATTAACAAAGGCCATTGAGGCAAGTCAGTGGCAGACTGTCAGCAACCAGAGCACAATCCCATGGAACAATAACTCAGTGACTTCAGCAGAGGGGACAAGGAGAGCAAACTTGGGGGAAGATAGGAGCTAAAACTCCCCTTTTCATCCAGATTTATAAACACAAAGACACGTGACAAGTGGCCAAAGGTTATTGGAATAATACATTGCAAAACCAAAATGGTCATCTGGAAGATGTATTCCACTCTGATATACTGTGAAACAGAACTTTACCGCTTATTTCAAAGTATTCTGCATCCTTGTGAGACCAGTTTATTTTCTTTTAATTTAGCTTTCTGGTGCCTTCAAAGAGAGAGAGAGAGAGAAAATATAGAACAAGGAAAGGCCATGCAACCCATCAACAGAGCACAGAAAAACTCTAACATCGACTCTAGCTGGAGGATTCTTCAAGGCCCCTCCCAATGGTGATCACACCAAACTCCAGAATATCTGTGTAAACATCTTACATTTTGCTGTCATATTTCATCATGAAATGAGCTTCCGACCACATATCTGCAATGCAACTAAGACTGTCCATTTCCACCTCCGTAACATCGCCCATCTCCGCCCTTGCCTCATCCGCTGCTGAAGCCTTCATCCATGCCTTTGTTATCTCTAGACTTGACTATTCCAAAGCACTCCTGGCTGGCCTCCCACATTCTACCCTACGTAAACTGGAGGTGATCCAAAACTCGGCTGCCGGTGTCCTAACTCGCACCAAGTCCCGCTCACCCATCACCCCTGTGCCCGCTAAGCTACATTGGCTCCCAGTTAAGCAACACTTTGATATCAAAATTCTCATCCTTATTTTCAAATCCCTCCATGGCCTCACCCCTCCCTATCTCTGTAATCTCCGCCAGCCCCACAACACCCCCAGAGATGTCAGCGCTCCTCTACTTCTGCCCTCTTGAGAATCCCTGATTATAATCACTCAACCATTAGTGGCCATGCCTTCTGTTGCCTGGACTCCAAGCTCTGGAACTCCCTGCCTAAAACTTTCCGCTTCTCTACCCCTCTTTCCTCCTTCAAGACGCTCCTTAAAACCTACCTCTTTGACCAAGCTTTTGATCATCTGCGCTAATTTCTACTTATGCGGCTCGGTGTCAAATTTTTATCGCACAACACTCCTGTGAAGCGCCTTGGGACGTTTCACTATGTTAAAGGCGCTACATAAATACAAGTTGTTGTTGTTACATTTATACATCTCGGAGTCTGCCTTCCTGTGCATGACATTCCAACGTTCCGAGCAGCTTAGGAATCACCAAGTTCCACAAAACATTTGAGCCTCACACTCTATATTGATCGGTATAATTCAATCCTGCTTCTAACCACGTATCTGGCTATTTCATCTTTTGCCATGCTCCGTTTATAGATCCATCGCCCAAGCCTGTTCTCTCTTGCTCTGATCCTGCAGGGAAACTACAATTCGTCTGGCATCAAGCCTTGCTCAAGACTCCCGAGCGGTGCATTCATGCATTCACCCTCCCGTTCTGCTCTCCCCACACGCTTGTGCACCGTGGCGAGTCGGGAGGGAACAGCATTGGACCCTGTGAATGGTCATATGCTGGAGGGGAGCGCATGTTCAGGTGCATCATAATCAGCCTCGATGAAAGATGGCAGATTAGCAGAAGGACATCGCAGACAAGAACAATGCAGCTGGAATGCAAAGCAGTAGCTTACCTCACATGACTGGATACAGTGGATGAGCTGGGGATCCGGGTACCATCGCAGCATTCCTGTGCACACCATACTCTGCAGGAGAACACATTGCTGTTATTCCTTTAGTAGAGTTAACAACACAAATAGAAATTGCAGATTATATAACTAAAGAACAAACTTATATTTATATAGCGCTGTTTTATGACCCCCAGCATGTCCCAAAGTATTTTAAAAAATTCATTCCTGGCATGTGGGCGTCGCTGGCAAGGCCAACATTTATTGCCCATCCTCAATTGCCCTTGAGAGGGTGGTGGTGAGCCGCCTTCTTGAATCGCTGCAGTCCGTGTGGTGAAGGTACTCCCCACAGTGCTGTTAGGGAGGGAGTTTGACCCATGAAGGAACAACGATATATTTACAAGTCAGGATGGTGAGTAACTTGGAGGGGAACATGGAGGTGATGGTGCTCCCTTGTGCCTGCTGCCCTTGTCCTTCTAGGTGCTAGAGGTCGCGGGTTTGGGAGGTGCTGCTGAAGAAGCCTTGGTGAGTTGCTGCAGTGCATCTTGTAGATGGTACACACTGCAGCCACGGTACGTCGGTGGTGGAGGGAGTGAATGTTGAAGGTGGTTGATGGGGTGCCCTGGATAGCTTGAAGTTTACTGTTGTAATATAGGAGACACAGGACTACCAATTTTTTAAACTCATGGTGGGCAATGGAATTTGGCAAGGCTTCTGTGACAAGATGTTTCCTCTGTCTACGTATGTTGTAGTTCATTAACAAGGACTAATGTAGTGATTTAAACTAGCAAACACATGCTTTGGATCAAAAGGCAACTTATCCGAACATTTCAAAAGTGCTACTGCCCACTATCATGTCTCCCTGACACTGTTGCTGATGGTTACAGATGTTCTAAGCAACTACCAAACTGCTCATTTCTCTGCAGCCCCCAATAAGACATAAGAACATAAGAAATAGGAGCAGGAGTAGGCCATTTCACCCCTCGAGCATGCTCTGCAATTCAATAAGATCATGGCTGATCTGATCATGGACACAACTCCACTTCCCTGCTCGCTCCCGATCACCCTTTACTCCTTTATTGCTCAAGAATCTGTCTATCTTCGCCTTAAATAGATTCAATGACCCAGCCTCCACAGCTCTCTGGGGCAGAGAATTCCATAGATTTACAATCCTCAGAGAGAAGAAATTTCTACTCATCTCAGTTTTAAATGGGCGGCCCCTTATTATAAGACTATGTTCCCTAGTTTTAGTTTCACCGATGAGTGGAAATATCCTCTCTGCATCCACCTTGTCGAGCCCCCTCATTATCTTATATGTTTCAATAAGATCACCTACTCAACCTATCCTCATAAGTCAACCTCCTCACCTCCAGAACCAACCCTTCTCTGAACAGCCTCCAATGCAAGTATATCCTTCCTTAAATATGGAGACCAACAGAAACAAACAGTCACTGTCATTCTTTGCAATGTAGCAACAGGTCACAGTGAGGGATCAATCCAGACGGATTAAAATTCCAGATTCAGCATTAATTTGCATTTATGTCGCGCCTTTAACGTAGTAAAACGTCCCAAGACGCCTCACAGGAGCATTACCAAATCAAAATTTGACACCGAGTCGTATAAGGAGATATTAGGGCAGGTGACCGAAAGCTTGGTCAAAGAGGTAGGTTTTAAGGAGTGGCTTCAAGGAGGAAAGAGAGGTAGAGAGGCAGAGAGGTTTAGGGAGGGAGTTCCAGAGCTTGGGGTCTAGGCAACAGAAGGCAAGGCCACCAATGGTGGAGCGATTATAATTGGGCATGTTCAAGGGGCCAGAATCAACCCATGGTTTGTGCCCTGAGGCCTCTACAATTGATAAACAATGTGTCACGGCCGAGAGTCTGGGCTCCTGCTCCTGCTCACAAGCCAGCGCGTCCTGCAGGACGGCACGACCGGCTTGGGTCTCAGCTGACGCCAGCGCTAGGTTTGGATGTGATGCCGTCATTTTTGAACAACCCCTTACGCATGAAGAATGGCAAGCTAATGGGGTGGCTGGCAGCATCTGTGGTACTGATCCCACGTGTGAGTTAGTATACTGGGAAGAGGATGAATACTGGGAAAAATATTTACACTATTAAAGCTTCAAACACACATAAACTCCTCACAATTTTACACTGTCAATGCAATATAAAGAAAGAAATAAGACTTGTATTTATTTATATGCCACTTTCCGCAATCTAAGGACATCCCAAAGCATTTTATAGGAGTGCAGTCACTGTTGTAATGTGGGAAACGCAGCAACCAATATGTGCACAGCAAGTTCCCACAGACAGCAATGTGACAATGCCCAGATAATCTGCTTTTTGTTATGTTGATTGAGGGATAAATATTGGTCAGGTCACTGGGGAGAAGTCCTCTGCTCTTCAAAATAGTGCCATGGGATTGTTTAAATCCACCTGAGAG
The DNA here is from genome assembly GCF_044704955.1 of Pristiophorus japonicus. Taxonomy (NCBI): domain Eukaryota; kingdom Metazoa; phylum Chordata; class Chondrichthyes; family Pristiophoridae; genus Pristiophorus; species Pristiophorus japonicus. The sequence goes on from NC_091984.1 coordinate 131,405,004, forward strand.
GGCGGAGGGGGGCCTCGTTTTAACGTCTCATCTGAAAGACAGCTCCTCTGACAGTGCGGGGCTCAGTACTGAACTGAAGTGTCAGCTTAGATTTTGGGCTCATGTTTCTGGAGCGGGACTTGAACCCACAACCTTCAGAGTCGAGAGTGCTACCCACTGAGCCACGGATAATGCAGCTTAACAACAATTAAGTTACAATGATGCACAACTGTATTTCACTTCATTTCTGTGACTGTCTTGGTGCGCCATGGAGTGCCCTGCCCTGCTGATGACCATGCAAGGCACAGCAACCAGAATTTGAGAACTGTCTATGGTTCTTGAACAGCAGAGATTGGTATTACATCTAGGCCCCCACCTTGCTATTTTATCCATACGATTTTGTTCCCTCCTCTACTGATGGACTGACTCTTGTTGGGATAAGTTTCCAGGGACATCATCAAACCTGCAACATCTCAACCCAAGTGGCCATGTTTCAAGACTGAGCCTCAATAGCACGATCTGAGGGAGTACAGCGAAGGTTCACCAGACTGATTCCTAGGATGGCAGGACCGACATATGAAGAAAGACTGGATCGACTAGGCTTATATTTACTGGAATTTAGAAGAATGAGAGGGGATCTATAGAAACATATAAAAGTCTGATGCGATTGGACAGGTTAGATGCAGGAAAAATGTTCACAATGTTGCGGAAGTCCAGAACCAGGGATCACAGTCTAAGGATAAGGAGTAAGCCATTTAGGACCGAGATGAGAAGAAACTTCTTTACTCAGAGAATTGTGAACCTGTGGAATTCTCTACCACAGAAAGTTGTTGAGGCCAGTTCGTTAGATATATTCAAAAGGGAGTTAGATGTGGCCCTTACGGCTAAAGGGATCACGGGGTATGGAGAGAAAGCAGGAGTGGGGTACTGAAGCTGCATGATCAGCCATGATCATATTGAATGGTGGTGCAGGCTCGAAGGGCCAAATGGCCTACTCCTGCACCTATTTTCTATGTTTCTATGTTTCCAGATCATCATAGATATCACAATCCTACCCGCACTCAATAACCACACGTTATACAGGCAGGGGTAGGGGGGGGTGGGGAGAGAGGGGGGCAATGGATAGCAATTAAAAGCTGAAACCCTAGGGGATTTCCTATCCTTTCCCTAGACCAAAGATGCTGAGGCTTGGAATAGAGTTCCCCCTAGTAGACTACTGATGCACTGCAACTACTGATGTAAATAATACAGGGCCATGTGGCAAGGTCACATGATGAGAGTTTCTGTATTGGAGCCATCTTGTTGAGTCTGTTTGTTAGTGATGTCGTAAGGAAATATCACAAGGCTAACTGTTGCACACCCACCACGTGGGGACACGAGAGAAATTGGGGTTGTTCTCCTTAGAGCAGCGAAGGTTAAGGAGAGATTTAATAGAAATGTTCAAAATGATGAAGGATTTTGATGGAAGTGAATAAGGAGAAACTGCTTCCACTGGCGGAAGGGTCGGTAACCAAGAGATACAGGTTCAAGATAATTGGCAAAAGAATCAGAGGGGAGATGAGAATTTTTTTTTTTTTTGCGCAGCGAGTTGTTGTGATCTGGAATGTACTGCCTGAAGGGATGGTGGAAGCAGATTCAATAGCAACTTGAGAACACTTGCAAAGGAAAAATTGGCAGGGCTGCGGGGAAAGAACGGGACCAATCGGAAAGCTCTTTCAAAGAGGCGGGGAAGGCACGATGGGCCGAATGCTCTCTTCCTGTGCCGAGAGATTTTATGATTCTCCGACAACCAGATGAGATCAACTAGCTCAGCACAGGGCCAGGGACCGCCGTCTACCAACAGGAAAGAAACAAGACATAAACTTACTCCTGGCCAAGGTCCACGGGCCTGACTCTACAGCATCAGGAGCGAGGGAATCACTGAACCACATTAAGTAATGCAAACGGGCATCAGGATCATTTTGAAGAAGAAATGTGGGGGTGGGGGGTAGGGGGAGCTGCAAGAAGGATACAGAGCACGGCTGACGGGGAGAACACATCTGTTCTCTTCGATTTTGTATGGATCCATGAAAAAATGCAACAGACACCATTGCTTAAAACAAAAAAAGCCAACACAGGCTGGATGGGGAACTCCCTTTGCTGATCCGCAGGTCCTGTATAAAGTTGATCCCTATTACTGTGATTTACAATCTGGCTTTTGTGTAATTTATACTGCGCTTACTTCACATTCCAAGTGTCACTGCCCTACTAAGCTACAAAAAGCAGCCATTTCCTTAATCCTGGGCAGTAAACGATCCAGTTACACAGAGCCCGGTCAGTCAGGTACGTGGCCTTATATAACTGTGTCTGAGCAAGTCTCAAATTACAGCCGTCGCCATTGTTTTGTCACAGGCTCCCGGCTGACTACTCTGGTTGGCCATGTTCCTGGAGGATTCATCGCATGACCGCCAACTGCCCTGCCTCGTCAAAACAACCTTTTTTCCATCCCCATCTCCAATATTTCTATCATTAATAAACATATGTATTCAAAGAAAATCAAGGGACTCAAAGGAATATGGGGATAGTGCAAGAAAGTGGAGTTGAGGTCATCATCATCATTATAGGCAGTCCCTCAGAATCGAGGCAGACTTGCTTCCACTCTTAACATGAGTTCTTAGGTGACTGAACAGTCCAATACGAGAACCACAGTCCCTGTCACAGGTGGGACAGACAGTCGTTGAGGGTAAGGGATGGTATGACAGATTTGCCGCACGCTCTTTCTGCTGCCTGCGCTTGCTTTCTGCATGCTCTCGCCGATGAGACTCGAGGAGCTCAGCGCCCTCCCGGATGCACTTCCTCCACTTAAGGCGGTCTCTGGCCAGGGCCTCCCAGGTGTCAGTGGGGATGTTGCACTTGATCAGGGAGGCTTTGAGAGTGTCCTTGTATCGTTTCCACTGCCACCTTTGGCTTGGTTGCCATGAAGGGGTTCCAAGTAAAGCGCTTGCTTTGGGAGTCTTGTGTCTGGCAAGCGGACAACGTGGGAGAAGATCATCGCATGGCGGAGCAGGCTTGTGGGGCCCAAATGGCGTAGTCCTGCTCCTAATTCTAAAATGAACACAAAACATTTTTAATGCCTCAATCGCTTTTTTCCCCCTGGGTTGCTTGAAGCAGTGTCCAGAAGATTAATCTTCGGTGCCTGGAGACTCCGAGGAATTTCTGGTGGGTTGGCCACACCTGCACGATCCTCAGTTCCGTCTTCCTGGTCAGCCACCCTCAGGTAAAGCTCCAGCATGCCGGGAAGGACAGAACCCTGGGTGTTACATCAATCTCTTCACCAAGGAGGGCAGGAGAGTGATGTCATGGAACACCATTGTCTCTAACTTCCCCTCCAAGTCACACAACATTACTGTAGCGTCGCTGAGTCATTTTTGTTTTTGTCTTAGAACACTCCGGTGAAACGCCTTGGGGCGTTTTACTACGTTAAATTAAAGGTGCTATATAAATACAAGTTGTTGTTGTTGTTTGCGTTCTATTTCTTATGCAGTAACCTCTCGCCGTGTTAGGTCTCCTGATCTGAAATGTACCATCTCAAGCAATTCCCGAGTGTCAGGCCAAGCATTTTAGCTGGAAGGAGCAAGGGGCCCGGAGGGAGGGAGAGAGTCTGAGGATTGTGCTAGGAACAAAGCGGAATTGCAGTTCCGGCAACAGTCCATAGCTCAGTGGGCTGTGAATGGTGGCTCAGAAATATACCGGCCGGCGGGTATCGCTGCCCTGCAGTGTTAGACCTCCAACAGTACATCAGCACTGTTGTTATATTTCTGAGAAATACAACTGCAAGGAGATAGGTAACTAATGATTCAGCAACACTTTGAATAACTTTCTCTCACTCCCCCTGCTCTCAAACCAGTGCTGCGGTAGGTGCCTGTGGAAATGACTCAAAGTTCAATTGAAATCAGGGCCACTTGGAGGGTGGGAATCTCATCTAAAAAAATAATCTCTCTCTTCGACCTACAGAACATGTGTCGGCAGTGTGGCATTTTCTTTATGCTCCTCCAATTCTCTCCATTCCACTCCTTACAGCATGAGCTCACATGGGAGTCCAGTTCTGCAGTCGAGTACACGAGCAGGGAGGTTATGCTTGAACGACATAAAACACCAGTTAGGCCACAGCTAGAGTACTGCGTGAAGTTCTGGTCACCACATTGCAGGAAAGATGTACTTGCACTAGAGAGGGTGCAGAGGAAATTTACGAGGATGTTGCCTGGACTGGAGAATTTAGCTATGAGGAAAGATTGGATAAGCTGGACTTGTTTCCTTTGGAACAGAGGAGGCTGAGGGGAGACCTTATTGAGGTGTGTAAAATAATGAGGGGCCTAGATAGAGTGGATAGGAAGGACCTATTTCCCTTTAGAAGAGGGTGTCAAGGACCAGGGGGCATAGATTTAAAGTAATTGGTAGAAGGTTTAAAGGGGATTTGAGAGGCAATTTCTTCACCCAGGGTGTGGTGGGGGTCTGGAACTCACTGCCTGAAAGGGTGGTGGAGGCAGAAACCCTCACTACATTTAAAAAGTACTTGGACGTGCACTTAAAGTGCTGCAACCTACAGGGCTACGGTCCAAGAGCTGGAAAGTGGGATTAGGCTGGATAGCTCTTTGTTGGCCTGAGAAGGCAGCCAGGGAGATTGATGGCTCTAGGAGAAGCTGAAAAAGATGGCTTCAATCTTTTAGGTGTCAGCTTTGGCTCAGTGGGTAGCACCCTCCCTGCTGGGTCAGAAGGTTGTGGGTTTAAATCCCACTCCAGGGACTTGAGCACAAAATCTAGGCTGACACACCAGTGCAGTGCTGAGGGAGCATTGCACTGTCGGAGGTGCCGTCTTTCGGATGAGATGTGTTATGTAATGATGTGTGTATCGTCCTGGTACCTTAAATGTAATGTAAGCACTATGCCACACCACAGAGGGCGCTGTGGTGGGAAACCTGGAAGTACCAAGAACAGGCACTATATAAGGCTGACCACCACACCTGAGAGGCACTCTGGAGCTGAACAATAAAGGACGAAGGTCACAGCAGTTAGACTTCCACCAGACCGTGTGGAGTCAGTGATTTGTGTGCTAGATACACCACAAGATGTTAAACCGAGGCCCCATCTGGCCCCTCATGTGGACGTGAAAGATCTCAGGGCACTATTTCAAAGAGGAGCGGGGAAGTCCTGGAAAATATTTATCCCTCAGCTAACATCATAAAAACAGGTTATCTTGTCTTTATCTCATTTCTGTTTGTGCAACCTTTCTGCCAGAACCTTTCAAGTTCTTTCTTTGTTAACGTTGAGCTGCAGGAACATTCTGATTATGAAGCACTAAATATCAGACCGCTGCCTGGATACTACAGCAAAAGCCGTGAAATCAAAGGTGATGGTGGACTTTTCTCAGTGTGCATTTGAAAGCTGACCCCCATGCTTGCTGAGGACCATATGGGCACGGGCGGAGGAAATATTGGAGATGTAGTGACCTAACTGGAACAGTAGGATCCAGGGCAATATGGGCATGATGCCATGGAGGGGACATGCTGGAGCGGACACATTGGTTAAGGTCAAGGACAGCAAAGAGGAACGAGCTGTGATTGCAGTCACACAAGATGACACTGGTGACTCTGAACAAGGCAGCTTGGTTTCTGGAGAAGTGGACAGCAGATTGGAGTGTTCCCAAACAGGGATCGGTGAGAGAGATGCTCGTGTAGTTGGATGGCAAGTGTGCGTGATCTTGGAGAGAAAGGAAGCAGGTTAGGGCTAGCAGGGTGAGCTGAGGATACCGGAGTCCAGGGTGTTTCCTTTCTCCAAGAAGAATGAGAACAATACTTAAGGATACAAAAAACAGTAGACAATGTTAACAAGTATGGGGCCGGGAAGGCAAAGTTGGAAGGGCGTCAACATAAGAACATAAGAAATAGGAGCAGGAGTAGGCCATAAGGACCCTCGAGCCTGCTCCACCATTTAATAAGATCATGGTTGATCTGATCATGGACTCAGCTCCACTTCCCTGCCCGCTCCCCATAACCCCTTATCTCCTTATCGTTAAAGAAACTGTCTATTTATGTCTTAAATTTATTCAATGTCCCAGCTTCCACAGCTCCCTGAGGCAGCGAATTCCACAGATTTACAACCCACTGAGAGAAGAAATTTCTCCTCATCTCAGTTCTAAGTGGAGGCTCCTTATTCTAAGATCATGCCCTCTAGTTCTAGTCTCCTCCATCAGTGGAAACATCCTCTTTGCATCCACCTTGTCAAGCCCCCTCATAATCTTATACATTTCGATAAGATCACCGCTCATTCTTCTGAATTCCAATGAGTAGAGACCCAACCTACTCAACCTTTCCTCATAAGTCAACCCACTCATCCCCGGGATCAACCTAATGAACCTTCCCTGTACTGCCTCCACAGCAAATATATCCTTTTGTAAATAACTGCACGCAGTATTCTAGGTGTGGCCTCACCAATACCCTGTACAGCTGTTACAAAACTTCCATGCTTTTATACTCCATCCCCTTTGCAATAAAGGCCAAGATTCCATTGGCCTTCCTGATCACTTGCCCACTCACTTAGCCTCCTCCTGCAGTCTCTTTATGTCCTCCTCACACATTGTCCTTCCTCCCATCTTTGTATCATCAGCAAACTTGGCTACGTTGCACTTAGTCCCCTCTTCCAAGTCTGCAAACTATCCTTTTGTGTTTCATGCACAAGTACCTCCAGGTCCCGCTGTACTGCGGCACTTTGCAATCTTTCTCCATTTAAATAATAACTTGCTCTTTGATTTTTTCTGCCGAAGTGTATGACCTCACACTTTCCAATGTTATACTGCATCTGCCAAATTCTTGCCCACTCACTTAGAAATGTGTCCACTCCTCCTGGAGTCTCTTTATGTCCTCCTCACCCATTGCCCTTCCTCCCATCTTTGTATCATCAGCAAACTTGGCTACGTTGCACTCAGGCCCCTCTTCCAAGTCGTTAATATAGATTGTAAATAGTTGGGGTCCCAGGGGGCAAGTTGTCGGCTTCATGAAGGAACACACTTAATGAGGGAAAGTGGGGGTAGAGGAGAGATGCTGAGTGCAGAGACTAGGGAGGGAAGGGGATTGCAGTGAGTGGGAGGGGAAGAGGATACAGAAACCTCCTTGTGTCTGGTACCAGAGGTGAAAAGAGGGGATATGGTAGAGAGGAAGGCTGAAGGAGCTGGTTCCTTGCACCAGGAACTTGGAGCACATTCGAGGTCTGCAGAGTCCCTCCTGTTCGCTGGCATCTGGGCTTTCACTCTACCACTGGAGAGCATCAGCAATCAGCAATCAGCATCCAGAAGGCTCTGATACCCAAAGATCATCCTGGAAGCGGGGGAATGTCTTCCTTGCCCTTGCACACTTTCAGGTCCTCCTGCCAGGTTTCTTCAAGCACCCCTCAGTGGGAAAGTGAGATTGGAGACCATGAAGATCCCCCAGCTTCCCCCCCACCCCCTCATTATAATGATAACACTGCATCTGCACCGACTAAACAAAGGAACAAGAGCAGGCCATTCAGCCCCTTTAGCTTGTTGCGTCATTCAATGAGATCAGGGCTGATCTGTATCTTACCCTCCATTTAGCCGCATTGGTTCCATATCCCTCAATACCCTCGCCCAACAAAATCCTACTGGTGCAGACCCAGTGACATTCCACGGTGGGAGCCCTGCAAACCCTGGGGTGGTGCAGATACCTGGCAGAACATGTCTACAGCCCTTTATTGTCGCGATGTGCGAGGGGCACAACTGCACAGCTGCTGTAAAGCGGAAAACGCACCCTCCTGTCTTTTCCACTCACCTAATTTGTCTAACACAAGCCCTCTCAGCCACAGCAGACCTGCTCAATTCCATCACTGTATCTTTCTGGTAACGACACCTCCCACCTCACAATACTGTTCTTCATTTGCAATTCAGAGGCTTAATGAACATGCCGTTACCAAGCTGTGCAGCAATTTTTAAAAAAAGAATTTATTCTGACCTCAAAAATATCAAGAATGGAAGGAAAAGCCCTGGTCAGAAATACACTATTTTTGGCACATTTTGTCCTTGTTTTCAGAAACAGACCCTTTAGGTGACTTTGCAAAAGATCCCACACATTTTCCTTCCCAGTAGCAGGTTGGTATTTTATGTTGTTATTTAGTCTGTATAATGTTTGTTGCTGTCGACAGGCAACAATCTGCATCGTTAACGAGCAAGTTAGTTTAGCTGCACGGCAAACGAGGCAAAGGTGGGCAGAGGAAACGTTACAAGGACACCCTTAAAGTCTCCCTGACAAAGTGCAACATCTCCCTGACACCTGGGAGTCCTTGGCCAAAGACCGCTCAAAGTGGAGGAAGTGCATCCGGGAGGGCGCTGAGCACCTCGAGTCTTGTTGCCGAGAGCATGCAGAAATCAAGCGCAGGCAGCGGAAGGAGCGTGCGGCAAACCAGACTCCCGGCCCACCCTTACCCTCATTTGATTATCTGCCCCACCTGTGACAGGGACTGTAATTCCCGTATTGGACTGTTCACCTAAGAACTCATGTTAAGAGTGGAAGCAAGTCTTCCTCGATTCCAAGGGACTGCCTATGGTGATGATCCACCCTCCACTGCAGGTGAGTTAGTGCAGTGTTTATGTTGCTCGACTAATAATCCACAGGCCTTGGGCTAATAACCCAGAGATGCGAATTCAAATCCCTCACTGGCAGTTTGTGAATTCAAATGCAGTTTTTAACAAACAGAAATAAAAAGCTGGTAAAAGACCATGATGCTGTCGGTGTGTCGTTAAAAACCCAACTGGTTCACTAATGACTTGCCGCCCTTATCTGGTCTGGCTTATGTGTGGCTCCAGTCCCACACCAGCGTGGGCCACTTCCCATATCTCGGCAGCCTCCTATCAACAAGAGCAGGCATCGACGACGAGATCCAACACCACCTCCAGTGCGCCAGTGCAGCCTTTGGCCGCCTGAGGAAAAGAGTGTTTGAAGACCAGGCCCTCAAATCTGCCATCAAGCTCATGGTCTACAGGGCTGTAGTAATACCCACCTTCCTGTATGGCTCAGAGACATGGACCATGTACAGTAGACACCTCAAGCTGCTGGAGCAATATCACCAACGATGTCTCCGCTAGATCCTACAAATCCCCTGGGAGGACAGGCGCACCAACATCAGCGTCCTCATTCAGGCTAACGTCCCCAGCATTGAAGCACTGACCACACTCGATCAGCTCTGCTGGGCAGGCCAATAGTCCGCATGCCAGACATGAGTCAAGTGCTCTACTCGGAGTTCCTTCATGGCAAACGAGTCAAAGGTGGGCAGTGGAAATGCTACAAAGACACCCTCAAAGCCTCCCTGTTAAAGTGCAACATCCCCACTGATACCTGGGAGTCCCTGGCCCAAGACCGCCCTACGTGGAGGAAGTGCATCCGAGAGGGCGCTGAGCACCTCGAGTCTCAACATCGAGAGCATGCAGAAATCAAGCGCAGACAGCGGAAAGAGCGTGCGGCAAACCTGTCCCACCCACCCCTTCCCTCAATGACTATCAGTCCCACCTGTGACAGAGTCTGTGGCTCTCGTATTGGACTGTTAAGTCACCAGAGAACTCACTTCAGGAGTGGAAGCAAGTCTCCCTCGATTCCGAGGGACTGCCTACGATGATGCTGATGGTCGATTCTGAAATGGCCTAGCAAATCACTCAGTTGTATCAAACCGTGGTTCAAGCAGAAGAGGAAGATGACCCATCATCATCTTCTCAGGACAGCAAAGTTCACATCCCGAGAATTAATTATTTTTAAAAATCCTCACCTGCACTTTGGGTGGTTCCATCCAGTGCTCCATAGTGTCGGCAGTTACATTACTGGGCAAGACCACTGCGTCACTGGGGGGTATCACACAAGATGGAATACACACAGAACCTGCAATGGTAGAACACATCCACAAATTGGGATCATGTTGTATGGTAGAAACCAAAACACACCACAATAAGAATTCTGCCCCATGTTACTACTATACTCTTTATCCCCTTTGTTTCTATAAATACAATTATTGCCGTAGCTATTCGCATTATCACAAGAGATACTATGGGGCGGGGGATACTGGTTTGATATAAAATCGTTGGAAGAGAAAGATAAACAATCCAAAACTACTCCACATTTTTCTGGAAACATGACAATTGTAGATGGCCCCTAACTCACTTGCCTTCCATTTACCACAGGGCAAAGCAAAAGGTCAGAACCTGGGAGAGGAGAAGGAGCAGGAATGATATGCCTTGGCTCATTTCTAAAGTCCTGGAAGTTTTTTGGCACATGTTGTGAATGTAAGCAGGAGTTAGTGTAAGAAAAATAGTAAATTAGCAGAAAGAAAAAAAATATCAAAAGATGGCCTGGTTTTAACAGTGAGACAGATACAGTTTTGAGATGATTACTAACACAAGCACACACTCACAAGATGACTCCTTAACAAGACTGTGTCACATGACCTTGCCACATGACCTTTTATTGGTATTACATCAGAAGTCCACTAGGTGGAGCTCCGTGACAATAACCATTGCATTTAAGATTGGAATCAAAAGGGGGGTCTGTATGGACGACAGCAGTCTCGGTCTGTTAGTTTATATAATTGTTGACTCCATATAAAGACAGGCCTGTCAATACATGGCATTCTGACAGACTAAAGCATTTACCATTCACTCCCACTCACTGTGCCACCATAAAATATTATCCAGCTGGTAATGGGGCACTGCCTTCTGCTGCATAGCCACAAAAGACCTAAATGCAACAAAATGAGATATTTGGCACCAAATAAATATCTCAACCGTTTTATGTAGAGAATATTACAAAATATTTACAACACAGAAACAGGCCATCTGGCCCAACAGGTCTGTGCTCCCCATGAGCCTCCTCCTACCTCATTTACTTATCTAGCATCTATGCTATTCGCTCAACCACTCCCTGTGGTAGCAAGTTCCATATTGTAACAACTCTCTTGGTAAAGAAGTTTCTCCTGAATTCCTTATTGGATGTATTAGTGACTATCTTATATTCATGGTCCATGGTTTTGGACTGCCCTGCAAGTGAAAATATCTTCTCTACGTCTACCCTATCAAACCCCTTCATAATTTTGAAGATCTCTATTATGTAAAACCTCAGCCTTCTCTTTTCTGGAGAAAAAAGTTCCAGCCTGTTCAACCTCTAATGACATTATCAGTGACAGAAAATGAATCATTATTCTTGTTCTACGTGCCATGTCTTCTCCCAAGCTACCTACTTCTAAAGGGAATCTCAGAACAACATGAGGTATCAAAAAGATGCCTTAGCTGTCTGAATACCTCATTTTATTGTATATAAAGGTTATGGAGCAAGTTAGCATGCTTTCCCTTTAATGCATGGCACGTTAAAATACCCATATTGGCAGATCTCACACAGCAGCCGGCGTAAATCAGAATGAGTCTCATCATAAAATGTGTAAAACGTGACCTTGTGCAGTGGTTTTGTTATTGTTTTTGTTCCGAGCGATTTGCTGAATTAATATTTACTTGGGCCATGGTACAAGGATTTGCAAATTAGCTATTCTTATCTGTAGTTTCTCGAAGTTTTGGTCCAAGTCGGATAGTTCTTGGCAAACCGGCTAATTGACAATCGGGACGTGACGACACATTCAACCAATGATTTTTTTCCAGTGCACTTATTTATATAAAATGTGGCTGCTGGCATTTCATGGTGAGTGGACACCAAGTCACAGCTTTGTATGCTTTTCAGAGAATATTTATTTCTCAATTCTCTGTTTACAGTCAGTCGTTCGAAAAATTCTGGCCTCTTGCGCATCCCCAATTTTCCCCATTCCATCATTGGTGGCAGGGCCATCAGCTACCTAGACGCTAAGCTCTGGAGTTCCCACCCTGAACCTCCCTGCCTTGCCGCCTCGCACCCCTTCTTTAAGTTGCTCCTTAAAACCTACCTCTTTGCCCAAGCTTTTGGTCACCTGTCCTGATGTCTCATGATGTGGCTCGGTGTCACATTTGGTTTGATATCATCATCATCATAGGCGATCCCTTGAAGTGAGGAAGACTTGCTTCCATGCCGAAAAGGGATGAGTTCACAGGTGTTTCAATGAAGGACCTAATATTCCAGGTCCCGAACTACATGTTGAAGGGTGGAAGATGCCTGTGCGTGGATTTTTTTAACATGGGGTGGCCATTGCACCCCAGCCACCACACGGGCTTGACAGAGCTAGGCCTTTATCCAGTGGCAAGGATTAACCAAGACAACTGGAGACCAGCTCTGCTGTACGGACCTGGTGCGTACACATATCGCAGTGTGGGCTGGCCCGTGCTGCCCCTGGGCCCTCGCCTCTTCTGGGCCCCGAATTCTCGCCTCTCCTGGGCCCTAATCACGTCCCTCTACGTTTGATAACGTTCCTGTGAAATGCTTTAGGCCGTTTTATTACGGTCAAGGTGTTATATAAATGCAAGTTTTTGTTATTGAAGGCACTGAGTCATGCGGAGGATAAAGTTCCACAACCTTTAGTCATGTCTACACAGTCAGTCAGTTCAATCCTATCCTTAGGCTATGTCCACACACACCATCCAGAAGCAGTCACTGGATAGCCATCAAAAGCAGGAAATCATGACTAATTCTTCTTTTCTGCACAGTGTCAGCCGTGGCTCAGTGGGTAGCACTCTTGCCTCTGAGTCAGAAGGATATGGGTTCTTTCTTTATTCTCTGGCCTAGTGAGGCTGCAGGCCAATTGTTGGGCCTCCAACCCCTGCCCCAGTTAAGCAAACCCAGTACAGCCTTGGGATCAAACCTGGGACTTTCTGGCTTGTGTAGCTTAGCTGCAAATGGATCAGTGCCATTAGCCACTGGGCAGCACAGGGGTTTTGTGTGGTTTAAGCCCAAGAATAATTCAGGTGAAAATACCAGCGGCGGAAAGGAACAACAGGAAATGACACCCGAGGCACAAAACATGTCATAAAAAGATTCAACGTCAGCTGAACCACACCCAGGAATGCATTTCTTTTCTCCTCAAATTCCATCGTTGTAGAATGATCACTAAAGTTCGAGGCCTGCAGATGCCCTAGGTCTCTTGCTCCACATCAATGCACTTCCTGAAAAGCAATTTCAATAGTAACTTTCAAAAAGGACCTGTTACGTGGGGGAATGAGAGAAACTGTGATTATTCTCCTCGGAGCAAAGCAGGTTAAGGAGATGTTCAAAATTATGAAGGGTTTTGATAGAGTAGATGTAATAGAGAGCTCCACCTAATGGACTACCAATGTAATGCAACTACTGATGTAAATACAATAAAAGGGTCATTTGGCAAGGCCACATGATGACAGTTTCTGTATTGGGGCAATTGTTTGTGTAATGTGTTTCTTAGTGATGTCCTAAGAATATATCACAGCAGATAAAGAAAAACTGCTTCCACTGGCAAGAGGGTGGGTAACCAGCAAAACAGATTTAAGGCTACTGCTAAAAGAATCAGAGGGGTGATGAGGAGAATTTTTTTAACGCAGTGAATTGTTATGACCCGGAACACACTGCCTGAAAATGTGGTGGAAGCAGATTCAATAATAACTTGTAAAAATGGAACTGAATAAATACTTGAAAAGGAGAAATTTGCATGACTATGGGGAAAGAGCAGGGGGAGTGGGACTAACTGGATAGCTCTTTCAAAGAGCCGGCACAGGCACGATGGCCGGAATGGCCTCCTTCGGTGCTGCATGATTGTATGATTAATGGCAGCAAAATGGGTAACGATGAAGTCTCCATTCCCTCACCTTCTTTCTGGCACTTCTTATTTAAAATGAAAATGAACAGAACATAACCTCTGGGTGCACCAGCACTACAGACCACCTACCCACGCTCTGAGCCAGGAAACCGTACACAAGAAAAATACATCTTACAAGGAGGGCGAGGGAGGGTTTTTAGGAAAAAAAAGTACTTCGGAATGATAAAGATCAACAAAAGTCCTTTACAGTCCTTTAAAAACATCTGCTACTTACCGGCCATATAAAATAGGAATCTGGACATTTAGAGGACCACGGATATAATCTTACTCAAAGTCTGTTTTAAATAAGCAGTTTTAGATAGTATATGGGTTTAATTTTCTCTGCGGTTTAATACAGTTGTTAGCCTGTTTAAAATTTGAGGGTTAAAAGCTAAATTTTACTTGGACGCGTTAAACAGTGAGGTACTAGAATGTTATGGTACTCATTATAAACCGCACACTTGGTAAGGACCTGCTGCATAAGTACTGCACAGGAGTTTAAGCACAGGTTATCAGATATAATACACACCCTGTGAGGATTGGGCTGCTGGCCAGGGAATACCCGAGTCAGGATCAGGAGTAATAATCTAGCAACTAAGTCCGTGTGGAAAAGTGACGTCTGTACTGTTGGGAAAAATTAAAAATAAAGCCTGATCGAAACAGCAGACACACGGCAGATGAAATTAACGCAGGCAGTGCGAAGTGATACATGCTGGAAGAAAGATTGCAGAGAGGCAATATAAACTAAATGATATAATTTTAAAAGGGATGCAGGAACAGAGAGACCTGGGGCTGTGTGTGCATAAGTCTTTGAAGGTGACAGCACAAGTTGGTAAGGCTGTTAAAAAAGCACAAGTGATCCTGGGTTTTATAAATAGAGGCATAGAGTGCAAAGAGCAAGGAAATTATGCTAAACCTTTATAAAACAGTGATTAGGCCTCAGCTGGAGTACTGTATTCAATTCTGGGCACCATGTTTCAGGAATGATGTCAAGGTCTTGGAGAGGAAGCAGAGGAGATTTACTAGCATGATACCGAGGATGAGGGACTTCAGTTTAATGGAGAGACTGGAGAAGCTAGAATTGTTCTCCTTGGTGCATAGAAGGTTAAGAGGAGCTTTGATAGATGTTCAAAATCATGAACAGTTTTGATAGCGTAAATAGGGAGAAACTGCTTCTACTGGCATCAGGAACCAGAGGACACAGATTTGAGGTAATTGACGAAGACCCACAGGTGAGATGAGGAGACATTGTTTTTTGCAGAGCGAGTTGTTGTGATCTGGAATACACTGCTTGAAAGGATGGTGCAAGCAGATTCAATAGTAACTTTCAAAAGGGAATGGGATAAATACTTGAAGGGGAAAATTTGCAGAACTATGGGGAAGGAGCAGGGGAGTGGGGCTAATCGGATAGCTATTTCAAAGAGCCAGCACAGGCACGATGGGCCGAATAGCCAAATTCTGCACTGTATGATTCTATGATAAGCCAAAGAGCGCGTTGGGGGCTCAATTTTCCCCAGTGATTTGTGGCGTTTTATTGGTGCACACCGCTTTTTTAGGCCTAAATTCGCCGGCGTAACTCAGTTACGGTTTTTTTAGGTTCGTTTTTTTTGCGTCATAGGGGCATAACTTGATGTCTGCGCCAGTTTTTCACAATTATACAAGTTTGGCCAACTTACATTTTTCCTAGGACAGTGTATGTGACCACTCGCAAAAAACCTTCTGGGCACTTAAGAAAAACCAACGAAAAATCGGTGCAGAAAGACGCCATTGTTTTTAGGCGAAGTTTTGGAGGGAGTCAAGAACACATAAATATGCACCATCAAGCTTAAATTTTTCCAACTGAAAATGCAGAAAATGGAAATGATTCTTCTTTACTTCAAAAAGTTGTGTTAATCATGCAATAAATAATGGAAATGATTCAGTTAAAATTTAAAATATATTTTCTTCAAAAGTTTAACATTTGTTTGTACTTAAAGTTAAGTTAATAAAAATATTCTTGTATCAAAGTTTTGATTTAAGATCACTTAAAAACTTTAAGATCACTTACAAAATGTTAAACTTGTAAATTTACATAACTTACAAAAAAACTTTTAATTTGAGAACAGTTACAACAATAATAATAACAATAGCAGCAGCAAAGAAAGGCTGCACCCATCTCTCCTCCACTTTATTCTAAGACCGTCCACTGCGCTTGGTCTTGTTGACTCCAGCCCTGCCCGCAGGCAGTGGCACGGCGTTTCTCGGGTTGGTACCAAGCTTATTCTTTCGAACATCTCGGGTAATGCGCACTTGTTGATGGTGGGGGGGGGCAGGCGGTAATGTGCAAGGCCCGGCTTGGGCCACTTTAGAGGCTGGTCTGGGGATTGGAGTGGGAGTGGCAGTTGATTCTGTCAATGGGCACGGGGTCTGGGCATGTTCCCTTATTGCAACTGCTAACTCCAACATTCCCTCCCTCATGTGCCCTGACAGTTTGTCAACTACCTGCGACATTCCCTCCCTCATGTGCACTGATAGTGTTCCCATTTCTCGAGAGAGTGTTGCTACTTCTCCCGACAGTCCCGATACCCCATCACCCACCTCACTGATGGTGTCCAGGAGTGATCGTGTAAGATCAATGCTCTCCATACTCATTGCCATCATCTGAACCACATCTGTTAGGTCCTGCACCTCAGGAGAGCGCAGTCGAGCTCTCCTTCCCCTCCTCATCACGGGTATGGCTCGCTGCATCTCACTGGGACCCGCAGCCTCGGACAGTGGGGCCCTGGATGTGCCTTGCTGCATCCCACTGGGACCCGCAGCATCGGATGGTGGGGCCCTGGGTGTGGCTCGCTGCATCCCATTGGTACCCACAACCTCGGACAATGGGAAAGCATGGAATATCCCAACACTCGTACCACTCAGGAAAGGGGCTGGCACATCAATGGGCGGCACCTGCACCTCCTCAAAGTGAGTATAACAGTGGGGGCTTCATTCATCCCCTCTCCTTCCCCCTCACCCCATGCTCTTGGTCTGGAAGGTGGAATTGGAAGATGTTCTCCTCTTCAGGCTCGTCCATGTCTGAACCTTCTTCTGCATCATCAAGGTTGGCCTCAAGTTCTGCAAAATATAACAGAACAGACAAACGGTTAGCAGCAGAGGAGGGGGCAGGTGGGTAGCATGAGTAGGCTCACACAGTGCAGGCAGCAGGCTGATTTGAAGGACCACGAATGATAGCACATTGCATCAACCGAAGCGTAGCTGACAGAGACATCCCCATGAACTGAAGCATGGCTAACCTGCACAGTACTTAACATTTAGCAAAGCCAGGCTGTGGAATTTGCAGGACTTACCCTCTGCCTCGAGTGTGGGCCCAGCTTGTGCAGTGGTGGTTGCTTTTCTCCAGGCAGCACACATCAAAGCAGCGACCCTCTCTTCCAAGAGTGTCAGTGGGTGCAGATTTGCCGGGCCTCCTCCTGTTCGAGTTCTTTCCCATTTGTTGTGTGCCACCTTCCTCTGCAAAGATAAAAACGTAACTTTTTAGAGGGGGTGTCTTTCTGCTGGGTGGGACATATACAGCTGGTCACATTTACAATTGCAATTCCATTGAATAAATGAAAATATTACTTACAATAACTATTGACCAAGGTCCTGCCACTTCTCTTTGCACGGGCTTCCAGACCTTGTGGTGGTCACCATTGCACAGTAATCTTCTGCAAGTTGGTTCCAGCGTTTCTTCATTTCTTTTGGTGAAACTTTTATGTGACCTCTGCTGGTGTCCAGCTCGTGCCATCTGGCCTCAATTACAGTAACTAGTGCCTCCACTTCAGCCTGTAAGAAATTCTTGGTCCGTGAGCCACGTTGCATCTTGCATTGCAATTCCGATTTTTCCAATGAGGATTAAAGTTCTTTAAAAATGGCTGAATGCAGACCGGGAGCTGTACTGGTTATGGGCGCCCAGAGCAATCACGTCAAAAACGTCCTTATTTTTTTGCGCATGCACAGAAGGGGGGAGGGGCATCGTTTTTACAGCGCAGACATTAGGCTCCACCCCCAAAAGCTACAGGACAGGCTGCACAGCGCCAATTTCAAAAAATAGAATGGGGAAACTTGGTACTTCTTTTTTTAGAATAGTTGGGGCCAGAAAAAAAACGGGCGTAACTCTGGCAATACGCAAAAAAACGACATTAGGGAAAATGGTGCCCAATGAAAGTAAATGAAGTAAACAAATGATCAAATGCAGAAGTATGGTTGATAAACCAAATGGCAATTTGTTTACAACGGAGAAATTTAAATTGGACTACAAAATGGGAAGATTTCGTTTCAAATTTGAGAGGAAATTATTATACATTTCGATAAAGCAAAATATTTTAGCATGTTAGGTGCATTCTCATGTTTCTGGCAACCAAATTTGGATGAAGTTTTGTATATTCAATACTCTTCTGGAAGGTACAGGTTCTTAACCTTTGGGAAGTAGATCATATGAATGTTTTTGTGATATATGAGCACATGGCAGGTGGTGACACATAGATGGATGACATAATAGTGTGGGGTTCATCCAAAGAGGAACATGATCACAAGACTTAGGAATGTCCTTCAATTTACTTTAAGAGTCAACCTGAAATTTAATAAAGATGAATATGTATTTGAAGACACGGAGCCGATCTCCGTTGGTGATATCATTCCTAAAGGCTCAATTGCTGTGCAGATGCCATATCCACAGTGCAAGACAGACATGCTGAGACTCCACGGTATGGTCAAGTACTTGGATAATGCATACCAAATATTTT
Organism: Pristiophorus japonicus; assembly: GCF_044704955.1. NCBI lineage: Eukaryota > Metazoa > Chordata > Chondrichthyes > Pristiophoridae > Pristiophorus > Pristiophorus japonicus. Next base: position 131,423,516 of record NC_091984.1, read on the forward strand.
GGAAAAAGCTTCACTTCTTGCAAAACTATGTAACTGGTTCCAACAAGAACCAATACTTCTGATCGGTCCCAATCCCAGTCCCTCTCCAAAATGTTTTGCAGTCATTCAGTGACATCCCTTACCGTGGCACCTGAGAGGCAATATACCACTCGGGACTCCCAGCCATAACCACAGAAATGCCTGTCTAATCCTCTTGTCTGCGCTCCTCCAATTCTGCCCTCTTGAGCATCCTTGATTATAATCGCAGAGCCACTGGACGCCATGCTGTCTGTTGCCTAGGCCCTAAGCTCTGGAACTTCCTGCCAAAATCCCTCCACCGCTCTACCTCCTTCAAGACGCTCCTTAAAATCTACCTCTTTGGCCAAGTTTTTGGTCACATGCCCTAATGTCTCCTTATACAGCTCAGTGTCAAATTTTTTATCCCATTCTCCTGTGAAGGGTCTTGGGACGTTTCACTACGTTAAAGGCGGTATATAAATACAAGTTGTTGTTGACGAAGGAATTCCCTATTTCTACGACGATGTTTGTGTGCTGAACTTGATCTCCCTTGGCAACCGCTAGTTCCACAGTGCCATGGCATTGCTTCTGGTTGCCTACCTGCAAGTTCTTGTCATTGTCCCAGATATTCAGAATTGAATACCATGGGGCTGGATTTTCCGGTCCTTTGCGCTCCGGGTTTCGCCCCAGAGCGGCATTGAGGTCCCCTGCGCCCCGCCGCGATCCTCGGGTCTAGTTTTGCGGCGGCGCTGAGCAGCACCGCCCCAAAGAGCTGCACCAGGTGTGCAACGGCCCTGGTTCTGACACCGACACGAGTTTGAGCTCCTGCCTGACCCGTCCGCCCGGAAGTGCGCCAGCAGTGACCGCCTGGGAAATCAGAGTAGTTCAACCATACTGGCAGCGGAAAGGAAGGTAAAGTGCTCCAAAAGTAAGTGCCAGTGTTTTTTGTTTTAAATTTTTTTGTGATTTTTGTTGCAGGGGTGTGAGCAATGTTTTTGTGGGTTTTTTTTTAGGTTCACGCCCACCCCGGCGTCTTTCAGAGCACTCCCAGCCCCTTTAGCCTCCCTTAGCACTACCCCCCCTGACGCGGGGCCCAGACACCCAAACTTAAATGCTAAAGCGCAAACTATTCCCGGCCGCTAACTTTCCCGCCCTGCCGCCATTATCGCCCCCAAAAAATAAGTGCCGAAAATCCAGCTCCACCTTTGCCAACTCAACATTCTCAGTTGAGCCCTGCACTGCTTCCTGACTCTTCCTTTTCTCACAATGGAGGGGTGCACCACTTGTCTGCCTGACCACCTTGCTCTGCCTGTGAGATGACCACCTCCTGGAGCGTGCACATCTGTAACCCTTCCGTCTCCCCCATCCAATAGAATATCCTCAGTTGCTCTTCAAGCTAAGTTAATTTCACACCTAGTCATCTCGGAGAAAAAGCAGCGTTGGGGACTTCCCATGTCGCACAGATACAGCACAACACGGTCATTAGTCGACCCTCACTAAACTGTCGTGTCTTAAAAGTTGAATTAATTCAAACATAAAAATTTAGAGGCAGAATTTTTCTCAGAGCTGTTCCTGCTCCAGTGAAGTTATAGCAGCCGGGCGCAAGCAGCTCTGAGGAAATTCCTGATGTTCGCGATTTAACCCCTCAAATTCACTTTTAGCCCAAATGAACATCACGGCTGTGTTGACTCCTTGCTGAGGTCCATCCTTGCTAGATGCCTAGCAACACCTCATTAAAGCGGCTGTACCTCTTGTGCGAACTCGAGAGAGGGTGCCAGAAGGCTATTTGACTATAAGGGGCATCATCTTCATCGTCAAGTCCATTCTTGTCCTCACAAGACTTTCACACAATGGCACATGCAACAAGGGCATCTGCTTAGTGACCGACAGCAGCAAGCCCAGCTGAGTGTGCTGTCCAGATGCCCAATATTGAGCACCCTATTGCCATCCCGGTTAAAGTCAACCAACACAGAATCAAACCTGGGACCTCCCTGCTCTATGAGATTCGGCAACTGATTAACTCAATCAGCTGAGCCATCAGAGGACCGTGAACTTCAGAAATTCTCTTTTCCAACCAGAGACAGTGTAAACCATTAATAGAACTGAGATTGGCAGACCAACGAGGTCAATTTGGTTTTGACTTTTAGTGATAATGTAGAAACACGGATATCGACTCAGCCGCTCATTATACATCTCCCCTGATTTTCATTTCCATTGCCCGGCAAAAAACGTAGCAGGTATATATGGTTTTCTATCTCACTGGGATGGCAGCATATTAAAGCAAGTTCCTCCCACTGTTTGCCAGTTACCTTCTCTCCTTTAGGTTCTTGGACTTGAAATGACGTGCAGATCTCTAGCTGAATCATCAAGCAACACATTGTACTGCTCCATGCCCGGTCTTTGGGAGCTGGCCTACACACTTCTTTCTCCTTTCTCGAGGGAGACCCTCCATCCCAAACAATCGAGGAAAGAACAAGTTCTGTGGGCAGGTCATAGATTGGGACCCTGCATCATGCCAACTCTCTGTGGTACAGCCTGAGATATCACGGCGACAACCCAAAAACGAACAGATTTATCGAAATAACACCATGATCGGTAGCACAACATCACAGAGGAAGCAATCATTACGTTTGGCAATAACCAAAAAAAACTAGCCCACTTGTTCCAGGTTGGCACAACCTAGGGGCTAACGAGCGCGCTAACAATGGGCAGACTTTGGCCGAGATTGCTGGCGTAAATCTCCCATCTTTTACAGACACGGGCGCAATGAGGTTTTGGCACTGGAGAAAATAGCATTTGCACTGCAGCGCCAAAGCAGGTGTGATGTTCTCTCTGCCGGAACACCAACTTACGAAATCTGTGTGATCTTTTCATTTCTCACACTTTATCCTCCTTCTGAGCAAGACTGCAAAAAAAAGGTCAAGCTTAGTGTCAACCGAGTCATGACCTCCTGATTTTACCTTCTCTTTTTTCCTGCTTTGGGGATGTCTAGTACTGTGGGGGCATGAGCCTTTGGTGAGATTCTCAATGAAAAAAAAGAGGGACTAGCTAATTGGTGCCTGTTAGTTCTCAATACTATTGTTGTAGCATGAAATAGGACTGAAAGGGCCCGAATTCCTTCCATGCACAATACTGCTGATGCTCACGATTTGCTCGTGAGATTTTCTAAATGCGCATGCTTCAGCCTTTCTTTGTACATGCTTGAAACGCGAGACCATCATCAATGACTATCCCATCTGCCTTGGCTATAGTTGTTATGGCCACTTCCCAACGGAAACACTGACACAGTATGTGATGAAGGGTATGCTTTTCTAAGGCATAACGTCAGCACTTACCTCCAGAATATGAAAAGGATTTTCAATTGGATTAACCTTGCATTTACACTGCTGGAGGCTGAGGGCCTGATTGTAACACACACCCAGGTAGCCTGCTTCAGAACATTTGCCTTCCAAATGTGACATTTGGAAGGAGATTTAAAGATTTTAGTGAATGCTTTAAGCTTACATTGCTTTGCATATAACATCTGTGAGCCTTCGAGGGCCCAATTAAATGAAAGAATGATAGAAACTACTTGTGTACGTTTTAGTACCTATTGCATGGCCGTCAGTACACACGTACTCCACCAAGTTCAGCTCTGCAGGAGGCGAGCAATCTCCTTGTACTTGCTCACACAGTGTAAAGTCTTCTGTCCAAGTGCCATCTCTAGTACAGCGGATGGGGTCCTAAGGAAATGCAAATATAACAGAGTTGAAGTCAATAATAATGGAAGCTATAAAAATATTTAGTATCAAATGCTGCCTCCCCCCATCCTTCTTTACCACACATATCAAAGTGTTCTGATGTTACTTGGCCTGAAAGAAAAGAAAGACTTGGATTTATATAGCGCCTTTCACGACCACCGGACGTCTCAAAGCGCTTAACAGCCAATTAAGTACTTTTGGAGTGTGGTCACTGTTGTAATCTGGGAAACGCAGCAGCCAACATGCGCACAGCAAACTCCCACAAACAGCAATATGATAATGACCAGATAATCTGTTTTTGTTATGTTGATTGAGGGATAAATATTGGCCAGGACACCGGGGATAACTCCTCTGCTCTTCTTCGAAATTGTGCCATGGGATCTTTTACATCCACCTGAGGGGGCAGATGGGACCTCGGTTTAACATCTCATCCGAAAGATGGTACCTTCAACAATTGAAGCTGGTTGCACTATATTCATGGCAACAAAGCAAGCTAACACACAGGCTCTCTCCACAATGCAAGCTAACACACAAGCTCTCTCCATGATGAAGACACGAGTGAGAAAGAATCTTAGGCCAGAAAATCAGGATATAGAATCAATATGAGTATTGAGAGAGAGTGATGTGGTTAAGTACGAAACTCCTATCTTAAATTTAAACAAAATCAATTACGCAGGTATGAGGTGCAAGTTGGCTGAGGTAAATTAGGGAAATAGATGAAAAGATAATATGGTAGTTAAGCAACGGCGAACATTTAAAGAAATAATTCATAATTCTCAATGAACATACATTCCGTTGAGGGATAAAAGCTCCACGGGAAAGGTGGTCCAATTATGGCTAACTGTACTAGATTAAAAGAAGACACATATAATGTTGTTGTTACAATGTTGCCAAAAAGAGTACTAAGCCTGAAGATTGGGAGGGTTTTAGAAATCAACAAAGAATGATTAAGTAATTGATAAAGAGAGAGAAAATAGAATGAGAGTAAACTAGCAAGAAATATAAAAGCTGACTGCAAGAGCTTCTAAATGTAAGTAAAAATGAAGAGATTAGCAAAAGTAAATGCGGGTCCCTTAGAGGCAGAGGCAGGAAAAATCATAATGAGGAATAAGGAAGTGGCAGAGACGTTAAACAAATATTTTGTAGCTGTCTTCACAGTAGACCAGTATGCCAGCACAGCCTTCGGCCGCCTGAGGAAAAGAGTGTTCGAAGATCAGGCCCTCAAATCTGGCACCAAGCTCATGGTCTACAGGGCTGTAGTGATACCCGCCCTCCTGTATAGCTCAGAGACGTGGACCATATACAGTAGACACCTCAAATCGCTGGAGAAATACCACCAACGATGTCTCCGCAAGATCCTACAAATCCCCTGGGAGGACAGACACACCAACATTAGCGTGCTCGATCAGGCCAATATCCCCACCATTAAAGCACTGACCACACTCGACCAGCTCCATTGAGCGGACCACACTGTTCGCATGCCTGACACAAGACTCCCAAAGCAAGCGCTCTACTTGGAACTCCTACACAGCAAGCGAGCCCCAGGTAGCCAGAGGAAACGTTTCAAGGACACCCTCAAAGCCTCCTTGATAAAGTGCAAATTTCCCACTGACACCTGGAAGTCCCTGGCCAAAGACCGCCCTAAGTGGAGGGAGAGCATCCAGGAGGGGGCTGAGTACCTCGAGTCTCGTCGCTGAAAGCATGCAGAAAACAAGCGCAGGCAGCGGAAGGAGCGCTGGCAAACCAGACTCCCCACCCAACCTTTCCTTCAACGACTGTCTGTCCCACCTGTGACAGGGACTATAATTCCAATATTGGACTGTTCAGTCACCTGAGAACTCACTTTTGGAGTGGAAGCAAGTCTTCCTCGATTTCGAGGGACTGCCTATGATGATGAGAAGACACAAAGAACATTCCTGGAATAGTAGGGAACCAAGGGTCTAATGAGAGTCTAATATTAAAGAAATTAATATTAGCAAAGAAAAAGTGCTGGAGAAATTAATGGACTAAAATCTGACAAATCAGCAGGAGCTTATGGTTTACACCCTTAAAAGAAGTGGCTGCAGAAATAGTGGATGTATTGGTTTTGATCTTCTAGAATTCCATAGATTCTATAACCATCCCCGTGGATTGGAAGGTAACAAATGTAACCCCGCTATTCAAGAAAGGAGTGAGAGAGAAAACAGGAAACTAGAGACCAATTAATTTGACATCAGTAGCAGGGAAAATGCTAGAATCTATTATTGGGGGCGTGGTAACAGGGCACTTAGAAAATCATAATATTATTAGGCAGAGTCAACAGGGTTTTATGAAAGGGAAATCGTGTTTGACAAATCCATTAGCGTTTTTTGAGGTTGTAACTAGCAGGGTAAATAAGGGGGAACCAGTGGATGCAGTATATTTGGATTTTCAGAAGACATTCAAAAGGTGCCACACAAGTGGTTGTTGCACAAGATTAGGCTCATTGTATTGGGGCATGGAGAGAGAACTGGCTGACAGGCAGAAAACAGAGAGGAGGAATAAGCGGGCCATTTTCGGGTTGGCAGGTTGTAACTAGTGGAGTGTCACAAGGATCAGGGCTGGGACCTCAGCTATTTACAATCTATATCAATGACTTAGATGAGGGGACAGAGTGTAATGTATCCAAGTTTGCTGATGATACAAAGCTAGGTGGTAAAATAAGCTGGGAGGGGGACTCAAAGAGGTTGCAAGGCAATAGAACGTTTAAGAAAGTGGGCAAGAAGGCCGCAGATCGAGTATAATGTGGAGAAATGAGAAATTATCCACTTTGTTAGGAAAAATAGAAAAGCAGAATTTTTTTAAAAGGCGAGAGACCATCAAACGCTGGTTTTCGGAAGGATTTGGGTGTTCTTGTACACAAATCACAGAAAGCTAACATGTAGGTACAGCAAGCAATTAGGATGGCAACTGGTATGATAGCCTTTAGTGCAAAGGGGTTAGAGTACAAAAGTAAGTCTTGCTGCAAATATATTGGGCTTTGATGAGACCGCACCTAGAGTAATGTGTCCAATTTTGGTCTCCTTACCCAAGGATGGAAATACCTGCCTTAGAAGGGGTGCAACAAAGGTTCACAACATTGATCCCTGGGATGAGAGGGCTGTCCTATGAGGAGAGATTGAGTGGATTGGGCCTATACTCTCTGGAGTTTAGAAGAATGAGAGGTGATCTCATTGAAACATAAATTCTTAGAGGGCTTGACAGGATAGATGCTGAAAGGCTGTTTCCCCTGCTGGAGAGTTTAGAACTAGGGGTCATCATCTCAGGATAAGGGGTCAGTTATTTAGGACTGAAATGAGGAGAAATATCTTCACTTGAAATTCTCTACCCCAGGGGGCTGTGGAGGCTCAGTTGTTGAGAATTTTCAAGACTGAGATCAATATATTTTTGAACACTCAGGGAATCAAGAGATGTGGGGATCGGGTGGGATAGTGTAGTTGAGGAAAAAGATCAGCCACGATCTTATTGAATGACGAAGCAGGCTTGAGGGGCCGTATGTCCTACTCCTGCTCCTATTTCTTATGTCCTTCTGAGGTAAGCTAACACACAGGTTCACTCCACGATTCCCTCCAGTCAGATCTAGGGAGAGCATTGGGCCAAGCTCACTTCTCTTGCAAGAGGTAAGTAGAAGAAGATATCAGAAGCTTTCACTTTCCAATATCCCAGATGACCTACATCATATGGCTGTGTCACTAGTGAACGACCAAGAAACTGGTCATTTGGACCAATTGAACAGCTAGCCAGCTGCGCTCTCAGTCAGGGTACGGTTTTGGGCATGGAAGGAAACCTGTGTCACAGAAAATAACTCAGGAAATATCAGGATCTGTGGAAGCTCACCTTTTAAAGCATTCACTCTATCATCATGGCATCCGATTGTATTTTGAATAACCCCAACGATTTTTGGTCACTGATCCTCAACATTTATTATTCTTTCCATTAGAAAGAATATTTATGTTATGGAAACTAGAGGAAAAAAATTGTGGATTCTAACCAACTGTGGTCCCATTCAAATTGGAACAGAAGTAAATCATACATTGTGAATCACAATAACATCACCCAAAGAAAAACAAAGGGCCAAGTAGCAGACATGCTGGACTTTTATTCTGATGGTAGGACATCATGTATAAGCTTCAATGTTGATCAACCAGACTGACTTGTAGCAAAGTTTTGGTGTCATAATAAAATGCATGCCAAGCCTTGAACTCAGACTCAACTTCAAATACAAGGCAGACTTTTTTTGATGAGTGGAGGGAGCTTGGTGAATTTTATGTTCTCATGAAAGTGAATGTCAGTGTTGTGCAATGGAATATTTTCCTACTTTAAGTACACCCCAGGTTGGAATCCAACTTTGCAGATGAGCTATAGGGTGTGTAAAACTTTCCTGCACTGTCCAGGTCTAGTGCAGCACTGCCTAAATACATTATAAAATGATCACATTTGCTGCTCAGCCTCTCATTCCAAGGTCACATACAATGCACGCTAGATAAAGAGTAGGATTCTCTCGGCACTGCCCAAACAAGGTTTCAGAGGTCAGCTATGGAACGGGTTAGATCTAGAATCTCTCTGCACAGTTCCAAGACATACCTTATCCCAAATCTCGGGACAGTACTCCAGCTGCTCTGGTGCGGTAGTTCCATTTCATGCTCTCTGAAACTACTATGCACAGAATTTTGTGCTATGCATTCACAAGCCTTAAGAATTGAGTTCAGACTCCCCAACTGCACCCCCGTCCACCCTACCCCCAGTCCCCACTCCAAACTCATTTCATTTTGAACCATTCCAGTCATTATCAAGTAACTGAGCTGGATCTGAGCTCACGGCCCCACCACAAGGCCATGAACCACTGGCGGGGTGGGGGGGAAACTTTGCTGGTCAGAGCATAACATGACCAAAAATGACTATCTGCTTCATGTGAGGGATAAGTCTGAACAGTCTGTTTATAAAAACTCACTTACCAATCCACTCCCCGCACCCCCCCACCGCCCCCCCGACCCACACACACACCAGACAGGTAATTTGAAATGAGTGCTCAGAACATTTACTTTAACCAGTTTGTTAATATGTCATTTTGTAAAGTCATGAATGCACATGAATACGTTCATGTCCTTCAGTTGAAGTGCACTACACAGATTGTTTTGTGCTTGCACCAATCTTTTCAGAGCATGTCTCCACAAGGAGGCATTTTCATGTGGCCTCACTGCATCCCTTCTTGAGACTATGCAGGAGGACAGTGACTAGACAGGAGGATGTGCTACATAGGTAGAACCTCCCTTATCCGGAACAACCCCTTGTCCAGAACCATTCCCGGCCACCGGGTGGCGCATGCGCAGAACTCCGACATTAACAAATTGAAGTCCATCCTCGCTGCCGACTCCCGCAATCGCTGGCCTGACCATGCGATCCACCACCCCTCCACCCACCATGATCTCTCTGCCGCACTCCCAGCCCCAAGCCAGCCAGCCCCGATATCCCCTTGCTCAGTACCTGTACCATCCAATTTAACGTGACCACGCCTCGTCTGGAAAAAATCCCTTACCCAGAACAGGCTAAGTCCCGACGCTTCCGGATAAGGGAGGTTCAACCTGTGCTCAATGAGTGAGGGAGGACCAGCTGCTCAGTGCACGGCATGCATGTATCAGATGGCACACTTTCACCAGTTCCTCTATAGGACCTTCTCTAAGGACACACCAATCAACCTGAAATTTTGCCTCATCAGGTAGCACACTGAAATAGTCAGCTTGAGCATCATTACGGAGTTCGATTGGGTAGCCCTGATGTAGCAGCTTGGCCCTCCAGTAACCCGCTTGCTACATGGGTACAGTAATAAAGCGCCTCATGTCAGCAGGCGGTTTGTTATTGCAATATTAGTGGATCTTTTGTGGTGTTGCTCATGGGCAGTCTCGGGCCGGCAGCACAGTTATAATGTGTCGCTGCAAGCCTGGCCAGTGCCTTTAAGGTCATTTATCTAAAAGGGCAAGTCAGGTAACTGTAGCTACTTACATACTGCAGAGGTACAGCAGACAGCAGTTTGGTTTCTGCGGCTAGTACATGTCAAACTGCTCGTCAATGACTGGCTTTCTTTATCATCTCTTAAAGAGCTTTTTAAGTCAATAGATGAGGTCTGATATATGATGGACACATACTAGACATCTAAAGTAAATATACCTCAAGACAATTTTAAAATAATAAGCTCGTAAAACTTTACTTGCACTCTGCCTGATCCCTTTTGACTTCTGTCATACTTTATACTCATGTCTCATTTGGCAAGGATGGCTGGTACAGAGATGGAAGTCTCACACTGGGGCAGTAGCGTAGAGAGCACTTTACTCTGTAGTTGACTTTACAATACCTAACCCGGGGGTGCTTGCTGCTGACACCAGGATGCCTGGCAGAAGACACAGCACGCCATTTCCCCACACCAGTGCCCCTCACTTTGATGAACCACAGCAACTCACTAAAAGATAAAATGACCAAAACCCCCACAACTACAGTAAGCACGGCACGGAATGGTGCTCTCGACGATGTAAATCTATGCTAGCTATCAGTTGTGAAGCGAGGTTTAATCAAAATATATAATCTGCAAGTATCAGCTGTAGCTCAGTGGGTAGCACATTCTTGCCTCTGAGTCAGCAGGTTGTGGGTTCAAGTCCCACTCCAGGGACTTGAGCACATAAATCTAGGCTGACACTCCAGTGCAGTGCTGAGGGAGTGCTGCACTGTCGGAGCTCCCGTTTTTCGGATGAAACTTTAAAACCCAGGCTCCATCTGCTCTCTCAGGTGGACATTGAAGATCCCATGGCACTATTTCGAAGAAGAAGAGCAGAGGAGTTATCCTCGGTGTCCTGGCTAATATTTATCCCTCAATCAACAGAACAAAAACAGATTATCTGGTCATTATCACATTGCTGTTTGTGGGAGCTTGCTGTGCACAAGTTAGCTGCAGCGTTTCCTACATTACAGCAGTGACTACACTCCAAAAGTACTTCATTGGCTGTAAAGCGCTTTTGGGGCGTCTGGTGGTCGTGAAAGACGCTATATAAATACAAGTCTTTCTTTCTTGTTAACCTTTCGAAACTCCAAGTTGTATAAACACGACACAAGGCACAAGTGAATCCATTTGAATGATGGACTTTAACAGGGAGAAGTCTAAGTTCAGCTTCTGACAGGGATGACTTCCTTGGGACTTCTCAGGACCAGGGCACAAAGCGCATGAATCCATTCAGTCGCCATGGACTGCTTGCTCAAGCGGCTCGTTCTGTGAACTGATGGGTATTACTTATTTGGCTGGGATGCGGTATCCAATTGGCAATGACTGCACGTGCATTTTGGCCCAAATAGAAATCCAATAAAAAAATTTAATTTTACAAACATAGGAAAGTATCCTGCCCTAGGCATAATGAGTACACTCTGTTCCTTTGCAATTGCCTTCCAAAAGTGTATTTTTAACACCAAAAAAAAGACAAAAACCACACACAGTCTCCATGAACCTATTGAACCGAAATGTTCAATTTTACCATGACGGTGTGGTCTGAGCAGTCGGCATGAGCTACAGCCACTATCCCCATCATATCGACAATGTAAATAGTAAATGTAACAACAGGAGGGATTTGAGGTCGAGAATTTTCACTGGGATACAGGAAGCCAGTGCAGCTTGACAAACAGGGCCTCAGGCCTCAATGTGAGTAGGAACATGGGTCATGGCATTCTGGGCGAGTCACAGTTTGTAGAGGGTGCAAATGGGGAGACAGTCAAGGAAAGTGTGCCGACCTCTAGCTGCTATCCTTATCCGCAAAGGAGGCAAAAAAACCCCAAAGGTGTCCACCATCCAACTTGCCTTGGGTGTGACAAGCTGCTGACAGGGCCAGCAAACAAAATACTCTGTAATGTATGCACATGTGAGTATGCTCACAGCTTTGTAGAGCTGTTGAATGCTCCATGTCTGGCCCGTTATATGCCTTTTGTGTGGAGCTGTTCCTGCGCCTCTTGCGGAGGAGGTTGATGGGACTGGCTGCAAGGGCCGGGCGTGGAGGTCGTCCTCTCGGCTTACACCGATGACGTGCTCCTCATGGTCGAGGATCCCGTTGACCTGCGGAGGATGCGTGAGTGCCAGGAGATTTACTCAGCCCATCCTCCGCCAGGATCAACTGGGAGAAATGTTCCGGACTTCTGGTAGGTCAATGGTGGGTGGACTCCCTGCCAGAGGAGCTCAGGCCTTTTGCCTAGAGCACGACCTATCTCCTCGATCTGGGAGTCTACCTTAGTCCTGATGAGGAAGCCTGGCCGGTGAACTGGCAAGAGAGCTGGAGGCCAAGGTCGCCGCTCGTCTAGGGCGCTGGACAGACTGCTCCAAGTGCTGTCCTACAGGGGTCGAGCGCTAGTCATAAACCAGCTGGTGGCAGCTATGCTGTGGTACCGGATGGTCACTTTGACCGCCGCCCCCCCCCTGCGTTTGTCGCCAAGATACAGAAGAAGCTGATGGACTTCTTCTGGAACAACAGGAAGCACTGGGTCTCTGCTGCGGTCTTGAGTCTCCCGCTTAGGGAGGGTGGTCAGGAGTTGTGTGTGTCAGCACCCATCTAGCGACTTTCCGTCTTCAGACCTGGCAGAGATACCTCTACGTCGAGCACCCTCCTAGGTGGCGTACGCTGGTAACGTATTTCTTCTGCCAGCAGTACAGCCTCAATTACGACACGCAGCTCCTGTTTGTGAGCCGGGGGGTGTCAAGATCGCCATGCGGGGGCTGCCTATCTTTTACCAGGAACTCATCAGGGTCAAGAACAGAGTCGCCACCAAGCCCAGCTCTCTACCTTCTGGAGTGGCGGCTGTCCTGCAGGAGCCGCTGCTAAGGAATCCGTACTTCCACGACCGAGGCTTTCGGTGGCAGGCAGACGAAAGGGCTGTAAGCTGGTGAGGTGACCAGGGTCAGGGACCTGCTCGATGGCGGAGGAGTAGGCTGGATGGCGCCAGACGAGCTGGCACGGCGCCTATCCTGGGCCGACGTCCGGCCAATACATCGAGTCGCTAAAAACAGCGCTGGGCCCTGACTCCGTTAGGTGTGTCGAGGAGGCTCAGGCAGGTGGGGAGATCCCGTCCGAACTGACCCCCGTCCGGATGGAATTCCTCATCGGCTCCAAGCTCCGAAACCTCCCTCAGGAGTCGGTGCCTCACGACTTGAGCCACCTCGGAGAAATTGCCTCCATGCCTTTCAGTACTGCGCGGTTTTCCTGTACGGACTGCTCCTGCACACTCTCCATCTTGCCATCCTTGTCTGCCGTCCGGACACGCCATGACGCAACGTCTTGCCGTCCGGAGAAGGTGAGGGTCCCCAATGGAGTGCACTCTACGCGGGAGTCCTCCCACTATTTATTGGGGACTTGGCCTGGAGGGTGTTGCATGGAGCAGTACCGTGGAATAAATGTTTATGTCGGTTCATGGGCTGCCAGGCCGTCTGCAATTTCTGCGGTCTGGAGGAGTCCGTGTTCCACGTTTTTATGGAATGTGCGAGGTTGCAGGCCCTGTTCCATTATCTGAAGGGGCTGCTCCTCAATTTCTGGCTGCACTTCAGTCCCACACTCCTGATCTTTGGGCACCCTGTGCGGAGGGGAGCGGGTAGGTCCGAGGGCCTCCTCGTAGGACTGCTCCTGGGCACGGCCAAGGGGGCCATCAGCCGGTCCAGGCAGCGGGCGGTCGAGGGGGTCGTTCAGCCCGACTGCCTGCCTCTCTTCCGCGCCTACATCCGAGCCAGGGTGTCCCTGGAGATGGAGCATGCGGTGTCCATCGGTACGCTCGCGGTCTTCCGCGAGAGGTGGGCGCCGGAGGGACTGGAGTGCATCATCACCCCCGGCAACCAAATTTTAATTTGATGTTTGTCTGAAGTTTAATTTGTTTATTGTGCTGGTTTTAGTGCCCCTCCCCCTCTCTTTTAGCCAGGGGCACTTGTATAATTTGTGTTTCAGTGCCCTAAAAAAGAGAAAATAAAAAGGATACTTGAAAAGTGTTCGGAGTGTCCCCCAGATCAGGGGGCACTTGATTTAATTTTGTCCACAACAAAAGAGTTGTAGAGCTGTTGTCTGGAGTGCATCATCACTCCCGGCAACCAAATTTTAATTTGATTTTAAAGGTTTAAAGTTTAATTTGTTTAATTTGCCGGTATTAGTGCCCCCCACCCCCCGCCCCCCCCGCTTTTAGCCAGGGGGCACTTGTATAATTTGTGTTTCAGTGCCCTCAAAAAACTCCCCAAAAAAAACAAAAAAAGGGGGGGCACTTGTTTGAAAATGTTTGGTGTCCGCCCCCCTTTAATCAGGGGGCACTTGATTAATTGATCACAACTAAAATAGTTGCAGCGCTGTTCAATGCCCCATGTCCAGCCAGTTATATGCCTTATACGTGGAGCCTTTCCTGTGCCTCTTGCAGAAGAGGTTGACGGTACTGGCTCTGCAGGGGCCGGGCATGGAGGTCGTCCTCTCGGCTTACGCCGATGACGTGCTCCTCATGGTCGAGGATCCCGCTGACCTGCGAAGGATACGTGAGTGCCAGGAGATTTACTCGGTTGCATCCTCCCTCCAGGATCAACTGGGAGAAATGTTCGGGACACCTTGTGGGTCAGTGGTGTGTGGTATTGTGTTCCTTACACAGATGAGGCTGCACACAGGGATGTTAAAGTAATAGTGACCTCAGTCTTTAATTAGACACTCCAGAGTGAGGAACAGGCCTTAGGGGCCGGCTTATATAGAGTGCTCCCAAGGGATGCTGGGATCCCTTGGGACTTCAGGGGATGAGCTCTCTGGTGGCGGAACATGGGAGTGCATGCTTTACAGATACACATTACTCCCCCCGCCCCGCCAAAGTGAAAGTGAAAACTATTTACAAGGTGAGGCGGTCGGGAACCTTTCTTTCCCTGGTGGACCGCCTCGGTACAAATGTCTGTTCTGGTGTGTTGGCTGTGCCCTTGCTGGGCTGGCGTGTAGTTGGCCCTGCAGGGCTGCTCGGTGAGCATGGCCTTGCTGGGCTGTTGGGCGTGATGAGTTCAATTTCCTGGTCCGGCGTGGTGTCATTGAAAAAGCATCCACCACCACCAGAAACATTTTACCGAGAAACGGGCCCACATAGTCAACATGGATCCTCGACCATGGTCTGGAGGACCAGGACCACAAACTTGGTGGTGCCTCTCTGGGCGCTTTGCTCAACTGAGCACATACGCTGCATTGCCGTACATAGGACTCGAAGTCAGAGTCGATATCGGGCTACCACACATGGGATCTGGCTATCGCTTTCATCATTACTATACCCAGGTGTGTGCTGTGGAGATCCGAGATGAACGTCTCCCTGCCCTTTTTGGGTAGCACTACGCGGTTACCCCACAACAGGCAGTCTGCCTGAATGGACAGCTCAGCCTTTCGCCGCTGGAACGGCTTGATTGGCTCTTGCATTTCAACGGGGATGCTGGCCCAGCTCCCATGCAGTACACAGCTTTTTACTAGGGACAGTAGAGGATATTGGCTGGTCCAGTCCGAATCTGGCGGGCCGCGACAGGTGATTTATCATTTTCAAACGCTTCCATGACCATCAACAAGTCTGCGGGCTGTGCCACCATCAACAGGTTTGCAGGCTGCGCCATTTCCACCCCCGTGGTGGACAATGGTAGCCGACTGAGTGCATTCGCACAGTTCTCGGTGCCTGGCCTGTGGCGGATGCTATAGTTATATGCTGATAGCGCGAGTGCCCACCTTTGTATGCGGGCTGGGGCATTAGTATTTATCCCCTTGTTTTCAGCGAACAGGGATGCGAGGGGCTTGTGATCGGTTTCCAGCTCAAATTTGAGGCCAAACAGGTACTGATGCATTTTCTTTATCCGGAACACAGATGCTAATGCCTCTTTCTCAATCATGCTGTAGGTTCTCTTGGCCTTAGACAAGCTCCTGGAAGCATAGGCGACAGGTTGCAACTTCCCTGCAACGTCAGCTTGTTGTAATACACACTCGACTCCATACGACGACATGTCACCTGCTAGCACAAGTCTTTTACACGGGTTATACAATACAAGCAGCTTGTTGGAGCATAAAATGTTTCTGGCTTTCTCAAAAGCAATTACTTGATTTTTTCCCCATACCCAGTTCTCACCTTTGCGCAATAACACATGTAGGGGCTCTAAAAGGGTGCTTAACCCCGGTAGGAATTTACAAAAATAGTTGAGGAGTCCCAGGAACGACCACAGCTCCGTGACGTTCTGTGGCCTGGGCGCGTTCCTGATAGCCTCTGTGGGCCGAATGCCGTCCGCCGCGATCATTCTCCCCAAAAACTCCACTTCTGTTGCCATGAAGATGCATTTCGACCTCTTCAGCCGCAGCCCTACGCGATCCAGTCATTGGAGGACCTCCTCCAGGTTTTGTAGGTGCTCGACGGTGTCCCGACCCATGACCAATATGTCGTCCTGAAAAACCACCGTGCATGGTACCGACTTGAGTAAGCTCTCCATGTTTCTCTGGAAGATCGCTGCAGCCGACCGAATTCCAAACGGGCATCTGTTGTAGATGAACAGTCCCTTGTGCGTGTTGATGCAGGTGAGGCCCTTCGAAGACTCCTCCAGCTCCTGCGTCATGTAGGCCGAAGTCAGGTCGAGCTTGGTGAATGTCTTGCCTCCTGCCAGCATCGCAAATAGGTCATCTGCCTTAGGTAGCGGGTATTGGTCTTGTAGCGAGAAACGATTAATAGTTACTTTATAATCACCGCAAATCCTGACTGTGCCATCACTTTTGAATACTGGAACAATCGGGCTGGCCCACTCGCTGAATTCTACTGGGGAGATGATGCCCTCGCGTTGCAGCTTGTCCAGCTCGATTTCCATTCTCTCCCTCATCATGTGAGGTACCGCTCGCGCCTTGTGGTGAATGGGTCATGCCTCTGGGACCAAGTGGATCTGCATCTTCACCCCGGAAAAGTTTCCAATGCCTGGCTCAAAAAGGGAAGGAAATTTGTAAAGAACCTGGGTACATGCAGCCTCAACGACATGTGATAGAACTCGGATGTCATCCCAGTTCCAGTGGATTTTGCCCAGCCAGCTTCTTCCAAGCAGTGTGGAGCCATTGCCCTGGACAATCCAGAGTGGCAGTTCGTGCACCATGACCTCGTAGGTGACCTTGACCATAACGCTGCCCAGGACAGTGATAAGCTCTTTGGTGTACGTTCTCAGTTTCGTGTGGATGGGGCTCAGGGCTGATCTGAATGCTTTGTTGCACCACAGTCTCTCAAACATCTTTTTACTCATGATGGATTGACTAGCACCAGTGTCCACTTCCATGGTTACGTGTAAGCCATTCAATTTTACATTCAGCATTATAGGTGGACATTTCGTCGAAAATGTGTGCACCCCGTGTACTTCAGCATCTGCCTCCTCTCTGAGGCTTGAAATTGCTTTGATCCGCCATGGACCAATGTTTCTCTGCCACGTGCTGGTTAGCAGGTTTTGCAGAGCTTGCAGCTCGTTTTCAAGCTCGTTGGAGGTGCTCCATTGTTCCACATCTCTTGCAAACATACCCTTTGAAGCAGCATGAGTAGGCTGAATGGAAGCCTCCACAACGCCAACAAGGTATGAATTGCCTTGCATTCATCCTTTGTTGCGGACTCAGACATCTGTGTCACCTGAGGCCTGCTGGCAGTTGCAGACTCGTGGGTTCTGCCCTGTACATTTCTGCTCGCAAACACAGTTGCAGTTAATTTATGAACATTGCTAGCCCTTGTGTGCTGAGAGATTTGTTTGGTGTTATCACTGGTGGACATAAACGCCTGTGCTATCGCAATGGCCTTACTGAGGGTCGGTGTCAAAAGTTTTCGTGGGATGGTCTCGTGGCCAATGCCCAGTACAAAAAAGTCTGAGCATTTGCTCCAGGTAGCCATCAAACTCACATTGTCCTGCAAGTCGCCTTAGCTCGGTGACGTAGCTCACCACTTCCTGACCTTCAGATCGCTGGCACGTGTCGAACCGATACCTCGCCATCAGCACGCTCTCCATCGGGTTAAGATGCTCCCGAACCAGTGTACACAGCTCCTCATACGACTTATCTGTGGGTTTCACCGGAGCCAGAAGATTCTTCATGAGCCTGCAGGTCGGTGCCCCGCAGACTGTGAGGAGGACCGCTCTCCTTTTTGCAGCGTTTCATTCTCCGTCCAGCTCGTTGGCTACAAAGTACTGGTCTAGCCGTTCGACATAGGCTTCCCAGTCCTCATCCTCCGAGAACTTGTCCAGGATGCCCATAGTTTGCTGCATCTTTGCGTTGAATTCATATTCTCGTTGCTAGTTATTGTGTTCCTAACACAGATGAGGCTGCACACAGGGAGGTTAAAGTAACAGTGACCTCAGTCTTTAATAAGACACTCCAGAGTGAGGTACAGGCCATATGGGCCGGCTTATATACAGTGCTCCCAAGGGATGCTGGGATCTCTTGGGACTTCAGGGGATGAGCACCCTGTTGGCGGAACATTGGAGTGCATGCTTTACAGATACAAAACAGGTGGATTCCCTGCCGAAGGAGCTCAGGCCTTTTGCCTGGAGCACGACCCATCTCCTCTATCTGGGAATCTACCTTAGCCCGGATGAGGAAGCCTGGCCGGCGAACTGGCAGAGGTTGGAGGCCAAAATCGCCACTCACCTAGGGTGCTGGACAGGAATGCTCCGAGTGCTGTCCTGCAGGGGTCGAGCGCTAGTCATAAACAAGCTGGTGGCCGCTATGCTGTGGTATCGGCTGATCACTTTAACCACTCCCCCTGCGTTTGTCGCCAAGAGATAGAAGAAGCTGATGGACTTCTTCTGGAACAACAGGAAGCACTGGGTCTCTGCTGTGGTTCTGCATCTCCCGCTTCGGGAGAGCGGTCAGGCGTTGGTATGCGTCAGCACCCAGCGTGCGAATTTCCGTCTTCAGACCCTGCAGAGATACCTGTACGTCAAGCATCCTCCTAGATGGTGTGCACTGGCGACGTACTTCTTCCGCCAGCAGTACTGCCTCAATTATGACACGCAGCTCCTGTTTGTGAGCCTGGGGGGGCATCAGGACCGCCATGCGGGGGCTGCCTGTCTTTTACCAGGAACTCATCAGGGTCTGGAAGAGTCGCCACCAAGCGCAGCTCTCCTCCATTGGTGTCCCCCGCCTCCTCCGGACAAGATGGTACGCCATGGTGTGTTCGGACGGCAGACGAGGATGGCAACGTGGAGAGTGTGCAAGAGCAGCCCATACAGGAAACCCCTCTGCGCAAAACTGAAAGGCACAGAGGGGATTTCCCTGAGGCAGCTGAAGTCGTGAGGCGCCAGCTCGAGGGAGGTTTCGGGATTTGGCGTCGATGAGGAATTCCGTCCAGACCGGGGTCAGTTCGGATGGGATCACCCCATGTGTTTGAGCCTCCTCGACACACCTAATGGAGTCGGGGCCCAGCGCTGTTTTTAGCGACTCGATGGCATTGGCCACGCGCCAGACGTCGGTCCAATTAAGGCTGCTGCTCTGGAATCCATACCTCCACGAACGTGGTTTTAGGTGGCACTCCCTCTCTACGCGGGAGTCCTCCCTTTATTTATTGGGGATTTGGCCTGGAGGGTGTTGCACGGAGCAGTTCCGTGCAATAAGTTTTTAAGTCGGTTCATGGGCTCCCAGACCGCCTGTAATTTCTACGGTCTAGAGGAGTCCGTGTTCCATGTGTTCCAATATCTGAAAGGGCTGCTCCTCAAATTCTGGTTGCACTTCAGTCCCACATTCCTGATCTTTGGGCACCATGTGCAGAGGGGGGCAGGCAGGTCTGAAGGCCTACTCATAGGGCTGCTCCTGGGCATGGCCAAGGGTGCCATCAGCCAGTTCAGGCAGCGGGCGGTCGAGGGGGTCGTTCAGCCCGACTGCCTGCCTCTCTTCCGCAGTTACATCCGAGCCAGGGTGTCCCTGGAGATGGAGCACGCAGTGTCCACCGGTACGCTCGCGGCCTTCCGCAAGAGGTTTACAATGGAGGGACTGGAGTTCATCATCACTCCCAGCAACCAAATTTTAATTTGAACCACATGTCTAAAGTTTAATTCGTTAAAGTTTGTCAGTTTTAGTGCCCCCCCCCCCCATCCCTTTCAGCCAGGGGGCACTTGTATAATTTGTGTTTTTGGTGCCCTCAAAAAAAAAACAAGGGGGCACTTGATTGAAAGTTTTTGGATTGTGACCCCCACCCTGCCCCTTTAACCAGGGGGCACTTGATTATTGTTTCTACAAAAATAGTTGAGTTGGGAGTGGCTTAGCCAGTCACATGATGTTCACAAGACTCAATAAAACCTCAGCCAGTTGGGTTCAGGGAGATCCACGATGAGGCAGGTGCATGAACTGGTAATGTATAGTGTGATTGTTAAACCTTTGCTAATAAACCAACTAGTTTTTAATAGCAATGTGTCGCTATGAATTCTTAAACAAAGAACCCATGAAGCAAATACATTGCACACTCCTCTTTCCTTTTGGCCTTTCTACAGCACATTTGGCAATGGTAGCCCACACCATTCCTAAAACGAAAAGCACCTATACGTGTTAACGCTCAGCTCGAGTGCCGCTCTCCAGCAACCGACCAGCAACTACAGAGAGGACGAGAGTGAGTGAAAGACAAAACCCCGCGCAGCAGGACTTTTAAAACTGCCCTTCCGCTCTGGTTGCAGCCTGGCTTTACCTGAAAATCCGAAGCACCAGGAGACCTGGTAAAGCCAAAACCATTTCGAGTTGACGCATAAAATGGTCGCTGGTACAATCACACACATACACGTTCGTGCAGCCTTCAAATACTCTGGAATACATGCGAGATGAAAGGCGAGAAAGAACCACCAGCCCCATCAATGCTTTCCATTGGACAGTCCAACCGCGCCCACCACCCTCCCCAGTCATGAGTGATGCAAACTCCTGGTGGAGGCGATAAAAACCAGCGGACAGATTTAGGCAAAAGCAGGGAATTCCTCGCTAGTTCCCTCAGACAATGATGCGAGTTCCAGGAAAGCTATGATGCATCATGTGACAAATTTGAACTAACCCTCGCCCCCCCACTCCTGCCCACCTATTTGTTTAGGAGTTCAGAACTATGCAGGACCAGAAACGACCACTGCCACCTATCGAGCCAGTCCCAAAGGTTACAGACTACGTACCCCCTTTTACCTCCATTATCCTTCAATGTGCCCAAAAATGTCACCATCAGCCACTTCAAATTCTGTCTCTCAGCATAGGTTATTCTGTACTTTATCAGCCTCTGCTTGAAGTTATATCTTTACTGTATTTTACTGTGTCCAGTTCAAACAACAGTCAGCCTCCACGTCCAAGATTCCTACTGTGCTGGGCATCACTATAGCTTTAATGGGGTCTAATCTTGCTGTTATGTTCTGGAAAGTGGATTCTGACTCAGAGGCAAGAGCGGTGACTGTGAACCAGGCTGAAACTATGGGATTGTTATGTTGCATGCTCAAACAGTGTTCTAAGTCACACTCGTAATCGCTGGTACACTGGCCAGCATCAATTCCGCAACTGTCATCACTGAAACAGATCATTATCTCGTTGCTGTTTGTGGGAACTTGTGCGTAAATTGGCCACCGTGTTTCCTTAATATTGCAGCAGTGACTGCACTTCTAAAGTGCTTAATTGGCTGTGAAGCACTTTCAGATGTGGTGAGGATGTGAAAGGCAGGAGATAAACTTCTTCTTTCAGTGGGGCTAAAGTCAGTTCGACCCATTCCCTAAAATTACTAAATTGGTTTTGACTTGGCGTGGCACTGATTGTTTACTGCAAATTAAGGTCATATCAGAATTTGTAATCAAGTGTAAACACGGTCCAAATGTGACCTAATGCCTATGTTGTTATTTCCATTAGAGCAGTTGGCATTAACATTAGCCCGGCTTAAAGTCAACTGCAAAATCTCCAATACTTCACGCTTTCCCTCTCTGATTCATGCACACATCTCGGGGAACAATGCCTCAAGAATGACCTGCTTGAAGCTTTTTTTATTTTTATATTTTAAATCTTGCTATTTGATAATTAATACTTTAGGTTTATATTCTCCGGAGGGGTGATCTCATTGAAACATAAAACAGAGCTTGACAGGGTAGATGCAGGGAGGATGTTTCCTCTGGCTGAGGAGTCTAGAACCAGGGGTCACAGTCTCAGAATAAGGGGTCGGCCATTTGGGACTGAGATGAGGAGAAATTTCTTCACTCAGAGGTTGGTGAATCTTTGGAATTCTCTACCGCAGAGGGCTGTGGAGGTTCAGTCTTTGAGTAGATTCAAGACAGAGATCGATAGATTTTTGGATATTAAGGGAATCAAGTGATATGGGGATAGTGCAGGAAAGTGGAGTTGAGGTAGAAGATCAGCCATGATCTTATTGAATGGCAGAGCAGACTCAAGGGGCCGAATGGCCTACTCCTGCACATATTTCTTATGTCCTTACATGTAAAGACTGGAGAATGTATAGAGGGTCTAGTTTCAATTTAAGGTGCCCCATGGGAATAAAGTACAAATAATTAAAATAAATGTCTGAAGTGCCAGGAGACATGGATAGTTTTAATATCGAATCATCCCTCTCCATTGTAAGCCATCCATTTGGGTGTCTCTCTTCAGACTGACACAGCGGTCCGACATTCAAAGAAAAATCCAGCCAATCGTGGCCCTTACCAGCACCAGCTCAGATACTGCTGCAAACAAAATCATCAGCTGAGCAGTTCTCTGCAGCGAGAAGATTCGCGAGTGGGTCAGTTGAGGTAGTACAGGATGAGCTTCAGTCTGTGCACAATCAGTCGTTGTAGAGGGACTTTTAATTGCATCTAAAACAGGTCCCATTCTCCATCTCTCACCTCAAACAACATAAATTCCCTCAACACGGACCAGGCCTTCCAGCTGGCCCATTGCCCAGTAACCCCACAGAATAAAACTCTACGCAGTGGGACATTTCCCCCACCCTCAACCTCCACCGACTGTTAAAAAAATGCCCCATCAACAATGAGGCCAACCAGTTCTCACCTTCCCTGTCAATTCACTGTAATCAAAGAGAAATGGCTCAAGAGATCATTTAATCTCATCGCTCCATGGTAATTAAATGTCTTACCTTTTTGGTGTGGTCATAGCAGCTAATAATGCAGCGGCTGTCAAACTCAAAGCCATTGGTGCAGTTATACATTCCCTCAAACACGGCAGGAGGAGGATCACATAGCACAGGGTTACAGCTACCTTCCTCCCAATGTCCTCCTTCCAAACACTGCAGTTTCAGGAACTTTCTGTCGACAAAAATAAATTGTAAATTCATCGAAAATAAAGGTATGAAAGAAAACTCCTACACGTTAGAAAATCATGCACTACTCCAAACAAATTACTTCTATCTCAAGTTTTATATCCAAGCCTGTTATCTCTCCACACATACTACCCAATAGAATTGCTCACTATCGCACACCCAAACCCAATAGAATTGCTCACTATCACACACCCAAACCCAATAGAATTGCTCACTATCACTCACCCAAACCCAATAGAATCGCTCACTATCACACACCCAAACCCAATAGAATTGCTCACTATCTTTTATATTCTATACCTCGAGCTATAATTATTCCATTAACTATTAATGGCCTAATCCACTTGACATCTTGCTTTTAATGTATTGTAAACCTACACTTCCAAATCCCTCTGCTCTTCCACATCACCTGGCCTTCCCCAAAAATGTAACAACTTTTTTATTTAAAAAGCAAAATATACCACCTCACATTTTCTGTTGTTAAATTCCATTTGCCATATTTTTGGCCAGGGGAAACAGCCTCTGAATCAATCTATCCTGTCAAGCCCTGTAAACATTTTATATGCTTTGATAAGATCGCCTCTCATTTTTCGAAAATCTAGCGAATATAGGCCCATTCTACTCAATCTCTCCTCATAGGACAGCCCACCCATCCCAGGAATCAATCCATTGATCCTTTGTTGCACCCCCTTCGAAGGCAAGTATATCCTTCTTTAGGTAAGGAGATTAAAACTCAGTACTCCAAGTGAGGTCTCACCAAAGGCCTATATAATTGTTGAAAGACTTCCTTACTCTTATACTCGAACATCTTTACAATATAGGCGAACATACCATTTGCCTTCCTAATTGTTTGCTGTACAAGCATGTTAACTTTCTGTGATTTGTGCATAGGGATGCCCAAATTCCTCTGAATACCAACATTTACTAGTCTTTCATCTTATAAAAAATATTCTGCTTTTCCATTCTTCCTACCAAAGTGAATCATTTCACACTTCCCCACATTATATGCCATCTGCCACTTAATCGGCCTGTATCCCTTTGCAGCCTCTTTGCGCCCTCCTTATCGCTTACTTTCCCACCCCATCACAGGCAGCCCCTTGAAATTGAGGAAGACTTACTTCCACTCTAAAAGTGAGTTCTCAGTTGACTGAACAGTCCAATGTGGGAATTAAAGTCTCTGTAACAGGTGGGACAGACAGCGGTTGAAGGAAAGGGTGGGTGGGGGGTCGGCAGTCTGGTTTGCCGCACGCTCCTTCCGCTGTCTGCGCTTGTTTTCTGCATGCTCTTGGCGACGAGACTTGAGGTGCCCAGCACCCTCCCGGATGCTCTTCCTCTACTTTGGCGGTCCCAATCCTCCAGCTTACTACGCTTTTGGCAACATTGCAAGCTTCTTTTAATCTAATAATTTAATCTAACTTCTTTAGTTAGCCACAGTTGTACCACTTTTCCATTTGAATTTTTGTTCCTCAAGGGAACGATTATTCATTGAGAATTATGAATTATTTTTCAACTATTTCCATTGCTTAGCCACCATCTTTTAATCTAATTTCCCCATCTACCATAGCTAACTCTCATAACATATCTTCATAATTGACTTTGTTTAAATTTAAGACCATAGTTTTGGACTTAACCACATCATTCTCAAACTCAATATGAAATTCTATTAGATTATAATCATGCTTCCCCAGAGGATTCTTTACTATATTACTAATTAACTCTGTCCTATTGTACAACAGTAGACCTAAAATAGCCTGTTCCCTAGTTGGTTCCTCTACATATTGTTCTAGAAAACTGCCTCAAATGCATTTCATGAACTCATCCTCCAAACTACTTTAGCCAATTTGGTATGCCCAGTCTATATGAAGATTAAAGTTCCCCATGATTATTGCAATATTCTAGTTATATGCTGCTTTAATTTGTTGATTTATACTTTATCCAACGCTATAGCTACTTTTAGGGGGCCTATAAAATACTCCCACCCGTCTTTTCTGTCCTTTGTTATTTCTTAGCTCCACCCATACTGGCTCACTGTATTGCATATTTGTAAGGACTGACAATAAGACTTTTTCATGAAACAGTGTCCCTTTAAGTGATCGCTTGGTCTAACCAAGACATTACTAATTATCACCCCATCAACTTGCTTCTTTCAAAATTTACATTTAAATCTATTCTTCTTTCTAACTGATACATAGAGACTGGTGAGGTTATTTATTATACCAGGACCTTGTTTATATCAGGGTGTCCATCAAATATGTACCTCAGCACGTTTTGATTCTCCAGTTACTGGGAAGATATCGAGCAGTGGCACAATTTGCCCAGTGAAGAACAGTAGGAGGCAAGTCTAAAGGCAAATCAACTTTTGCTTTTCTCAGTCACCTCTGTGATGGCAATGATTTTCCGGTGATGGCCACCTCTGTTTTCACCCTGGAGGGGCGACAATGGCGGCGGTGAGCTCTTCTGGGTGGGCGGTCGGCTTGCAGCGGCCCACCGTGGTTTTTGGGGCTGGTTTTGCAGGGGGCAGAGCAGTACCAGTCGGAAGAGTTGAGCTGGTGTGCAACGCCTGACCCGTAACGCCCCGCAGCGCCCCTTGCTGGGACCGCCTGTGAAAATGGGCGGTCCAATCTAGACCGGCTGCAGTGAGGTAAGTAATGTCAGGTAAGTATGATTATTTTTTCTTTTTTTTTTGCGATTTATGTTGTGGTGGCAAGGGCTATGTATTGGGAATGTTTTTGGTGGGTTTACTTCAGTTTCTTTCCTCCCCAGGCCTCTCTCAGAGCACTCCCGGGCCAGCTATTTAGCTTGGGATTTTCCCATGCTCAGCAGACCTAGCGCCCTAAGAGTGGTGTGCAACGCCTTCCTTAGTGCCCCACTGCACACTCGGGGCCCAGCTGCCCAATTTTGCTGACTGAGGCGCAAACTGTTCCCGGGCGCAAACTTTACCACCCCGCCGCCATTAACGCCCCGAAATCAGCAAAGCCGAGAATCCAGCCCTTATAAAACTTGGTATACGCCGAGAGCTGAATTGTGCAGGTGAAACTAAGGGGCGGCGGTTGAGTGAGAGGAATAATTAAAGACATCTTTTTTTTTAAACCAGCAATCAAAAGCAAACTTCATCTGATTTCACAGCAGCTGCACGATCTATTACACAACAAAATGACAAGCTTATTTTTCGGAATGAGCGAGAGAGCTGGACACATATATACATTGTGCAATCTGCTAAGAATTAAGAGAACCCAAAAGCCAAGAGCAATAATAACCATCCTAAACTCTGATCAACAAATTGGGATAAAATCATAGGCACTGCATAACAACATCATCTCAGTAGAACCAAAGGCAGAAAATCTGCATCGCGTGTGAATTGCTTCTGATTTTACTGTTGTCTTCACTTGGGCATGGGTTTAACTAACTCACTGGACTCACAATAAATGGGTTACCGTTCTATGATCAACATCATTTTTTTCCCCCTATCGCTGCCGTTGCAAATTGCACTGTCCTGAGGGGCATTCCTGTCTCCACACTGGTTTCCCCAGCCAGTAGCATTTGTCGACAAGCCAACAGGAAAGGAATTTTCCCGGATGGGACCGATCATCTTGTTAACTTATTCTCCGCCACCCTCATTCCCAAGACACAGAGATTAGACACAATGGGCTGGGTTTTCCAATCCTTTACGCTCTGGGTTTCACCCCGGAACAGCATGAAAGGAGGCGTTCAGGTCTCCCGCGCCCCTTTGCGATCCTCAGGTCCGGTTTTGTGGCGGCGCAATGCCTCTCGTTGTGACACCAGCAGGAATTAGGACTTGTCCCCGACCATCCACCCGCAATGACCACCTGGCAAATCAGAGCGGTCCAGTCATGCCGGCGGTGGTGAGGACGGTAAAGAACTGTAAAGGTAAGTGCCAGTGTTAATTTTTTTTAGCGATTTGTTTGGCTTGGGCAATATCTCGGGAATGTTTTTGTGTTTTTTTGTTACAGTTCCCCCTCCCCCACCCACCCCCGGCCCCTGCAGGCCTCTCTCGGAGAGCACACAACACAGCTCTTTAGCTCAGGAGTTTCTCACTTTTGCGCCTCGAAACATGAACAACTCCTCCCTTCGCGCTGCGCCCCCTGACGCAGGGCCCAGATGGCGAAAATTCCTTACCAAAATGCAGACTATTCCCGGCTGGTAACTTTCCCGCTTGCCTCCGTTTTCGGCCCGAAAACAGAAAAGCCTAAAATCCAGCCCTGTGAATTTGTGGAAAGTGTCCAAGAATCAAGAGTGTACCTGAGCTTCAGTGAGGCCGAGATTGAATCTGGCCCCCTCTGAAGGGGAAAACTGACACGCTTTTGCTGGAATTACTAGCTACAATGGTGAAAGGCAGCATTCAAAGCCAAAGCCCTTTGAATGAGAATCCAACTATTTTTTGCGAGAAATTTGTGCTATAATAGTCAAGGCCTTGAAGGAGAATCCCAGTGATCTATGGTCCAAGCTGGGGGATCCAGCTTGAATAGGGATCTAGTGTTTCACCGTTAGACCAACACTCATCAGGAGTTCCGCTCTGCTTTGAATGGGAGTTCAACCTTCCAGCACTGGACCTGGTGGCCCAGTTCTCAAGCATTACAGTTAATGTGGCAGTGAATGAGCACTTAAATGCCAAACCTGAAATAACAGGTTATGATTTTCTACTGTGGCCATTGAGTAGATTGCAGAGCATGGACTGCACACGCATAAGGTAGTTATTGTATAATGTCGGAATCTCTTTAGAAACCCTTCCACCGCCAGCTTGGCATCAAGGAAATCCAATAATTTAGAAATATGGCCATTTGCCCCTTTCTAAGAAACCGTGAAACTGAAAATATTAGAAATAGTAGCTATGTGACTCTTGTTCGCCTTCTGATTCCCAATTCAATTTTATGCAAAATGATGTGCAAAAAGATGGATTTTTGGCTTTGCTGATTTCGGGGGACAGTAATGACGGCGGGGCGGTAAAGTTTGCGCCCGGGAATAGTTTGCGCATCAGTCAGCAAAATTGGGCAGCTGGGCCCAGAGTGTGGGGCGGAGCGGTAAGGGAGGCGTTATACACTTCTCTTAGGGCGCTAGGCCGGCTGAACATGCGAAAATCCCGCGCTAAACAGCCGGCCTGGGAGCAGTCTGAGAGAGGCCTGGGGAGAAAAGAAAACTTGAAAAAAATACCCAAAACATTCCCAATCCACAACTCACACCACCACAACATAAATCGCAAAAAAAATATAAAAGAAAAAACAATCACAATTACCTGAGGTCGGTATTACTTACCTCACTGCAACTGGTTTTGGTCGGACAGCCCGTTTTCACGGTGCTCTACGGGTCGGGCGGGAGTTAAAAGCGGAGCCGGTGTCGCAATCAGGGATATTGCACACCGGCTCAACTCTTCCGGACGGTACTGCTCCACGCCCCGCCGAAACCAGCCCCAAAAATCCCGGCCAGGCGCTGGAAGCCGATCGCCTGCCTGGAAGAGCTCAGCGCTGCCATTGCCGCCCCTCTGGGGTGAAATCAGAAGCGCACATCACCGGAAAATCCAACCCATTAAGTATAGGTGAGGTGTGCGGAATTAAAAAGCATGGATTGATGTGTGGGGATGTGCATGTGTGCATGCGGGCACGGACCCACAGTCTATTACAAAACAACCAAAATGTGCAGAGTCATTCTCCTCAATTGCACAACTTCCAAGGTGATGATATTGGCAGTATAATGTAGTTTGTGCAACCCCAAACTCAAAAGCGTAGAGTACTGTACCTCCAGTGATATATTGGCCCATAAATTCCTCTGGGGTCTTCCCGCGGGCAATTGCCTCCTCGCTAGATATTTTTTCCGAATTTACCTGGGTCTAGGAGGCACCCTGATTTCCGGTGGGGAGGCCGCCTTCTCCCGTGCTGCGAAGCGCGTTCCCATGCAGAGGGTCCCGACGCAGAAGATGCAGTCACTACTCAGCCAATCAGGTAAGTAGTTCACAGGTTCCTATTAATAGCACTGAGACTCGTGTATCTACGAGCTCTCAGTGCTATTAATGGGAATAAAAGCAATCACACAAAATAATAAAAAAATAAAAAACAGACCACACATATTTAAAATTAATTTAAATTAAAGTGATTATGTCTTATAAAAATAAAATATCTTTCCGATTTAAAATTTTTAAAAAAAAATTATGGTTAAAAATAAACTTACCGTAGTGGGGAGGGTTTTTAAGAATGAAATGTGTTTTTATAACGTTACTTTAAAATGTTTCTGTGTATTTTTAAACACTTGCGCCTGTAAAAGTAGGCTATACGCCTGCTTTTTGAGGACATGTGCTGGGCAAGATATTTGTAAATATCGGAAATCTTGCCCTGCAAGTACCCTTGCTCCCGTTCTGCGGATGATCTGTCAAGTCAGAAACTTGACAGATCGGAAAAGCCGGTTTTCAGCGCATGCGCATTGTGCGCTGAAAACCGGCTTTTCCGATGCCTTCCCGGGTCCGTAGACACTTCCCAGCTTCTCCAGTCTCTCCACATAAATTGAACTCCCCCCCCCGCCATCCTTGGTTCCATTCGAGTAAATCTCCTCTACACCCTCTCCAAGGCCTTGACATCCTTTCTAAGTGTCATAGCCAGAATGGTACACAATACTCCAGGCTGAGGTCGAACCAGTGTTTTATAAAGATTTAGCATAACTACCTTTCAGTGGAATAGAAATTTCCTCCGATTAAATATCGGGAAGACCGAAGCCATTGTTTTTGGCTCATGCCACAAACTCCATTCCCTTTCCACTGATTCGATCTCTCCCTCCGGCAAATGTCTAAGGCTGACCAAGTGTACTTTTCAACCTTGATGTCATATTTGGTCACCAATTGTGCTTCCTTCCTCATATTCTGTTCTATCACTAAGACTGCCCATTTCCACCTTCATATCGCCCCTCCACCCTTAACTCAACTTATCTGCTGCTGAAACCCTCATCCATTCCTTTATCACCTCTAGACTTGACTATTCCAAAGCACTCCTGGCCAGCCTCCCACATTCTAGCCTCTATAAACTTGAGGTTATCCAAAACTCGGCAGCCCGTGTGCTAACTCAAAGCAAGTCCCGCTCATCTATCACCCCTGTGCTCGCTGACCTACATTGGCTCCCAGTTAAGCAACGCCTTGATTTTAAAATTCTCATCCTTGATTTAAAATTCCTCCATGGCCTCGCCCCTCCCTATCTCTGTAATCTCCTCCAGCCCCACAATCCCCCTAGACCTCTGCGTCCGCCTATTCTGGCCTTTTGAACTTCCCCAATTTTAAATGCTCCACTATTGGTGGTCGTGCCTTCAGCTGCCTGGGCCCTAAGCTCTGGAACTCCCTCCCTATAGCTCTTCGCCTCTCCACATCTGTTTCCTCCTTTAAGATACTCCTTAAAACCTACCTCTTTGACCAAGCTTTTGGTCATCTACTCTAACATTGCCTTATGTGGCTTGGTGTGAAGCACCTTGGGACGTTTTATTACGTTAAAGGCACTATATACATGTAAGTCATTGTTTTGCTCTTTTAACGGTGGGGTACAAATACTCAGACGCAGCACCATATTCTGATGAATGGACCATTGGCGTTTTATCCTGACATCACGGGGGTAGTTTTAACCAAACCTACCGAGTGGGAAACTGTTGGGATCGGGTCAGTCACCCATTTTGACTTTCCATTGATGACAAGAGAGCAAAATTACATGGGGTGTAAAACGGGTGGCCAATCCAATCCAGTCAGCTTCCTGCCGGGCGAGGAGGTTAATACTAACCCCAACATCTCCTATTTACTAGAGCTTAATTTGGTGTTAATGTTAGCAGAGAAACTCAACTTGTGAAGTTCAAACTCTAAATATGAAGGTCTGGAGAAACTTGATGATAGAAGAGACAATGGGGCCGAAATTGCCCTCCACCTGAAACGGGACGCACCTACCGATTTTGAAGGGTTCCCTCTGCCCCAATGCATGGGGCGGACAATCTGCCGAAATTTAGGTCTTCGTGTGTTTTTTTTTGGAGCGGGGCGGAAGTGGTGTCATCATCGGGATGGAAGTGCAGGCAGGTGGGAGTGGCCGTCGTGCTGAGTCATCCGCACCATGCTGATGATGTCAGTGCGACGCAGATGTGCCGCGTTGCGCTGACCTGTCACAATGTCACTCCCCTTCAGTTAAAGGGGAGGGGCCTCTGCGAACTCTGCAGCCACTATAGTGGCAAACACTGGGCCACAAGGGAGGTGATTCGGCCGGGCCAGTGGCCCAGTACCCAAGAGGGGATGCCAGGCTGACCATTGGCGGCCCGGCTGAACCTGCGGCCACCATTGTCGGGCTAACCTGGCAGTCGGCCGACAATTAAAATAAAATGGCGGCTGCGGCAATGCATCCTCCCCTTTAAGGGTTGACCCGCCGCCCAGCCACAAGAAAGTTCCCGCTGGGAAAAGGTGTCGGCGGCACCGACGGCGCTCCTACGGGCAATTTCCGACAATGGGGTTGCCGCTAGTTGGTAAGGGGTTGGCACATGCACGACGCAGCGGGAAAACAGGCGGGGTGGTCCCTCCCGTACACTGTTCCAAAATTAAGGAGGGCAATTTACAAAATGGCAGCCCCTCCGCGCCAACCAAGCGGTGATGTCTTACTGCCCCGTGGCCCTTATAGAAAGGGGCAATTTTGGCCCCAACATATCGCAATGCAACTGAAGAAAGATGATGGAAGTAAAATGGACTGAAAGTAATTAACCCGGGCAAACTGAATAGTGATACCAACTACAGATAATGGAAGGGAGGATTACAGGACAGGGCAATGTGATACTGGTTACAGCTCACAGCACATATTTAATAATTTGTTAGAAAAAGGTGCAGTGCCAGAGGACTGGCAGATAGCTAACGTAATACCTAGATTTAAGAAGGGGGATAGAACATGTTCAGGGAATTATAGATCAGTCAGCTTGACATCCGTGGTCGGAAAAATAATGGAATCCCTATTAAAGGAGAAAATAGAAGAACATCTAGAAACAAAAATATAATACTGAATAGTCAGCATGGATTTCAAAAGATACATTTTTGCTTGACCAACCTCATTGCATTTTTTGAAGAGGTAACAGCGAGAGTAGATGTAATTTATCTAGATTTTCAAAAGGCATCCCATAATAGACTGATGAACAAGGTCAGAGAATGCAGAGTCAGGGAACAAGTAGCAGAATGGATAGCTCGTTGGCTTCAAGGCAAAAAGCAGAGAGGAGGAGTAAAAGGTAGCTATCAACAGTGGCAGAAGATGGGTAGTGGTGTTCCACAAGGATCAGTGCTGGGACCACTGTTGCTCACAATTTATATTAACGATTTAGACATTGGAATCAAAAACACAGTTTCTAAATTTGCAGATGACACCAAATTGGGGGTGAGAGTCAATACTGAGGAGGACTGCAACAAATTACAGGAGGACATTAATAAACTTGCAGAAAGGGCATATAATTGGCAAATGGAGTTCAACACAGATAAATGAGAGATATTACATTTTGGTAGGAAGAATAGCGGGGGGTCACTTATTATTTGGAGGAACAAAGGGATCTTGAGTACAAATACATCAATCACTAAAAGTTGCGACACAGATTAGCAAGACCATAGAAAAAGCACACCAAGCACGAGGGTTTATTTCTAGAGGGATAGAATTGAAAAGTAGGGAAGTTTTGCTAAACCTATATCAAGCCTTGGTTAGACACACTTAGAGTTCTGCATACAGTTCTGGTCACCATATTATAAAAAGGATATAGAGGCACTGGAGAGGTTGCAGAGAATATTTACAAGGATGATACCAGAAATGCGAGGGTATACATATCAGGAAAGGATGAACAAACTGGGTCTCTTTTCTCTTGAAAAAAGGCTGAGGGGTGATCTAATAGAGGTCTTTAAAAAAATGAAAGGTTTTGATACAGTGGATACGGGGAGAGTGTTTCCTCTTGTGGGGAAGAGCATAACTAGAGGCCATCAATATAAGATAGTCATAAGAAATCCAATAGGGAATTCAGAAGAAACTTCTTTACCCAAAGAGTGGTGAAAATGTGGAACTCACTACCACAGAAAGTGGTTGAAGCAAATAGTATCGATGCATTTAAGGGTGGGCTAGACAAGCATATGAGGGAGAAGGGAATAGAGGGTTATGCTGATAGATTTAGATGAGAAGAGATGGGAGGAAGCTCAAGTGGAGCATAAATGCCAGCATGGACTGGTTGGGCCGAATGGCCTGTTTCTGCGTCTTATACCCTATGTAATCCTATGTTACAGGAGAGAGAATTACAGTACAGGGCAGTGTGATACCGATTACAGTGAGTGGGAGAGAAGATTGTAGTACAGGGCAGTGTGATACCAATTAAGGAAATCGGCACAGAGAAGACGTCATAGTTTTAGCCGAGCTGAAGACATGGCAACGGGGGCGGGGGCCTTTTGGCCCGGGATAGGAGCAGCATCGGCGAGGGGGGGTGTCATGTATTCAACCAGCATTGTAACCCATGTATAATCTGACCTAAGTTGTACACTGTGAGAACAATGACCATGAGGTGGTGAACTTGTGGGAGACACTCCTAACCTAGACCTTCAGGTACAAAAGGGGAAGTTCCA
Source organism: Pristiophorus japonicus (assembly GCF_044704955.1). Classification (NCBI taxonomy): domain Eukaryota; kingdom Metazoa; phylum Chordata; class Chondrichthyes; family Pristiophoridae; genus Pristiophorus; species Pristiophorus japonicus. Next base: position 131,457,131 of record NC_091984.1, read on the forward strand.
CCTTCATCACTTGAGTGCCATGAAATAAAGGACAGGTCACAGACTGGCCTTCTCTCAAGCATGGGCCTCGTGTGCATTTATACTGTATAGTAAGGACGTATCAATGGCGACAAGAAACTGGGATTTAAACCACGCGAGCATGGCCACTGGCAGAACAGACGAGAGGTACTGTGTTAAGAAATTGTTGGGGCAGAGATTCAACATTGTTAAAGCAGCACACAGTTCTCCAGGCAGACAAGGGCAGTCGGGCATGCCCCAACATGTAGTCGAACCCAGAGGGGGAGTTCGACAGAGACAATGGCAAGCTGAACAGCGATTCACGCCATTGCAAGGGACAATGCGGCCAGTAATGGGGCCATCAACACCTGTTAATGGCGCACTCAAGGGCAATAACGGGGCAGTCAGGGACGATCGACTGGCAAGGGACCTTTTGTTTCAAACAACAGCTCATATGCTGGAGGCGTGGAGGCACACACTCAGCCGGAATTTGCAGAGGTGAGCAAAATACCTGCAGAAATTGCAGAAATGAATACTGGGGGAAATCGCTGGAAGCTGAAGTTCAGCGAGTTCATGTGGAGCACGTATACAGTTCATACATCAGGACGCCACCGATAATGATGAAAGTGCTCCTCAATGGCATCCCAGTATCAATGGAGTTAGACACGGGTGCCAGCCAGTCCCTGATGGGTATCAAACAGTTCGAAAAGTTGTGGGCGTCCAAGGCCAGGAGGCCAAAACTATCGGCGATTGACACACAGCTACGGACTTACACAAAGCAGATCATTCCAGTGCTCGGCAGCGCCACGGTAGTCGTGACCCGCAAAGATTCGGAGAACAGGTTGCCACTCTGGATTGTCCCAGGGGACGGTCCAGCACTACTGGGGAGGAGTTGGCTTGCTGTCATGAACTGGAAATGGGGCGATGTCAATGCAATTTCCTCTGTGGAGCGAGTATCATGCTCACAGATTCTGGACAAATTTGACTCATTATTTCAACCCGGCATTGGCACTTTCATGGGGGCCAAGGTAGTGATTCACATAAACCCGAACGCCAGGCCAGTACACCACAAGGCCAGAGCGGTGCTGTACGTGATGCGGGAAAAGATAGAAGGCGAATTGGACCGCCTGCTGAGGGAAGGCATCATCTCGCCAGTCGAATTCAGTGACTGGGCGAGTCCGATTGTGCCGGTGCTCAAGGCAGATGGGTCGGTCAGGATATGTGGTGATTACACGGCCACCATCAATCGGGTGTCACTCCATTCCACTCCACTCCACTTCTGAGAGCGGAGGACCTCTTTGCGACACTATCCGGTGGCAAACTTTTTTCAAAATTGGACCTGACCTCAGCTTACATGACCCAGGAGCTGGCGAGTGAGTCAAAGAAGCTGACCACCATCACGACACACAAGGGGTTGTTTGAGTACAACAGATGTCCGTTCGGGATTCGCTCGGCCACCGCGATCTTCCAACGAAATATGGAAAGCCTCCTCAAGTCCATTCCAGGGACGGTGGTTTTTCAGGACGACATCCTCATTACGGGTTACGGTACTGAAGAACACCTCCACAACCTGGAGGAGGTGCTACGCAGACTAGACCGGGTAGGGCTGCGACTGAAAAAGGCGAAGTGTGTCTTCCTAGCTCCAGAGGTAGAATTTCTGGGGATGAAGGTAGCAGCAGACGGGATCAGCCCGACTGCGTCCAAGACTGAAGCGATCCAGAGAGCACCCAGACCCCGTAACACGACGGAGCTGCGTTCATTCCTGGGGCTCCTGAACTATTTTGGTAACTTTCTTCCCAAACTGAGCTAGAGCCGCTACACGTGTTCCTACGCAAAGGTCGCGAATGGGTCTGGGGGGACAGACAGGAAAGGGCTTTTAATAGAGCACGCAATTTGTTATGTTCCAACAATCTGTTAACGCTATATGACCCATGTAAGAAACTTGTGTTAACGTGCGATGCATCGTCCTATGGTGTCGGGTGTGTGTTGCAGCATGTCAATGCCAAGGGTCAGTTACAGCTGGTAGCTTATGCCTCCAGAAGTCTGTCCCAGGGAGAAAGGGCTATGGGATGGTAGAAAAGGAGGCGCTCGCATGTGTATATGCGGTAAAGAAAATGCACCAGTACCTGTTTGGCAGGAAATTTGAGCTGGAGACAGATCACAAACCCCTAACGTCCCTTTTGGCCGACAACAAGGCCATAAATGCAAACGCATCGGCCCGCATACAGAGGTGGGCACTCACGTTAGCCGCCTATGACTACACAATTCGGCACAGACCGGGCACCGAAAACTGCGCCGATGCACTCAGCAGGCTCCCACTAGCCACCACTGAGGGGGCTACCGAGCATGCTGCTGAGATTGTCATGGCTGTTGAAGCTTTCGGAAGCGAAGGCTCACCCATGACAACCCGTCAGATTAAAGTCTGGACAAATAGAGACCCGCTATTGTCTCTAGTCAAGAAATGTGTCCTGAATGGGGACTGGGCAGCCACGTACAGGGCATGCCCTGAGAAATTTAAAACATTTCACAGGCGCAAGGATGAACTCTCGATTCAGGCCGATTACCTACTGTGGGGAAACCGCGTAGTCATGCCCCAGATGGGCAGAGAGGTGTTCATCAGAGAACTCCATAATGGGCACCCGGGCATTGTCACGATGAAGGCAATTGCCAGGTCACACGTTTGGTGGCTAGGGATAGATGCAGATTTGGAACTTTGTGTTCGCAGGTGCAATACGTATGCCCAGCTGGGCAATGCGCCCAGGGAAGCACCCCCTTAGCCCCTGGCCATGGCCCGCCAAGCCTTGGTCACGCATCCATGTGGACTACGCAGGTCCTTTGGTTTTTGGTTGTAGTAGACGCCTACTCCAAATGGATCGAGTGTGACATTTTAAATTCAAGCACATCCTCTACCACGGTAGAAAGTCTACGGGCAATGTTCGCCGCCCACGGTCTACCGGACATCTTGGTCAGCGACAATGGCCCGTGCTTCACAAGCACTGAATTCCAGGACTTCATGGCAGGCAATGGAACTAACCATGTTAGAACGGCAGCGTTCAATCCGGCCTCAAACAGCCAGGCAGAACGAGCAGTGCAGATAATCAAACAGGGGATGCTCAGAATCCAAGGGGGTTCCCTACAATACCGCTTATCACGCCTCCTGTTGGCCTACAGATCCCGACCATACTCGCTCACAGGGGTTCCACCCGCAGAGCTGCTAATGAAAAGGATGCTCAAAACCCGGTTATCCCTTATACACCCCACCATGAAAGAAATTGTCGAGAGCAGGCGCCAGTCACAATATCACTACCATGACAGGAATGCGAGGGCGCGATGTATTGATGTAAATGATCCTGTTTTTGTCCTCAACTACGCTGCAGGGCCCAAATGTCTCGCAGACACTGTGGTTGCCAAAGAGGGAAATAGGATTCTGGTAGTTAAACTTACCAATGGACAAATCTGCCGCAAACATGTGTATCAAACAAAAAGGAGGTTCAGCAACCCCATAGAAGAAGCAGAGGAAGAACACGATATAGAGTTCACTCCACCACAGGTGACCGAACACCGGAACCAAAGGGAGGAAAGCCCAATCACTGTGGGCAGTCTGGATAGGCCTGAGGCACTGCAAACAGCAGACACTCAGGCCAGCGCCCAACAACTGGAGCCCCAACTCAGGCGCTCTACAAGAGAGTGTAAACCACCAGAGAGACTCAACCTGTGATCCCAATAAGACTTTGGGGGGGGAGATGATGTCATGTATTCAACCAGCATTGTAACCCATGTATAATCTGACCTAAGTTGTACACTGTGAGAACAATGACCACTAGGTGATGAACTTGTGGGAGACACTCATGACCTAGTCCTTCAGATATTAAAGGGGAAGCTCCACCCACTTCCATCACTTGAGTGCTATGACATAAAGGACAGGTCACAGACTGATCTTCTCTCAAGCATGGGCCATGTGTGCATTTATACTGTATAATAAGGACGTATCGGGCGGGGGGGGGTTCCTTTCGGACCGGGATAGGAGCAGCACCGGTGGGGAGGTGGGCTTTCGGCCCGGGATAGCAGCGGCATCGATTTTCCGTTTCCAGCCCAGCCTCAGCCCTTGGTCAGTTTCCGTTCCCGGCCTCAGCCCTTCAGAGCGTCCCTCATTACTCTGGCAGCATCAGTTTTTGGCACAGGCCTTAAGCTCCATCCAGAGAGCTTAAAGCCAATGTGCGCCGTGCCAAATTCAATGTTAATTCCGGCGAAACTCTGAACTTTTTTTTCTGGCGCAGTCGGGCCACAAAAAAAATATCCCATACCTCTTCAACTGCACCAAAAATCGCCCATGTGGAAAATCGAGGCCTTTGCATGAGTGAAGGCTTGCATGCTCCTGGGTTGGGAATGCAACACCCTATAATGACCCTTCTACAACAGTTCCACCAAGCATAATGTAGATGTGGTGCATTGACCAGCACAAGTAGCAACAGAGGAGGCACTGCATGTGTGCACACACACAAAAACATGCACTGACATGGGCATTTAACCGAGTAAAACATCTCAAGGCACTTAACAGGAGCGATATCAATAAAAAAACATTTTTTGACACCAGGCCACAGAAGGAGATATTGGGACAGATGACCAAAAGCTCGATCATAGAGGTAGGTTTTACGGAGCATCTTAAAGGAGGAGAGAGAGATAGTGGGGCACAAAGGTTTAGGGAGGGAATCCCAGAGCTTAGGGTCAAGGCAGCTGAATGGTGGAGCGATGAAAACTGGGGATGCGCAAGAGGCCAGAATTGGAGGAGTGCGGATATCTCGGAGGCTTGTCGGACTGGAGGACACTATAGAGATAGGGAGGGGCAAGGTCAAGAAAGGGTTTGAAAACAAGGATGATAATTTTAAAATTGAGGCATTGTCGGAGCGGGAGCCAATGTAGGTCAGTGAGCATAGGGGTGATGGGTGAGCAGGACTTGGAGTGAGTTAAGATACGGGCGGCAGAGTTTTGGATGAGCTCAAGTTTATGGAGGGTGGAAGTTGGGAGGATGGCCATGTGTGCATTGGAATAATCCAGTCTAGAGGTAACAAAGGCATGGATGAGGGTTCCAGCAGCAGATGAGCTGAGGCAGGGTCGGACTCGAGCGATGTTATGGAAATGAAAGTAGGCAGTCATGGTGTTGTAGCGGATATGTGGTCGGAAACTCATCTTGGGGTCAAACACAACACCAAGATTGCAAACAGACTTGCTCAACTTAGGACAGTAACCAGGGATAGAAATGGTGTTCAGGGAGTTGGTGGAGATATTAAGATAGGGTTGGTCAAAGATGTCGGTTTTAAGGAGCATCTCAAAGGAGGAGCGAGAGATAGAGAGGTGGAGAGGTTTGGGAAGGGCAGTTCAGACCTTCAGGCCTCTACCAACCTTCAGTCAGTGTGTTCCAGAGCCCACCACCCTCTGAATGAAAAAAATTCTCCTCAAATCCCCTCTAATCCTCCTGCCAATTACTTTAAAACCATGGCCCCTGGTTATGGAACCCATCCGCTAAGGGGAAATAGGTGCTTCCTATCCACTAACAGTGCCAGTGGCTCTGCTACCAAGGACAATCCTTGGTACCTCCAGAGGACAACCCTTGGTAACTTCCAGAGAACAATCCTTGGTATCTCCAGAGGACATCCCTTGGTACCTCCAGAGGACATCCCTTGCTATCTCCAGAGGACATCCCTTGCTACCTCCAGAGGACATCACTTGGTACCTCCAGAGAACACCTCTTGGTACCGTCCAAAGGACAATCCTTGATGCCTCCAGAGAACATCCCTTGGTACCTCCAGTTGCAGCAGCACTATCCAATTTACAGTAGGATCTCCATTTTAGAATAAGCATATTATCCTACTTACTTTCTGGAGTTCTTGTCGTTATCGCTGTGGACATAATAGCCGGGGATGCATTTGTATCTGCAGGCAGAGCCGACATCATGAGCTCCTTGTTGGCACCTTGGCACCAGCAGCTTGGCATTGGCCACCGGCGGTGGCATGGGGCACTCCACCTTGCAGTAGGCATCGGGGAACGACCACAGGCCGTCTTCCATACACATCAGGGAGTGGTTTTCTCCTAAAGACAAAAGCCAGGAATAAAGCAGCGGTTTCTCCGTGTTCTTTACTCTGTCTGACAGCGTAATGTTCTTTGTGACAACTGTGACAGCTTCAAGCATCAGAATTACGCGCGTCCATTAAAGACGTGATGAATGCCAATGGTGATGTTTAAAATACACTCAGAGTTTTATTTTAGGTATAAATTGTTGGCAACTCTGAGCAATTTAAAAGGTTATGACAACATCATATTTTACAAACGTTAAGCCCTCGAAACACAAAGAATTCCAAATTTGAACCACATGTTCGGAAAGTTCCCAGTATTATTTAATTGATCAATCAGAGGACGATCCTGATGAACGGTGACATTGTTTTGAGCAGTGGTTTGGCACAATCTGACTCTTGAACAATCTCCCAACTGAGTTAACACAGCCGCTGCCGAATCATCTCACAAGTCACATCAGTTGAGCACAGCTCTGTATTAAAAGTACATTTTGCTGCTGAGAGACGCACATGATCGCTACGTGTACAGGTGACTGCCATTCAGAGTGTGTGTGTATGCAACGCACTGCAGGACCTCGCTGCGGAGCCTTAACTGCACCGGTTAAATCATCGCCTCCCGTTCAGACGACGTGGTTTGACAAACGGAGATCCTCACTCCCAACAGTGAGCCTGTAAATCGGACTCTCACAGGAAAGGGCTGTGCTGTTATCCTGGGGGACATGGTCTGACGATGGAGGATCGCACTCCGACTCAGAGCTTTAGTATTTTAGCAGTGGAGTACCGCATCTTATACAGGGAGTGAGCACGTCCAACAATGAAGTACCGCACCCTACACAGAGAGTGGGCATTTCCAACAATGGATTACTGCAACAACAACTTGTATTTATATAGCGCCTTTAACGTAGTAAAACATCCCAAGGCGCTTCACAGGAGTGTTATAAGACAAAAATTTGACACTGAGCCACATAAGAGATTACGGTAGATGAGAGGTGGGTTTTTAAATGCGTCTTAAAAGAGGAAAGAGAGGTAAAGAGAAGTAGAGAGGCGGAGAGGTTTAGGGAGGGAGTTCCAGAGCTTGGGGCCCAGGCAACTGAAGGCACGGCCACCAATGGTTGAGCGACTGTAATCAGGGATGCTCATGAGGACAGAATTGAGGAGTGCAGACATCTCGGAGGGTTGTGGGGCTGGAGGAGATTACAGAGATAGGGAGAGGCAAGGCCATGGAGGTATTTGTAAACAAGTATGAGAATTTTCGAATCGAGGTGTTGCATAACCGGGAGCCAATGTAGGTCAGCGAGTACAGGGGTAATGGGTGAGCGGGATTTGATGCGAGTTAGGACATGGGCTGCCGAGTTTTGGATTACCTCAAGTTTACGTAGGGTAGAATGTGGGAGGCCAGCCAGGAGTGCATTGGAGTAGTCAAGTCTAGAGGTAACAAAGGCATGGATGAGGGTTTCAGCAGCAGATGAGCTAAGGCAGGAGCGGAGATGAGCGATGTTATGGAGTTGGAAACAGGCGGTTTTAGCTATGCCGCGGATATGTGATCTGAAGCTCATTTCAGGGCCAAATATAACACCAAGGTTGCGAACAGTCTGGTTCAGCCGCAGACAGATGTTAGGGAGAGGGTTGGAGTCAATGGCTCGGGAACGGAGTTTGTGGTGGGGACCGAAAACAATGGCTTTGGTTTTCCCAATATTTAATTGGAGGACATTTCTGCTCATCCAGAACTGGATGTCGGACAAGTAATCTGACACTTTAGAAACCGTGAAAGGGTCGAGAGAAGTGGTGGTGAGGTAGAGCTGGGTGTTACCAGTGTACACATGGAAACTGCCGCTGTGTTTTCAGATGATGTCGCCAAAGGGCAGCATATAGATGAGAAATAAGAGAGGGCCAAGGATAGATCCTTGGGAGATACCAGAGGTAACGATGTGGGAGCGGGAAGAGAAGCCATTGCAGGTGATTCTCTGTCTACGATTAGATAGATAAGAATGGAACCAGACGAGTGCAGTCCCACCCAGCTGGACGATGGTGGAAAGGCGTTGGAGGAGGATGGAGTGTCAAAGGCTGCAGACAGGTCGAGAAGGACGAGGAGGGAACTTTACCTTTGTCACAATCACAAAGGATGTAATTTGTGACTTTGATGAGAGTCGTTTCGGTAGAGTTGCAGGGCGGAACCCAGATTGAAGGGATTCAAACATGGAGTTCTGGGAAAGATGGGCATGGATTTGGGAGGCGACAACACGTTCAAGGACTTTGGAGAGGAATGGGAGGTTGGAGAAGGGTGGTAGCTTGCAAGCACAGTGGGGTCGAGTTGTTTTTTGAGGCGAGGGTGAGGATGGCAGATTTGAGGGACAGGGGGGACAGTACCTAAGGACAGAGAACCATTAACAATGTCGGCTAACATGGGAGCTAGAAAAGGAAGTTGGGTTGTCAGCAGTTTGGTGGGAATAGGGTCAAGAGAGCAGGAAATGGGACTCATGGACAAGATGAGCATGGGGAGGTCAAGAGGGGTGATCAGAGAGAAACTGGAGAAAGATGCGAGCTCAGGGCTAGGGCAAGGGGGATCCTCAGAGGAAATTTGGCCTGGTGGGCTGGGGAAGGAAGGGAAGTGGCAGAGGCAGCTGATTGGATGGTCTCAATCTTTCTGACAAAGAAGTCCATGAGCTTCTCACACTTATTGAAGGTGAGTGTGGTGGGGACAGGGGAGTGAGGTTTAACGGGACGGTTAGCAGTACAGAATAGTAGCCGGGAGTTATCTTTGAATTCCAGCATGATTCTGGAATAGTGAGCAGTTTTGGCAGACAAGATTAGGACCCGATAATGTTTTATTTGGTCCAGCCAGATCTGGTGGTGAATGGCTAAACCGTTGTCCGCCATATCCATTCAAGTCTACGCCCCTTGGACTTGAGGGACCGAAGATGAGGACTGTATCGGGGGAACGGCCAGGGTGAGAGAGAGTAATGGTTTTAATAGGGACTAGGGCATCAAAGGTTGTGGTGAGGATGTGGTTGAGCAGATCAGTGGCTGCAGAAATGTCATGGTGAATTCATAAGTGCAGTTGTAAGAGAGTTTGGAGAGAGCTTTTTCCAGGGGCGAACGCAGAAGGAAGTAGGGTTGGGTTGGGGAAGGTAGATGTGGTTGGAGAGCGATATGAGGAAGTGGTCAGAGATGGCCTTATCTGCAAGTGACACGATGGGAATAGTGAATCCAGAAGAGATGGCAAGGTCAAGGGGGTGGTCGTGAATATGGGTTAGGGAGTTCACACGGAGGGAGAGATTCAGAGAGGCTAGTGAACTCAGAGGAGAGAGCGCATGATGAATTGAGATGGAGATTGAAATCACTGAAGATGAGAAGTCGCTGGGTGCAGAGGCTGAGGGAGGAAAGCGGTGAAGATATTTCAGTGATAACATTTTGATCGTATTTGGGCGGGCGGAAGAGATTGAGAATTTTAAATGAGAGGTGAGAGGGGTGGAATAAGGTGAGATGCTCAAAGGAGGAGAAAGTGCTGGAGGAGTAGAGGAACAGACCAAGGTGTGATTTGCTGATGAGAGTCACACCGTCACCACGGCGGTCTGAGCGGGGCAAGAGGTGGAAGGTTAGCCAGACAGGGAGGCTTCATTTAAGGATAAGGTGCCATCGCCCCTCAGCCGCATCCTATATGGAGAGTCAGCAATTCCAGCAGTGGGGAAAACGTCTGCTCATTCAGAACTGGATGTCGGACACACAGCATGACAATTTGGAGACCGTGGAGGGGTCAAGAGAAGTGATGGTGAGATAGAGCTGCGTGTCATCAGCGTACATGTGGAAACTCATGCTGTGTTTCAGAAGATGTCACCAAGGAGCAGCACATAGATGAGAAATAGGAAGGGGCCAAGATAATGATGTAGGGGCGAGAAGAGAAGCCATTGCAGGTGACAAGGGCAACTAGGGATGGTCAATAAATGTCAGCCTTGCCAGCGATATCCACATCCTGAGAATGAATAAATGAAAACAAAATGTATTTTAAACCCATGCCACCAAAGGAGTTGGGTACTGCAGAGCCAAAGGCCAAGTAGAGAGAGTTCAGCATAGAAAACCGGGAGGAGGAATCTGGTAAATCCCAGCTTAATGCAAGTGTTGCATATGTGTTTGCTAAATGTCAGTAATATAAATGTTACATTCATTGCAGTGACTTCCTGTAAATAACACAGTTTTATTGTCGGTTGATGTACATCTGTCCTTCATCATGACCTTGGACCAACACTAGTTACGCCACAGCTAGAGTACTGCGTGCAGTTCTGGTCACTGCTTTACAGGAGAGATGTGATTGCACTAGAAAGGGTGCAGAGGAGATTTACGAGAATGTTACCAGGACTGGAAAACTTTAGCTATGAGGAAAGATTGGATAGGCTGTCATTGGGAAAATGTTGGAGTCCATTATTAAAGAAGCAGTTACAGGACATTTGGAAAAGCAAAATTCGGTCGGGCAGAGTCAGCATGGATTTATGAAGGGGAAGTTAAGCTTGCACAGATGTTAGGCTAACTGGTCTATAGTTTCCTGCTTTTTGTCTGTCTCCTTTTTTAAACAGGGGCGTTACATTTGCAGTTTTCCAATGCTGCGACCTGCCCAGAATCCAGGGAATTTTGGTAAATTACAACCAATGCATCCACAATCCCTGCCGTTACTTCTATGCCTTCGTCGACAGGATCCTCTTTGAGTGTAGTTATTCAGCCATCTTTCAAAGACAATCAAACGATGACACAGCTTATATTTTTATAGTAGTTAAGCTCTTAATTGCGGTAGAAAATAACAAATAATTGTCAACTCCTATAGCAAACTAAATGATGAGTTTCTATGTTATTTATTCTTTGAGGATGTAACGGAAAGGGTGAATAAAGGGGAACCAGTGGATATGGTGTATTTGGATTTCCAAAAGGCATTTGACAAGGTGCCACATAAAAGGTAACTGCACAAGATAAAAGTTCATGGGATTAGGGGTAATATATTAGCATGGATAGAGGATTGGCTAACAAACAGAAAATAGAGTGTAGGGATAAATGGTTCATTCTCGGGTTGGCAATCAGTAACGAGTGGGCTGCCGCAGGGATCAGTGCTGGGGCCCTAACTATTTACAATCTATATTAACGACTTGGAGGAAGGGATCGAGTGTAATGTAGCCAAGTTTGCTGATGATACAAAGATGGGAGGAAAAGCAATGTGTGAGGAGGACACAAAATCTGCAAAAGGACATAGACAGGCTAAGTGAGTGCGCAAAAATTTGACAGATGGAGTATAATATTGGAAAGTGTGAGGTCATGCACTTTGGCAGAAAAAAAATCAAAGAGCAAGTTATTATTTAAATGGAGAAAGATTACAAAGTGCTACAGTACAGCGGGACCTGGGGGTACTTGTGCATGAAATACAAAAGGTTAGTATGCAGGTACAGCAAGCGATCAGGAAGGCCAATGGAATCTTGGCCTTTATTGCAAAGGGGATGGAGTATAAAAACAGGGAAGTCTTGCTACAGCTATACAAGGTATTGGTGAGGCCACCTGGAATACTGCATGCAGTTTTAGTTTTGATATTTAAGAAAATATATACTTGCTTTGGAGGCAGTTCAGAGAAGGTCCACGAGGTTGATTCCAGAGATGAGGGGGTTGACTTATGAGGAAGGGTTGAGTAGGTTGGGCCTCTACTCAATGGAATGAGAGGTGATCTTGTCGAAACGTATAAAATTATGAGAGGGCTTGACAAGGTGGATGCAGAGAGAATGTTTCCACTGATAGGGGAGACTAGAACTAGAGGGCATAATCTTAGAATAAGGGGCCGTCCATTTAAAACTGAGACGAGGAGAAATTTCTTCTCTGAGGTTGTGAATATGTGGAATTCACTGCCTCAGAGAACTGTGGAAGCTGGGACATTGAATTAAGACAGAAATAGACAGTTTCTTAAATGATGAGGGAATAAGGGGTTATGGAGAGTGGGCATGGAAGTGGACCTGTGTCCATGATTGGATCAGCCATGATCGTATTAAATGGCAAAGCAGGGTCGAGGGGCCTTATGGCCTACTTCTGCTCCTAATTCTTATGTTCTTATGAACTAATCTAAAACAAAGGTTGTCTGTTCATTACCTCAAGCATGAAACATACCTAGATAACAGGGCAAGTAAAAACTCTCTGCTCTATGGAGAACAATCCCAGCTTCTTTAGTCTCTTCACATAACTGAAGTCCCTCATCTTTGGTATAATTTTGGTAAGCTGCATCAGCTGTGACTCAGTGGGTAGTGCTCTCGCCTCTGAGTCAGAAGTTGGTGGGTTCAAGTCCCACTCCAGGAACTTGAGCACATAAATCTAGGCTGCCACTCCAGTGCAGTGCTGAGGGAGTGCTGCACTGTCGAGGTACCGTCTTTCAGATTAGATGTTAAATTGAGGCCCCGCCTGCTCTCTCAAGTGGATGTAAAAAATCCAATGGCAGTATTTCAAAAAAGAGCAGGGGAGTTATCCCCGGTGTTGTGGCCAATATTTATCCCTCAATCAACATAACAAAAAACCAGATTATCTGGTCATTGCTGTTTGTGGGAGCTTGCTTGTGCAAAAATTGACTGTCATGTATCCTACATTACAGCTTGATTACACTCCCAAAAAGTACTTAATTGGCTTTAAAACGCTTTGGGATGTCCGGTGGTTTTGAAAGGTGCTATATAAATCCAAGTCTTGGTTTTAAACCTTCTCCAACCACATGACATTTTTTCCTGAAGTGTGATGCCCAGAACTGAACACAATGCTCCAGCTGAGGGCAAACCAGTGATTTATAAAGGTTTAACATAACGTTCTTGGCTTAGTTAGGACTTCTTCATAAGATCCATCATGTTGATTATGAATTCAAATAATTCACATCAATGCTCTTCCATTCACATCAAACTGTCTCCAGTCAAAAAAATCAGATGGAAATTGGCTGCATGTGTTATCATCATAGGCAGTCCCTTGAATCGAGGATGACTTGCTTCCACATTAAAAAGTTCACAGGTATTTCAATGATGGACCTAAAATTCCAGGTCCGAACTAAATCTTGAAGGGTGGAAGATGCCTGTGCGTGGATTTTTTTTAACGTGTGGTGACCGTTGCAAACCAGCCACCACACAGGCTTGACAGAGCTAGGTCTTGGACAAGTAGCAAGGATTAACCAAGGCGACTGGAGACCTGCTCTGCTGCACGGACCTGGTGCGCACACATATCGCAAGTGTACTGAGTGTCTGATCATTCTCAGTCAGTAACATAGAAACATAGAAAACAGGTGCAGGAGTAGGTCATTTGGCCTTTCGATCCTGCACCACCGTTCAATATGATCATGGCTGATCATGCATCTTCAGGACCCCATTCCTGCTTTCTCTCCATACCCCTTGAACCCTTTAGGCGTAAGGGCCACATCTAACTCCCCTTTGAATATATCTAACGAACTGGCCTCAACAACTTTCTGTGGTAGAGAATTCCACAGGTTTACAATTCTCTGAGTGAAGGAGTTTCTCCTCATCTCGGCTTACCCCTTATCCTTACCCAGTACAGTTGGACAAAGCCACATCCTAAGCTGCAGTACCAGTGGGGTAGACCATGCGTGAGCAGCAAAGTCTGCCTGTCAACAACCTCTTCCAAGGGCGTGTGAAGCTGTAATGAAAGTAGAGGCGGTATGGCACTGTCATGGTTATGTTACTGGACTCGTAATCTAGAGGCCTGGGCTAATAATCCAGAGATCTAATCCCACCAGTTTCAGAACTTGAATTCAGTTAAAAATATCTGGAAATAAAAGACTGGTATCATTAAAAGTTGTCGTTTTATCAAGAGCCGAACCAGTTCACTACTCATCTTGGGGAAGGAAGCCTGCTGTCCTTATCCGGTCTGGCCGATATCTGACTCCAATCCCACACCAATGTGGCTGACTCTTAACTGCGCTATAAATTGGCCCAGCCACTTAGTTATCTCAAACCTCTACAAAGAATTGCAGCAGATCAAGAAGGTGGTTCACCACAACCTTCATAGGATAATTGGGATGGGCAATAAATGCCAGCATCCCGAGAATTTAATTTTTTTCATTCTAGGTTAACATTTGAGACCAGTAAGCTTTGTCAGAAGTGCCGTCTTTTGGTTGAAATGTTAAATCAAGATCCCGTCTGCCATTCTGAAGTGGGTGCTTAAGATCTATATCCGATAAGAACGAGGAGCTCTTCCGGTGTCCTGGCCTATATGTATACCTCAAGCAACACTAGCAAAATAGAATGACTACTTTTATGTCATTTTATGCCATTTGTGAGATTTTGCTATGTGCAAATTGGCTGCTCCATTTCATAGAATCATAGAAATTAATTTCGGCCCATCGTGTCAGCGTTGGCCAACAAAGAGCTATCCAGCCTAATTACACTTTCCAGCTCTTGGTCCATAGCTCTGTAGGTTACGGCACTTCAAGTGCACATCCAAGTACTTTTTAAATGTGATGAGGGTTTCTGCCTCTACCACCCTTTCAGGCAGTGAGTTCCAGACACGCAACGCCCTCTGGGTGAAGAAATTTCCCCTCAAATCCCCTCTAAACCTCCTACCAATTACTTTAAATCTATCCCCCTGATTGTTGACAGTGACTACACTTCAAAAGCAGTTAATTTTCTGTGAAGCACTTTCAAACAACCTGAAGATGTGAGAGGTATGATGTAAACGCAAGTTCTCTTCTCCCTGTCCCAATCCCCTGCACATCTTCTGCCATAAAACTCTTCCCTTGACTTGCTTTTCATTCGCCATGAAGTGTTAGTTATGCCTTAAATTTGTTCTACTTCTCCACACCACCACAGAAACATGCACAGATCCCAAATGCAACCACATAGTATAATGTGGAATTATATCAGGTCAGACAGGGTCCCAAGATCTAATTTGCATCTTACTTAAATCGAAAATAAAAACATTAATAACAATTACACTTCTGTAGTACTCAAGTACAGCAAGAAGCCTCACAGCACTTCTGGATGACTAGGATGATATAAAGTGAACCAGATAGTCTGTGATCTTTATTTGATCCAGCAAGTCCAATGTTCCTAATAATACTGCTTTGGATGGGAGCAAAAAAAACGTTGTACTGTCCCATACATGCAAATCTGGAAAACTCACAAAAACTTGTGAACTTCAAAAAAGCTGACAAGTGAAAATACAACATACAACTGCAAATTAGTCCTGAACAAAGCCCTGCGACCAAGGTTGTTGTTTCAAGGAGACGGAACAAGTTTAATTCCCGTTTATTGTAGAATTTTTACCGCTGTATTGGGATCTATATAAATTTCAGATTTTATTTTGCCTCGCTAGTGAAAGCCATCCCCAATGGCGCACAATCACTGCCTCCCCTGCACGTGTCTTTGCACAGTTCCATTCACTCAAACCATGAGCAATGCCAGGGGACATAAACTAGTTAAATTAGAATAACTCAACACAATCCAAAATGGGTGGGTCTTGTGAAACAAACATGTAAAATAAAAAAGTGTTGTATTGTATTAAAAGAAAAATGCTATTGAAAAAAAAACTATATTCTGTAACCATGAGGGTAATCTGCACTTTGACCAATTTTGGAATCAAATAATCCAGGAGCTTATTTACAGTACTGTTAATATTTTATCAGCCACATTCACTAAGCTTTCACCTTTAAGATACACAATGTCACGGTTATCTGGAATGCTGGATCTCTCCAATTTCAATCTCAGTTTCCATTTACTTTTGGTGCAATCACACATTTTTGAGCAAATTAATTCATTTTGGCCATTTGTCCTCTGCTTTTTCCATTAAATAACTGCACATTCATTATGCCTAAATACTTATTCACACAAACCTTTATTTGAAGAGTTTTCTCTGAAGAGAAACTGTTTTCACTGGCAGAAAGGTCAGTAACCAGAGGGCACAGATTTAAGGTCATTGGCAAAAGAACTAGAGGTGAGATGAGGAGAATTTTTTTACGCAGCGAGCGGTTAGGATCTGAATGAAAGGGTGGTGGAAGCAGATTCAATAGTAACTTTCAAAAGGGAGTTGGTTAAATACTTGAAGGAGAAACATTTACAGGGCAATGAGGAAAGGTTAGGGGAGTGAGACTAATTGAAGAGCTGGCAGAGACACGACGAGCTGAATAGCCTCCTTCTGTGCGGTATCATTCTGTGATTCTGTCAAGTTGAGGAATACATACTGGCACTGTAATCCATTGCTACACAGATATTCGAAAGCATACATATTCAGCTCAGCACACGGTGTACTTCATGTGACATATCTGCACTTAAAAATCAGACCTCAGTTTCTGTTAGAAATGAAAATGATTTCCCCAACCGTAGCTTTTACACAGATTCATCTTGTCGTACATTTGCTATGTGGTGAATGTTATAAGATCCCGTTTCAAGTTGTCATTTCAGATAATGTTATTTGTGTTGAGGAAAAGCTTGGCCAACTAAAGCACTCCCTGAGTAAACAGAAAGAGAAAACTTAGTAAATAAATCCCAGCTGTTTAGAAAAGTGGCTGCTACAAAATTAAACCCCAAACAAACATTACTTTTTTAATAAATTGGTATTTATATTACCACCCTGATGTTTTACATTTTTCGAATCAATCGACAAAAATGAACAATGGTGTTTTATAGAGTAAAGTTATCATCATAGGCAGTCCCTCGAAATCGAGGAAGACTTGCTTCCACTCTAAAAGTGAGTCCTTAGGTGATTGAACAGTCCAATACAGGAATTACAGTCCCTGTCACAGGTGGGACAGACAATGGTTGAAGGAAAAGGTGGGTGGGACGTCTGGTTTGCCGCACACTCCTTCCGCTGCCTGCGCTTGCTTTCTGCAAGCTCTCGGCGATGAGACTCGAGATGTTCAGCACCCTCCCGGATGCTATTCCTTCACTTAGGGTGGTCTCTGGCCAGGGACTCCCAGGTGTCGATGGGGATGTTGCATTTTATCAAGGAGGCTTTGAGGGTGTCCTTGAAACATTTCCTCTGCCCACCTGGGGCTCGCTTGCCGTGTAGGAGTTCCGAGTAAAGCGCTTGCTTTGGGAGTCTTGTGTCAGGCATGCGAACAATGTGGCCTGCCCAGCGGAGCTGGTTAAGTGTGGTCAGTGCTTCGATGATGGGGATGTTGTCCTGATCGAAGACGCTAATATTGGTGTGTCGGTCCTCCCAGGGAATTTGCAGGATCTTGCAGAGACATAGAGTAAAGTAATACACTATCCACCTACAAACACGACTGTCGATGTCTGTCCAGCAGCAGAGCCAATACACCCCATGCAGAGTCTGCATCTTGAGGTTTACCTTTATACCTGTGCCACGGCTGTGGGAGGATTACTTTATAGCACCTGGTACAGAAGAGGTGTATCGCACAAGGTCTGGTGGAGCGAATTAAAGTCCCAAAAATTGGCGAACATTAAAAGGCTGTGAAGTCACACGAACGGCTGGTGAAAAACCTGACTGCTGCTGCAAATCGCAAGCCGGTATCAACTATACCGTACACGATCCCGGCCTGCAAGACCATCATCAGGCCGGGACCATTAGAGGGAGCAGCATGCAGCGGCAGGTCACTGCAGGGAGCAGTGCGTGCTGCTGCAGGAGGGTGACGGCTGATTGCAGTGCAGGAAAGTACAGCAGGAGCGGCAAAGTCGGTAAGATTTCATCGAGGGATGTGATCGGGGCCCAGGAGAGGTGAGAGTGTGGGGCCCATAAGAGGCGAGGGCTCAGGGGCAGCACGGGCCAGCCCGCGCTGCGATGTGTGTGTACACTAGGTCCGTGCAGCAGAGCTGGTCTCCAGTCGTTTTGGTTAATCCTTGCCACTGGAACAAGACCTAGCTCTGTTAAGCCCGTGTGGTGGTTGGTGTGCAACGGTCACCGCGCATTAAAAAAATCCACGCACAGGCATCTTCCACACTGCAGGATGTAGTTTGGGATCTGGAATATCATTGTGAACTCATCCGTTTTCAGCGTGCAAGCAGGTCATCCTTGTTTCGAGGGACTGCCTATGATGATGACACTATAGGAACAAGAGTCGGCCATTCAGCTCCATGAGCTTGTTCCACCATTTCATTAGATCACAGCTGATCTGGATCTTAACTTCATTTACCCGCCATGCTTCCATACCCCTTAATATCCTTGCCTAGAAAAAAATGATCAATCACTGTTTTGAAATTTTCAACTGACCCGCAGCCTCAACAGCTTTTTAGAGGAAGAGAGTATCACATTTCCACTACCCTTTGTGTGTAGAAATGCTTCCCAGCATTGCTGCTGAACAGCCTAGCTCTAACTTTAGGGTTATTCCCCTCTGTGATGGACTCACCCACCCAAGGAATAGTTTGTCTCCATCTACCCAATCAAATCCTATTAAGCAATTCAATTAGATCATCCCTCAATATTCTATACTCAAGGACTAAAAGGCTGGTCTATGCAACCTGTCCTCATAATTTAACCCATTTTGCCCCGGTATCATTCTGGTCAATCTGCACTGCACCCACTCTAAGGCCAATACATCCTTCCTGAGCTGCGGTGCCCAGAGCTGACGCAGTGCTCCAGGTATAATACAGCTCTGTACAGCTGTATTATAACTTCCGCCTCTTTGTATTCCAGCCCTGTTGAGATAAAGGCCAACATTCTATTGGTCTATTTAATTATTTTTTGTGCCTGTCCAGTAGCTGTTAGTGATTTCTGTACTTGGACCCCTAAACCTCTTTGCTCATCCACAGATCCCAGCTTCTGGCTGTTCAGGATCGACTTGGAAGAAAGGACTGAGTGTAACGTAGCCAAGTTTGCTGATGATACAAAGATGGGTGGAAAAGCAATGTGTGAGGAGGACACAAAAAATCTGCAAAAGGACATAGACAGGCTAAGTGAGTGGGCAAACATTTGGCAGATAGAGTATAATGTCAGAAATTGAGAGGTATGCACTTTGGCAGAAAAAAATCAAAGAGCAAGTTATTATTTAAATGGAGAAAGATTGCAAAGTGCCACAGTACAGCGGGACCTGGGGGTACTTGTGCATGAAACACAAAAGGATAGTTTGCAGGTACAGCAAGTGATCAGGTAGGCCAATGGAATCTTGGCCTTTATTGCAAAGGGGATGGAGTATAAAAGCAGGGAAGTCTTGCTACAGCTACATAGGGTATTGGTGAGGCCACACCTGGAATACTGCGTGCAGTTTTGGTTTCCATATTTACGAAAGGGTGTACTTGCAGTTCAGAGAAGGTGCACTAGGTTGATTTCGGGGATGAGGGGGTTGACTTATGAGGAAAGGTTGAGTAGGTTGGGCCTCTATTCATTGGAATTCAGAAGAATGAGAGATGATCTTATCGAAACGTATAAGATTGTGAGGGGGCTTGACGAGGTGGATGCAGAGAGGATGTTTCCATTGAAGGGGGAGACCAGAACTAGAGGGCACGATCTTAGAATAAGGGGCCACCCATTTAAAACTGAGATGAGGAGAAATTTCTTATCTGAGAGCTGTAAATCTGTGGAATTCGCTGCCTTAGAGCTGTGGAAGCTGGGACATTGAATAAATTTAAGACAGAAATAGACAGTTTCTTAAACGATAAGGGGATAAGGGGTTCTGAGGAGTGGGTGGAGAAGTGGAGCTGAGTCCATGATCAGATCAGCCATGATCTTAATGAATGGTGCAGCAGGCTCGAGGAGCCGTATGGCCTACTCGTGCTCCTATTTCTTATATTCTTATGTTCTTAGGTCCAAAGTGGATGACTTCACACTTTCCTACATTGAACTCCATCTGCCACAGTTTTGCCCACTCACTTAATCCATCAATGTCCCTTTGCAACTTGCTGCTCCCATCTACACCATTTACTGCACCATCTAATGTTGTGCCGTGAATAACTTGGATATACCACTCTAGTCCTTCATCGAAGCCATTTATAAATATGGTGAAAAGCTGCGGCCCCAATACAGATCCCTGGGGGACACCACTAGTCACACCCTGCTGATTGGCTACGTACCCATTATCCCTACTCTCGGTCTCCTACCTCCTAACCCAATTTACTATCCTAACCAATAGGTTGCCTCCATATATATTGCTGTAGCGTGTGACACTACACTGTCAAGAGTTAAAGGGTCCCCGTGTCAGGGGCCCTAGGTTATCCTGTCAATGGGTAAATCAAGCCTTTATTGCAACATTAGCAGAGTCAATCATACACTATATAGGGCTGCATTTTCGGTCTTCTGCCACTCCTGTTAGTGCCCCGGAGGGGCACCAATGGCAGCGGTAAACACTTCCAGGCGGGCAGCCAGCTTCTAGCGCTCTGCCGGCACTTTCGGTGTCGGTTTCGGCGGGGCGCGGAGCATTACCGCCCGGAAGAGGCTAGCCGGTGTGCAACGCCCCTGGTTGCGACACCGGCTGGATTTTTGGCTGCCGCCCGATCGGTAGCATTCCATAGAGTGCCCTGCTGGGACCGCCTGTGAAAACGGGCAGTCCAACCTATACCGGCTGCAGTGAGGGAAGTAATGTCGACCTCAGGTAAGTGTAATTTTTTTTGTCTTTTATTTTTTTGGCGATTTATGTTGTGGTAGCGCGAGTTGTATATTGGGCATTTTTTTTTTCAGATTTTATTTTTCCTCCCCTGGCCTCTCTTACAGCGGTCCCAGGCTGGCTGTTTAGCTCAGGATTTTCCCATGCTCAGCTGGCTGAGCGCCCTAAGAGAGGTGTGTAACGCTTCCCTTAACGCTCCGCCCCACACTCAGGGCCCAGCTGCCCAATTTAGCTGACTGGGGCGCAAACTGTTCCCGGGCGCAAGCTTTACCGCCCCGTCGCCATTACCGCCCCAAAATGAGCAGAACCGAAAATCCAGCCCCAGAAGTGTTCAAGCAACAATGAACAGAATCAAGGTGGCATTACCCGGTCTGAGTCTCTGGACAGCAGTGCAACATGGTAAGTCTTGCCCAAATCTGCTGTGTTTTGTTCTGTTCACGCTCTTTCATTTACACCCCTTTCCTTCTGGCTCTGTTGTAAACGCATGCTCATGCATCAGCCAAAACTCAGCATACACAGCCCGATGGGGTCCAATCTGTCCAGCTTCAAACAGCTATAAAGCCCACTGACTCCCACAGCTACCTGGACTACACTTCCTCCCACCCGCTTCCTGTAAGGACTCTATTCCATTCTCCCAGTTTCTCCATCTCCATCGCATCTGCTCCGACGATGCCACCTTCCATACCAGTACTTCCAATATGTCTTCCTTTTTCCTCAACCGAGGACTTCCCTCTACCATGGTTAACATGGCCTTCAACTGTGTCCGTTCCATTTCCCGCAAATCTGCTCTCACCCCTTTCCCTCCCTCTCAGAACCAGGATAGGGTTCCCCTTGTCCTCAGCTTCCATCCCACCAGCCTCCACATTCAATGGATCATCCTTCACCATTTCCGTCACCTCCAGCATGATCCTACCACCAAACACATCTTCCCCTCTCCTCCCCTCTCAGCATTCCGAAGGGACCACTCCCTCCTCGACATCCTTGGTCCATTCTGCAGTCACCCCCAGCACCCCTCCCCTTCCTACGGCACCTTCCTGTGCAAGCGGCAGGTAATGCAACACTTGCCCTTTTACCTCATCCCTTCCCATTGTCCGGGGCCCCAAATACTCCTTCCAGGTGAAAGAGTGATTTACTTCTACTTCAATTTAATATACTGTATAAGCTGCTCACGATGTGGTCTCCTCTACATTGGTGAGACTAAACGCAGATTGGGTGACCGCTTTGCGGAACACCTCAATTCAGTCCGTAAGTGCGATTCTGAGCTTCCGATCGCCTGTAACTTTAATTCTCCACTCCACTCCCACTCTAACCTCTCTGCCCTCGGCCTCCTACACTAATCCAACGAAGCTCACGTAAGCGTGAGGAACAGCACCTCATCTTTTGATTCGGCACTTTATATCGAGTTCAACAATTTCAGACTAAAATCTTTGCCTTAATTTTTTTCACATGGCAGCTGTTGATGACTCTGCCATTCCTATTTACATCCCTTCTAGACCCATCTTTTGTTTCTTTACTTGTCCCATTACCATCTACTTTTGCTTTGTACAATGATACCTTTTGTCATTTAATCTCTCCTGCCTTTCACCCTATCACAGACTTTCCCTTTTGATCTTTCCTCCTTTCCCCCCTTTCACTGTCTCTGCCCCTGCTTAAAGCCTATTACATCTCTAACTTCTTCCAGTTCTGATGAAAGGCCATTGACCTAAAACATT
Organism: Pristiophorus japonicus; assembly: GCF_044704955.1. NCBI lineage: Eukaryota > Metazoa > Chordata > Chondrichthyes > Pristiophoridae > Pristiophorus > Pristiophorus japonicus. Next base: position 131,479,405 of record NC_091984.1, read on the forward strand.
AACTCTGTTTCTCTCTCCACAGACGCTGCTTGACCCGCTGGGTGTTTGCAGCATCTTCTGCTTCTATTTCAACCAGTCATTACCTGACACATACTACTGTATCCTTGTTTACCTAGAATTAGGTGTGATCTGCCTCGAATCCCATGGCTTTCAAACTAGGATCCCGAGAGACTTTCCAGAGGGTCCTCGCGCAATAATTTGAAAGTTACTTAGCTGGGAAAAGTCACTTCAGCTCTACAGACAATATTGCACATCCTATTTCGGATCTGGTTGACAGAAAAGCCAATTGGAATCAATGGCATGGAAATGGCTACTGAAATGTTCATGGTTAAGTGCTTGCGGTTGCCAAGTGATGTCATCCCCATGGGATGCCTGGCGGGGATTGGTTGTGGCAGTCGGGTGGAGGTGGCCAGCCGGACAGGCAGTGGAGAGAAGTAGGGGTGGGTCAGGCCACTGATCAGCTTCTTTTGGGACCCAATGGGGCGAGAGAAGGTAGCTCAGGGTCGCTGTGGTCAGGCCCCCGTAGGTCATGGCGCTACGGGTCAGCATCACTGAAGAAACAAAGGTGAGTTGGAGCCTGGTAGAGCCGGTACACGATCTCACACCGACATCTTACTGCCATTATACAGGTGAGACCGCACCTGGAGTATTGTGTACAGTTTTGGTCTCCTTACCCAAGGAAGGATATACTTGCCAAAGAAGGAGTGCAACGAAGGTTCACCAGACTGATTCCTGGGATGGGGGGATTGTCCTACGAGGAGAGATTGAGTAGACTAGGCCAATATTCACCAGAGTTTAGAAGAATGAGAGTTAATCCCATTGAAACATACAATATTCTTTCAGGGCTTGACAGGGTAGATGCAGGGAGGATGTTTCCCCTGGCCGGGGAGTCTAGAACCAGAGGTCACAGTCTCAGAATAAGGATTCGGCCATTTAGGACTGAGATGAGGAGAAACTTCTTCACTCAGAGGGTGGTGAATCGTTGGAATTCTCTACCCCAGAGGGCTATGGAGGCTCAGTCTGAGAAGGGGATCAATATATTTTTGAATATTAAGGGAATCAAGGGATATGGGGACAGTGCAGGAAAGTGGAGTTGAGGTAGAAGATCAGCCATGATCTCATTGAGTGGCGGAGCAGGCTCGAGGGGCCGAATGGCCTACTCCTGCTCCTAATTCTTATGATCTTATCTCCTCCTGGGCTGTGGCCCTGTCCCCACAGATACTCTGAAGTGATAGAAATTAGTTATAGTATATTTAAATCTTCCTCGTTAAAAAAACAAAGTACTATTAAAGCAAATCCACAGTGAGAAAACTTCAATTAAACCCAAATTGCAGGTGGGAAAGTATTGCTGCACAATGCATTTTGTAACAATGCACCTTTCATGATTGAAGGCATGACTCCATTATTATAGAATGTTACAGCACAGAAGGAGGCCATTCGGCTCAATGTGCATGCGCTGTGTCTTTGGTAGAGCTATCCAATTAGACCCCATTGCCCTGTAAATGTTTTCCATTTCAAATATTTATTCAATTCCCTTTTGAACATTACTATTGAATCTGCTTTCCCCGCACTTTCAGGCAGTGCCTTCCCGATCACAACAACTCACTGTGTAAAAAAAAAGTTTCCTCACGTCACCTCTGGTTCTTTTGCCAATCAGTACCCAGAATTGGTAATAGAAGAAATGAAAGTGTTGCTACGTTTCCCAACATATATTTGTGAAACATCATTTTTTTCTATGGCAGCAATGAGGACCAAGTACAGGTCCTTAAAAGCAATATTAAAACGTTCTTTACATGCAGCAATTTCTTAATATGAGTATTATATAGTATTACCATTTAGAGGTGGTCTGTGATTACTAATACATTTGAAAAGGGCTCTTCAACCAAAAACGTTTGAGAATCAATGCTCTAATCAACTGTCAAAGCACGCAATTATTTAAGTTGTTAACAGTTAACAAGTTTAAGACCATCAAACAGTGGTTTAAATGAGTTAATGAATTATATTTCAATGGTGTAAAAATGGTGACCATCATATTTAACAGTCTCCAATTTGAGGGAGAAGAACTTCTTAAACATCACTATTATCATTCCTTTAATAAAGCAGCCATTTTATGTCTATCTACTTTCTTATTTAAGTGTTTTAAGAAACCTCCTGCTGAGTACCACCAACTACCCTCCCTCAGCTGATGAATCAGTACTCCTCCATGTTGAACAACACTTGGAAGACGCACTGAGAGTGGCAACAAGACCTGGACATCATTCAGGCTTGGGCTGATAAGTGGCAAGTAACATTCGCACCACACAAGTGCCAGGCAATGACTATCTCTAACAAGTAAGAGTCCAACTACTGACCTTTGACATTCAACGGCATTACCATCGCCGGATCCCCCACCATCAACATCTTGGGGGTCACCATTGACCAGAAACTTAACTGGACCAGCCACATAAATACTGTGGCGACAAGAGCAGGTCAGAGGCTGGGTATTCTGCGGCGAGTGTCTCATCTCCTGACTCCCAAAGCCTTTCCACCATCTACAAGGCACAAGTCAGGAGTGTGATGGAATACTCTCAACTTGCCTGGATGAGTGCAGCTCCAACAATGCTCAAGGAGCTCGACACCATCCAGGACAAAGTAGCCCACTTGATTGGCACCCCATCCATCACGTTCAACATTCACTCCCTCCACCACCGGCGCACTGTGGCTGCAGTGTGTACCGTCTACAAGATGCACTGCAGCAACTCGCCAAGGCTTCTTTGACAGCACCTCTCACATCAGTGACCTCTACCACCTAGAAGGACAAGGGCAGCAAGCGCATGGGAACAGCATCACCTGCAAGTTCCCCTCTCCAAGTCACACACCCTCCTGATGGAAATATATCGCTGTTCCTTCATCGTCACTGGGTCAAAATCCTGGAACTCCCTCCCTAATAGCACTGTGAGAGTACCTTCACCACACGGACTGCAACGGTTCAAGAAGGTGACTCGCCACCACCATCACAATGGCAATTAGGGATGGGCAATAAATGCTGGCCTTGCCAGCGATGCCCACATCCCAGGAACAAATAAAAAGAAAACACCTCTAAGCCAACAGACTAAATGAGCAAAACACCCGGTACCACAATCTGAGTGACAATTAAAGATTGAGATAATTAGCAGAACCTTGGATGCTAGACTGCTATACACTCTCTCCCACCATCAGTGTTTTCCTACTTGTTGGATTTGTCACTCAGCTGCCTCACTATCCTGAAGCATGTATAAGTGTTCTAGGCTATATCTTACAAAGAGTATCTGCTTCTGTCAATATTCAGCACCACCCTGCAGCTTGTACAGTTAGAGCATCTACTTAAGTTAACCTTTGACATCGCAATATTATTCTACGCATTTGTAATGCATCAGTTTAGAGTTTGCCAATTTAGAGATGTTCCTTTAACATCAGTAAGGGCTGTGTTAATGTTGCAATTAGGTAACAGTTTAGATCCAGACTGGACCATGCAATTAGCTTGCAAGACAGAGTCTGTAAGCTTGCAGGAACTGTTAAGTCAGTTGTGGGCAAAATACGGGGCACGGGCCATCTCCGGTCGCTTTCCGACAGTAAGAGGCCTTTTCGGGAGGCTGAATTTCGGCCCCCATATCTCTCTCCATTGAACGGCATCTGCCATCTATCTGCCAACCTTACTAACTTGTCTATGGTCTCCTGCAATCTTCCTCACAGTTTTCCACATCTCCGAATGTAGTATCATTGCAAACTTTGATCCCATTCCCCATGCAGATGTCTGTTATGTCATGGACAAAAAAACAGTCCCAACACAGATCCTTGGATGAGAACTTCTCTGGGTACTAGAAGAGGAAAGATGTGTCGCCGATCACTTTCTCTGGTAAAAGAGTTATGGCATGAGCAGCCACAACTCCACTCTAAACTGGATAGTCAATATGCAGTGCATTCTGGGTATGGACGTCAGCCACTGGGGCCCAGAATCACGGAACGGATCTTTTTAAGATCGGGCTGGGAGAATCGCTTTTGCGAATTATTAATTTTAATGAAATATTACTCTGTATTTTCCTTGGCTGCAGTTCAGGTCTGTCTCTGGCCCATGAGAACTAAAAGTGGATATAGGAATATACAGCTCGAGCTTCCGCTTGCGTTCTATTTCTGTCCCGACCAGCGGTCTCCGAGCACAGCCTAGGGACAGGGTGCCCCCTCCCCTCATGGTCCTGTCATTGCCGAGCTCACCAGTGGTCCTGATTCGCCCCTTGGGGAACTACGGATTGCAATAACCCAGCTCTCCCTCCCTCAGGTGCCAAATGGCATGGCCCATAGATGGGGCCTTTCCTGGGGATTGTACGTGAGGGGATTGGTATCACGTATTAGCTCCTAACCACGATCTTATTACATTTCTTTTCTGAACGTAGATGTTATAACCATGCATCAACTGCATACAAACCATATTAGCATATAACGTTAACGTTAACGATGAACAGCATGTGCGATGACTAATTGTGGATTACAATATCTGTGTTTCCATAATAGTACCTCGGCAATTAGCTTATGCTCTTGTCAGGTTTGCAGAAGAAGATATCTAAGAATCTATAACCTTTATAGATTAACCGACCTGGAGGAGCGTGCCTCAGCCCTTGTAGGGGCGCATAATCGTTTTGCCACCCATGGTGGTGCAGATCCCATTGTTGCGCCATGTGAGTAATGTGTAAACCAGTGGTAATTTAATGCCATTTGATTAAAATATATGAATGATGTAATGTTATGCATACAGCTTCTGTACTCTTCTGTACTCTCGTGTTAATTATATGTAACGTCTCGCGTTCATATTTATTGCAATAGTGTTGCTCCTCGTACATATGCCTGTGCAGCGCAATCATTCTCATGTCTCCCCTTCTCTTCTAATAACCTCAATTGTGATTTCCAGCTCCCCGGGATGCCCCTGGAGCATCACCCCAATTGCTGCAGGTTGTGCTGACCACAGGGGAAGAACCAAGGAGGATGATGAGCTGGTTGAGGAATCTGGAGTATCTGCGGCCACGTCATCCTCAACGGATGAAGTAGCGGGGCCAAGCGGCTTGCAGCAGGGCACTCCGAGTGGTCCAGTGCCCACTATGACCCTACGGAGGTTAGGTCGGCGAGGTAGGCACGAGCAACGACAGGCAGATGTGAACCAGGACATGGTGTCTCTGTCAAGGGCGAGCGTCGACATTGGTCGAGAGCTCCGCCAAGCGCTTGGTGGGCTGACCGGCAACATTGCCACACTATCTGTGTGAATCTTGCAGGACATGGGGCAGATGGTTGCGGCAATGCGGCGAACGGCCGACTCCGTCGATGCCATGCGGCAGGCGATACTTTCAGGATACAGCACTGCACCCCAAGGCGCCGTACCACCAACAACGTCGACAGATGCGAGTCAGGAGGAAGCAGTTGCTTCTGACTTGGAAGACGTTTCTTCGGAAACATCTTCTCCTGGGCCCCCTGAATTGAATGTGCCAACGTCACCCCCCCCCCCCCCCCCCACAGCAGCAGCGCTCGAGGTGCCCTGCTGCAATACGACTTGGCCCCGGTACTAGAAAGGGGAGTGTAAAGGGGAAGGGGGGGGGTTATGATAAGAGGGAGTAGAGGTAGAGGAGGGAAGCATGGCCGCAGGTGTGGGGTGGGGTGGGCCTTAATCTATTTTAATTAAAATTATTGACTGTTGTTCTTATTGTTATTAACATTTTGTTGAATGTTGGGGATGGTGGGAGGGTGTTTTTGTACTGTTATCGTTATTGAAAATTTATTGTTGGGTGAAACATTTTGTTGACTGTTGGGAGTGGGGTGGAGAGAGATGGGTGTTATAGTTTGTTTAACATTCTTTTTGACATCAATTGTCAAATTATTAAAATTTTTTATTGAACTTTACAATGTTGTGCGGTGTCTTCTAATAATCGGGCGGTAGTTTCCATTTCTCATCAAAAATGGGCGATAAACTGAATCGCGGCGGTTATATGGGCGATAAATGGGCGAATATGTGCCAAAAGTCTAGCTCTTAGTTACATTCTATTTCAATTCATTTTAAATATGTGGGGTGTTTTTTTAATTTATTGTGTTGTGTTTCTTGTTTTTGGGGGTGTATTCTCATTGACAGTAATGGGAGCTCGTACAAACAGAGTTCCCGTTATTATCAATGAGAATACTAGATGTTTATTTGTGGTCCAGGCCCACGTGATCCCAGGATACGAATACGTACCTGGAAGACCTGTTCCCGTACGCTGGACTGCGAAACTAGACCTCCGACCGCAATCCTATGTTCCTCTGGGACCATCGTACAAATACTTCTGGTCGGAGGCGTTCCTCGAAGGAAGCCTCCGACCGCCATTTAGATTTCAGCTCTCTCTTTTGAAAAGCTCTCCTTATTTGAAGCAAAACACAGTGATTACATTATCGTACCTTGCAGTTTCGCTGGTTGATTGCAGGAGAAGAGGCATCGCTTTCCCAAAGTGGTGCCTTCAGGGCAAAAGAAGCTGGCATGGTAAACATGTGACTGGTCAGGAATTCCACAGTCGATGGGGTCACAGGTCACGGCTCTATCCCATTTTCCATACTTGCAAATGAGGGAAACCTCTGTCTGAAGGACCAAAGCAAAAAAATATATTTTAATTGTTATGGTTAGTGACACTTGTAAGAAGCGTTGGTACAGATTGTTCTGGAGATTTTTTTTATACAATAATCCGAAAGCTCATTTTCAAAAGAGCCTGAGGGGACACGAGTACAACATTAATAATTCTCAAGCAAGATAGAGACTAAACATATGGAATAGCCTATCAAAAGCAATTATTGCTTTCTTAACTCCTTCAGAAAGAGCTAAGTCAATATTTGGTTAGGCTGTGACTGATTATAAGGCACAGATCATCAAATATCCCATGGAACATTACAGCTCCAGTCCTATTGGAAAAGTAACAGTGCCAGCTGTGGAATGCAACCAGTCAACAAAGGATAATATAGATTTGTGCACACAGATTAGCAAGGCCATAAAAAATGCAAACCAAGCACTAGGGTTTATTTGTAGAGGTATAGAATTGAAAAGTAGGGAAGTTATGCTAAACCTGCATCGAACCTTGCTTAGACCACACTTAAGAGTACTGTCTACAGTTCTGGTCGTCATATTATAAAAATGATAGAGAGGCACTGGAGAGGGTGCAGAGATTTACAAGGATGATACCAGAAATGTGAGGTTATAAATATCAGGAAAGGATGTACAGGCTGGGTCTCATTTCTCTTGAAAAAAGGCTGAGAGGGTGACCTAATAGAGGTCTTTTAAATTATGAAAGGTTTTGATAGAGTGTATTCAGAGAGAATGTATCCACTTGTGGGAAAGAGTATACCTAGAGGCCATCAACATGAGATAGTCACCAAGAAATCTAATAGGGAATTCGGAAGAAACTTCTTTACCCAAAGAGCGGTGAGAATGTGGACCTCGCTACCACAGGGAGTGGTTGAAGTGAATAGTATAGATGCATTTAAGGGGAGGTTAGAGAAGCATACAAGGGAGAAGGGAATAGAGGGTTATGCGGATAGATTTAGAAGAAGAAAGACAGGAGGAGGCTCGAGTGGAGCCTAAACACCAGCGTGGACTGGTTGGGCTGAATGGCCTGTTTCTGTGCCATATATTGTCTGCAATCCAATCTTAGACCTCTTGTTCAAGTGCATTTGGTGGCTTAGGATGGATTCAAATCCAAGAGCATAATGATCTATTTAACCCTGTTCATCTCTGGCAGACTGACTTTCCCAATACACTGCCCTGAAAACACAATTCCCCTATTCTTTCTATGAGAGAGACTTAAAGAATGCAGCTTTAGTTGGGTCAATAGTGAGTTTTCGAGTTGTGATATTGGGCTATTCTCACTGCCGGGGATCACTGAGTCCCTTGGTAGCTGCCTCATATTTCCTTCTCACCCATTGTGAGGAAAGCAGAGGTGTTAAGATGTTTGGATCAGCATATCACAGGACGAAGGACAGGGAGATAAACATCTGGACCATAGGAACAGGTGTAGGCCATTTAGCCCCTTGAGCCTCTTCCGCCATTCAATTAGATCAAGGTTGATCTATATCTTAACCCAATTTGGTTCCATAACCCTTAATAACCTTGTTGAACAAAAATCTATCAATGTTTGTTTTGAATTTTTCAATTGACACCCTGCCTCAACAGCTTTTTGGGGAGTGTCGGGTTTCCACTACCATTACTGACATCACTGCTGAATAGCTTACCTCTCATTTTAAGGTAATGCCTCCTTGTTCTGGACACCACCATCAGAAGAAAGGTTTATCTCTATTTACCCTATCAAATCCTTTAATCATCTTAAACACTTCAATTTCATCATCCCTTAATCTTCCACACTCAAACCTCTAAATGGGGTCTAATCAAAGCTTTATGTAACTGTAACATAACTTCCACGCCTTTACATTGCAGCCCCCTTGAGATGAAGGCTAATATTCTATTCGCCTTTTACATTTTTGTACCTGCCCATTAGCTTTTAGTGATTTCTGTACTTGTATAGAATTCCAATGGGCCATGGCTTCTCATTGGTAAAAATTCCAATGGGCCATACCCCTTCCTATTGAATCCCATTATATAAAATGCCGAAAACAACATTAAATGTTCCATCACGGCTGAGCTGAGTTGACGATTCCAATGCACACCTGGCTGGCCTCCCACATTCTACCATACGTAAACTTGAGGCGATCCAAAACTCGGCTGCTCGTGTCCTAACTTGCACCAAGTCCCGCTCACCCATCATCCCTGTGCTCGCTGACCTACATTGGCTCTCGGTTAAGCACCACCTCAATTTCAAAATTCTCATCCTTATTTTCAAATCCCTCCAAGGCCTCACCCCTCTCTATCTCTGTAATCTCCTCCAGCCCCACAACTCCCCCCTATTCCGGCCCCCAAGATATCTGCGCTCCTCTAATTCTGCCCTCTTGAGTATCCCTGATTATAATCACTCAACCATTGGTGGCCGCGCCTTCTATTGCCTAGGCCCCAAGCTCTGGAACTCCCTGCCGAAACCTCTCTGCCTCTCTCCTCCTTCAAGACGTTCCTTAAAACCTGCCTTTTTGACCAAGCTTTTGGTCACCTGCCCTAATTTCTCCTTATGTGGCTCGGTGTCAAATTTTTTATCTGATAGTACTCCTGTTAAGCGTCTTGGGATGTTTCACTACATTAAAGACGCTATATAAATCCAAATTCCTGTTGTGTTAAACATATAGTAAAGATAGTGCATTTTTAAATTCCAAACACTTTTGTATAAAACATCTGTTCTTGTTGAATTTTAGTTGGTTTTTCTTTTGATGGATTTTATAACTTTTTTTTACCTGCAGTTGATACAAAGACTGATCCAAACAACATTTCTTGGCAAACCACATATGCATTTATCAAGATTCAGCATATTCACTTCAAAACTATTAGCTGCTCAGTGCCATTTCTGTCCTTTATCAGATTGATAACTTAAAATCACAAAGGAATTGTTTTCCTATTGTGAATTCTAGATGCGGAGCCAAGACCCGTAATGAAGAAAAGAATGAAAACCAAATAAACCGCTTGCTCAAAAACTTGTAGCTCATATCAGGGAAAGAGGCCTGAGAGAAGGTAGAGACTACCAGAGTTCTGAGGTCCTCGGAAAGAGTGAGCCACAGGAGGATGACCACCCAACGTTTTCGATCTTAACACGATGAGTCTGCTGGGTGGAATGTTGTATTCATTTTTTACGTTACCTCTCTTTGGACCCAAGTTTCGGGACGCGCCTAAAACGGCGCAGCCTGGACCTGGACGCCCGTTTTTCGTGCCAGAAAGTGCGCCTAAAAAAAACGTCCCTATTCTCTGGCTCCCTGCAGGTCTTCTGCATCCAGGCGCAGCGCAGCACGAGCTGTTGGGGGCGAAGCCAGGTCCCTGCGCTGAAAACAGTGCCGGGACCTCTGCACATGCGCGCTACAGTGGGTGCGCATGTGCAGTAGCTCCAGGCGCCCAAAACTGTGTGGGAGGGGCCCGAAGCACGCAGCCCCTAGCCCTGGCCGAATTGCCTCACTGGGGCTGCGTGCATAAGGCTCCTCCCACGGCCAGCTCCTGCTTCCTCCCGACCCGACTCGACTCCTGCTCCCCCCGCCCCCCACCCCGGCGACCCGACCTCCGCGACTCTCTCTCCCCCACCCGCCCCCCCCCCCCGGACCTCTGCGACTCTCTCTCACCCACCCACGGACCTCCGTGACGCCCCCCCCCCCCCCCCTCCGAGACCTGACGCCACCTACCTGTAAATCTAGCCCGAGGTCTTGGGCCCGGCCGTTCAGCCTCCTTCTCTCCCTCCCCCTCTCCTTCCTTCCTTCCCTCCCTCACTCCCTCCATCCTCTCTCCTTCCCTCCCTCCCTACATCCTCTCTCCTTCCCTCCCTCCCTACATCCTCTCTCCTTCTCCCCCCTTCCCTTCCCCCCCCTTCTCCCCACCAACCACCTCCCTCGCTGTCAGAAACACAGACACTGACAGACAGAGAGTGGGAGACACGCACACAGACAGACAGATAGAGACATTGACAGAGACACACTGGGGGGGGGGGGCGTCCCAGCATGCTGTTGGAGGACTCCTGGTGCTGCAGTCGGTAAGTAGAAAATGTTTTATTTATTGATTTTTTTTTTAAATTATTTTTTATTAATTTTTTTTGATTGATTTATTGGTTGATTTATTGATGTATTTATCATTTATTATTGATGATGGCTCTTTATTTTTAAAACTGAAGTGTTTAATGTTTGTAAACTTCCCTTTAAACACCCCCCCCATTCCCTACGCCTAATTTGTAACCTACGCCTGATTTTCTAAAGTGTAGACAAGGTTTTTTCGAACGTACAAAAATCTTCACTTACTCCATTCTAAGTTAGTTTGGAGTAAGTTTTCACTGCCGAAAATTTGAAAACAGGCGTAAGTGGCCGGACACGCCCCCTTTTGAAAAAAAAATTCTGTTCCAAAGTGAAACTGTTCTAACTGACTAGAACTGGAGCAAACTAAATGCCGAGAATTTGAATTTCTAAGATACTCCGTTCTACACCAGTTGCTCCAAAAAATCAGGAGCAACTGAGGCCGAAACTTGGGTCCTTTATCATACACTGCACGTATTTACTGAGGCGCACGAAAGTATGGGCCTTATGCTAAACATCCGTAAGACAAAGGTCCTCCACCAGCCTGTCCTCGCCACACAGCACTGGCCCCCAGTCATCAAGATCCACGGCGCGGCCCTCGACAACGTGGACCATTTCCCATACCTCGGGAGCCTCTTATCAACAAAAGCAGACATTGATGCGGAGATTCAACATCGCCTCCAGTGCGCCAGTGCAGCCTTCGGCCGCCTGAGGAAAAGAGTGTTCGAAGACCAGACCCTCAAATCTACCACCAAGCTCATGGTCTACAGGGCTGTAGTAATACCCGCCCTCCTGCATGGCTCAGAGGCATGGACGATGTACAGAAGACACCTCAAGTCGCTGGGGATATATCACCAATGATGTCTCCGCAAGATCCTACAAATCCCCTGGGAGGACAGGCGCACCAACATCAGTGTCCTCGTCCAGGCTAACATCCCCAGCATTGAAGCACTGACCGCACTCGATCAGCTTCGCTGGGCAGGCCACATAGTTCGCATGCCAGACACGAGACTCCCAAAGCAAGTGCTCTATGTGGAGCTCCTTCACGGCAAACAAGCCAAAGGTGGGCAGCGGAAACGTTACAAGGACACCCTCAAAGCCTCCTTGATAAAGTGCGACATCACCACTGACACCTAGGAGTCCCTGGCCCAAGACTGCCCTAAGTGGAGAAAGTGCATCCACGGGGGAGGTTAACCACCTCAAGTCTCATTGCCGAGAGCATGCAAAAATCAACGCCGAGAGCGTGTGGCAAATCAGTCCCACCCACCCCTTCCCTCAACGACTATCTGTCTCACCTGTGACAGAGTCTGTGGCTCTTGTATTGGACTGTGCAGTCACAAAATAACTCACTTCAGGAGTGGAAGCAAGTGTTCCTCGATTCCGAGGACTGCCTAGGAAAATGACACTGCACAGGTCCACTTGCCATCTGCTAGCACTTGTATTAGTTCTATCTTCGTGCCATGTTTTGCACAGTTGATTGAGGAATATTCTTTTAACACTGTCCCCTGGACACAAATTTACAATCGTTTGGACAATAATTCTAATCGTAGTGAAAAGATATTGTGAAACGATCAATTTTATGCCAAACCCCGGCTATATATAGTTTGTGTTCTGTAAGAAGGTCTTTCCTGTAGCTATCCAAAGAACTATCAACCAGAGAAGTTCCAGGGCAGCAGAGGCAGAAACATCTTACATTGCCAAGCTCATAATGAACTTGAAGTAATCCCATTCACTTTTGTTCTGTTATCGATCCCATCAAAGTCTCCACCAAGATCAAAGGCAGCGTTGGCCAAGCACAAAGGCACATCACTGGCTTCGCAGGTCAGTACTTAGGCAGTGACAGCTTGCATGCTGATCCAGCAGGGGCTAGCTTCCTGTACACTGCATCAATGAGCATTACCTGCATCAATGCATTGGACAAAGGATGAGATTGGTGGCAATAGCAACATTCCATTCTAGAAGCTGATTGCTAAGATATCAACAAAATCCCAAGGATCTCCACATTGTCAATTCATACAAGAAATAGTGGCATAAGTTTTAAGCAGAGGGTTCTGAAGCCCAACTGCAGTACGATAATTCTAAGTTTTTAAGGCTGCAACAAGCAAGAGAGCGACCAGTAAAAAGATATTCCCCTTAATCCCTCCATGTTGATTTTAGCATATTTATTAAGTGGAGAGGGGGTTACATAACAATAAGTCAGGGCTTCAACTGCAAGCATTGTCTCAGAGGCAGACTATGAGATCTGTTTAGTTCCCATGTTCAAGGAGGCTAAAATATCTGTCCGGGGCTGAGGTCCAACAACATGTAGATGCGGCACCTAGCAAAGTTGGAGACTTCCCAGATGGAGCCTTGCCAAGATAAGATAGGTGCCATATTGTCCAGGGTTTAGTGTACCCTGCCAGCATATTCCTCTGCAAATGCAGACCCAGCTGGCATTATTCAGTGTTTGAAGAAAGATCAAAGCAAAGGTTTATTCAAGTGCTTTGGAGCTTCATAGACCGGCATGCCAGACTAGTCATGAGATCTGCTCAACAGGACCCGCTTGCTGATAGGCCACCCAGGATAATGGGAGAGGGGGGGGGGCAGTGAATCCACAGTAATCATGCCTGCTCCATCAATAAAACGGGTGATTTTCTCACTCAACGAAGACTTTATCTGCAAAGAATGGAGCCCAAGAATCTGGTCTCTCCGGCAAATCCACTGGCACATCAGAGACTAGTAATGGTTAGTTGGTCCTCCAAAACTTCTAGGTGTGATATTGCTGTGGACGATAATGAAGCTTTTTGGTGTTTAGGCCAGATTCATCAGCTTTTGCAAAGCCTTCTGTCTACAGGCACTCAATAAAACAAGCCAATAATGACAGGTCCCATCAGCAAGAACGTGATTGGATCCTAAGTCGGAAACTGACTCTTCTGCCACAGGCAAGGAGAGCAACCTGGTTTCTGCTCCATGTAACATCCCAGGATTAAAACTCTATTACAACTGTGACTACTCTTGAAAAAATACTTAATTGGCTTTAAATCTATTTCGGACAAGGTGAGCTTGTGAAAGGCACCATATAAATGAAAGCCTTTCTTTCTTTAAGCATGATCCAAAGGAAGCTCAGATTGCTATTGCATCTGTCATTTTTCTTCTTTATATTTTGGAGAACAGCAAGAGATAATACAATATATATGGAGGCCAGGATTATTATGATAGCTCCTCACTGGGCACAGAGATAGAATCATAGAATAATAGCAGTTTACAGCACGGAAGAAAGTCATTTCGGCCCATCGTGTCCGTGCCAGCCAACAAGAGGCTAACCAGCCTCATCCCACTTTCCAGCTCTTAGTCCGTAGCCCTGCAGGTTACGGCACTTCAATAGCACATCCAAGTACTTTTAAAATGTGGTGAGGGTTTCTGCCTCTACCATCCTTTCAGGCAGTGAATTCCAGATCCCCACAACTCTCTGGGTGAAGAAATTTCCCCTTAAATCCCCTCTAAACCTTCTATCAATTACTTTAAATTTATGCCTCATGGTTGTTGACCCCTCTGCTAAGGGAAATAGGCCCTTTCTATCACTATATCTAGGCCCCTCATAATTTTATACACCTCAATGAGATCGCCACTCAGCCTCTTCAGTTCCAAGGATAACAAACCCAGCCTATCCAATCTGTCCTCATAGCTAAGATTCTCCAATCCCAGCAATATCCTCGTAAACCTCATCTGTACCCTCTCCAGTGCAATCACATCCTTCCTGTAATGTGGTGACCAGAACTGCATGCAGTACTCTGTAATGTGGTGACCAGAACTGTGGCCGAACTAGTGTTTGATACAGTTCAAGCATAACCCCCCTGCTCTTGTATTCTATGCCTCAGTTAATAAAGGCAAGCATTCCGTATACCTTCTTAACCACTTTATCTACCTGGCCTGCTACCTTCAGGAATCTGTGGACATGCACTCCAAGCTCCCTTGTTCCTCTACACTTCTCAGTCTCCTACCATTTAATGTGTATTCCCTTTCCTTGTTAGCCCTCCCCAATTTTAATTTTCAGATCGGAACTCCTTGCTATACACCCAAGCCATCGTCTCCTCAGGGAGAGACAACCTTACTAACTCAGACCAATGGTAAATTTGTTGATCTGGACCATCCAAAAAAGATGAAATTCAAGATTTACAACAAGAGTTCATTGCAACACCCAGAAAATCTAGAACTAGCACCATGCCAAGAGAGAATAAAAATGTTTTACTCAGCCAATGTAATGGTCCACTCTGAGTGGGGCTTGCCACGTTCCTAATATTTTTCCACAGAGAAGATTTGAAAGTTAGTCCCATTGACGTTATCTGCTCTCCACTGTTTGGTGGGAGATGAGTCAGTATGGGGCAGCATCTGGTTAATCAAGGGTCAGTGCAATTGTTCACCCAAAGGAGAGTCTTCTAACACATTATTTGTAGAATTGAAAGAAGAGCAGGGGTGTCCTCCCTAGTCCTGGCCCCAGGTGGGCAGAGGAAACATTTCAAGGACACCCTCAAAGCCTCCTTGATAAAGTGCAACCATCCCCACCGGCCAAAGACCACCCTAAGTGGAGGAAGAGCATCCAGGAGGGCGCTGAGCACCTCGAGTCTTATCGCTGAGAGCATGCAGAAAGAAGCGCAGGCAGCGGAAGGAGCGTGCGGCAAACTAGACCCCCCACCCACCCTTTCCTTCAATGACTGTCTGTCCCACCTGTGACAGAGACTGTAATTCCCGTATTGGACTGTTCAGTCACCTGAGAACTCACTTTTAGATTGGAAGCAAGTCTTCCTCGATTTTGAGGGACTGCCTATGATGATGATGATGGTCAATATTTACCCCTCAACCAACATCACTAATAAACGGCCCTGTATAGATCCTTCTACCACATTGAAAAGTCTCAAAGATTTGGGATGGCAGCTGCTGGGAGGCATTACCTGGAGGTGTGCAAGAGAGTATACACTCATTTATCCAAGAGCTCAGTGTCTACCATGATTTGGTTGCAGAGTCGAGCAGTTGGGTCCACTCATCTAGTATTGCTTAAGGTTCTATCCCTCAGCATGGCACCTTACCCCAGATTTAAGGTCCTATCGCCTTACTCCATTTCTCAACAGAAATGTATTGTGATTCCTTTTGGTATCAAGAGCTATATAACACCTACCTGAAGAGGGCCAAGGTGTTTGCCGCATATGGTCTTCAAAGACAATCCTTTTTCGCAGGCCACATGACATTCCACTTGCCCACTGTTGTCCACAGTGCAGTTCACTGCCGCATGAATTACCGACAATGCTTCACACCGGTCTTGACTACAGGAACATCGCCCACAACTGTAACAGAGATGGAATGTAATGGGTTAATCAAAGATCCAAGCTGAGAGTCTACAGGGTAGACGGAACTTAATGATTCAACAATATTAGAGGCAAAGGAAATAAGTTTGGTTTTGATGTGTTGGAGGGGGAGTTTGAGCTGCTGTTGACCTCACATTTGTGATGCAATGGTTTAATGGAAAGCTAGCCAGCTACATGGTTTCAATGATGAGCTGGGGTCGACAGAAACAGATTCAGATCGGATAGAAAGCCACTCACTTCTGACAGGTTACACTGATTTAAGTTGCTGACTGAAGAAAAGGATCGATTTAAGGAACTCTATGTCGCTTTGTTTGTTAAAAGTTGAGTCTGTGGGACTGGGTGGTTCAATGCATGAGGCACTGGCCTTTTACCTTTGGGAGCTCTAGGTTTTCATCCAGGCCAGGTTGATGGGATGACAGATTCCTCTGTCTGCTGGATGGAAGGGTCCTATACAGAATGAGTTTGGGCAGTCTCAATCTAGTTCATGGAGGGAACAGGCAGCACTGCCTTCAACGCAGCACTAAATTAACAGCCTCAGTTCAAGAGGCTAGCAGATGGCTGGTGTGAGAAATTGGAAACATCACGGGGCCAAAATTGCCCTCTGACCCAAAGGAGCTGCACAATTCACAGTAAATGATTATTCTCCGGCCCAAGAATACAGGGATTTTGCTCTCTTTTCATCCTTGATTTCGTTGGGACGGTGATGACGTCATCGCAGCGTGGACGTGCCACGTGGCGTTGATGCGCAGTAACACCCCTCCCCTTTAGTTGAACGGGGAGGACTGCTGAGAGATCTGCAGCCATTTTAGTGGCATCCACTGGGCCACCAGGGAGGCCGAACCCATGGTCACCATTGTCGGGTCGACTTCAGAGTCGACTAACATTTAAAATAAAATGGCGGCCGCGGCGGAGCGCGCTCCCCTTTAAGGGCAAACGCATGCCGAGCCACTGGCAGCTTCCTGCCGGGAAAAGCTGTCAGGGGGGCGCCGACCGTCGGCGGCTCCACTCTCGCGGGGAAATGTCCCTCGCGAGGCGGAAAGGGGTCGCTGCCATGCGGTAATGGATCAGCGCGTGCCCAACGGTGTGGGAACACGGGCGGGATGGAAATCCGTTTTCGATGCCCCCAACCTGGGGGAAAATTCTGATGGGTCGGCCCATCCGCCTACCCCTGGTCAGAAAGGCCTTACTGCCCCATGGACCTTAAGAAGGGGGGCAATTTCGGCCCCCACATATTTTCGGAGTTCCTCAGATGCTTATTGCAGCAGGATGATGGAGTATTATTCTGCGTCCAATCCTTGCTATGCCTGGCCGGGAAATACTTGATGCTGACACATAGTGCTCACAGTGATCCATTAGTTAACATAACTTCACCTTGTGGCATATTAAAAAGGGCTCACGTGCAAAGTCATACCGTTGGGAGTATAGAATTAGTACCTTTGCTTGTGTTTCTTGTATCCCTCTCGCTCTGTGCAACTGGACACAGCGAGAGAATTGAAAAGACTGTACGTGCGCAGAGCTACCCCAGAGACAGCTATCAGCGGTGAGGACAGGTTCAGCAGCATTGATGCTGTCTTATAGAAGGGGAGGCTGAGGTTGTGAGTGACATTTATGATCAGTGGGTTCCTCTGGCAGTTCAGCTCATGGGTACCTGGAATCCAACAAAACAAGCATATTAAAGGGGCAAGACAACCCGAGTGAAAAGAAACATGCAGTGTTCATTTTATACTCTTCATCTCTGATGACTGAAAGGCTTCCAATGGTAATTTTGACTCAACCTCACTTAACAGCAAACTCAAGTGTACGGATCCAGTTAGTCCTGAGTGACTGGCTGATGATTGAGTGCTTCCTACTGCATTGTCTGTTATCTTTTGATACCGTTACTAATACTACGATTTGTATTTTTACCATTCTGAAGGTGTTGACTGCTTGTTGGGGTGTGTAAGAAAAATAGAACCTACAATCTCTGCACGAGCTTCTATTTCTTAGTTCCACGCAGAGACCATACATCATCTGCTGTGTACCGTAGGTGTTTTACCCATACACGACCTTTCAGATGAGCTTTGAATATTGCGCTAGTCAGCTCCTGTGAGGAAGTGTCATTCTCCAGTGAGCACAGCCTTCAGACATGGGGCTGGGTCTATGGAGATCTTTAGAAGGTTATAAAAGCTTCACTGATGATAAAAAAAACAGCTTCCATGACAATGACGAAGACAGTGAGGAAGGAGAGCTTAGCGCAAGTTCTTCATTTAAAAGCAACATTCTCCTGGGTCACAGCTATTACTTGGTCAAGCGGACATTGGTAACCTGGTCCAATGCTTCTGGTAATGCATCTTTCCATCTGGCCTATGGGAAGTGTACAGAAACCCATCCAGTGGGTGCTCCCTTGCTCATTTTCACTCGTACACTCACTGGGACAACCCTGAAAGTCAGCAACAAGGAGATGCCACACTGCCCACAACTATTGTGGTTCAAATACTGAATGGAAATAGACCAATTGGAATGGATGACAGCTGTCTCTGCCTGGACATGGGACCTAGACAACCATGAAAGAAGAGCTGAACGAAAAGGGAGTTATGGGCAGAATACCACATACTACCAATGGTGACCCAGCACATGATAGTGCGAACACGTGCCCTACATATTTAAAGGGAATGTGTACCTCACTAATTTGCCCATAAATTCTTAACATCTTTAATAGCGACTCAACCACAATTGTTGCTATTTCTGATTCACCCATTTTATTCTTTGGAATTGCTAGTTATAAGCTGTCTGGAAGCAAAGATTTTATGTCAAATACTCCTTACCATCATGGATGATCAATGATGAATACAATCCAAAACTTACATTCGTAATGCTTTAGAAATGGATTTAAAAAAAAATAACCTTTTCTCTCCCATTCTCTCCCCCCTCCTCCAGCAAAAGCGTTAACTCTTGCTGTGCTGAAGTCCCAAGGGCAGCGGACACCAGCCAGTACCTCGCCCAAGTGCCCATTCCTCTTGGGATAATGTGGACAGTAAATGTCAACAATCCAGCTGCAGGTGGGGGGGCATTGCAGACAAGACTGATCCTGTCCATGCCCAACCCTCCATGCATGCACAAGCCCCAGCAAGAGTGATCAGCAACAGGAATCTTGGCTGATTATTTCCCCCTTTCTTAGTCAGGGGTGGCTAAAGCCAGTTGCAGTTTGTGTCAGCCTTTGCTCAATGACAGCATTCCCGATTCTGTGTCAGAAGGTCATGGGTTCAAATCCCACTCTGGAGACTTGAGCACAAAACCTATGCTGACATTTCAGTGCAGTACTGAGGGAGTGCCATACTGTCTTTCCGATGAGGTGTTAAACAAAGTTTCCATTTTCCCGTTCGCACTATTCAACGAGCAGGAGATTTCTCCCAGTATCCCGTCCAACTCATCCCTCAACCTGGTCATTTATCTCGTTGCTGTCTGTGGGAGCTTGCTGTGTGTGAATTGGCTACCATGTTTCTCTAAATTACAACAGAGACTACACTTCAAAAGCACTTCATTGGCTGCTTTGAAGCATTTGGTGATGTGCAAAGTGACAGATAAATGCAAGTTATTTCTTTCCTACTAACACTGCCACCCAAGCCAGGAACTGCCAGGAGTTGAATTTCGGACTTTCCTGGTCTGTATGACACAGTTGCACACCAGCCAGTGTAACTGCCAAGTGAGCCTTCAGGGAGTTGGAACTTATTTTTAAACTTGTACTTTTGCAGTCCTTCTGCTGCCAGTTATGTGACTGAATGAATTTAGCGATGGATTTCAAAGTGCTGCGTGAATGTTCTATAGTAGTTCCAGCAACAGATCATTGACAAGATAAATCACTGCCCCTCCATGTGCTGCTACAATGAGCCACACATGTTACATAAATTGCCTTCATTCCTGAAGGTGGATGAACTTTCTGCCATAAGAAATAAGAAATAAGAGCAGGAGTAGGCCATTTGGCCCCTCGAGACTGCCCCGCCATTCAATAAGACCATGGCTGATCTTCTACCTCAACTCCACTTTCATGCCCGCTCCCCATAACCCTTCACTCCCTTATTGTTCAAAAATCTGTCTATCTCCGCCTTAAATATATTCAATGACCCAGCCTCCACAACTCTCTGGGGCAGAGAATTCCATAGATTTACAACCCTCTGAGAGAAGAAATTTCTCCTCATCTCAGTTCTAAATGGGCAACCCCTTATTCTTAAACTATGCCCCCTCGTTCTAGATTCAACCACGAGTGGAAACAGCCTCTCTGCATCTACCTTGTCGAGCCCCCTCAGAATCTTATATGTTTCAATAAGAACACTCTCATTCTTCTAAACTCCAATGAGTTTAGGCCTGACCTGCTCAACCTATCCTCATAAGTCAACCCCTTGATCTCAGGAATCAACCAAGTGAATCTTTTCTGAACTGCCTCCAATTCAAGTATATTCCTCCTTAAATACGGAGACCAAAACTGTATGCAGTACTCCAGGTGTGGTCTCACCAGTACCCTGGACAGTTATAGCAGGACTTCTCTACTTTAATACTCTATTCCCCTTGCAATAAAGGCCAACATTCCATTTGCCTTCCTGATTATTTGATGTACCTGCATACTAACTTTTTGTGTTTCCCTCTGTACTGCAGCATTTTGTAATCTCTCCATTTACATAATAAATGGCCATTCCACTTTTTACCACTCATTTCCTTGCGGCATGACAGATTGAATCAAGATGAAGATGTAATGTGTTTGCTTCATGGGTTCTTTGCTTAAGAATTTATAGCAACAAAGAACTAATTATCCAAAAGGAGAGATTGAGTAGACTAGGCCTATATTCTCTAGAGTTTAGAAGAATGAGAGGTGATCTCATTGAAACATACAAAATTCTTACAGGGCTTGACAGGGTAGTTGCAGGGAGGATGTTTCCTCTGGCTGGGGGTCGGGAACCAGGTGTCGTGGTCTCAGAATAAGGGGTCAGCCATTTAGGACTGAGATGAGGAGAAACGTCTTCAGGCAGAGGGTGATGAATCTTTGGAATTATCCACCCCAGAAGGCTGTGGAGGCTCAGTCGTTGAGTATGTTCAAGACAGAAATCAACAGATTTTTGGATATTAAGGGAATCAAGGAATATGGGGATATTGCAGGAAAGTGGAGTTGAGGTAGATTAACCATAATATAATGAATTGGCAGAGTAGGCTCAAGGGGCCGAATGGCCTATTCCTGCTCCTATTCCTTATGTTCTAACTTGTTGGTTTATTAACACAGGTTTAAAATCACATTATCAGTTCATTCACTAGGCTCACAAATGCATACCTCATCGTGGATTACCTCGACCCACTGAACATACGAACATAAGAATTAGGAACAGGAGTAGGCCATCTAGCCCCTCGAGCCTGCTCCGCCACTCAACAAGACCATGGCTGATCTGGCCGTGGACTCAGCTCCACTTACCCGCCCGCTGCCCATAACCCTTAATTCCCTTATTGGTTAAAAATCTATCTATCTGTGATTTGAATACATTCAATGAGCTAGTCTCAACTGCTTCCTTGGGCAGAGAATTCCACAGATTCACAACCCTCTGGGAGAAGAAATTCCTTCTCAAGTCAGTTTTAAATTGGCTCCCCCATATTTTGAGGCTGTGCCCCCTAGTTCTAGTCTCCCCGACCAGTGGAAACAACCTCTCTGCCTCTATCTTGTCTATCCCTTTCATTATTTTAAATGTTTCTATAAGATCACACATCATCCTTCTGAACTCCAACGAGTAAAGACCCAGTCTATTCAATCTATTATCATAAGGTAACCCCCTCATCTCCGGAATCAGCCTAGTGAATCGTCTCTGTACCCCCTCCAAAGCTAGTATATCCTTCCTTAAGTAAGGTGGCCAAAACTGCACGCAGTACTCCAGGTGCGGCCTCACCAATACCCTGTACAGTTGCAGCAGGACCTCCCTGCTTTTGTACTCCATCCCTCTCGCAATGAAGGCCAACATTCCATTTGCCTTCCTGATTACCTGCTTCACATGCAAACTATCCTTCTGTCATTCATGCCCAAGGGGGGAGTCCGTGTTCCATGTTTTTATTGAATGCACGAGGTTGCAGCCCCTGTTCCACTATTTGAAGGGGCTGCTCCTGAAATTCTGGCTGCACTTCAGTCCCACTCTCCTGATCTTTGGGCACCCTGTGCGGAGGGGAGCGGGTAGGTCCGAAGGCCTCCTCGTAGGACTGCTCCTGGGCACGGCCAAGGGTGCCATCAGCCGGTCCAGGCAGCGGGCGGTCGAGGGGGTCGTTCAACCTGACTGCCTGCCTCTCTTCCGCTCTTACATCCGGTCCAGGGTGTCCTTGGAGATGGAGCACGCGGTGTCCACCGGTACGCTCGCGGCCTTCCGCGAGAGGTGGGCACCGGAGGGACTGGAGTGCATCATCACGCCCGGCAACCAAATTTTAATTTGATTTTACGTTTTAAAGTTAATTTGTTTTAATTGCCGGTGCTTTTAGTGTCCCCTTCCCTTTTATAGGGGGCACTGGGGAAAAATTGTGATTTTAGTGCCCAAAAAAAAAACAAAAAAAAAAGAAAAAACACAAAAAAAACAAAAAAGGGGGGAAAAAAAAGGGCCTTGTAAATGTCTGGAGTGTCACCCAGGTCGGGTGGCACCGTTTAATGTCTTTATGTTTTGCAGGTAAACTCAAAAGAGTTTCATGCCCAAGGGACCAATCGTGAAGCAGTGGAGGCGTGTCCTGCTCAGTTGGAGCTGTGAGCAGTGAGTGGAGCTGCTAGCAACTTGAGCTCCTGCCTGGAGAGCCCTGAGACCAGCCCAGGAGGAGAAGGAAGGAAGGGGCTTCACTACAACTTCTATCCAGAGGGAGAGGAGGAGAAAGCAGAAATCTTTCATCAACTTTACCATTCTGCAAAGAGTTGGAGAGAGGGGGAAAAGACAAACAACATCCAGTGTGGAAGGAGGGAGACTCTACACTTTCTACAGGTGGGTGTGGGTGCATTTCCCAAAAAGACTTTGTTGTATCGGTGGGGGGAGGAAAGAAGACCACTGAGGGCCGGAACATCGCGGGGGGTGTGTGTGTGTGTGTGGTAGTGTGCGTGGGGGCTGTGCTTACAACTAGGCCCCCCCCACAATTGAAACCCCCCCCACCCCCAATTGCCTAGCCTGGGATAGCTGGAGCTACCAGGCTGAAGATTTTCATTAATCACCCAATTAAAGATCGTTAGGAGTGCCTGGTGGCTCCAGCTACCCCAGGTGAAGACATCTTCTCCCCCCACCTGAAGACCACCCCAAAGACTTTTGTGTTTTGCCATCTGGGGAGTGCACCCACCCACAGCTGCGACGAGAGACCTGCCCTCGCAGCCCCCCCCCCTCCCCACCCCCCTCTCTCTTTTCTCTGTTACTCTGTTTCTCCCCTCTCTCTCTGAGAGCCCTTCCTTCCAAATTTAATTTAAAAAACAAACAATTTAAGACAACTGAGCAGAGGGAGCAAGGCCCCTCCCCAATTGCCAACTAGGGGAGAGGTGTGCCTCATTAAGGGCTCCTCTGCTCAGTCATTATACAAGAGGCCAATTAAGACCATTAAGGCCTGTGACTTTGGGGTGGGTGTAGCCCTTAAAGGGACCCCGTGATGGCGACCCCATCCACGCCGGTGGCAGGGCCAGCAAGGACGTATGCGCAGGTGGCAACCGCTTCCACGGCCCCTCCTGCGCCACCCGCTGCCCTGCCACCATTTAGGTTAATTACGAAAAAACACGGGGTCAAGAGCTACACTCACCCCACAATGACCATCGAGGAGTGCGTGCGGGCGATGGCTGGGGTAGTCGGCCCCTCGGCCATTGTCGCAGCCTCCAAGATGTCTGGGAAGGCCGTGTTCTTCCTGGGGTCGGAGCGGGCGGTGTCCCTGGCCCTTGAAAAGGGGCTCACGGTGGGCGGGACGTTCCTGCCGGTGGACCCTCTCGAGGCCACCGCGCAGAGGGTCATCGTGTCAAACGTCCCGCCCTTTGTTTCCGCTGAGCTCCTCCTCCCTCACCTACACCAACTGGGGGAGGTAAGGTCGGGGATCAACCCCATACCGCTCGGCCTCAGGGAGAACAGCCTGCGCCACGTGTTCTCCTTCCGCCGCCAGCTCTTTGTCCGGCTGGCGCGGGAGGACCTGACAGAAGGGCACTTTAATGTGGTGCACGAGGGGACTGCCTACCGCGTCTTCTGGACGTCGGACGGCGTGCGGTGCCATGCCTGCAGGGAGGTGGGGCACGTTCGCAAGAATTGCCCCGCCTCCAAGGCCGCCAAACCACCGAAGGCGGCCATAGCTGGCGCCGCCGCCACCCCTCCCCCTAGTTGCGTCCGCGTGCCGGGAGCCATGGGTGCGCGGGCATCGTCGGAGGCCTTTGTTTTCAGGGCCTCCGGCGGGGGGGAGGGAGAGCGTCCGAGCAGAAAGAAGGCGCGGAAGAAGGAAAAACATCTAGAGGCGGGTCCCCTCGGTGCGCCGGAAAGTCTGACCACCGCGCTCAGCCCAACCCAGTCATCGGCGAGCGCGGGGTGCCCCGAGCCCGTGCCCGGGCCCTTGAATAACACCACAGAGGGGCCCAGGCGCGGGCAAGAAAAGGAAAAGGGGGGGGCGGAGCGGGAGGCCTCGGCAGACATGGAGGTCTCCCTGACTCCGCGCGCCCCCAGGAACAAAAAGAGGCACCGCCCCAATGAGGCGGAGGGGGAACAACATCCCTCCGCGGAGGAGGCGGTGCCCGCCGCGTGTCCCGCGTCCCCCACCAGCGCCCCCAAATTGCGCTGCAGGCGCGAGGAGTCTTTCCCCGGGGAGGGTGAGGCAGTCGAGGCTGCCCAGCCGCTGCCTCCTGGGGAGGGCGTGGAAGATCTGCCTGTCGTGGGGGGCGTGGGGCCAGTGGAAGAATGCGTAGCCGCCGGGTCGAGCGTCCCGGGGACCGAGGCGGGCGGGGCCGAAAAGGCCGAACCTGAGCCCGCCCAGCCAATACACAACTTACCCCGGGATTTGCTCGACCCGGCAGAGAATGAAACAATTGATTATGACACTGTAGATGCTGGGCCGGGGGGTGGCAGCGGGGAGGGGGAGGAACACCCACCCTCGCCCCTTACTTTGGAGCTGGAGCACTTGGAGGGCCTGGGGATTTCCTATGGCCGGGTCTCTCCTTGTTCTCCGGTTCCTGGGGCGGAGGGGGAACCCCTTCCGCTGTCATTTCCCGACCCGGCACCATTTTTAAAAGAGCCCAGTGGGGACTCCTCTGCCGACGATCCTGGGGGTGGGATCGGGGCAGTGCCAGGGCCGGTTGGAGCGGCCGGTTCATTTGCCGTACCTTGTGCGGTCGATGGGCCGGCTGCTGGCGGCCACCTCCCGGAGGAGGACGGGGACTCGGTGGGGGACGCGGGTGAAGACCTAGAGACCACCGCCAGGGAGGCGGTGGATCTGCTCGCGGCCGCCGCTGAGGCCCTCCTCGTTCCTGCAAAGGAACTCCGGGACTTTTTGGCCCAGAGCCGGGGTCGCCGCGACCAAGCCCGACTGGCCCTGGAAAAATGGTCCGAGCCGGAGCTGATCAAGGGGTCCGTCCGCGCCGCCGTTAAAACCTTGGCCGCGGGCGGGCCCTTGACAAAGGAGCAGCACCTTGAGCTGCGCGAGCTCGAGGGACTCCTCGCTGGGCTGCGGAGGGAGCGGAGTTCAACAAAAGACTCCGCTCCCTCCCCCACAATAGGTTAAGGTAGAGGTTGCACTATGCTTTTGTCATGAAGATAACCATAGCCAGCCTCAACATCAACGGCGGCAGAGGGGCACGCCGTAGATTTGACAATTTTTCGCTCCTGCGGGAGGGGAAATATGCGGTGTGCTTCCTGCAAGAAACCCACACCGTTCCGGGAGACGAAGCCACGTGGCTCCTGGAATGGCAAGGAGAGGTCCGCATGAGCCACCTCACCGCCATTTCTAGTGGGGTGGCCATCTTGCTGGGCCCGCATTTTCAGCCGGAGATCTTGAGGGTCGAGGAGCCCGTGCCAGGCCGCTTGCTGCACGTAACGGTTCGCCTGGGGGACGTGCCGCTCCATCTCGTGAACGTGTACGCCCCTCATCCCGGCCCGCAGCAAACGCGCTTCTTTGAAGAGGTGTCCGCTCTTCTTGGCTCCGTCGACGTCGGCGACTGCATTGTCCTCGGGGGGGATTTTAACTGCACCCTCGAGGCGAGGGACCGCTCCGGTGCCCCGCAGTGCATGACGGCGATGGAGAAGTTGAGGGACCTGGTCGGGTCCTTCGACTTGGTGGACGTCTGGCGAAATCTCCACCCCGACTCCAGCGCCTTTACTTGGGTGAGGCCTGGAGTTGGATGGTCTAGAGTCGACCGCCTTTACGTGTCTCGGGCGTACGTTTCCTGCGTCCCGGCGGCCTCCATGCGGCCGGTGCCGTGTTCGGACCACCACCTGGTGTGGGCGGAGCTCGCTTCGCTCCGCGCGAGGACGGGGTCCGCGTACTGGCACTTTAACAACCGGCTGCTGGAGGACGTGCGGTTCCAGGACTCGTTCCGTCGATTCTGGTCCGACTGGAGAAGGAAGCAGGGGGGCTTCCCCTCCTTGAGGCTATGGTGGGACGTGGGCAAGGCTCACGTCCGCGTCTTCTGTCAAGAGTACGCGAGGGGGTCGACCAAGAGGCGGGCGGCCAGAGTCGGGCGCCTAGAAAAAGAGGTGCTCGACCTGGAAGCCCGTCTCGGTCAAGTCGTCCAGGACCCGGCCCTGCGGACGGTGTACGAAGCGAAGAAGGCCGCGCTGAAGGACCTGCAGCTCGTCGGGTCCCGAGGCGCGTTCGTGAGGTCGCGGATCCGGTTCCTGCGGGATCTGGACCGCGGCTCCCCCTTCTTCTACTCGCTGGAAAAAAGGCAGAGTGTCCGTAAGCAGCTCTTGACGCTGCTGGCCGACGACGGCTCTCTCGTCTCGGATCCGGAGGGCGTCAACAACAGGGTCCGTGAATATTACGGGGCTCTGTTCTCTCCGGATCCGTCCAGCGAGGAAGCGCGTAGAGTTTTGTGGGAGGACCTGCCGAAGGTCGGCCCGGAGGGCGCCGAAAATCTGGAAGCTCCGCTAAGCCTGGCGGAGCTGACCGGTGCCCTCGCCCGGCTCTCGAGGGGAAAATCCCCGGGGCTGGACGGGCTGACCGTGGAGTTCCACAGGGCGTTCTGGGACGTCCTGGGGGGCGACTACGCGCGGGTCCTGGGGGAAAGTCTGGCGACCGGGGAGATGCCCCTCTCTTGGCGCAGGGCAGTCATCGTCCTGCTGCCTAAGAAGGGCGATCTCCGCCTCCTTAAGAACTGGCGCCCGGTCTCCCTCCTCAGCACGGACTACAAAATCTTCGCCAGGGCGATGTCTGCTCGCCTTGGTGCCGTGCTGGACCACATGATCCACCCCGACCAGTCATACACGGTCCCGGGCCGGACAATCCACGACAACATCCATCTGGTCCGGGACCTCATCCATTGCTCCCAGGAGGCTGGTCTGTCGGTCGCCTTCCTATCCCTCGACCAAGAGAAGGCGTTCGACAGGGTGGATCACGACTATCTGCTCGGAACTCTGCGCGCTTTCGGGTTCGGGACGCATTTCGTCGCCCGGATCCGACTTTTGTACGCCGCCGCGGAGTGTCTGATTAAGGTTAACGGGTCCTTGACGGCGCCCCTTCGCTTTAGGAGAGGGGTACGCCAGGGATGCCCCATGTCCGGCCAGTTATACGCCGTTTGCGTGGAGCCTTTCCTGCGCCTCTTGCGGACGAGGTTGACGGGACTGGCTCTGCAAGGGCCGGGCGTGGAGGTCGTCCTCTCGGCTTACGCCGATGACGTGCTCCTCGCGGTAGAGGATCCCGCTGACCTGCGGAGGATGCGTGAGTGCCAGGAGATTTACTCGGCCGCGTCCTCCGCCAGGATCAACTGGGAGAAATGTTCCGGACTCCTGGTGGGTCAGTGGCGGGTGGACTCCCTGCCGGAGGAGCTCAGGCCTTTTGCCTGGAGCACGACCCATCTCCTCTATCTGGGAGTCTACCTTAGCCCCGACGAGGAAGCCTGGCCGGCGAACTGGCAGGAGCTGGAGGCCAAGGTCGCCGCTCGCCTAGGGCGCTGGACAGGACTGCTCCGAGTGCTGTCCTACAGGGGTCGAGCGCTAGTCATAAACCAGCTGGTGGCCGCAATGCTGTGGTACCGGCTGGTCACTTTGACCCCTCCCCCTGCGTTTGTCGCCAAGATACAGAAGAAGCTGGTGGACTTCTTCT
The DNA here is from genome assembly GCF_044704955.1 of Pristiophorus japonicus. Lineage (NCBI taxonomy): Eukaryota > Metazoa > Chordata > Chondrichthyes > Pristiophoridae > Pristiophorus > Pristiophorus japonicus. Next base: position 131,507,646 of record NC_091984.1, read on the forward strand.
GGAACAACAGGAAGCACTGGGTCTCTGTCGCGGTCTTGAGTCTCCCGCTTGAGGAGGGCGGTCAGTCGTTGGTGTGCGTCAGCGCCCAGCTCGCGACTTTCCGTCTTCAGACCCTGCAGAGATACCTTTACGTCGAGCCCCCTCCTAGGTGGTGTGCTCTGGCGAGGTATTTCTTCCGCCAGCAGCTCGACCTCAATTATGACACGCAGCTCCTGTTTGTGAACTTGGGGGGTGCCAGGACCGCCCTCCGGGAGCTGCCTGTCTTTTACAGGGAACTCATCAGGGTCTGGAACAAAGTCTCCACCAAGCGCAGCTCTCCGCCGGCTGGAGTGGCGGCCGTCCTGCAGGAACCGCTGCTCGGGAATCCGTACCTCCACGGCCGAGGCTTCATGTGGCGGTCGGAAGAGAGGGCTGTGGCTGGTGAGGTGACCAGGGTCAGGGACCTGCTCGATGGCGGAGGAGCGGGCTGGATGGCGCCAGTCACGCTGGCGCGGCGCCTAAATTCTGCCAACGTCCGCCGCGCGGCCGATGCCATCGAGTCGCTAAAAACAGCTCTGGGCCCTGACTCCGTTAGGTGTATCGAGGAGGCTCAAGCACGTGGGGAGATCCCGTCCGAACTGACCCCCGTCCGGACGGAATTCCTCATCGGCGCCAAACCCCGGAACCTCCTTCGGGGGCCGGCGCCTCACAACTTGAGCCGCCTCGGGGAAATCCCCTCCGTGCCTTTCAGTTCCGCGCGGAGGGGTTTCCTGTACGGGCTGCTCCTGCACACCCTCAACTTTGCCATCCTCGCCGGCCGTCCGGACACGCCATGGCGTACCATCTTGCCGTCCGGAGGAGGCGGGGGTCCCCGATGGAGGGCCCTCTACGCAGGGGTCCTCCCACTATTCATCGGGGACTTGGCCTGGAGGGTGGTGCACGGAGCAGTGCCGTGCAACAAATTTTTAAGCCGGTTCACGGACTCCCAGGCCGCCTGCAATTTCTGCGGTCTGGAGGAGTCCGTGTTCCATGTTTTTATTGAGTGCACGAGGTTGCAGCCCCTGTTCCATTATTTGAAGGGGCTGCTCCTGAAATTCTGGCTGCGCTTCAGTCCCACCCTCCTGATCTTTGGGCACCCTGTGCGGAGGGGAGCGGGTAGGTCCGAAGGCCTCCTCGTAGGACTGCTCCTGGGCACGGCCAAGGGTGCCATCAGCCGGTCCAGGCAGCGGGCGGTCGAGGGGGTCGTTCAACCTGACTGCCTGCCTCTCTTCCGCTCTTACATCCGGTCCAGGGTGTCCTTGGAGATGGAGCACGCGGTGTCCACCGGTACGCTCGCGGCCTTCCGCGAGAGGTGGGCACCGGAGGGACTGGAGTGCATCATCACGCCCGGCAACCAAATTTTAATTTGATTTTACGTTTTAAAGTTTAATTTGTTTTAATTGCCGGTGCTTTTAGTGTCCCCTTCCCTTTTATAGGGGGCACTGGGGAAAAATTGTGATTTTAGTGCCCAAAAAAAAAACCAAAAAAAGAAAAACACAAAAAAAAAAAAAAGGGGGGGAAAAAAAAGGGCCTTGTAAATGCCTGGAGTGTCACCCAGGTCGGGTGACACTCTTTAAAGTTTTATGTTTTCGCAGATAAACTCAAAAGAGTTTCATGCCCAAGGGGGGAGTCCGTGTTCCATGTTTTTATTGAATGCACGAGGTTGCAGCCCCTGTTCCACTATTTGAAGGGGCTGCTCCTGAAATTCTGGCTGCACTTCAGTCCCACTCTCCTGATCTTTGGGCACCCTGTGCGGAGGGGAGCGGGTAGGTCCGAAGGCCTCCTCGTAGGACTGCTCCTGGGCACGGCCAAGGGTGCCATCAGCCGGTCCAGGCAGCGGGCGGTCGAGGGGGTCGTTCAACCTGACTGCCTGCCTCTCTTCCGCTCTTACATCCGGTCCAGGGTGTCCTTGGAGATGGAGCACGCGGTGTCCACCGGTACGCTCGCGGCCTTCCGCGAGAGGTGGGCACCGGAGGGACTGGAGTGCATCATCACGCCCGGCAACCAAATTTTAATTTGATTTTACGTTTTAAAGTTAATTTGTTTTAATTGCCGGTGCTTTTAGTGTCCCCTTCCCTTTTATAGGGGGCACTGGGGAAAAATTGTGATTTTAGTGCCCAAAAAAAAAACAAAAAAAAAAGAAAAAACACAAAAAAAACAAAAAAGGGGGGAAAAAAAAGGGCCTTGTAAATGTCTGGAGTGTCACCCAGGTCGGGTGGCACCGTTTAATGTCTTTATGTTTTGCAGGTAAACTCAAAAGAGTTTCATGCCCAAGGGACCAATCGTGAAGCAGTGGAGGCGTGTCCTGCTCAGTTGGAGCTGTGAGCAGTGAGAGGAGCTGCTAGCAACTTGAGCTCCAGCCTGGAGAGCCCTGAGACCAGCCCAGGAGGAGAAGGAAGGAAGGGGCTTCACTACAACTTCTATCCAGAGGGAGAGGAGGAGAACAGAAAACATTTCAACAACTTTTTTACCATTCTGCAAGGAGTTGGAGAGAGGGGGAAAGGAACAACCACATCCAGTGTGGAAGGAGGGAGACTCTACATTCTACAGGTGGGTGTGGGTGCATTTCCCCAAAAAGACTTTGTTGTATCGGTGGGGGGAGGAAAGAAGACCACTGAGGGCCGGAACATCGCGGGGGGTGTGTGTGTGTGTGTGGTAGTGTGCGTGGGGGCCGTGCTTACAACTAGGCCCCCCCCACAATTGGAACCCCCCCCACCCCCCACATTTGCCTAGCCTGGGATAGCTGGAGCTACCAGGCTGAAGATTGTTGTTTTTCTCAATCACCCAATTAAAGATCGTTGGGAGTGCCTGGTGGCTCCAGCTACCCCAGGTGAAGAAATCTTCTCCCCCCACCTGAAGACCACCCCAAAGACTTTTGTGTTTTGCCATCTGGGGAGTGCACCCACCCACAGCTGCGAGGGGAGACCTGCCCTCGCAGCCCCCCCCCCCTTCCCACCCCCTCTCTCTTTCTCCGTTACCCTCTGTTTCTCCCCTCTCTCTCTGAGGCCCCTTTTCTTCCTAATTTAAAAAAAAAAACAACCCAATCAAGACAACTGAGCAGAGGGAGCAAGGCCTCTCCCCAATTGTCAACGAGGGGAGAGGTACCTCGTTAAGAGCTCCTCTGCTCAGTTAATTTACGAGGCCAATTAAGACCATTAAGGCCTGTGACTTTGGGGTGGGTGTAGCCCTTAAAGGGACCCCGTGATGGCGACCCCATCCACGCCGGTGGCAGGGCCAGCAAGGACGTATGCGCAGGTGGCAACCGCTTCCACGGCCCCTCCTGCGCCACCCGCTGCCCTGCCACCATTTAGATTAATTACTAGAAAACACGGGGTCAAGAGCTACACTCACCCCACAATGACCATCGAGGAGTGCGTGCGGGCGATGGCTGGGGTAGTCGGCCCCTCGGCCATTGTCGCAGCCTCCAAGATGTCTGGGAAGGCCGTGTTCTTCCTGGGGTCGGAGCGGGCGGTGTCCCTGGCCCTTGAAAAGGGGCTCACGGTGGGCGGGACGTTCCTGCCGGTGGACCCTCTCGAGGCCACCGCGCAGAGGGTCATCGTGTCAAACGTCCCGCCCTTTGTTTCCGCTGAGCTCCTCCTCCCTCACCTACACCAACTGGGGGAGGTAAGGTCGGGGATCAACCCCATACCGCTCGGCCTCAGGGAGAACAGCCTGCGCCACGTGTTCTCCTTCCGCCGCCAGCTCTTTGTCCGGCTGGCGCGGGAGGACCTAACAGAAGGGCACTTTAATGTGGTGCACGAGGGGACTGCCTACCGCGTCTTCTGGACGTCGGACGGCGTGCGGTGCCATGCCTGCAGGGAGGTGGGGCATGTTCGTAAGAACTGCCCCGCCTCCAAGGCCGCCAAACCACCGAAGGCGGCCATAGCTGGCGCCGCCGCCACCCCTCCCCCTAGTTGCGTCCGCGTGCCGGGAGCCATGGGTGCGCGGGCATCGTCGGAGGCCTTTGTTTTCAGGGCCTCCGGCGGGGGGGAGGGAGAGCGTCCGAGCGGAAAGAAGGCGCGGAAGAAGGAGAAACATCTAGAGGCGGGTCCCCTCGGTGCGCCGGAAAGTCTGACCACCGCGCTCAGCCCAACCCAGTCACCGGCGAGCGCGGGGTGCCCCGAGCCCGTGCCCGGGCCCTTGAATAACACCACAGAGGGGCCCAGGCGCGGGAAAGAAAAGGAAAAGGGGGGGGCGGAGCGGGAGGCCTCGGCAGACATGGAGGTCTCCCTGACTCCGCGCGCCCCCAGGAACAAAAAGAGGCACCGCCCCAATGAGGCGGAGGGGGAACAACATCCCTCCGCGGAGGAGTCGGTGCCCGCCGCGTGTCCCGCGTCCCCCACCAGCGCCCCCAAATTGCGCTGCAGGCGCGAGGAGTCTTTCCCCGGGGAGGGTGAGGCAGTCGAGGCTGCCCAGCCGCTGCCTCCTGGGGAGGGCGTGGAAGATCTGCCTGTCGTGGGGGGCGTGGGGCCAGTGGAAGAATGCGTAGCCGCCGGGTCGAGCGTCCCGGGGACCGAGGCGGGCGGGGCCGAAAAGGCCGAACCTGAGCCCGCCCAGCTATTATCCAACTTCCCCCGGGAGTCGCTCGACCCGGCAGAAATACAAACAAATAATTATGACACTGTAGATGCTGGGCCGGGGAGTGGCAGCGGGGAGGGGGAGGAACACCCACCCTCGCCCCTTACTTTGGAGCTGGAGCACTTGGAGGGCCTGGGGATTTCCTATGGCCGGGTCTCTCCTTGTTCTCCGGTTCCTGGGGCGGAGGGGGAACCCCTTCCGCTGTCATTTCCCGACCCAGCACCATTTTTAAAAGAGCCCAGTGGGGACTCCTCTGCCGACGATCCTGGGGGTGGGATCGGGGCATTGCCAGGGCCGGTTGGAGCGGCCGGTTCATTTGCCGTACCTTGTGCGGTCGATGGGCTGGCTGCTGGCGGCCACCTCCCGGAGGAGGACGGGGACTCGGTGGGGGACGCGGGTGAAGACCTAGAGACCACCGCCAGTGAGGCGGTGGATCTGCTCGCGGCCGCCGCTGAGGCCCTCCTCATTCCTGCAAAGGAACTCCGGGACTTTTTGGCCCAGAGCCGGGGTCGCCGCGACCAAGCCCGACTGGCCCTGGAAAAATGGTCCGAGCCGGAGCTGATCAAGGGGTCTGTCCGCGCCGCCGTTAAAACCTTGGCCGCGGGCGGGCCCTTGACAAAGGAGCAGCACCTTGAGCTGCGCGAGCTCGAGGGACTCCTCGCTGGGCTGCGGAGGGAGCGGAGTTCAACAAAAGACTCCGCTCCCTCCCCCACAATAGGTTAAGGTAGAGGTTGCACTATGCTTTTGCCATGAAGATAACCATAGCCAGCCTCAACATCAACGGCGGCAGAGGGGCACGCCGTAGATTTGACAATTTTTCGCTCCTGCGGGAGGGGAAATATGCGGTGTGCTTCCTGCAAGAAACCCACACCGTTCCGGGAGACGAAGCCACGTGGCTCCTGGAATGGCAAGGAGAGGTCCGCATGAGCCACCTCACCGCCATTTCTAGTGGGGTGGCCATCTTGCTGGGCCCGCATTTTCAGCCGGAGATCTTGGGGGTCGAGGAGCCCGTGCCAGGCCGCTTGCTGCACGTAACGGTTCGCCTGGGGGACGTGCCGCTCCATCTCGTGAACGTGTACGCCCCTCATCCCGGCCCGCAGCAAACGCGCTTCTTTGAAGAGGTGTCCGCTCTTCTTGGCTCCGTCGACGTCGGCGACTGCATTGTCCTCGGGGGGGATTTTAACTGCACCCTCGAGGCGAGGGACCGCTCCGGTGCCCCGCAGTGCATGACGGCGATGGAGAAGTTGAGGGACCTGGTCGGGTCCTTCGACTTGGTGGACGTCTGGCGAAATCTCCACCCCGACTCCAGCGCCTTTACTTGGGTGAGGCCTGGAGTTGGATGGTCTAGAGTCGACCGCCTTTACGTGTCTCGGGCGTACGTTTCCTGCGTCCCGGCGGCCTCCATGCGGCCGGTGCCGTGTTCGGACCACCACCTGGTGTGGGCGGAGCTCACTTCGCTCCGCGCGAGGACGGGGTCCGCGTACTGGCACTTTAACAACCGGCTGCTGGAGGACGTGCGGTTCCAGGACTCGTTCCGTCGATTCTGGTCCGACTGGAGAAGGAAGCAGGGGGGCTTCCCCTCCTTGAGGCTATGGTGGGACGTGGGCAAGGCTCACGTCCGCGTCTTCTGTCAAGAGTACGCGAGGGGGTCGACCAAGAGGCGGGCGGCCAGAGTCGGGCGCCTAGAAAAAGAGGTGCTCGACCTGGAAGCCCGTCTCGGTCAAGTCGTCCAGGACCCGGCCCTGCGGACGGTGTACGAAGCGAAGAAGGCCGCGCTGAAGGACCTGCAGCTCGTCGGGTCCCGAGGCGCGTTCGTGAGGTCGCGGATCCGGTTCCTGCGGGATCTGGACCGCGGCTCCCCCTTCTTCTACTCGCTGGAAAAAAGGCAGAGTGTCCGTAAGCAGCTCTTGACGCTGCTGGCCGACGACGGCTCTCTCGTCTCGGATCCGGAGGGCGTCAACAACAGGGTCCGTGAATATTACGGGGCTCTGTTCTCTCCGGATCCGTCCAGCGAGGAAGCGCGTAGAGTTTTGTGGGAGGACCTGCCGAAGGTCGGCCCGGAGGGCGCCGAAAATCTGGAAGCTCCGCTAAGCCTGGCGGAGCTGACCGGTGCCCTCGCCCGGCTCTCGAGGGGAAAATCCCCGGGGCTGGACGGGCTGACCGTGGAGTTCCACAGGGCGTTCTGGGACGTCCTGGGGAGCGACTACGCGCGGGTCCTGGGGGAAAGTCTGGCGACCGGGGAGATGCCCCTCTCTTGGCGCAGGGCAGTCATCGTCCTGCTGCCTAAGAAGGGCGATCTCCGCCTCCTTAAGAACTGGCGCCCGGTCTCCCTCCTCAGCACGGACTACAAAATTTTCGCCAGGGCGATGTCTGCTCGCCTTGGTGCCGTGCTGGACCACATGATCCACCCCGACCAGTCATACACGGTCCCGGGCCGGACAATCCACGCTAACATCCATCTGGTCCGGGACCTCATCCATCATTCCCAGGAGGCTGGTCTGTCGGTCGCCTTCCTATCCCTCGACCAAGAGAAGGCGTTCGACAGGGTGGATCACGACTATCTGCTCGGAACTCTGCGCGCTTTCGGGTTCGGGACGCATTTCGTCGCCCGGATCCGACTTTTGTACGCCGCCGCGGAGTGTCTGATTAAGGTTAACGAGTCCTTGACGGCGCCCCTTCGCTTTAGGAGAGGGGTGCGCCAGGGATGCCCCATGTCCGGCCAGTTATATGCCGTTTGCGTGGAGCCTTTCCTGCGCCTCTTGCGGACGAGGTTGACGGGACTGGCTCTGCAAGAGCCGGGCGTGGAGGTCGTCCTCTCGGCTTACGCCGATGACGTGCTCCTCGCGGTAGAGGATCCCGCTGACCTGCGGAGGATGCGTGAGTGCCAGGAGATTTACTCGGCCGCGTCCTCCGCCAGGATCAACTGGGAGAAATGTTCCGGACTCCTGGTGGGTCAGTGGCGGGTGGACTCCCTGCCGGAGGAGCTCAGGCCTTTTGCCTGGAGCACGACCCATCTCCTCTATCTGGGAGTCTACCTTAGCCCCGACGAGGGAGCCTGGCCGGCGAACTGGCAGGAGCTGGAGGCCAAGGTCGCCGCTCGCCTAGGGCGCTGGACAGGACTGCTCCGAGTGCTGTCCTACAGGGGTCGAGCGCTAGTCATAAACCAGCTGGTGGCCGCAATGCTGTGGTACCGGCTGGTCACTTTGACCCCTCCCCCTGCGTTTGTCGCCAAGATACAGAAGAAGCTGGTGGACTTCTTCTGGAACAACAGGAAGCACTGGGTCTCTGCCGCGGTCTTGAGTCTCCCGCTTGAGGAGGGCGGTCAGTCGTTGGTGTGCGTCAGCGCCCAGCTCGCGACTTTCCGTCTTCAGACCCTGCAGAGATACCTTTACGTCGAGCCCCCTCCTAGGTGGTGCGCTCTGGCGAGGTATTTCTTCCGCCAGCAGCTCGACCTCAATTATGACACGCAGCTCCTGTTTGTGAACTTGGGGGGTGCCAGGACCGCCCTCCGGGAGCTGCCTGTCTTTTACAGGGAACTCATCAGGGTCTGGAACAAAGTCTCCACCAAGCGCAGCTCTCCGCCGGCTGGAGTGGCGGCCGTCCTGCAGGAGCCGCTGCTCGGGAATCCGTACCTCCACGGCCGAGGCTTCATGTGGCGGTCGGAAGAGAGGGCTGTGGCTGGTGAGGTGACCAGGGTCAGGGACCTGCTCGATGGCGGAGGAGCGGGCTGGATGGCGCCAGACACGCTGGCGCGGCACCTAAACTCTGCCAACGTCCGCCACGCGGCCGATGCCATCGAGTCGCTAAAAACAGCTCTGGGCCCTGACTCCGTTAGGTGCATCGAGGAGGCTCAAGCATGTGGGGAGATCCCGTCCGAACTGACCCCCGTCCGGACGGAATTCCTCATCGGCGCCAAACTCCGGAACCTCCCTCGGGGGCCGGCGCCTCACAACTTGAGCCGCCTCGGGGAAATCCCCTCCGTGCCTTTCAGTTCCGCGCGGAGGGGTTTCCTGTACGGGCTGCTCCTGCACACCCTCAACTTTGCCATCCTCGCCGGCCGTCCGGACACGCCATGGCGTACCATCTTGCCGTCCGGAGGAGGCGGGGGTCCCCGATGGAGGGCACTCTATGCAGGGGTCCTCCCACTATTCATCGGGGACTTGGCCTGGAGGGTGGTGCACGGAGCAGTGCCGTGCAACAAATTTTTAAGCCGGTTCACGGACTCCCAGGCCGCCTGCAATTTCTGCGGTCTGGAGGAGTCCGTGTTCCATGTTTTTATGGAGTGCACAAGGTTGCAGCCCCTGTTCCATTATTTGAAGGGGCTGCTCCTGAAATTCTGGCTGCACTTCAGTCCCACTCTCCTGATCTTTGGGCACCCTGTGCGGAGGGGAGCGGGTAGGTCCGAAGGCCTCCTCGTAGGACTGCTCCTGGGCACGGCCAAGGGTGCCATCAGCCGGTCCAGGCAGCGGGCGGTCGAGGGGGTCGTTCAACCTGACTGCCTGCCTCTCTTCCGCTCTTACATCCGGTCCAGGGTGTCCTTGGAGATGGAGCACGCGGTGTCCACCGGTACGCTCGCGGCCTTCCGCGAGAGGTGGGCACCGGAGGGACTGGAGTGCATCATCACGCCCGGCAACCAAATTTTAATTTGATTTTACGTTTTTTAAGTTTAATTTGTTTTAATTGCCGGTGCTTTTAGTGTCCCCCTTCCCTTTTATAGGGGGCACTGGGGAAAATTGTGAATTTAGTGCCCAAAAAAAAAAACAAAAAAAGAAAAACAAAAAAAAAACAAAAAAAAAAGGGGGGAAAAAAAAAAGGGCCTTGTAAATGTCTGGAGTGTCACCCAGGTCGGGTGGCACCGTTTAATGTTTTTATGTTTTGCAGGTAAACTTAAAAGAGTTTCATGTGGCGCAATGGGTTAGTGCGTTATGCTGTTAACCGAAAGGTTGGTGGTTCGAGCCCACCCAGAGACGAAACCTTTAACTGTTTTTCCCCGGATATTCGGTGCCGCACAGTCCCAGGTTGTCATTGTGCGTTTGCCGGGTGCAGTGGCGCGCACCTGTGATCCCGCTGCTGGGAGGCTGAGGCTGCAGGATTGCTCGAGGTCAGGAGTTCTGGGCTGCTGTCACCTGTGCCGATCGGGTGTCCACACTAAGACCGGTATCCACATGGTGGTCCTCGGTTAACTTTGGATCACCAGGTTCGATGATGAGGGGTGAACCGGCCCAGGTCGGGAACGGAGCAGGTCAAAGCCCCCGCCAAAAAGAGTTTCATGCACAAGGATCCCCAGGTCCCTCTGCACCGCAGCATGTTGTAATTTCTCCCCATTCAAATAATATTCCCTTTTACTGTTTTTTTTTCCAAGGTGGATGACCTCACATTTTCCGACATTGTATTCCATCTGCCAAACCTTCGCTCATTCGCTTAACCTTTCTAAATCTCTTTGCAGCCTCTCTGTGTCCTCTACACAACCCGCTTTCCCACTAATCTTTGTGTCATCTGCAAATTTTGTTACACTACACTCTGCCCCCTCTTCCAGGTCATCTATGTATATTGTAAACAGTTGTGGTCCCAACACCGATCCCTGTGGCACACCACTAACCACTGATTTCCAACCCAAAAAGGACCCATTTATCCCGACTCTCTGCTTTCTGTTCTCCAGCCAATTCTCTATCCATGCTAATACATTTCCCCTGACTCCGCGTACCTTTATCTTCTGCAGTAACCTTTTGTGTGGCACCTTATCGAATGCCTTTTGGAAATCTAAATACACCACATCCATCGGTACACCTCCATCCACCATGCTCGTTATATCCTCAAAGAATTCCAGTAAATTAGTTAAACATGATTTCCCCTTCATGAATCCATGTTGCGGTCTGTTTGATTGCACTATTCCTATCTAGATGTCCCGCTATTTCTTCCTTAATGATAGCTTCAAGCATTTTCCCCACTACAGATGTTAAACTAACTGGCCTATAGTTTGCCTGCCTTTTGTCTGCCCCCTTTTTTAAACAGAGGCGTTACATTAGCTGCTTTCCAATCCGATGGACCTCCCCAGAGTCCAGAGAATTTTGGTAGATTATAATGAATGCATCTGCTATAACTTCCGCCATCTCTTTTAATACCCTGGGATGCATTTCATCAGGACCAGGGGACTTGTCTACCTTGAGATTCATTAGCCTGTCCAGCACTACCCCCCCAGTGATAGTGATTGTCTCAAGGTCCTCCCTTCCCACATTCCCGTGACCAGCAATTTTTGGCATGGTTTTTGTGTCTTCCACTGTGAAGACCGAAGCAAAATAATTGTTTAAGGTCTCAACCATTTCCACATTTCCCATTATTAAATCTCCTTTTTAATCTTCCAAGGGACCAACATTTACTTTAGTCACTCTTTTCCATTTTATATATCGGTAAAAGCTTTTACTATCTGTTTTTATGTTTTGCGCAAGTTTACTTTCGTAATCTATCTTTCCTTTCTTTATTGATTTCTTAGTCATTCTTTGCTGTCGTTTAAAATTTTCCCAATCTTCTTGTTTCCCACTAACTTTGGCCACCTGATACGCATTGGTTTTTAATTTGATACTCTCCTTTATTTCCTTGGTTATCCACGGCTGGTTATCCCTTCTTTTAGCGCCCTTCTTTTTCACTGGAATATATTTTTGTTGAGCACTATGAAAGAGCTCCTTAAAAGTCCTCCACTGTTCCTCAATTGTGCCACCGTTTAGTCTGTGTTCCCAGTCTACTTTAGCCAACTCTGCCCTCATCCCACTGTAGTCCCTTTGTTTAAGCATAGTACACTTGTTTGAGACACTACTTCCTCACCCTCACTCTGTATTACAACCTGACTGAGGTTTTATTGAGTCTTGTGGACATCACTTGACTGGCTAATTCACTCACAATGCAACAGCTCTACAACTATTTTGGTAGAACATTTAAATCAAGTGCCCCGCTTTGGCCAGGGCACTAGAACCCACAAATTTCCAAATAAAACTAACTGAAACATAAATCAACTTAAAATTTGGTTGCCGGGGCAATCCAATCCCTCCGGCGCCCACCTCCCGGGGAAGGCTGCGAGCGTACTGGTGGACACCGCATGCTCCATCTCCAGGGATACCCTGGTGTGAAAGTAACCACGGAAGAGAGGCAGGCAGTCGGGCTGAATGATCCCCTTGACCACCCCCTGCCTGGACCGGTTAATGACCACCTTGGCCAGGCCCAGGAGCAGCCCTACGAGGAGGCCCTCTGACCTGCCCGCTCCCCTCCATACTGGGTCCCCAAAGATCAGGAGTGTGGGACTGAAATGCAACCAGAAACTGAGGAGCAGCCCCTTCAAATAATGGAATAGGGGCTGCAACCTCACACATTGCACATACACGTGGAACACGGATTTTTCCAGACCTGTAAGCACACTCACAGGTGCATACATTACAGAAGTCAAGCCTTATTAATGCACACACTGCACTGAACTACATCAGCAAACTTTCACTGTCGAAATGATGAGCAAGCATTCCACACAACACATCATACAGCAAACAGTAATTTACTCTCCTTTAGCTAACTGACTCTGTCTTTTAGAAGCTAGGACAATGCTGTATTTCCAGTGGGCCCAGGTATGTGTCAGTACGAGAGACTTCAGTTATTAGGACAGACCGTCAAAGCTGGGATTGTTCTCCTTTGAGCAGAGAAGGTTAAGAGGAGATTTGATAGAGGTGTTCAAAATTAGGAAGTGTTTTGACAGAGTAAATAAGGAGAAACTGTTTTCAATGACAGGAAGATCGTTAACCAAAGCACACTGCTTTATGATAATTGGCTAAAGAACCACAGGGGAGATGAGGAGAATTTTATTTTTACACAGGGTGTTATAACTTGAATGGGTGATGGATGCAGATTCAATAATAACTTTCAAAAGTGAACTGGATAAAGACTTGAAAAAGAAATATTTGCAGGGTGAAGGGGGAAAAGCAAGGGAGTGGGACTAATGGGATAGCTCTTTCAAAGAGCCAGCACAGGCACGATGCGTTGAATGATTTCCTTCTCTGCTGTATCATTCTATGATTCTATGTATGAGGGGTCCTCAGGTATGTGGCAATATTCACAGTAGGTGCTCCACTGCACTGGAGAAATACCACTAGCGCTGCCTCCGCAAGATCCTGGAAATCCCCTGGGAGGACAGACACACCAATGTCAGTGTTCTCGATCAGGCCAACATCCCCAGCATTGAAGCACTGACCACACTCAACCAGCTCCGTTGGACAGGCCACATTGTCCGCATGCCCGACTCCCAAAGCAAGTGCTCTACTCGGTACTCCTACATGGTAAGCAAGCCCCAGGTGGGCAGAGGAAACGTTTCAAGGACACCCTCAAAGCCTCCTTGATAAAATGCAACATCCCCACTGACACCTGGGAGTCCCTGGCCCAAGACTGCCCTAAGTGGAGGAAGAGCATCCGGGAGGGTGCTTAACACCTCAAGTCTTGTCGCCGAGTGCATGCAGAAAGCAAGTGCAGGCAGCGGAAGGAGCGTGTGGCAAATCAGACTCCCAACCCACCCTTTCCTTCAACGACTGTCTGTCCCACCTGTGACAGGGACTCTAATTCCCGTATTGGACTGTTCAGTCACCTGAGAACTTTGAGTGGAAGCAAGTCTTCCTCAATTTCGAGGGACTGCCTATGATGATGAGGTGCTCCACAAGAATATGCTTACAAACATGAGAGAAATATAGTGAGGCCGTGCAGTGGTATAATGAGGAATCTATGCTACATGCCGACATAGAGTTACTGTGAGCACGGTGCAGTATATTAGAGTCTTTGCATGGTGTATCAGAAAGTTCTACAGTATGTAATTTCAGAGAAGAAGTTTATATCAAAGAGTGTTAGAGATAGGAGGTAGGGTAGATTAGAGTTTGTGACAATGAGAACATAAGGTATCTCTGAGGGTGCTATAATAAGAAACTGGGGTATGTCAGAGTGATATAGTGAAAGAGTGGGGTACATTTGAGAGTGTTACAATGAGGGACTGCATTTTTCAGAGGGTCAAAGAGCTGGTCTCCACACTTTAGAGATGTGTAGACTTGAAGGGTGATTTGATCACGGTTTATATGATGAAGGGATCAGATTGTGTTTGTGTGGACAATTTGTTTTAGCTAAATAGATTAGGAAGGAGAGGAGTCACATTCTCAAGTTATGAAAAGGCAGAACTAGGTTAGATGTTACAAGGTGGTTCTTTTCCCAAAGAATAGTTGACCTGTGGAATAGGCTGCCACCTCGTGCGGTGAACACTGATTCGCTGAGTTCCTTCAAGTGAGAGCTGTACCTGTTTCTGGCAGGTAGAAGAGGTAGATATTGTATTGTACTAATCAGAGCCAGAGCCATCTCCTGGACTCGTTTCGATTACCACAGGGGGTCGGAGAGGAATTTTCTAGATTTTTTCCCAAATTAACCTGGGTTTTTAATCTGTACTTTTGCCTCTCACAGAAGATCACATGTCTTCTGGGTTGGGTGGGAAAAGAATATATTGCCATGCACAAGGTGTTACATTTGTGTAGGACAGGCTAGATGGACCAGAGAGTGATATACTGAGGTGGTGTGGCATATCAGAGGCAGTTACAATGAGGAATTGCGGTATGTCACAGGGAGCAGGGTGTGAGAGTAGAAAACCAAAGGAACGGAGTACAACAGAGAGTGCCATAATGAAGGATAATGAATATTAGAGAATGCTACAATGAGACTGTGTCATTGAAATGAGAGCATACAGAATTGGAGGCAACCAATTGGCTTGGATAGGAAATTGGTTTGGAGGTGGGAGAGAGAGAAAGACTAGTAATAATGGGTATGTACTCCAATTATCAGGATGTGACTAGTGGTGTTCCTCACCGATCTGTAATGAGCCCTCAGCTTTTCACCATATTTATAAACGACTTGGATGGAGGAAGAGAGAGCCATATATCTAAGTTTGCTGACGGCACTAAGTTAGGTGACACAGTAAATAGTGTAGATGAGAGCAGAAAGTTGCAAAGGGACACTGATTGATTAAGTGAGCGGGTAAAACCGTGGCAGATGGAGTTCAATGAGGGAAAGTGTGAGGTCATCCACTTCGGCTTTAAAAAAAGATACATCAGAGCATTTTTTTAAATGGTGAGAAGGTAGGAACTGTGGAGGAGCAGAGAGATTTGCAAGTTTAACTAGAGAAATCACTAAAGGCTAATGGATAGGTACAAAAATAATTTAAAAGGCTAATAGAATGATGGTCTTTATCCCAAGAGGGTCAGATACAAAATGGGTTGAAGTTTTGCTACAGTTGTGCAGAGCTCTGGTTAGACCCTTTCTGGAGTTCTGTCTTCAGTCTGGGCACCATACCTCAGGAAGGATATATTGGCCTTGGGGACAGTGTAGATTCATCAGAATGATGCCAGAGCTAAAAGGGTTACATTATGAGGATAGGATGCATTGACTCGGCTTTTATTCCCTTGAATATAGAATATTAAGGAGTGATCTAATTGAACTGTTTAAGATCATTAAAGGATTTGATAGGTTAGATATAGATAAACTATTTCCTCCGGTGGGGAAGTCCTTAACAGGGGGCATAACCTTAAAATTAGAGTAACAGAACCAAGGCGGGTAGATGGAATTAAGATACGGATGCACCAAGATCGAATTGAATGACAGAATAAACTCGAGGGGCTGAATGGCCTACTCTTGTACCTATGAGTGATACAGTGAGAGAGCAGTGTATATCAGAGAGTGGGATAGTGACAGAGTGGTGTACATTGGATGGTGTTACAGGGAAGGATGGGATATATCGGAGGGTGTTACAGGAAGAGAGTGAAGTATGTCTAAAGATGTTACAGTGAGAGAGTGGGGTATATCAGAGAGTGGGGTACAACAGATAGTGTCACAAGGAGGGAGTGGGGTGTATCGGAAGAGAGAGTGAGGTGTATCACAGAGAGGTACAGTGACAGAGTGGTGTATACTTGGAGGGTGTTACAGGGAAGGAGTGGTGAATATCACGGAGTGGTGCAAAATAAGCAACATTTTAAAACTGATACCATGGTACTGTATCATCTATAAACAACATTTAAACACTATAGCATGGCACTGTACCCTGTATAAACAATATTTAAGGCTAAGGATAGGTCCAACCTAGGATATATGGCACTGTATCATTTATAAACAATATTAATACTCTGATACCATGGGACTGTATTTTTTGTAAGCAACATTCAAATACTGAAACTATGCTAATGTATCATCTACAATTAACTTTTAAACCATGATGCTGTATCATTTACAAACAACATTTAAATACTATAACCATGATATTGTACCCTTTCGAAACAACATTGAAATACGGATACCATGGCGCTGTGACACGTATATACTATATTTAAACACTGATACCATGGTATTTTATCCTGTCCAATTAACATTTAAACAGCGGGTCCAAGGCACTATCATCTATAAACAACATTTAAACACTGATACCATCGTACCCATATCATCCATAACCTGTTGAAGAGTAGTGATGATAAAATAGCAAGGTTCAAGATTGGGATCGAGACTGACATAAATAGGACAAAGACTAAGGTAACAGATTGGAAAGACCAACTTACGAGGAAATTCTGGTGGAATTAAACTGAGAGAAAATCTTGAAAAAGAGACAGAAAAATAGTAGGAGATGTTTAGAAGGATAATCCAGTAAAAGTCAAAAACAAGCAAGCTAATTATAGGGCACCGTGGATGGATAACAAACCAAACCAAAGGGAACATTGAATCTTAAGAAAAAGACAAACAAGAAGTACTTCGATATGAAAGGAGAAGAGGACAAAATGGAATACGAAAAACTTAGACGAGAAGTTAAAAAAAAAACTATTAGGAAGGCAAAGAAAAATCAATCAAGGAATATAAAAATAAATAATAAAGTGTTCTATAGATACATAAATAACAAAAGGAAAAGTAAACTGGAGTTAGGGCCGTTAAAGGATGGGTAAGCTTATCTCACAGGAAATGACAGAAATATTGAATAACTACTTCGCCTCAGCTTTTACGAAAGAAGATAACAAAATGGACGCCACTAGAGATGAGCTTAAAATATATATTAATACATTTGGGATCGAAAGGGAGAAAATCATTGACAGACTAGAAAAGCCAAAGGAGGATAAAACCCCAGGTCCAACAGATCCATAGAAGAGGCGATAGTGCCAGAGGACTGGCGGACAGCTAATGTTGTTCCTATATACAAAAATGGAGATAAAACAAACCCTGGGATCTATAGGCCAGTCAGCTTAATGTCAGTGATAGGAAAGATACTGGAATCTAGGCTAAAAGACGTGATAGAAGAGCATCTAGAGACAGAAAACATAATAAAAAATAGTCAGCATGGATTCCAAAAGACTAATTCATGCTTGACTAGCCTGATAGAGTTTTTTAAAGAACTAATGGAAAGAGTAGACCAGGTTAATGTAGTAGATGTCATATACTTGGATTTGTAAAAGGCCTTCAATAAGGTACCACACGGTAGGCTCACGACAAAGGTTAGGGCATGTGGAGTCAGGGGACAAGTAGCTGAATGGATAACAAATTGGCAAAAAAGTAAAAAGCAGAGAGCAGGGCTAAAGGGTAGTTATTCAGATTGGAGGAAGGTAGAAAGCTGTGTTCCATAAGGATCAGTGTTGGGGCCAGTGTTACTCATAATTTGCATTAATGATTTAGATTTAGGAACAAGTAAACTCAGTATCAAAATTTTCAGATGATACCAAACTGGAGGGAATAGCTAACACTGAGGAAGAATGCAACATAACACAAGAAGACATTAGAAAACTTGCAGATTGGGCAGTTAATTGGCAAATAAACTTTAACATGGATAAACATGAGGAGATGCACTTTAGTAGGAAAAATAGAAATATCACCCACACCTTAGAAAATAAGAAACTGACTGGGGTAGAAGAGCAAAGTGATCTCAGGATACAGGTGAACAAATCATTAAAATCACAGGTCAGCAAAGCAATTAAAAATGCTAACTAAGCACTGGGATTTATTTCGAGGGGTAAAGAATTCAAAAGTAGTGAAGTTATGTTAAACTTGCATCGGACCCTGGGCAGGCTGCACTAGAGTGCTGCACACAGTTCTGGTCTCCATACTATAAAAAGGTCATAGAAACATTGGAGAAAATGCAAAATAGATTTACAAGGATGGTACCAGAACTGAGGGATTACAGCTAGTGGGAAAGATTGAACTAGATTGGGATTTTTTCTTTAGAAAAGAGAAGACTTAGAGGTGACCCGATAGAAGTCTTTAAAATTATTAAAAGGTTATCAGGGTAAATGCGGAGAGAATGTTTCCACTTGTGGGAGATTCCAAAACTCGGGGCCTCAAATACAAGATAGTTCTAATAAATCCAATATGGAAATCAGGAGAAATTTCTTTACTCAGAATGTGGAATTCGTTACCACAGAAAGTGCTTCAGACAAATAGCTTAGATGCTTTCAAAAGGAAACTAGACGAGTACATGAGAGAAAAGGGAATTGAAAGATATGCTGCAAGGCTGAGATAAGGCGGATGGAATAGGAGGAGACACGTGCAGAGTATAAACACCAGGGCAAACTAGTTGGGCCGAATGGCCCATTTCTGTGCTGTATATTCTATGTAATAAATAACATTTAAACATTGATACCACTCCTTTATAAACAACATTTAAATTGATTTGATACAACTGCATCCTCTATAAACATTTACAATGGTATTGTATCCTGTCTGAGAAACACTTTAAACATCGATACCATGGTACACTGTCATCCATACACTGCATTAAAACAGTCTTTCCATTACACTGTATCACCTAGAAACAGCATTAACACCAATACCATGGTACTGTATCATCTATAAACAATATTTAAACATGGATACCATGGTACATGATCTTCCAGAAGTCCCTCGATTCAAGAATGGTCCCCGTGCATTGGAAGGTAGCAAATGTAACCCCGCTGATAAAGAAAAGAGGGAGAGGGGAAAAGGGGAACTACAGGCCATTTAGCCTGACATCAGTAGAAGGGAAGATGCTCGGATCTATTATTAGGATCGTGGTAACAGGGTACCGAGAAAATCATAATATGATGAGGCAGAATCAAAATGGTTTTATGAAAGGGAAATCATGTTTGACATGTCTGTTAGAGTTGTTTAAGGGTGTAACTAGCAGGGTAGATAAAGGGGACCCAGTGAATGTAGTATATTTGGATTTTCAAAAGGCATTCGATGAGGTGCCGCATAAGAGGTTGTTACACAAGATTAAGGCTCATGGGATTGGGGATAATATACTGGCATGGATTAGGGATTCGTTAATGGACAGAAAACAGAGTGTAAGAATAAACGGGTCATTTTTGGGATGGTAGGATGCAACTAGTGGAGTGTCGCAAGGATCAGTGCTTGGGCCCCAGCTATTTACAATCTATATCAATGATTTGGATAAGAGGACTAAATGTAATATCTCCAAGTTTGCTGACAATACAAAGCTAGGTGGTAAAGTAAGCTGTGGGGAGGACATATAGACAGGTTAAGTGAGTGGGCAACAAGGTGGCAGATGGAATATAATGCGGAGAAATGTGAAATTATCCACTTGGGCCAGGCGAATAGAACAGCAGAATATATTTTATGTGAGAGACTAGTAAATATTGGTGTGCACAGTTTGAATACTGTGCACAGTTTTGGTTTCTGTACCTAAAGAAGGATATATTTGCCTTAGAGGGGGTAAAATGAAGCTTCACTAGATTGATTCCTGGGATGAGAGATTTGTCCTATGAGGAGAGATTGAGTCTATATTCTCTGTAGTTTAGAAGAATGAGAGGTAATTTCATTGAGATTCTTAGCGGGCTTGACAGGGTAAATGCTGAGAGGCTAGAACTAGGGGATCATAGTCTCAGAATAAGGGGCCAGCCATTTAGGACTGAGATGAGGAGGCATTTCTTCAAAAGCCTAACCTTAACCCTAAATGCAGGGAAATTATGTTAAATTATATAGAACCCTAGTTAGACCACACTTGGAGTACTGTGAACACTTCTGATCTCCATTTTACCAAAAAGGTTATAGAGACATTGGAGAAGGTGCAAAAAAGATTTACAAGGATGCTGAGAGATTATAACCATCAGGAAAGTTTGAACAAGCTGGGGCTCTCTTTTGAGAAAAGAGAAGGCGGAGAGGTGACTTGATAGAGGTCCTTCAAATTATCAAGGAGTAGGTATAAAAAAGAGGTTCTCACTTGTGGGGAGTCCAAAACTAGGGGTCATAAATATATGAGCGTCACCAATAAATCCAATAAGGAAATCAGGAGAAACGACTTTACTCAAACAATGGTTCGAATGTGGAACCTGCTTTTACAAACAGCAGTTGAGGCGAATAGCATAGATGCATTTAAGGGGAAGCTAGGTAAGTACACAAGAGAGAAATGAGTAGAAGAATATGTTGACGGGTGAGATGAAGTAAGGTGGGAGGAGGTCCATGTGGGACATAAACATCGGCATGCTGTGAATTCTGTGTAATTCTTTGTCATATTCACTGATGTATTTAAGAGAGGTAACCTGGTGTAGTTTTATTAACACTGCTGAAAATGGGTTCATCACAAAAATTAAGCATTTTTAATAAGTGTGTCTAGTCCACTACCTGTGAGTAACCTGGTTTTAAATCACTGAAAATGACTTCAGAAAAACTATACTGGACCAGTTTCATTAGTGTATAACTAGTCAGTTTCTTATAAATTAAATATTGTTTAACACGCAAAAACTTTAAAACCATGCCTACGCGCCTGGAAAAAATGGGCTCAATGTGGAGAGCCTCCTCAAACGGTCGCAAACCAGCATTAAAGATCGTGGAAACTCTATTTACACTGAACGGAACTGACGTTTAAAATTCCACGATCTTTTGTGCTGGTTCAGCTGATTTTGCCCGGATTGCGCTGATAAACTAACTGCAAACGACCCCAATGTATATAATGTATAGAATGTTACAACATTCTCGGAGCGCAACTGGACAGGCTCAGTGTTACCACAAGGTTGATCACCTTGAAACCCTGTAGATGTTAACAGTTTGCAAATCTCTCATTTTACAATGTCATGACTATAATCTTTGCATTTTAACATCTTTACAACTCTATTGGAGCTTCTTTCATAACTGTAGTAAAAATATATACATTGTACAAGGTTCCCTGTATGCTCGGAGTACAAAAGACCAACAGCTCTATTTTCGCCACGATTGGGTGCCATTTTGTTGGTGTCTGCTGATTTTTTTTTGGAGCAATCACGATTTTGCAATTTGGCTCAAAGTTTGCACGCCAGCGGCGACTGTCAGCGCTGATTATTTGTACGCAAGATTTTTTGCCGCAGGTCTGGTTGAAAACTGATTTCCGCTTTTGGCCGTCCACGATTCTTTTCAGCGTGGCCAAAAGCACCGCAAAAAAAAAACATCTGTTAAGTTAAGGAATTGGCGCGGCGCACAAGACGCAATAAAAATACACAATAAAATACTTTTTTTTCCACAGGGAACTCTTTTTGGAGCAAGGGACGAAGATTACTGGGCCAAAAGATCTGCTCCCCCCGTTGCAATCCTGGGCCCAAAGGACTGCTTCCCCCCCGCTGGACCCACTGCAATCCCGGGCCAAACGGCCGGCATCCCGCCGGCGAGTTGAAGTTCGGGAGCGGGAGGACCATTGGGACCAAGATTGTAGCGGGTCCAGCCAAGGGGGAGTGGTGGCCACGGGTCCAGTGGGGGGAGAGGTCCTTTGTGGCCCTTTCGGCAGCAGTGGGGTAGCAGCCCTTTTGGGAGAGCGGGCTTCAGCTTGCTTCAACATCTCAGGTTGCCCTAGCAACTTCAGCTTTTCGCGCATGCGCAGAGAGTTTTTAGCGCAGACTTGAAGCTCCGCCTCCCCAGACTAACTTCAGAGAGCGCGGCACCAAATTCAAATATTTCTTTGGAGAAAGTCACGATTTCTTTCTCTGGTGCAAACGTACACAAATAAATCTTACGTTAACATGTGCGGGCGCCAAAAATCCAGCAAGTGGAAAATAGGGGCCATGATCTAATATAAATTACTCACACAGTCTAAACAACATTTGCACACTAATACCATGGTACTGTATCCTTTTGAATAATATTTAAATACTAAGATCGTGGTACTGTATCATCTATAACCAACATTAAATGGCAATACCACGGCACTACCTCATCTATAAACATCTATAAACAATACCATTGACTGTACCCTTTCTAAACAACTGTATCCTTTTTATTTTAAAAGGAAAAGGCTGCTGCAATTTAAGTCTGTGAGAAAATGTGTGTAAATGTTCAACAAGCTACAGCATTTATTTTGTTTGAAAGTTTCTCTCAAAAATGTGTCGGTGTCATGTTTATTTTGCGTGTCAGTGATACCCTCTTCTCTACCCACAGGGCTAAAAGCAGTTTATCCCTCTGTCATCTTGTCTTTGATGTTGGGAGTATTTTAAACAATGTCTTCTCGAAGCAAATGCTGTCTTTTCATTAATTGATTTCTCTACATATGTATACATACGTGTCACTTGTTTAAATATTTTTCATAGATGATACAATGCAATGCAATCGATATTTTGGTGAGATAATACCAGTTATCAGATTTTCAATGTTGTTTAGAAAGGATACAGTAGCATGGTGTCAATGTTTAAATCTAATTTATTTAACTGAAAAGCAGAGCTTATGCGTTTTTTTAAAAAAAAGGATGGTGATTAGATGCAGCCTTGAAGAACTATAAGTTACAGTTGCTATGGTGTCTGGTCAAAGATCAATTTGAACTTTTCAAAGCATTGTTATAATTAGATTACAGCTAAAAATTACTATTGCTTTATGCAGTTTAAATTAAAGACGCGAGCTCTTGTTTTAAATCGATTTGAATGCTTACAAAGTACTGTTTTCTTAAGTTGGTTACTGGAAGTCTGGGAACTGTTACTGTGATTGTCTTGTCCCCCACCCCTTAAGGTTTTGATGAGCAAGAAGTAATTTGGAATAAAAGAGGATTTACCTCTGCGGTCGGCAAGACATTGCCTTCGCCAACGCTGATCCACTGGATTCTTGCAGAGGCCAAGAGCAGGCAAACACCCTTACGATCTCAAAGTGAAACACCCCCTTAAGATCTTTCAGGAGTGCAGAGTGAGGACCTGTGGATGAAATCAATCCAGGCAGCCAGCAAACGTGAGGGCTCATGGCCCAAAGTTGCCCTTAACAGAAAAGATCAGGATAACTTGTTATTTTAATCAGGGCAAATAGGTAGTTTCGCAGTCACTTCTAATGAGATGGTCTGTTGAATCCACACTCCTAGTGGGCACAAGAAGGGTGAGAGAAATTTGCAGATTGATTGCATTGGCCCGTTTCAAAGGACCCAGAAGGGTAACCAATAAGTCATGGTTATAATTGATTGTTTTACCAAATGGGGTCAAGTAGCAAACATCAGAAATTGTAACTGGGTTTGAGGGAAAAAGCAACAACAACTTGTATTTATATAGCACCTTTAACGTAGTAAAACGTCCCAAGGCACTTCGCAGGAATGTTATAAGACAACAACAATAAATTTGACACTGAGCTACATAAGAAGAAATTACAGCAGATGACCAAAAGCTTGGTCAAAGAGGTGGATTTTAAGGGGCATTTTAAAGGAGGAAAGAGTGGTAGAGAGGTGGCGAGGTTTAGGCAGGGAGTTCCAGAGTTTAATGCCCAAGTAACAGAAGACATGGCCACCAATGGTTGAGCGATTATAATCAGGGATGCTCAAGATGGCAGAATTAGAGGAGTAGTGACATCTCGGGGGGGGGCGGGGGAGGGAGGGTTGTGAGGCTGAAGGAGATTACAGAGATAGGGAGGGACGAGGCCACGGAGGGATTTGTAAACAAGAATTTTGAAATCGAGGCATTGCAAGCAGTAAATATGATGGAATAAAGATTCAGAAAGCAACCGATTTTGTCCCCTTTCTACTGTCAAAAGCTGCAGGAGTTCTTTGTTTTCAGCACACTGTCTCTTTACAAAGCCCGTGTGAATGTTCTGGTGTCACTGCTGTGGCTCCACCCTCTTTTTCAACATGTAAGAATGTTACAAAGATTTAGTTTAGTTGTGAAGACTAATTTTTTCATCCGTTATAGTCAGTATTTTTACAGTCAGTCGCCTGAAGAGGGAACAGAAAGAATAATAATGTATTCACAGTGTTTTTGTAAACATGTGCTATTTTGATAATGTTAGCTGTTCTGCATTGTGTTTAGTTAATAAAATATTGGTCTTAATTAAATTGTAATTGTTGAGGTTAACTAACCTATTAAATTGAGAAAACCCAATTTTCATTGTGGCCACAGTGAAATTCTGGTTATTGTAATTTATGTAGCGATCTTTAATTCCTGACATCAGAATATCACATGTAAAAAATTTCAGTTTTGAGTTTCTTAAATTTTTAATGATTTGAAGTGTATAAGAAGTTAATGTTGAATGTAATTGATGTGGTTTTGTGCATCTAAAATTTTGAGGCATTCAAGGTGATTCTGCATGTTTAATCACCTTGGTTGCACTGGATTTCAAAATTCTTATGTTTATTTTCAAATCCCTCCTTGGTCTCACCCCTCCCTATCTCTGTAATCTCCTCCAGCCCCACAACCCCCCGAGATTTTGGCGCTCCTTTAATTCTGCCCCCTTGAGCATCCCTGAGTACAATCGATCAACCATTGGTGACTGTGCCTTCTGTTGTCTAGGCTCCAAGCTCTGGAACTCCCTGCCTAAAACCTCTCCGCCTCTCTATCTCTCTTTCCTCTTTCAAGATGCTCCTTAAAGCTTACCTCTTTGACCAAGCTTTTGGTCACCTGCGCTAATTTCTACCTATGCGGCTCGGTGTCAAATTTTTATCGCATAACACTCCTGTGAAGCGTCTTACATTAAAGGTGCTATATAAATACAAGTTCTTATTGTTGGAATGTGATTGCTGTTTGTAAACTGACAGCGCCTTTTGATTTTGTGATTGCCTGTGGTCAGAAAAAATATCTGTAAAAATAAATGATTAAAGAATCAATCATCTGTTATTTCTATGAGGACCATCTGGAAAATCTTTGGTTTGGACACCTCTTAAATAAAAAAAATGCTGTCTTGGCCAATGAGAACGTTTTATTTTAAGTTAATAATTTTGTGACTAATGATTTCTGCTGTTTTAATGGATTTTCAATTCCTAAAACGTTTGGTAGGATTTGTGTGCAAGTTTTAAAGGTACAAAGACTTAAAAATGGAGTTTGGTTCTTTTTCATTCGGCACAGTTTTAAAAAAAAATTACGTTAAGTGGCACAAGTGTGTGCACCTGACGATATCGTATAAACATGCAAAGAAGTTAGCCGTTTCTACTGACAGCTGGTTTTAATTCACCAAACACCAACTTTTAAATTGCTGAATATAAATATTGGGCATTATTAAATTTAAAGTTTCTTAATTTGAGTGGATATTTCCCCAGTGACAGAATGAAATCATGAATTGACAAATCAGTCCCCTGAGTTCTCCAGAAAAAACACAATGGATTTTCTGTTTTTTGGGTTCAGATGAGTGTTTATTGTCCTGGCTTACCGAGAGCAGCTCTTTGACATAAAAATGGCTTCATAGAGTTACGAAGCAAATGTTGTTGGAAAAGTGCAAGTGTAGATTCAATAGTGTTAAGAATTTAAGACGTTATCTGCAGACATCCGCAGATATCAAATGTCACAGTGTGGTGACGTTTTGGACTAAGATTTTGCCTCTCAAAGGCTCGGCTTTAACCCAGTCACTTGTTATCTTCAGGGCGAGAGTGCTCGAGGGTGGGATGGGGAAGAGGGAGATATGGGAGTCGCCGCCAAATGTAATTGCATGTAATTCTATCTCTAATGTAACACCACCAAGCCTGGGCATCATTTGTTGCTGGAATTGGAATTGATAAGATAAATTGATACGAGCTGCAATTTCAAGCACTCAAGAAGGAAAAAATTAGCAGAAGTTTAAGGAGATAATCATATTTTTTTTTTTAAAAAAGGAGTGTAGTTTAGGTGCTTAATGCTACGTACCAATGAATACTTTTTTGGGGGGAAATAAAGTTGAACATCCCCAAAATATAATAATGAATAGTCAGTATGGATTTCAAAAGGTTAAGTCTGGTTTAACCAACCTCATTGAATTTATTAAAGAGGTGACAGGTAGAGTAGACAATGGTAATGCAGTAGATATAATTTAGCTAGATTTTCAAAAGGCTTCGATAAAGTACCCCATAATAGACTGATGAACAAGGTCAGAGAATGCAGAGTCATGGAGCATCTACCAGAAAAGATAGCTCGCTAGCTTCAAGACAGAGTAAAAGGTAGCTATTCACAGCGGCAGAAGGTGGATTGTGGTGTTCCACAAGGATCAGCGCTGGGACCACTGCTGTTCACAATTTATATTAATGATTTAGACCTGGAATCAAAAACACAATTTCTAAATTTGCGGATGACACCAAATTGGGAGCGATAGTTCTACATAATTTCTTACATTACAACAGTGACTACACTCCAAAAGTACTTCATTAGTTGTAAAGCGCTTTGAGATGTCCGATGGTCATGAAAAGCGCTATATAAATCCAACTCTTTCTTACTGAGGAGGACAGCAACAAATTACAAGGGGACATTAATAAACTTGCAGAATGGGCATATAATTGGCAAATGAAGTTCAACACAGATACATGTGAGATATTACATTATGGTAGGAAGAATAGGGGGGTCACTTATTAAGTGGAGGGTGTGAGTCTAGGTGGGTAGAGGAACAAAGGGATCTTGAGTACAAATACACAAATCACTCAAAGTTGCGACACAGATTAGCAAGGCGATAAAAAAAGCAAACCAAGCACTAGGGTTTATTTCTAGGGGTATAAAATTGAAAAGTAAGGAAGTTATGCTAAATCTGTGTCGAACTTTGGTTAGACTTCACTAAGAGTACTGCATACAGTTCTGGTCACCATATTATAAAAAGGATATAGAGGCACTGGAGAGACTGCGGAGAAGATTTACAAGGATGATACCAGAAATACGAGGGTATACATATCAGGAAAGGATGAACAGGCTGGATTTCTTTTCTCTTGAAAAAAGGCTGAGGGGTAACCTAATACAGGTCTTTAAAATTATGAAAGGTTTTGATAGCGTGAATACAGAGAGAATGTTTCTACTTGTGGGGAAGGGCATAACTAGAGGCCATCAATACAAGGTAGTCACCAAGAAATGCAATAGGGAATTTAGAAGAAACTTCTTTACCCCAGAGAGTGGTGAGAATGTGGAACTCGCTCCCAACAGGGAGTGGCTGTAGCAAATAGTATCAATGCATTTAAGGGTGGGCTAGACAAGCATGAGGGAGAAGGGAATAGAGGGTTATGCTGATAAATTTAGTTGAGGAAAGATGGGAGGAGGCTCAAGTGGAGCATAAACGCCGGCATGGACTGGTTGGGCCAAATGGCCTGTTTCTGTGCCGTATACTCTATATAATCCTGTGTAATCAACAAAGCCTTACAGTCCAATAATGCTGCTCTTTGGATTTGGGATAATTTTGAAATAATAAAATGTATTTAAACACAATATAATGTGTTCTTTTGAGAAACTTGAGCAAAATAAACAAAAATGTGTCGATAACTTGGCCCAAGTTGGGAATGTTTAGTCGCTGATGCAAGGGTTAATGATAATATGGTACTGGGACAGAAAAGTTCCTCCAGGGCTCATGAATGTGATGAAATGGAAATTACTGAGATGTGTAAAATTGGACGAGGGGAAGTGATTAAGGATACAAGATAGAAACAGGAAAATTACACTACCAAGTGGGAATAATACTCCAGGGTCAGTCAGGAAAGCGTAGTTTAGAATGGTTAATTGATAGCTTTCTCTTGGAGATGTTTGTGTCCTTGCCCATTCTAAACGATAAGGAAAATGCATTGGATAGCCTAGCCACTACCCGAGACATCGGAACCATGTAGGGGGACATAAGCTAAGATCTCCAGACACCATCTCATTGATCTAATTGAAACATATAAAATTCTGAGAGGGCTTGACAGGGTAGCTGCTGAGAGGCTGTTTCCCCTAGGTGGAGTGTCTGGAACTAGAGGTCATAGTTTCTGGACAAAGGGTCTACCATTTAGGACGGAGATGAGGAAACATTTCTGCACTCACGAGGATTGTGAATCTTTGGAATTTTCTACCCCAGAGGGCTGTCATTGTATAAATTCAAGGGTGAAATTGATTGATTTTTGGACTCTAAGGGAAGCAAGGGAGATGGGGATCAGATGGAAAAGTGGAGTTGAGGTCGAAGATCAGCCATGAATGGCAAAGCAGGCTTGAGGGGCCCTATGGCCTACTCCTGCTCCTAATTCTTATGTCCTTACCCCATGATCTTTTGATAAGGTAACCTGAAAGCCCAAGAATGGCTTGTATATGGTGTCACATAAGGAATGACTTCGGGATACTGGTGTGCATGCAAATGTGAGGCAACTAGCATGCGACAATGCATAATGACAGATGCGCTGAAGAACAGATCTCAGCCATGCTCAGTTACTTGACAACAGCACTTCATGAAATACGGCTTCGGAGAGTGAGATACTTTTTAATGCTCCATTGAGAAACCCACAGAAAAATTATCCGCAAGATGGATAAGGGTAAGGGGAGAGCTGGAGTATCTTTAAGTCCATGATTTATTGATAATATGGCATACTGTAGCTTTCTAGTGATTTTCTTTGACTGTTTCATGATGTGTAATATTGGCCAAATGAAACTTAGAGCAAAAGTGCAAATGGTATGTGATGCTAAGAAGCTGAGGACCTTAGATAAAGCCTTGCAGAGTAACCAGGGGCTGATTCAGATTAAGACCGAAAAGTACTAAAGGAACCCCTTTTCTTGGATCACTTCTGTAGTTTAAAATCCTAATATTGAAAGACTGACGTGCACAAGACTACAATGAATTTGGGGGAGGGAGTGGAGAAGTCACAAGACTGCAATTAGTTGGGGGGGGAGAGGGAGGAGAAGTCACAAGACCTGGGTATGGTCCATCCATACAGACCTTGGGGAAAGAGAACAAAGAACCTATGCTGCCTGCCTTCCTGCCGTTTTGAGCTTCTTGCAAAGGTAAAATTTAAGTATGGGCGGGGGGGCAATACTGACAATGCCATACCTTGTGCGAGCCTTCTGCATAATGGTGCTATGCAGGAGACAATTGATTCAACGTCATCACATGGGGAACATCAAAGCCCGTAGGGTGCTGGGCAGGAGGCCTTACCCACTTTGGGTATATCGAGACAGGTGTTCGTACCTGCAGCTGAGTGATGCAGACTGTGTCAGAAGGATGTGTTTCTGCAACGAAGTTGTAACTGAGATCTGGGAGTTGGTGAAAGCAGACCTGCAACCTAGAAGCATCAGCAGGACTGCTTTGTCAGTTGAAGTGAAGGATACAGCTGCACTTTCATTCTATTCATCTGAATTGTTCCAGGCCACAACTGGGGATGTGCGCGCCATTTCTCAACATGCAACACATATCTGCATTCGGCAGGTGACAGCTACAGTAAATGCATGTCAGGGCTGTGGGCTTCTCCAGAATTGCTGGCTTCCCAAAGGTAAAGGGATGCATTGATTGTACCCACATCACCTTGCGAGCACCTTTGGAGGATTCGGCGATGTACAGGAACAGAAAAGGCTTCCACTCCATTAATGTGCAACTCGTGTGTGACGACATGCATCGCATCATGGCAGTTGATGCAAGATACCCTGGGAGCACCCATGATGCGTTCATCCTACGCGAGAGCATTATATCTGCCATGTTTCAGCAGCAGCCAGAAGGGCAGAGCTGGCTACTAGGAGACAAAAGGTACGGCCTCACCATCTGGCTCATGGTGCCTCTACGTATAACCCGAATGGAAGCTGACCAGGAATACAACATAATCACACATTGTGACACGCAGCATCATGGAGAGGACCATTGGCATCTTGAAACAACGTTTCCGATGCCTGGACCATCCGGAGGCTACTTGTAATACTCCCCTGAGATTGTCATTCAGTTCAGTGTTGTGTGTTGCAAGTTGCATAACTTAGCCATCATGAGGCAGAGCAGCTGGTAGTAGAAGATCCACCTGAGGTGAGAGTGGCTGATGATAATGATGAGGAAGATGAAGATGACGAGCAGGAGGATGAGGAAGTACCTGAACCCAGAGCACGACGGCAAAAGAGGGCGGGCGATCGTGCCCCTTTAACGATTGCTCGAGCCTTGCGCCAGCAGCTCATCTGTGAACGCTTTGCTGCCTAAAGGCTCAGCGGCAACTATTCGTCATGTTCCGTAATGTGTTGTGTTAATGGAACAAATGATGGAAATGATTCTTTGAGTTTCAAAAGTTGTGTTAATAATGGAACAAATAATGAAAATGATTCAGATTTAATGTAAAATATATTTTATTCAAAAATTTAACAGTTCTTTGTACTTAACTTACTCAAACTTTAAAGTTTTCAGTTACGATCACTTACAAACTTTAAGATCACTGACTAACTTTTAAACTTGTAAATTTACACAACTTACAAAAATCTTTTAATTTGAGAACAACAGTTACAACAGTAACAATAATAATAACAGCAGCAGCAAAGAAAGGCTGCACCCATCTCTCCTCCACCTTATTCTAAGACCGCCCGCTGCACTTGTTCGTAGTGACTCCACCCCTGCCTGCAGGCGGTGGTGCAGTGTTTCTGGGATTGATACCAAGCTTATTCTTTCTAAGATCTCGGGGAGTGCGCACCTCGAGGAAGGGGGGGGGCGGGGGGCGGCAGCAGGCGGCAATGTGGAGGGCCCAGGCGGCAATGTGGAGGGGCCCGGCTTGGTCCCCTTCAGAGGCTGGTGTGGAGATTGAAGTGGGAGTGGCAGTTGATTCTGTCAATGGGCGCGGGGTCTGGACATGTTTCCTTATAGCAGCAGCTAACTCCAACATGCCGTCCCTCATGTGCCCTTACCGTGTCTCAACGACCTGCAACATTTCCTCCCTCATGTTGAGCAAAACTGTCTCAGCTACCTGTGACATTCCCTCCCTCATGGTCACTGATACGATTTCAGCTGACTGAGATATTCCCTCACTCATGGTCTCGAACATCGTTCCCTTTTCTCGTGAGATTGCTGTTACTTCTCTCGACAGTCCCACTACCTCATCACCCACCCCACTGATGGTATCCAGGAGTGATCGTGTAGGATCAATGATCTCCCCCACTCATTGCCATCATCTGAACCACACCTGTTAGATCCTGCACGTCAGGAGAGCACGGTCAAGCTCTCCTTCCCCTCCTCCCCATGGGTGTGGCTCGCACCCCAGCACTGGGACCCACAGCCTCGGAAGGTGGGGCCCTGGCTGTGTCTCGCTGCACCCCACTACTGGGACCCGCAGCCTCGGATGTTAGGAAACCATGGAATGTCCCACCAACACTCAAACCACTAGTCACGGAAGGGGCTGGCACCTCAATGGGTGGCACCTGAACCTTGGTGGTTGCTTTTCTCCAGGCAGGACCCATCAAAGCAGCGACCCTCTCTTCCAAAGGTGTCAGTGGCAGTAGATTTGCTGGGCCTCCTCCTGTTTGAGTTCTCTCTTTTATTATGTGCCACCTTCCTCTGCAAAGATGAAAATGCAACTTTTTAGAGAGGGTGTCTTTCTGCTGGGTAGGACATATACAGATGGTCACATTTACAATTGAAATTCCATTGAATAAACAAAAATATTACTTACACTAACTACTTGACCAAGGTCCTGTCACTTCTTTTTACACTGGCCTCCAGATCCCGTGGTGGTCACCATTGCACAGTAATCTTCTGCAACTTGGTTCCAGCTTTTCTTCATTTCTTTGGGTGGAACTTTTATGTGACCTCTGCTGGTGTCCAACTGGTGACATCTGTTCTCAATCACAATAACTAGTACCTCCACTTCATGCTGTAAGAAATTCTTGGTCTTTGCACCGTGTTGCATCTTGTACTGCTGCAGCTCTGATTTTTCCAATGCTCACACACAGCACTCCTACTCACATATACAACTAGCTCTTTAAAAATGGCCGATTGCCAACTTGGAGCTGTACTGCGCATTTGCGTCCATTGATATAATGTCAAAAACGTCATTTTTTTTGTTGCACATGCGCAGAAGCTGCGGCATTGTTTTTTCAGCGCAGACAGCAGGCTCCACTCACCCCCCCTCGAGTGGACACGCAGTGCGGTGCCAAAAGTGAATTATACACCGGGAAAACTTTGGCAAAATATTTCTGGTCCATTTCTGGCCCAGAAAAATGAGCATTAGTCTGGCAATACGCCAGAAAATGGGCTTGGGCAAAATTGAGCCCATGGAGTTGGAAATTTGCTGCGTGTGGTAATGAAAGGGTTCATAAAAAGGTTAGTTTCAAAACAGGTTGCCAGCCAGCTCCAAAAGAGAGAGTGAGAAACATTGGGAGATACTTGCATTGGAAGCAGTTCAGAGAAGGTTCATGAGGTTGATTCCTGAGAGGAAGAGGTTATCTTATGAAGAAAGGTTGAGCAGGTTAGGCCTATACGCATTGGAGTTTAAAAGAATGAGAGCTGATCCTATTGAAACGTATAAGATTCTGAAGGGGCTTGACAGAGTAGATTCAGAGCGGATGTTTTCCCTCATGAGGGAACCTAGAACTGGGGGCATAGTTTCAGAATAAGGGGTCGCCCATTTAAAACGGAAATTAGGAGGAATTTCTTCTCTCAGAGGGTTATGGGGAAGGAGCAGAGAAGAGGAGTTGAGGCCAAGATCATATCGGCCATGACCTTATTGAATGATGGAGCATGCTCGAGGGGCCAATTGGCCTATTCCTGCTCCTATTTCCTATGCTCTTATGAGATAAGGCAGGTAGTTAGTCTCACGTGGTTTTTTTTCAGGGTTTGTCTCAGTTAAATAGATTGTTCTTTAAAATAGGTCATTTAGTGATATTGTAGCCATGATTTACTCAAGTGATTATATATTTTACGCTTGCAACTTCAATAATCAATGATGTCGTATATTAA
Source organism: Pristiophorus japonicus (assembly GCF_044704955.1). Classification (NCBI taxonomy): domain Eukaryota; kingdom Metazoa; phylum Chordata; class Chondrichthyes; family Pristiophoridae; genus Pristiophorus; species Pristiophorus japonicus. The sequence continues at coordinate 131,540,274 of NC_091984.1, forward strand.
CCAAGAGTATATTTGACCACTTTCAGGTGTATTACTGCGGTTTATCCATGAACTTATTGCTAGCTGTCGTGTTGGGCTGTGTCAAGCCCCTCATTAAATCTCAAAGCCTCTTGACTGGGACTGCAACTGGGACTGTGTTGTCAGGAGCTTGATCACCAGTGAGATCAGCCTATGGTCAACACGGGGCGGATCCACGTCTATCGGTAAAGGCATCGCTAATGGCACAGCAACAGCTATTAATTTGTATCGGTGCGTTGCAAACACCAGCAAAGACAGGGACCCTGCTGCTCTTGGCATACCCTACATGGGAGACACTCAGAACACCTTTGCGATCCTTCCTGGGACGCGGGAAATGAGCTCTCTCAATTTCCCTCAGGTCTGGAAATACCATGCTGACTGCTATGGGGGCGAATCCAGGTTTTGGAACTATACTTTGTTTCATCGTGGTCTGTCTACATCAAAGTAATCAAGAAAGTGGAGATGTCAGATGCAACCGCCCATTCGGCCACTACTGGAAGTCCATTTGCGGATAAGAGTCCCAGCAACGGCTTTTGGGGGGTTTTCAAAACCTATCAGACCTTATGTAATGATGTGAGGTTAGAAATCTTCCCTACTTTGTCTGATTTTTCAAAAATTATGATCAGGTATATTACTAAAACCTTTGAGGGGCTCTGCCAAAAGATGTTGCCCGAAAAACATAGAGAGTTTATTACTCCATTATTATGGAGAGAAATTCAGCTACAGATATAGATGCAGTTCCAAGTGATAACACCACACACCCCGAGTAGCTGGAGAAGAAAATGGGATTTAGCTGAATGGTTGGGTATGGGGGCTAAAGCAGGGATGTTGGATGAACAACAAGTTTTAGAGTCTTTGAAGGAAATGGTTGAAAACTTTTGGTTGACTCAGGAGAAAACGAATGAAGTAATAAATGACACGGTGACATCTCGATCTCAGATCTCGAAAGGGATTACATGCAGCAGGTACGGCTCGTTTGTGCTGTCACAAGTAGAAAAGTGATTGGAAGATATTGAGAATAATCATATCGCTTCTTATATAACTGATGAACAGCTAGATAAATGGTCTGGTGCTGGAGGAATACATTGTAATGTTAGGCGCCTGGCATCTGTTTCTTCAGTAAAACATTCCTATGAAGGGTCGAGAGAAGGACAATTTTTCACTGTGATGATTCTACACAACCAGAAGCACCTCGAGATCTTCACGGTAGAGTCCATAGGCATCCTCAAAGGGGACACACATAAGAAATTGGTTAACTATCCAAAGGTACAGGCCAACTTCCCCAGCATTGAAGCATTGACCACACTCGACCAGCTCCGTTGGGCAGGTCACATTGTCCGCATGCCCAAAGTAAGCGCTCTACTCTGAACTCCTAAATGGCAAGCATTCCCCAGGTGAGCAGAGGAAACGTTTCAAGGACACCCTCAAAGCCTCCTTGATAAAGTGCAACATCCCCATCGACACCTGGAAGTCCCTGGCCAAAGACTGCCCTAAGTGCAGGAAGAGCATCCGGAGGGCGCTGAGTACCTCAAGTCTCGTCGCCTAGAGCATGCAGAAAACAAGCGCAGGCAGTGGAAGGAGCGTGCGGCAAATCAGACTCCCCATCCACCCTTTCCTTCAACCACTGTCTGTTCCACCTGTGACAGAGACTGTAATTCCCATATTGGCCTGTACAGTCACCTGAGAACTCACTTTTAGAGTGGAAGCAAGTCTTCCTCGATTTTGAGGGACTGCCTATGATGATGATTGGCAAAGAGTGGTGAAACCTGGGTGGCACCAGATTTATCTTGCTGTACTCTGATCAAAGAAACGTTGATGTGTCAGTGTGATGTTACCCAGAACAATGTGCTGGCTTGTGGTTTTACCCTGGATCAGTATGAATTGTGCTGGTGGTATTCAAAGCTGGAAATCAGGATAGGCAATATATATGGAAAGAGGTCTTTGCTGTGTGACGATATTGGACTTGGCTTATCGTTATAGGGAGCAAGAGTGCCCTGCGTTAACTCCATCGCTTTGCTTTCCTTCCAAGTTACCGACAAAAATTGCAGGTTCTATCCTGATCCCAGTAAATGTTCAAAATGCTACGGAAATTGGTTCAAGGGAGGAAGCCTAGAAGGCGGTTATGCAGTCTGGATATCCGATTCCACCACTGTCACCGAGTCTTAAATCTGTACATGGCTAGACAATCCCATCGGAGCACCACCAAATTCACTAGTCAGAGTAGGAATCGCAGGATAGCGCAGATGAATACGTGGCTTGAGCAGTGGTGCAGCAGGGAGGGATTCAAATTCCTGGGGCATTGGAACCGGTTCTGGGGGAGGTGGGACCAGTACAAACCGGACGGTCTGCACCTGGGCAGGACCGGAACCAATGTCCTGGGGGAGTGTTTGCTAGTGCTGTTGGGGAGGATTTAAACTAATATGGCAGGGGGATGGGAACCAATGCAGGGAGACAGAGGGAAACAAAAAGGAGGCAAAAGCAAAAGACAGAAAGGAGATGAGGAAAAGTGGAGGGCAGAGAAACCCAAGGCAAAGAACAAAAAGGGCCACTGTACAGCAAAATTCTAAAAGGACAAAGGGTGTTAAAAAAAAACAAGCCTGAAGGCTTTGTGTCTTAATGCAAGGAGTATCCGCAATAAGGTGGATGAATTAACTGTGCAAATAGATGTTAACAAATATGATGTGATTGGGATTACGGAGACGTGGCTCCAGGATGATCAGGGCTGGGAACTCAACATCCAGGGGTATTCAACATTCAGGAAAGATAGAATAAAAGGAAAAGGAGGTGGGGTAGCATTGCTGGTTAAGGAGCAAATTAAGGCAATAGTTCGGAAGGACATTAGCTTGGATGATGTGGAATCTATATGGGTAGAGCTGCAGAATACCAAAGGGCAAAAAACGTTAGTGGGAGTTGTGTACAGACCTCCAAACAGTAGTAGTGATGCATCAAACATGAAATTAGGGGTGCGTGCAATAAAGGTGCAGCAGTTATAATGGGTGACTTTAATATGCACATAGATTGGGTTAACCAAACTGGAAGCAATACGGTGGAGGAGGATTTCCTGGAGTGCATAAGGGATGGTTTTTTAGACCAATATGTCGAGGAACCAACTAGGGGGGAGGCCATCTTAGACTGGGTGTTGTGTAATGAGAGAGGATTAATTAGCAATCTCGTATTGCGAGGCCCCTTGGGGAAGAGTGACCATAATATGGTGGAATTCTGCATTAGGATGGAGAATGAAACAGTTAATTCAGAGACCATGGTCCAGAACTTAAAGAAGGGTAACTTTGAAGGTATGAGGCGTGAATGGGCTAGGATAGATTGGCGAATGATACTGAAGGGGTTGACTGTGGATGGGCAATGGCAGACATTTAGAGACCGCATGGATGAACTACAACAATTGTACATTCCTGTCTGGCGTAAAAATAAAAAAGGGAAGGTGGCTCAACCGTGGCTATCAAGGGACATCAGGGATAGCATTAAAGCCAAGGACGTGGCATACAAATTGGCCAGAAATAGCAGCGAACCCGGGGACTGGGAGAAATTTAGAACTCAGCAGAGGAGGACAAAGGGTTTGATTAGGGCAGGGAAAATGGAGTACGAGAAGAAGCTTGCAGGGAACATTAAGACGGATTGCAAAAGTTTCTATAGATATGTAAAGAGAAAAAGGTTAGTAAAGACAAACGTAGGTCCCCTGCAGTCAGAATCAGGGGAAGTCATAACGGGGAACAAAGAAATGGCGGACCAATTGAACAAGTACTTTGGTTCGGTATTCACTGAGGAGGACACAAACAACCTTCCGGATATAAAAGGGGTCGGAGGGTCTAGTAAGAAGGAGGAACTGAGGGAAATCCTTATTAGTCGGGAAATTGTGTTGGGGAAATTGATGGGATTGAAGGCCGATAAATCCCCAGGGCCTGATGGACTGCATCCCAGAGTACTTAAGGAGGTGGCCTTGGAAATAGTGGATGCATTGACAGTCATTTTCCAACATTCCAATGACTCTGGATCAGTTCCTATGGAGTGGAGGGTAGCCAATGTAACCCCACTTTTTAAAAAAGGAGGGAGAGAGAAAACAGGGAATTATAGACCGGTCAGCCTGACATCGGTAGTGGGTAAAATGATGGAATCAATTATTAAGGATGTCATAGCAGTGCATTTGGAAAGAGGTAATATGATAGGTCCAAGTCAGCATGGATTTGTGAAAGGGAAATCATGCTTGACAAATCTTCTGGAATTTTGAGAGGATGTTTCCAGTAGAGTGGACAAGGGAGAACCAGTTGATGTCGTATATTTGGACTTTCAGAAGGCTTTCGACAAGGTCCCACACAAGAGATTAATGTGCAAAGTTAAAGCACATGGAATTGGGGATAGTGTGCTGACATGGATTGAGAACTGGTTGTCAGACAGGAAGCAAAGAGTAGGAGTAAATGGGGACTTTTCAGAATGGCAGGCAGTGACTAGTGGGGTACCGCAAGGTTCTGTGCTGGGGCCCCAGCTGTTTACACTGTACATTAATGATTTAGACGAGGGGATTAAATGTAGTATCTCCAAATTTGCGGATGACACTAAGTTGGGTGGCAGTGTGAGCTGCGAGGAGGATGCTATGAGGCTGCAGAGCGACTTGGATAGGTTAGGTAAGTGGGCAAATGCATGGCAGATGAAGTATAATGTGGATAAATGTGAGGTTATCCTCTTTGGTGGTAAAAACAGAGAGACAGACTATTATCTGAATGGTGACAGATTAGGAAAAGGGGAGGTGCAAAGAGACCTGGGTGTCATGGTACATCAGTCATTGAAGGTTGGCATGCAGGTACAGCAGGCGGCTAAGAAAGCAAATGGCATGTTGGCCTTCATAGCGAGGGGATTTGAGTACAGGGGCAGGGAGGTGTTGCTACAATTGTACAGGGCCTTGGTGAGGCCACACCTGGAGTATTGTGTACAGTTTTGGTCTCCTAACCTGAGGAAGGACATTCTTGCTATTGAGGGAGTGCAGCGAAGGTTCACCAGACTGATTCCCAGGATGGCGGGACTGACCTATCAAGAAAGACTGGATCAACTGAGCTTGTATTCACTGGAGTTCAGAAGAATGAGAGGGGACCTCATAGAAACGTTTAAAATTCTGACGGGGTTAGACAGGTTAGATGCAGGAAGAATGTTCCCAATGTTGGGGAAGTCCAGAACCAGGGGACACAGTCTAAGGATAACGGGGAAGCCATTTAGGACCGAGATGAGGAGGAATTTCTTCACCCAGAGAGTGGTGAACCTGTGGAATTCTCTACCACAGAAAGTTGTTGAGGCCAATTCACTAAATATGTTCAAAAGGGAGTTAGATGAAGCCCTTACTACTAGGGGAATCAAGGGGTATGGTGAGAAAGCAGGAATGGGGTACTGAAGTTGCATGTTCAGCCATGAACTCATTGAATGGCGGTGCAGGCTGGAAGGGCCGAATGGCCTACTCCTGCACCTATTTTCTATGTTTCTATGTTTCTATCCACGGCAGTGAAATACGGCCATGGAAAGGACATAGGGCAGCTGGGAGAGCAGTGATGATAGGAGACAATGTACATCGCTGGGATAGAATACTCCAACAGGTTTTAATCCCAGTCTGTTCTTATTGTAATTGATATTACAATGCTTTGTACAATATCCTCAATGTATAGTAAATAGAGAGTACTGCATAAGAAATAGGAACAGGAACAGGTCATACGGCCCCTCTAGCCTGCTTCGCCATTTAATATGATCATGGCTGATCTGATCATGGACTCAGCTCCACTTCCCTGCCCGCTCCCCAAAACCCCTTACTCCCTTATCGCTCAAAAGTCTGTCTATGTCCTCCTTAAATATATTCAACGACCCAGCCTCCACAGCTCTCTGGGGCAGAGAATTCCATAGATTTACAACCCTCAGAGAAGAAATTCCTCCTCATCCCAGTTTTAAATGGGCGGCCCCTTATTCTGAGACTATGTCCCCTAGTTTTAGTTTCCCCTATGAGTGGAAATAGCCTCTCTGCATTCACCTCATTGAGCCCCCTCATTAGCAAACTTGGCTACATTACACTCGGTCCCTTCATCCAAATGATTAATATAGATTGTGAATAGTTGAGGCCCCAGCACCAATCCCTGCGGCACCCCACTCATTACCATTTGCCAACTGGAAAATGACACATTTATCCCAACTCTCTGTTTTCTGTTAGTTAGCCAATCCTCTATCCATGCTAATATATTACCCCCAACCCCGTGAACTTTTATCTTGTGCAGTAACCTTTTATGTGGCACCTTATCGAATGCCTTCTGGAAATCCAAATACACCACATCCACTGGTTCCCCCTTATCCACCCTGCTCATTGCATCCTCAAAGAACTCCAGCAAATCATGCTGTAGACATGTTCAGGTAGGCATGTGAGCCTATGTGAAATTTCTTCTGCTCAATATGAGAGATAGATGTGAAAAGTACTTTTTTTTAGTCTTTTCAGTAAAATAGGCCTTTTAGATTCATAGTTGTTATTGCCAGCAGTTTGTGTAACAGTCGATGATTAACCTACGTGAGAATGCACACTGCCTACTGTGGTTGTCTTATGTTTATGGGAGCATAGCATGGGGACCATTGGTTGATTGTTTCTGACTATTTTGGAATGTGCCAGAGTTTTAGGAGGCTGCTTAGCTTGGGAAAACATTGAAATATTGACATACTGGAACAGAACAGGTCAAGTTTCCATAATATAATGAGTGACTTAATGTATATAAGGCAGATGTAAAGCATAGAATATTGGAACGTTCTCGGTGCAAGACTGTACTGCTCCCGTGTTACCACTAGGCCATTCGAGATGAAACACCTCGAAACCTTCTAGATGTTAACAGGTTGTATCTCTCTTATTTTACAATGTCACAAGTATAACCTTTGTATTTAAACCTCTTTACATCTTTTCTTTTATAGCTGTATAAACATATTGGCCTGGAATTTGTGGTTGTAACGAAACTGTCAGCGCTTGGCATCATTACTATCTAAAACTGACCACAACTTCTGGTGTCTGCACATGCGCAGTTAAACATGGAAATCCACAAGTTTCTGTCAGTGATACCCCGCTCCTCCACAGGGTGCACTGCTGCAGTTTTCACATATGGAAATCAGTTAGAAATCGCTGGTTGACATGAACGTCAACATTTACACTATTCTCACTGTAAAAACCCTTGAAAAAATTAAGCCTCTTTGAATGAGGCGTAACTGAGTTTTTAAACAGTGTACAAGTCATAATTACTGCTTAGCAACCTCTCTGGCCCGGAAAAACTAATTTTGTATGTGTGGCGTGTCATTTCTTGCACTCAATTTTAAAATAGTAAAAATTATTTTTTAAGGTTGTTTATGATATTTCAGCTTCTATCTTAATCCCATGCAATGTTCCCCTAATTTGTTTTGGTGAACTCCACCTTTAAGGGGCTGTATGGCCCAGTCACAGTTTTGCGAAATTCCACATTGGCAAAGTCGGTCCCACGCGGTAGAGAACTGTGTGGGCTTAGAGGGAACGCTGATTTCCTGTGTATGACCCAATCTTTATTTTGCTTTTTGTAAAATGATTAAGAAGTGAATGATAAAACCTGCTTTTTACTTTCTGGTTTGCTGTATGTGAGAATTCTTCAATATGATTGGCTACTCAGCTTGCTTGGTGACATCGCTGTTGCTAGACACCACAGATCCCCTATAGATGGCGCCAGATGGAAAGTCATATTGGAAAGGGGGAAATAGATGCCAGAGAGCCCACTAAAACTTTGTGGGCAATTTTCTTCAAGTTCAGTGGCGAGCACCGTAACTTCACCTCTGACCACAAATTCTGGGCCACATACTTTGTACAATGCTACCTCGTGTCTTTGAGTACAAAAATCTGAATCTAATATAAATTATTTACACAGTCTAAACAACATTTAAACACGGATATCTTGGTATTGTATCATCTATAAATTGTATCGTGTTTAAACATCATTTACACACTGTTACCATGGTACTGGATCATCTATAAATAACTTTTGAACATTCATATCATGGTACTGTATCATATGAAAACATTTAAATATTGATACCAAACAACTGTATCATCCATAAACTTCATTTAAATGCTGATACCATGGTACTGTATCCTGTCATTTAAATACTGATATCATGATAGTGTATATACTACATTTAACCAGTAGTACCAAGGTACTGTATCATCTCTAAGAAACATTTAAACACATTAGGATAGAGTTTCCACCAGTTTGCTCTCATGTTATCAGCGGAAAATATTAGGGAGTTTTCAACTTAAGTTACACAATCATAAATCGAGTTTCTACAATCTTTAACGTTGGTTTTAAAATCATATTGCCTAATCAGTATGGCAATGTCAGCTGTGGTTCAGTGGGTAGCACACTTGCCTCCGAGTCAGAATGTTGTAGATTCAAGTCCCACTCCAGGGACTTGAGTACATAAATCTAGGCTGACAGTCCATTGCAGTGCTGAGGGAGTGCTGCACTGCCGGAGGTGCCGTCTTACTGATGAGATGTTAAACGGAATCTGTTCTCTCAGTTGGATTTAAAAATTCCCATGGCACTATTTCGAAGAATTCAGGGGAGTTATCCCCGGTGTCATGGCCAATCTTTTATCCCTCAATCAACATCACTAATACAGATTATCTGGTTATTATCACATAGCTGTTTGTGAGAGTTTGCTGTGAGCATATTGGCTGCCACATTTCCCACATTACAACAGTGACTGCACTCCAAACGTACATTGGCTGTAAAGTGCTTTGAGACGTTCAGTAGTTGTGAAAGACGCTATATAAATCCAAGTCTTTCATTCTTTCCTTCCGTTTGCGACCGTTTGAGGAGACTCTTAAAATTTGAGCTTGTTTTGTTAGTCACATGGGCTATTTTTAAAGTTTTTACATGTTAAAAATTATTTAATTTACTATGAAACTCACCAGTGTTCATCAATGAAATTCATAAGTTATTTAGTATAGATTTTACGTCTTTTTCAGCGATTAAAAATCTGATTACTTACAGGTGGAGGAGTAGGCTCTTATTAAAAAAATACTTATTTTTTGTGATAAATTCATTTTGAGCTGAATTAACAAAACTGTACCAGGTTACCTCTCTCAAATAGACCAATGAATAATTTTAATCCAAAGGAAATAAATAAACGATTACGTTTATTACACTCACCAACGGTGTTAGCTCATGGGAGATTTTAGGCTTGTGATTATGCAAATGAGTTTGGGTGGAAACTTGAACCACAACTGCACCTCGGATAACCAGCACAGCTTCAACTGCAATATGTGCCCAGTTTTATGATTGCACCCAAAGCGAAAACTCTATCCCATGATACCATGGCACTATACCATCTATAAACAACATTAACTCACCGATACCATGGCACTGTACCACCTATAAACCACATTAACACACTGATGCCATGGCACTGTACCACCTATAAACCACATTAACACACAGATACTATGGCACTGTACCACTTATAAACAACATTAACACACCGATACCATGCCACTGTACCACTTATAAAGAACATTAACACACCGATACCATGGCACTGTACCACCTATAAACAACATTAACACACTGATACCATGGCACGATATCATCTATAAATTACATTTACACACTGATACCATGGCACTATAACACCTATAAACAACATTTAAAAACTGGTAATAAGAAAGAACTTGCATTTATATAGTGCCTTTCATGACCTTAGGATGTCCCAAAACACTTTTCAGCCAGTGAAGTACTTTTTGGAGTGTAGTTACTGTTGTGATGTGGGAAACATGGCAGCAAATTTGCACACAGCAAGCTCCCACAAATAGCAATGTAATAATGGCCAGGTCATCTGTTTTAGGGCTGTTGGATAAGGAATAACTATAGGCCAAGACATCGGGGATAACTCCCCTGCTCTTCTTTGAATAGTACCATGAGATCTTTTACGTCCACCTGAGAGGGTAGACTCTGTTTAACGCGTCATCCGAAAGACGGCACCTCCCACAGTCAGTACTGCACTGGGAATGTCAGCCTGGATTTATTTGCTGAAGTCCCTGGAGTGGGACATGAACTCAGAACCTTCTGACTCAGAGGCAAGAGTGCTGCCCACTGACCCATGGCAATGTATTATCTATAAACTATATTTGAACACAGATACTATAGTACTGTATCATCTATAAACAACATTTAAACACTGACACCATGACACTGTACATTTAAATACCTGTTAAAGAGGCAACAGTCTACTGGTACTGCATGCTTATGCAGAGGATAATGTTATGGTATCTGCGTGTATAAATGCAGCTTATATAAATTATATAAAACATAGGAATAGGCCATTAAGCAGAATGTGTTCTGCCATTCAATCAGATCGTGGCTGATCTGTACCTCAATTCCATTTAACCGTTTTTTTTTTCCATATCCTTTGATAAATTACTGTTAGATAAGCCTATCAATCTTAATCTTGAAAATGTCAAATGATCTAGCACCACAACCTTTGAGGCGGGGGGGCGGGCGGGAGAAGAGAGAGTTCTAGATGTCTGCTATTCTTCGTACTTCCTGATTTCACTCCTAAATGGCCTAGCTCTAATTTTGTGATAGTGCCCCATTTTCCCACCAGTGGAAGTCCATATAGACAATATCCATAGACGCACCCGCTATTCACCATGTTAGTGATTTCCGCAAAAAATTCAACTTGATTAGTCAGACATGACCTACCCTTTCACAAATGCAATCTTTGATCAACTCATACTTTTCCAACTGCTCGGTCATCTGAAAATTCCAGTAACTTTCCACCAACTAATGTTAAACTGACAGGTCTGTAGTTTCCTGACTTCTCCCTTCCTCCCTTCTTAAATAATGAAGTGACATTTGCAATTTTCCAATCCACAGGCACAACTCCTGAATTTGAAGAGTGTTTGATAATGATGACCAATGTTTCTGCAATTTCTTCACCTAGTTCTTTTAATAGCCTGGCATGGAAACCCTCAGGACCTGGAGATTTGTCCCATTCTTTTCGCCATCACCATTTTTGTCACTTATATTAAATCCAGTAAGTTCCTCTCCTTAATTTATTTTTATACTTCCCTTGTATCACCAATATTTTGTCCTTTTCCTCTACTGTACAAACAAATACCAAGTATTAATTTAACAAGGCTGCTATTTCCTTATTGTTCATTATAGTCTCACATGCATCTGTCTTTAATGGCTCCACATTCCCCTTTGGCACTCTCTTTCTCATAATATATTAATGTAAACTTTTACTGTTAGCTTTGATATCCCTTGCAAGTTTTGTTTTCTATATTCCCTTTTTGCACCTCTTATTACTTTCTTCGAATCCCTTTGTGACCATATTTTTTATAGCTCTCCCAGTCCGCTGGATTTCCATTTTTCTTTACATTTGTGCAAGCCTTCGCTTTTCGCTTGGTACTGCCTCGTTTTGTTGGCCATGGTGGCTTAACTGCCCAAGTGGAGGAGTTTTTTTGTTGCCTTTTAGGGGTTGAAAAAATAATTGACCATTCGGGTGTTGACAGAATTTATGGCAAGATGTGATTTTGAAGTGGTTGCCTGGCGTCTGGCTGGAGCATACATACCCAGAGTATGGTTCTGTCCATTGGTGTCAATGAGCTGGACTGTAACCGATTTGTGCTGTTGATCATACAGTGTTGTACCATCTGCAGATAAATAAATTAGAACCGAACTGGCCACACCAGGATGATCAAAACAGACCTATGTTTTAAAAAAGAAACATGAAGAAAGCAGCATTTGAAATATCAGAAGTGTTTTTAATCCAGTAACGGGACAAGAGGAAAATCTGCCATTGGGAGAAATTAAAATATATATTTTTTTTAATGAAAATGCTGGAAATCCACCGTGTCTGAGAGAGAACAACGTACATTTTGGGAATGACCCTTAATCAGAACCCAATATGGTTTCACAGCAATAAATCTAGGTTTCTTGCAAGGACCTCATGTTGGCTCGCAGAATCATAGCATCGGCACATCATAAGGAAACCTTCAGCCCATCATTCCTTTGACAATGCTGATTCTTCTGGAGTCATCCACTTTAATTCTATTTCACCAAGATCATTTTATGTTCTTCCTAATCAAATACTTAAAAATTCCCTTTTAAATGATGTTACAGTTGATGCCACAATAGTCACTAGTTGTAAAGCATTACACATTCTAACTTGGTCTCTGCGAGAAAATTAATCTAACTTCTCTCTTTATAGTTCCAAGGACTAAATCTAAGTCTATGGCATTTTGGATCACCATAGAATTAGATTGCGAAAGCAACCAATGACCAGCACAGGGTAGATTACAGGGAGAGTTCTCGTTAGTTCAATATATTGTCCAGTGTAGGGTTCACGACAGGGAGAACTCACAATGGTTCAATATATTGTTCAGTGTAGGATACACTACAGGGAGAACTCACAATGGTTCAATATATTGTTCAGTGTAGGATATACTACAGGGGGAACTCATGTTGGTCCAATATATTGTCCAGTACAGGAATCCAATAGGGAGAGCTCATACTGATTCAGTGCACTGATTAGAATAGGGTACATAAGCCAAATAATTTGGGGTGAGGTCAGATATGGAGTCTCAATGGTAACTCGTTTGGTAAAAATAAAAGGCAAATTGAAATGAAAATACAGAGGTAGTGTCAGGAACCATAAATTATTAAGTAGTTGTAGATTATATAAGAAATAAAAGGCGACAAATTGGTGCCTTGGAATCTAATACAGTGAAGTGGCTCCTACAGCTAAATGATATGTAACTAAATGGAGGGTACTATTCCACATTTCTTCAAAATATATCACCACTGTCCACAAGTGAGGTTCATCAATGAAGAGTGGCTGTTATTAACAGCTCAAAAGTCTTCTTACCTTTAGCCAGAGCTTTTCTTCATCATCCGAGCTGTGGTATGAATAGGGTTTGTTAAAGTCTTGTACACTAGCAGTGTAGAAGGGAACAGTGCAGGGAAACCAGGCATACTGTGAGAGTCCATCATTCACGTCCAGAAATTTAGTCTGACAAACCTGGAGGATCAGAGAACATCCAACTTTTACCACTGAGACTTACAGAACATAACAGGACATCCACTTGGAGGGGCGAGTTTGGTCTTGGGCAGTAAAGAAAGAAAAGACTTGCATTTATATCGTGCCTTTCACGACCATCAGACATCTCCAAGCACTTTACAGCCAATGAAGTACTTTTGGAGTGTAGTCACTGTTGTAATGTGGGAAACTCAGTAGCCAATTTGCGCACAGCAAGCTCCCACAACCAGTAATGTGATAATGACCAGATAATCTGTTGTTTTTGTTATGTTGATTGAGGGATAAATATTGGCCAGGACACTGGGGTAATTCCCCTGCTCTTAACATAAGAACATAAGAATTAGGAACAGGAGTAGGCCATCGAGCCCCTCGAGCCTGCTCCGCCATTCAACAAAATCATGGCTGATCTGGACTCAGCTCCACTTACCCGCCCGCTCCCCATAACCCTAATTACCTTAATGGTTAAAAATCTATCTATCTGTGATTTAAATACATTCAATGAGCTAGCCTCAACTGCTTCCTTGGGTAGAGAATTCCACAGATTCACAACCCTCTGGGAGAAGAAATTCCTTCTCAACTCAGTTTTAAATTGACTCCCCCATATTTTGAGGCTGTGCCCCCTAGTTCTAGTCTTCCCGACCAGTGAAAACAACCTCTCTGCCTCCATCTTGTCTATCCCTTTCATTATTTTAAATGTTTCTATAAGATCACCCCTCATCCTTCTGAACTCCAGTGAGTAAAGACCCAGTCTATTCAATCTATCATCATAAGGTAGACCCCTCATTTCCGGAATCAGCCGAGTGAATTGTCTCTGTACCCCCTCCAAGGCTAGTATATCCTTCCTTAAGTAAGGTGACCAAAACTGCACGCAGTACTCCAGGTGCGGCCTCACCAATACCCTGTACAGTTGCAGCAGGACCTCCCTGCTTTTGTACTCCATCCCTCTCGCAATGAAGGCCAACATTCCATTCGCCTTCCTGATTACCTGCTGCACCTGCAAACTAACTTTTTGGGATTCATGCACAAGGACCCCAGGTCCCTCTGCACCACAGCATGTTGTAATTTCTCCCCATTCAAATAATATTCCCTTTTACTGTTTTTTTTTCCAAGGTGGATGACCTCACATTTTCCGACATTGTATTCCATCTGCCAAACCTTAGCCCATTCGCTTAACCTATCTAAATCCCTTTGCAGCCTCTCTGTGTCCTCTACACAAACCCGCTAATCTTTGTGTCATCTGCAAATTTTGTTACACTACACTCTGTCCCCTCTTCCAGGTCATCTATCTATATTGTAAACAGTTGTGGTCCCAGCACCGATCCCTGTGGCACACCACTAACCACCGATTTCCAACCCGAAAAGGACCCATTTATCCCGACTCTCTGCTTTCTGTTAGCCAGCCAATTCTCTATCCATGCTAATACATTTCCTCTGACTCCGCGTACCTTTATCTTCTGCAGTAACCTTTTGTGTGGCACCTTATCGAATGCCTTTTGGAAATCTAAATACACCACATCCATCGGTACACCTCTATCCATCATGCTCGTTATATCCTCAAAGAATTCCAGTAAATTAGTTAAATATGATTTCCCCTTTATGAATCCATGTTGCATCTGCTTGATTGCACTATTCTCATCTAGATGTCCCGCTATTTCTTCCTTAATGATAGCTTCAAGCATTTTCCCCACTACAGATGTTAAACTAACCGGCCTATAGTTATCTGCCTTTTGTCTGCTCCCTTTTTTAAACAGAGGCGTTAAATTAGCTGCTTTCCAATCCGCTGGTACCTCCCCAGAGTCCAGAGAATTTTGGTAGATTATAATGAATGCATCTGCTATAACTTCCGCCATCTCTTTTAATACCCTGGGATGCATTTCATCAGCACCAGGGGACTTGTCTACC
Organism: Pristiophorus japonicus; assembly: GCF_044704955.1. Taxonomy (NCBI): domain Eukaryota; kingdom Metazoa; phylum Chordata; class Chondrichthyes; family Pristiophoridae; genus Pristiophorus; species Pristiophorus japonicus. The sequence goes on from NC_091984.1 coordinate 131,555,274, forward strand.
TTGAGTCCCATTAGCCTGTCCAGCACTAACCCCCTAGTGATAGTGATTGTCTCAAGGTCCTCCCTTCCCACATTCCTGTGACCCGCAATTTTGGCATGGTTTTTGTGTCTTCCACTGTGAAGACCGAAGCAAAATAGTTGTTTAAGGTCTCAGCCATTTCCACATTTCCCATTATTAAATCCCCCTTCTCATCTTCTAAGGGACCAACATTTACTTTAGTCACTCTCTTCCATTTTATATATCGGTAAAAGTTTTTACTATCTGTTTTTATGTTTTGCGTAAGTTTACTTTCGTAATCTAGCTTTCCTTTCTTTATTGCTTGCTTAGTCATTCTTTGCTGTCGTTTAAAATGTTCCCAATCTTCTAGTTTCCCACTAGTCGTCTTCGAAATAGTGCCATGGGATCTTTTACGTCCACCTGAGAGAGCAGCTGAGTCCTCGGTTTAATGTCTCATCCGAAAGACGGCAATTCCCACAGTGCGGCACTCCCTCAGCACTGCACTGGAATGCCAGCCTAGATGTTTTTGTGCTCAAGTCCCTGGAGTGCAAAATGGCCGGTTTAAATTTCAATGGAAAAAAAAATCAGGCCAGTTGTAAAACAGACTTCTGATTTGCTGTTGCTCATTTCGCTTTACCACTCAAGATCAATTTTAGACACCCCTCCCCCCATCTAGCTCCAGTTCCAAATCCCACGTGCTCAAGGAAGGCTGCTTGTGATTTGTAACAGAGGTCCACATGGGTTTTGCAGCAGATAGCCACCAGGCCACATGGTCATTCAAAATCCCTGTGCCAAATGAGAACTACGTGCACAGAAGGTGTACAAATATTCCATAGATTTGTGAATCGGCCTCTTGCTCGTCACTTCAGAGGTACAGGCACCCTCATGAAACCCCTTTGTCACGGATGAATAAATAAATGAACTGACTCTTTCCAGCCCAGAATTAAACATGTAACATAGAAACATAGAAAATAGGTGCAGGAGTAGGCCATTCGGCCCTTCTAGCCTGCACCGCCATTCAATGAGTTCATGGCTGAACATGCAACTTCAGTACCCCATTCCTGCTTTCTCGCCATACCCCTTGATCCCCCTAGTAGTAAGGACTTCATCTAACTCCTTTTTGAATATATTTAGTGAATTGGCCTCAACAACTTTTTGTGGTAGAGAATTCCACAGGTTCACCACTCTCTGGGTGAAGAAGTTCCTCCTCATCTCGGTCCTAAATGGCTTACCCCTTATCCTTAGACTGTGACCCCTGGTTCTGGACTTCCCCAACATTGGGAACATTCTTCCTGCATCTAACCTGTCCAAACCCGTCAGAATTTTAAACGTTTCTATGAGGTCCCCTCTCATTCTTCTGAACTCCAGTGAATACAAGCCCAGTTGATCCAGTCTTTCTTGATAGGTCAGTCCCGCCATCCCAGGAATCAGTCTGGTGAACCTTTGCTGCACTCCCTCAATAGCAAGAATGTCCTTCCTCAGGTTAGGAGACCAAAACTGTACACAATACTCCAGGTGTGGCCTCACCAAGGCCCTGTACAACTGTAGCAACACCTCCCTGCCCCTGTACTCAAATCCCCTCGCTATGAAGGCCAACATGCCATTTGCTTTCTTAACCGCCTGCTGTACCTGCATGCCAACCTTCAATGACTGATGTACCATGACACCCAGGTCTCTTTGCACCTCCCCTTTTCCTAATCTGTCACCATTCAGATAATAGTCTGTCTCTCTGTTTTCACCACCAAAGTGGATAACCTCACATTTATCCACATTATACTTCATCTGCCATGCATTTGCCCACTCACCTAATCTATTCAAGTCGCTCTGCAGCCTCATAGCATCCTCCTCGCAGCTCACACTGCCACCCAACTTAGTGTCATCCGCAAATTTGGAGATACTACATTTAATCCCCTTGTCTAAATCATTAATGTACAGTGTAAACAGCTGGGGCCCCAGCACAGAACCTTGCGGTACCCCACTAGTCACTGCCTGCCATTCTGAAAAGTCCCCATTTACTCCTACTCTTTGCTTCCTGTCTGACAACCAGTTCTCAATCCATGTCAGCATACTACCCCCAATCCCATGTGCTTTAACTTTGCACATTAATCTCTTGTGTAGAAGCACTATACCGCAATGCTTGCTCAGTGCTATGAGTAGAATAAAGAGGAGTGTTACTTAAGTACATGTTGTGCTGCTCGAGTGTTCTGAGGTGCTGGTGCGAAGATGTCTCACTGCTACAGACATTTGTTAAGGGGAAATGAATGGCATAAAGCCCAACCAGCGAATCATAACCTTTAGATATATAATTGAAGCACAATTGGGCTGTTTCTGCTACACTTTTGGTGAATTTATAATGTGACTGTCTTGTGTGGTGGAACTCACAGGGCGGGGATTGAAAGGTTAATAGGGTAGGGTTGAAGGATTAATCGGGTATAATTGCAAGGTTAATAGTAACAGCAAGCTCGCAGTATAGTAAGATGTTGAAGTGATTAAACCAACAGATTTACACAAGGTTGGATACTCTGAATTTATGTCATTAAAGGAGAAACATATTGTGGGAATGGACAATTTCAGAATGAACTCTTTCTACTTTGATTCTATTCCCACCCCCATATCTGTGTCAGCTGTGCCTCAGTGGGTAGCACACTCTCCTCTGAGTCAGAAAGTTCTGTGTTCAAGTCCCACCCCAAGTACTTGAGCACATAAATCAAGGCCCACACTCCAATACAATGCTGAGGGAGCGCTACACTGTCGGAGATGCCGTCTTTCAGGGTGAGACGTTAAACCGAGGTCCTGTCTGCTCGCTGGTGAAATATCCCATGGTGCTATTTCAAAGAAGAGCAGGGGAGTTACCCCAGTCTCCTGGCCAAAATTAATCCCTCAATCAATATAACAAAAACAGATTGTCATTCTCATATTGCTGTTTGTAGGAGTTTGCTGTGTGCAAATTGGCTGCCGCATTTCCCACATTACAACAGTGACTACACGTCAAAAAGTACTTCATTGGCTGTAAAACGCTTTGAGACGTCCAGTGGTTGTGAAAGGCATTATATAAATGCAAGTCTTTCTTTCTTTATTTTACTTATTTGGGGGCAAGGGGAGTGGGAAAGCAGGTAGGAGCTGCCACCCTATCTTTCAATCCCCTCCCTATGAGCTCCATCACCTAAAGAAACATCCAAATGTTGAAGGGGCCTACAATGGCACTTGGACTCCACAAGGTTTCCTCTTAGGTCATCTACAAATCTTGGTTAAGTCAGTTGTTGGTGTATTTGGTCGTCTTGATCTCTCCCTGAAATACATTTTAGCATTTCATTAAAAATTTACCAAGAAAACAGTCACATTCACCTCCTCAGGAGCAAAGACTAACCTTCAGTTGCCTAGGCTCGAAGCTCTGGAACTCCCTCCCTAAACCTGTCCGACTCTCTTTCCTCCTTTGAAAAGCTCCTTAAAACATACCTCGTTGACCAAGCTTTTGATCATCTGCCGTAAGTTCTTCTTATCTGGCTCTGTGTCAAATTTATTTTTTTGTCTTATAACACTCCTGTGAAGCACCTTGGGACGTTAAAGGCACTATATAAATACAAGTTGCTGTTGTTTTTATAAGATCAAGGAGGAGATGCAAATAAAGAAAACCTTGCACCCCTATTTGAATGTAAATAAATAACAGAATGGAAACAGCGTACTAGGACATGTCCATTAGATGTTTGGGTAGGAATATCAGCGAAACAAAGTCTCCGACCACATAAACACAAGGAAAATTCATAATCTTCCACTGATGAAGTGGGAACTAAAATGAATAAATGGTTAGACTGCAGGGGTAAGCACAGGCTAAGACTATTAAAAATAAATCCCTTACCGCTTTCATTAAATTTACACAGACACACACGTACATACAGCTAAGACATTTGGGCCATAATTTGCGGACCACCTAAGTGCCCGTAGGGGTCGCGCAAATTCCAGGTTTAGGCATGCGCTAAAACTTACGATCTGTCAAGAAAGCATAAGATTTGCTTTTACCAGTGTAAGAGTTTAAAAAATATATTATAATATTATTTTTTCAATCATTTATAAATTTATATTTATATTTACATTTATACCCTGTGCAATAAGATAAGTTTATGTCTTGCCCTGTTAAAACATGTAAATTTATTTTTCAAAAAATTTAATTTTTGTTTTAAATATTTAATTAAATACCATTTTGATCAATTTTAAATGTCGGGGCTGAAATTGCAGTCGGAGGCTTCCTGCGGGCAATTGCCTCCGACCTGAAACATTTCTACGAAAGTACCTGGTGGTCTCGGAGGAGCGTGGGATTCCGGTGGGGAGATCTTCTCTTCCCGCGCTGCGGAGAGCGCTCCCGTCCTCCAGGTTCCCACACAGAAGGTGCAGTCACGTGTGACTGCTCAGCCAATCAGGTACAGTATTTCACAGCTTTCCCATTAATAGCAATGAGAAGTCCGTATCTCGGAGTTCTCATTGCTATTGTAGGATTCACAAAATTCTGGGACCCCTACTCAATGGACAAGTGTCTGGAATTTAAAAGGGAACTGTGTTGGTCTTTTGGAGGAGAAATGTGGACAGAAATATCTCACTATTAGGTGCCTTTGGACTAAACTAGGGCCTTTTAGATTGAGTTTGGACATTTTAAATTGTATGCTGGGTCTGTATAGTACTGCTCACCCACCTGGGAGACAGGCCCCAGGGCGACATTAGCAGTCTAACAAAAGCCCACTCACCAGGGACCCAGATACATACATATTTTTATAGTTCTTAAAACAGCTATATAGAAAAACCCTGGCATCAGCAAAACACACCATGGACAGTATCAAGACCTGATTACTTTCTAACAGCACCATTCGAAAACCCCATCAACACCTTTGGGAATCTTGTATCATGCTAATGCTCAATCAGCCCACCAAAATTCTCACAAAGGGATCACATTAGAGTTGATCAGCTACCAAAATCGCACAAAAGCAGTCATTAAAAATCAATTGTGCACCCGAGTTTTAGCGCGAAAGTTTGAGCAGCCTCTCAGGTATAACTGGGAGCCATTGCTGGTAGCTTGGGGATAACTTTTGGGCTGTGGTAACCTTTGGGCTGAGGAAACACTTTTGAAGAAACGTACCCGAGAACACCCTGGAAAAGCACTTGGACTCTGGGCCCTTTGATTCTGGCTTTGAAACATCTAACTTGCCACACGAGGTTACAGCAACGCAACAAGAAGAACCTAACAATAAGCCTCGGAGTCACTGAAAATCCAACAATCATCCAGCGCTGACTCAAGGAAAAAACTCATTTACCATCAAAACGTCGACCAGTGCTAATACCGAAGACACCGCAATCAGCCAAAGAATCCACAAAATTGAAGAGAGAAAGCAGTGTGCAACTGGTCTAAACTGTGGAGAAATCCTTTGATGAGCATAGTCCCTGCAATTTCAGAGCCTAGCTTAGTGTAGTGTAGTGGTGGGAGGTGTTTATTTTTCACTGCATAACCTCTGTACCCGTTGCGTATACATATCCCCCATTTTCTGTACATTTTATTATATGCTATTAAGTTAATTAGTGTGGTGTGCTATTTTCTAAATAAAATATTTGTTCTTGCACCAAACAGTTGTCTGACTACATCGATCACATCCGCTAAATAATTCCAAGCCCTAGAATCAGGGAGTGGGACGATTCGAACTGTCAAGGTCAGAAAAGGCTGACAAACCCACCACCCTCTACATAAGGGCCAGGTGGAAGCTTGGTACAAAGGATGTGAGGATGTAGACTCGGTTCTGGTGGAAAGAACAAAAATGGAGGAAAGAATCTCTGAATATGTATTTAAGAAAGTAAATATTACCAAAAAGTGGGTCATAAGCCTGTTACGGGCTGAGCGTCCAATGGACGCAGCTACTAAGTGGACCGAGAGCAAGGACCATAAAAGGACAATAGAGAAGGTTTTTTGGTTGGTCTGCTACCAAAGACAGATCCAGTTGCTGGATAGGAAGATCAAGAAATTGGTAGAAGAGCTCTGGGAATCCAAAGAGCACTCACCCGTAAGGCAGCTAGGAGTTAAATTAAAAAGTAGGACCTCAAAGGTAGTATTCTCATGATTGCTATCAGTGCCATGTGCTAGTCAGAGTAGGAATCGCAGGATAGCTCAGATGAATATGTGGCTTGAGGAATGGGGCAGAAGGGAGGGATTCAAATTCCTGGGATATTGGAACCATTTCTGGGGGAGGTGGGACTAGTACAAACTGGACGGTCTGCACCTGGGCAAGACCGGAACCGATGTCCTAGGCGGAGTGTTTGCTAGTGCTGTTGGGGAGGGGTTAAACTAATACAGCAGGGGTATAGGAATCTATGCAGGGAGACAGAGGGAAGTGAAATAGGGGCAGAAGCAAAAGATAGAAAGAAGAAAAGTAAAAGTGGGAGGCAAAAATCAAAAAGGGCGACATTGCAGCAAAATTCTAAAAGGGCAAAGTGTGTTAAAAAGACAAGCCTGAAAGCTCTGTGCCTCAATGCGAGGAGTATTCATAATAAGGTGGACGAATTAACTGCACAGGCAGCAATTAATGAATATGATATAATTGGCATCACGGAGACATGGCTCCAGGGTGACCAAGGCTGGGAACTCAACATTCAGGAAGGATAGACAAGAAAGGAAAAGGAGGTGGGGTAGCATTGCTGGTTAACGAGGAAATTAACGCAATAGTAAGGAACGACATTAGCTTGGATGATGTGGAATCTGTATGGGTTGAGCTGTGAAATACCAAAAGGCTGAAAACGCTAGTGGGAGTTGTGTACAGACCACCAAACAGTAGTAGTGAGGTTGGGGACAGCATCAAACAAGAAATTAGGGAGGCGTGCAATAAAGGTACAGCAGTTATCATGGGCGACTTTAATCTACATATAGATTGGGCTAACCAAACTGGTAGCAATACGATGGAGGAGGATTTCCTGGAGTGTATTAGGGATGGTTTTCTGGTCCAATATGTCGAGGAACCAACTAAAGGGCTGACCATCCTAGACTGGGTGGTGTGTAATGAGAAAGGACTAATTAGCAATCTTGTTGTGCGAGGCCCCTTGGGGAAGAGTGACCATAATATGGTAGAATTCCTTATTAAGATGGAGAGTGACACAGTTAATTCAGAGACTAGGATCCTGAACTTATGGAAAGGTAACTTCGATGGTATGAGACATGAATTGGCTAGAATAGACTGGCAAATGATACTTAAAAGGTTGACGGTGGATAGGCAATGGCAAACATTTAAAGATCACATGGATGAACTTCAACAATTGTACATCCCTGTCTGGAGTAAAAATAAAACGGGGAAGGTGGCTCAACTGTGGCTAACAAGGTTTAACCAGCAATGCTACCTCACCTCCTATTCCTTTCTGTCTATCCTTCCTGAATGTTGAATACCCCTGGATGTTGAATTCCCAGCCTTGGTCACCCTGGAGCCATGTCTCCGTGATGCCAATTATATCATATTCATTAATTAAGGATGGTGTTAAATCCAAGGAAGAGGCATATAAATTGGACAGAAAAAGCAGCAAACCTGAGGAGTGGGAGAAATTTAGAATTCAGCAGAGGAGGACAAAGGGTTTAATTAGGAGGGGGGAAATAGAGTATGAGAGAAAGATTGCCAGGAACATAAAAACTGACTGCAAAAGCTTCTATAGATACGTGAAGAGAAAAAGATTAGTGAAGACAAATGTAGGTCCCTTGCAGTCAGATTCAGGTGAATTTATAATGGGGAACAAAGAAATGGCAGACCAGTTGAACAAATACTTTGGTTCTGTCTTCACAAAGACACAAATAACCTTCCGGAAGTATTGGGGACCGAGGGTCTCATGAGAAGGAGGAACTGAAGAATATCCTTATTAGACGAGAAATTGTGTTAGGGAAATTGATGGGATTGAAGGCCGATAAATCGCCGGGGCCTGATAGTCTGCATCCCAGAGTAATTAAGAAAGTGGCCCCAGAAATTGTGGATGCATTGGTGATCATTTTCCAACAGTCTATCAACTCTGGATCAGTTCCTATAGACTGGAGAACATAAGAACATAAGAATTAGGAACAGGAGTAGGCCATCTAGCCCCTCGAGCCTGCTCCGCCATTTAAAAAGATCATGGCTGATCTGGCCGTGGACTCAGCTCTACTTACCCACCCGCTCCCCATAACCCTTAATTCCCGTATTGGTTAAAAAACTATCTATCTGTGATTTGAATACATTCAATGAGCTAGCCTCAACTGCTTCCTTGGGCAGAGAATTCCACAGATTCACAACCTTCTGGGAGAAGAAATTCCTTTTCAACTCGGTTTTAAATTGGCTCCCCCGTATTTTGAGGCTGTGCCCCCTAGTTCTAGTAAGTAGGGTAGCTAATCTAATACCACTTTTAAAAAAAAGGAGGGATAGAGAAAATGTGTAATTATACACCAGTTAGCCTGACATCAGTAGTGGGGAAAATGTTGGAATCAATTATTAAAGATGAAATAACAGCGCATTTGGAAAACAGTGACAGGATTGGTCCAAGTCAACATGGGTTTATGAAAGGGAAATCATGCTTGACAAATCTTCTGGAATTTTTTGAGGATGTAACGAGTAGAGTGGACAAGGGAGGACCAGTGGATGTGGTGTATTTGTACTTTGAAAAGGCTTTTGACAAGGTCCCACACAAGAGGTTAGTATGCAAAATTAAAGCACATGGTATTGGGGGTAATGTACTGACATGGAAGGAGAACTGATTGGCAGGCAGGAAGCAGAGAGTCGGGATAAACGGGTCCTTTTAGAATGGCAGGCAGTGAATAGTGGGGTGCTGCAGGGCTCAGTGCTAGGACCCCAGCTATTTACAATATACATCAATGATTTAGATGAAGGAATTGAGTGTAATATCTCCAAGTTTGCAGATGACACTAAACCGGTTGGAGGTGTGAGCTGTGAGGAGGATGCTAAGAGGCTGCAAGGTGACATTGAAAGTTGGCATGCAGGTACAGCAGGCGGTGAAGAAGGCAAATGGTATGTTGGCCTTCATAGCTAGGAGTTTTGAGTATAGGAGTAGGGAGGTCTTACTGCAGTTGTACAGGGCCTTGATGAGGCCTCACCTGAAATATTGTGTTCAGTTCCGAATCTGAGGAAGGACGTTCTTGCTATTGAGGGAGTGCAGCGAAGGTTCACCAGACTGATTCCCGGGATGGCAGGACTGACATATGAGGAGAGACTGGATCGACTGGGCTTTTATTCACTGGAGTATAGAAGGATGAGAGGGGATCTCATAGAAACATATAAATTTTGATGGGGCTGGACAGGTTAGATGCAGGAAGTCCAGAACCAGGGGACACAGTCGAAGGATAAGGGGTAAGCCATTTCGGACTGAGATGAGGAGAAACTTTTTCACTCAGAGAGTTGTTAACCTGTGGAATTCCCTACAGCAGAGAGTTGTTAATGCCAGTTCGTTGGATATATTCAAGATGGAGTTAGATGTGGCCCTTACGGCTAAAGGGATCAAGGGGTATGGAGAAAAAGCAGGAAAGGGGTACTGAGGTGAATGATCAGCCATGATCTTATTGAATGGTGGTGCAGGCTCGAAGAGCCAAATGGCCTACTCCTGCACCTATTTTTTATGGCAGGGGAGAAAATGTTTGAGGAATTAACTAAACAAAAGCAGAGCAGATTACAGCTGGAGGAGACCCACAGGAATATGCAGGACTATTTCCAATGCCAAATAACAGAGGCAAAGGGGAATGAGCTAGCGCTGCGGGAGGAAAATGCCCACCTAACAAAACTAGTAAGAGAACAGGAGGAGAGGATACGGGATGTGCAGGCAGCCTATAAAGTAGCCAGTAGCAAGGGCTTTGGGGTGGAGGATTACGGGCCCTGTGAGGCCAAGATAAAAGATTTAACCCAGGCCCCTATCGAATGCTAAGGGGATGGTATGCCTGATAAAACCAAGCGCTCCTAAGGGAGACGTGCAGGAGCAAGGGGGAGTTGAGAGGGAGAGGGACAGAATGGCAGAAAGGGGCGTCCAACCACCGTCTGTAGCCCGACCGAGGTTAAGCCTGGCAGTACAGAGAGAGCGCGGCACCGAGGAAATACAAGGGGTGTCAGGACCGGGACCGATGTGCCCGATCCGATAACAAAAGTATGGTGCTGGCAACGGTGGTCAGGGAAAGGGGCCCTGGAGAGCCAATTTGTAATCCCCCATGGAACCCAGCAGCCCAGGAAATGGTAGATCATTTAGAAACGTTAACTCCTCAAGAGGACCCCTCGGTCCATTTTATGGACATCGAGCAGGCAGCCGGTATAAACGGCTGCGATGAGGCCGAACAGGCTAAAATGCTGCTTTTCTCCTTGGATCGCAAGGTATACCAGGCCCTTTCTGCAGATAGCAAGAAGGGGCAGAGCACATACGCTGCGATCCAAGAAGAGGTGTTAGAGGTTCTGGGCCTAAATGATGGAAGTCCGTTTTCCCAGGTCGAGAAAACCCTGCAATAGGCAGGCGAAACTCCACAGGCTTTCTCAGACAGGCTGTGGCCTGTCTACGAGAGAGCATGTGGAGGAGATCTCGACCGGGAACACCTGGACCGGGAACTAACAGCTCACTGGCTTCGCAGCCTAGTGGCTAACTGCCTGCCACGAATAAAGGCTAAAGCCGAGCTGTGGTTTGACCCCAGAGACCTCACCGTTACCGAGGAGTCAGTGGTTAGACAGTTATCCCTGGCTTACCGCAACGGCACAGGGAGAATTGAGGCCCCACAAAAAGGAAAGGTCCACGAGATCCGGCCCAGTAATTCCAGGAGAGAATGGCACCAGGAAGGGGGGAGCTCTTCCGACTCAAAGAGTACATGCTATGGGTGCGGAAAAAGTGGATACTGGCGTGAAGCTTTGATTGCCGAAATTCTTGGAAAGATAGGGCAGGAAAGGAATCCCCACCCTTAAAGGATTCCCCATGCCACAAAAGGTTTAACAGCCCCAGCCCAAAAATCCGGACCTGTGGCACACAATCCCTCTGGCAGTTTCGATGAGATTGTGGCCGCGCTCCGAACTATGACAACGGGCTCAGGGAAGGTAGCTGTAGCCACCGGCGCAACCTCATCTGCCCCTAATCCATGATTAGAGCCAGCGCAGCCTGTATACCTGTGACCTTTAAAATATGATGAGTGGAAACGGCCTTGCACCATCGTCTATGCGGATAACCCAACCACCTCACCTCTGTCGAATGGAGTCCTGTATTCCTTGGTAGGGTTCACAGGTAAAGAGCAGGCTGGCTCGTTCTCCATTGAACTATCAATTGACTTAGGAGCATTCCACACTAAGTGGACGTGTGACCTAATGAAGTGGGAGAAAGAGGGAACAGGGATCCCTGGCACAGATTTCATTATTGGCCACAAGGTCCTCGTGGATCTGAGAAATCATTGGGGAGCGGTGTGCACGGGGGAAGAGAAAGAAGTTGTAGTGATCCCGGGGATGCAAGGCAAAGGGACCCTTTGCATGGTAAAGGCAAAAGAAGGCTATGATCTCGAGTTACTGGTAAGCAGTACCCCCAGAGAGTATCGGGCATTTGTGCGGGCAAATCTCAGTGCATTCGCCACCCACAAGCATGATTGTGGAAGGTTAGCTTAGATGGGGATCCCATGGGCAGGCCCCAAAAACAATATAATTTCTCTTGGGAGGCAGAGGCAGACCTGGAGATTGCCCTGGGTTCCCTAGTCACACAGGGAGTATTGAGGCCGATAGCCACCCACGTGAACTCACCACTTTGGCCGGTTTGGAAACTGGACAATTCATGGAGAGCCACTGTGGACTACCGGGTCCTCAACCGCAATATCCCAGCCTGCGCGCCCACTGTCGTTGCAGTTGTCGACCTAATTGGAAGCATACTGGCATCTGCATGCACCTTCACGGTGCTGGATGTCTCAAATGATTTTTGGTCCATCCCGTTAGAGAGGGGACCAGTACAAATTTTCTTTTACCTTCAAGGGCCAGCAATACACGTGGAACTGCCTTCCCCAGGGGTTTCATAACAGCCCCAGTATATTCCACCAATGCATGGCTAATTGTCTAAAACACTTCAGCAAGCCCCAGCAGTTGGTACAGTATGTGGATGACCTGTTCCTATTCACCGACAAGGGTGAGGAGCATAGTCCACTGCTGGCTGAACTGCTGGAACTGCTAAAGGAAGAAGGTTTTAAAATCAACCCAAAGAAGGCGCAGATCGGCCAGCCAGAAGTAAAATTCCTTGGGCTGACTGTGCGCACAGGCGAGAGGGCTATCGATAAAGCCAGGAAAGAAGCAGTGCAGGAATTGCCAGCCCCTCATTCTGTTACTGGAGTAAGATCTTTCCTCATCAACCAGTGCAAGCTGTATAACCCAGGGTCAGCTAAGCACAAAGGGAGCCGGGAGGGGTGAGCCATCCTCAGGACAAAGGCCCCCAGCCGGCAGCCTCCAACTGTGGGGGAACCGCAGGGGTAATGTGGGCAGGCTCACAGGCCGTACAAGTAGGGGCCTTGAGCTGCATTACTGGCGGGGCTGTCCCACCTATAGTTTGGGACTCATACAAGCCCCAGGTACTCAAAGGCCTTCGAAGGACCTTCAGCACCCGCAGCCCAGGTTCCCATGGCCCCCTGCTACGATACAGACTGCTCCGTCCCGAGAGGGACTCCAGGAAGCAAAGACTGCGGAAGAAGTATCCCAGTCTCATGGCCTAGGATGCCATGGTCCCCGGTACAAATGCTGCTCAGATACTGCAGAAGGCACAGGGCATCCAGTATATAACCTGGCCACCCGGAGACGGGTTGCGCTGTATATAGCTTTGCTGTAAGTATCTTAAAGGGGTTTTGAGTTTTAAGTTAGTGGTTTGATTTTGGATTTTAGAGCTTTCAAGTTTAAATTTGAATAAGATTACCTTGTAGCCAAGCCAGATTACGTTTTCTCAAAGACAAGGCTTTCTGTTGTATGACCCCTCCAAGAAAGCTAGAAATGATGGAAGGAATCTGTAAAGTCCTTACTTTACAGCATGAAACCACAGGAGGCACATTCTGGGGACAAGGACACTCTGTGACCTGCTCTTTATTTACAGGACTCCAAAGTAATGACCCTGCGTGGGACCTCCCTTTATATACGTGGAAGGTATGGGCAGTCTCCCACAAGTTCACCCCTTGTGGTCAAGGTGTGCATCTAGGTTGAGTGTATATAATAATACAGTGGTGTTACATTATGGTTACATACATGACATCACCTTCCCCCTCAAAGTCTTATTAGGATCATAGGTTTAGTCTTTCAGGTGGTCTACGCTCCCTCGTGGAGCGCCGCAGTTGGGGCTCTGGTTGTTGGACACTGACATGAGTGTCTGTCACCTATGGTGATTCCGACCTGTCCGGGCTGACCGCAGGGACTGTGCATTCTTCTGATTGCTCCTGTTGCTTGTTCACTGGCAATGGTGTGAGCTCCATCTCATGGTCTTCTTCAGGTTCCTCCATATCAATGCTGAACCTTTTTTTTTACTTGGTCCAGATGCTTAAGGCATATCTGACCATTGTTGAGTTTTACTACGATGACCCTATTCCCCTCTTTTTCAATTACAGTACCCTCAAGTCATTTGGGCCGCATGGCGTGATTGAGGACAAATATAGGATCATTTATCTCTATACATCTCCCCCTCGAATTACGGTCATGGTACTCGTTTTGGGACTGGCGCTTGCCCTCAACTATGTCGGTCAGGACTGGGTGAATGAGGGACAACCGAGTTTTGAGTGTCCGTTTCATTAAAAAGCTCTGCAGGCGGGACCCCCGTGAGCGAGTGCAGTCGGGATCTATAGGCCAGCAGGAGGCGCGATAGGCGGCATTGTAGGGAAGGTCCTTGAATCCTGAGCATGCCTTGCTTGATGATTTGGACCGCATGTTCCGCCTGGCCATTGGAGGCCGGCTTGAACGATGCTGTCCTGACATGGAATTGCCATTACCCAACATAAACTCCCGGAATTCGTAGCTTGTGAAACATGGGCCACTATCACTGACCAGGATGTCCGGCAAGCCATGGGTTGCAAAGATCACACGTAGGCTTTCCACAGTGGTGGATGTCATGCATGAATTTAGAATGATGCACTCGATCCATTTCGAGTATGCATCCACCACAATAAGGAACATCTTTCCCATGAACGGGCCCACGTAGTCTACATGAATGCGTGACCATGGCCTGGTGGGCCAGGGCCAGGGGTTGAGTGGGGCCTCCCTGGGTGCATTACCCAGCTGAGCACACGTCGTGCACCTGTGAACACAGTGTTCCAGGTCTGAATCAATTCCAGGCCACCAAACGTGTGACCGGGCAATGGCCTTCATCAGCACGATACCTGGATGCTCACTGTGGAGTTCCCTGATAAATGCCTTCCTGCCCTTCTGGGGCATAACTATCCGGCTGCCCCATAGTAGGCAGTCAGCTTGGATGGAGAGCTCATCCATCCGTCTGTGGAACGGTCTGACCTTCTCAGGGCATGCTCCGTGTGCGGGCGCCCAATCCCCAGTCAGGACACATTTCTTAATCATGGATCGGAGGGGGTCCAGATTTTGATGTGGCGGGCTGTGATGGGGGAGCCTGCACTGTCAAAGGCAACGCTGGCCATGACCATCTCAGCGCTTTGCTCTGCTGCCTCCTCAGTGGTGGCCAGTGGAAGCCTGCTGAGCGCGTCAGCACAATTCTCAGTGCCGGGCAGGTGCCGGATGGAGTAGTCATAAGCAGCCAGCGTGAGAGCCCATCGCTGAATGCGAGCTGATGCGTTGGCATTGACAGCCTTACTGTCTGACAACAGGGATGTTAAGGGCTTGTGGTCCGTCTCTAATTTTGAACTTTCTACCAAAGAGGTACTGATGCATTTTTTTTACACCATAGACACATGCAAGGGCTTCTTTCTCAACCGTCCCATATCCCTGTTCAGCTTGGGAAAGTGACCTGGAGGCATAAGCCTCAGGTTGTAGTTGGCCCTCAGTGTTACCCTGCTGTAACATGCACCCAACCCCATAGGATGATGCATCACATGTCAGAACCAATTTTTTACAGGGGTCGTACAGGGTTAACAACTTGTTTGAACAAAGTAGGTTTCACGCCCGATCGAAAACCCGTTCCTGACAGTCCCCCCAAAACCAATCGCAACTCTTACGCAGGAGCACGTGTAGCAGCTCCAATAACATGCTCAAGTTCAGCAGGAAGTTCCTGAAATAGTTCAACAGTCCCAGGAATGTACGCAACTCCGATGTTTTCCAGGGCCTGAGTGCTCGCCGAATCGCCTCCGTTTTGGATTCAGTGGGCCGAATCCCATCTGCAGCAACCCTCCTGCCCAGAAACTCAACCTCAGGAGCTCAGAACACACATTTAGACTTTCTTGAGTTGCAGGCCTAGCTGGTCCAGTCGGCGTAGCACCTCCTCCAGGTTGTGGAGGTGTTCCTCGATGTCTCGACCCTTGATGAGGATGTCGTCCTGGAACACGATCGTTCCAGGAATGGATTTGAGCAGGCTTTCCATGTTTCGTTGAAAAATCGCGGCCGCTGATCGAATGCCAAACGGGCACCTGTTATAAATGAACAGTGCCTTGTGCGTGCTGATGGTGTTCAGTAGTTTAGATTCGTCGGCCAGTTCCTGGGTCATATAGGCTGACGTGAGGACCAACTTGGTGAACAGCTTGCCACCTGCCAGCGTGGCGAAGAGGTCCGCCGCTCTCGGGAGCAGGTATTGATCTTGTAGGGACACCCGATTGCTGGTGGCCTTGTAGTCATCCGCTTTTAGGATGGGGACAATGGGGCTCGCCCAGTCGCTGAATTCAACGGGCGAGATGATGCCCTCTCTCAACAGCCGGTCCAATTCGCTCTCGATTTTTTCTCGCATCACATACAGCACCGGTCTGGCTTTATGGTGCACTGGCTTGGCATCCGGGGTGATGTG
Source organism: Pristiophorus japonicus (assembly GCF_044704955.1). Classification (NCBI taxonomy): domain Eukaryota; kingdom Metazoa; phylum Chordata; class Chondrichthyes; family Pristiophoridae; genus Pristiophorus; species Pristiophorus japonicus. Next base: position 131,571,189 of record NC_091984.1, read on the forward strand.
TATCACTACCTTTAGTGCCTTTGAAAGTCCCGACGCCAGCTTGGTAAAGTGAATCGAATTGCTGTAGGACTTGTGAGCACAAACTTCGCTCCACAGATGACATTGCGTGAACATCCCCCCATTTCCAGTTCATCTCGGCTAACCAGCTCCTCCCCAACAGTGCGGGACCATTGCCCGGGACAATCCAGAGTGGCAGCCGATTCACAACCAACATTGCACTGCCCAGCACCGGGATGATCTCTTTAGTGTAATTCCGTAATTGTGTCTCAATACATTCTAGTTTGGGTCTATTGGCTTTAAGTGGCCATAGCTTCTCAAATTGCTGAACGCCCATGAGTGACTGACTGGCCCCCGTGTCCAGCTCCATGCGTACTGGGATACTGTTCAATAAAATCCTCATCATCATTGGTGGTGTTTTGGTGCATGAACTGTGAATGTTCGCCACATGGACCCGCTGAACCTCGGCGTCCATCGATTTGCCCCAAAAGCCATCCTGCCCCAAAGAACCCTCTTCTGGTCCATTTGCCTCATATATTAGTCTGGTTGCAGGCTTATGCACATTTGAGCTAAATGGCCACTGAGATCTCAGTTTCTGCAGACAAACTGTTGAAATCTGCAAGATCTAACTGAGTGTTTTCCCCCCACACCTCCAGCACAAGTTAAAGTTTCCATTTTTTGGAACAAAAGGACTATGGCCAGGCATTCCGCGCTGACTGTTCCTTTGACTGCTCTCGAGTACTCTATTAGTGGGTGTCAATGGCCCCATCCCGGGCCGCTTTGTCCATTGTGATGGCGTAAATGTCCGTTCAGCCTACCATTGACTCTGTTGAAGTCCTGCTCTGGGGTCTATTGCTGCTGAGGGAGGGTCGGACTGCCCCTGCCTGCGGGGCTCTGAGTCACATTAATGATATTGACTCCATGATCCATCGCCGCATTGGAGGCAGATTTGCGTGCGTATATTATTTTTGTTTCTTCCTCCCCCGCCATGAACGTTTGAGCTAACAACGCTGCCGCTTCCAAGGTCAAATCCTTGGTCTCTATTAATTTACGAAAAACTCCCGCATGACCGAAACCCTCGATAAAGAAGTCCCTTAGCATCTCCCCCCTGCAAGCGTCTGTGAACTTAGAGGCTGGCCAAACACCGGAAGTCCGCTACAAAGTCCGGTATGCTCTGTCCTTCACGACGCCAGTGGGTGTAGAACCTGTGTCGGGCCATATGTATGCTGCTTGCCAGTTTCAGGTGCTCCCCGATCAGTTTGCGAAGTTCCTCAAAAGTTTTGTCCGCCGGCTTTTCAGGTGCTAGTAGGTCCTTCATGAGCGCGCAAGTCTTTGGTCCGCAGCTGGTCAAGAGATGAGCTCTTCGCTTGTCGGCCGCTGCATCACCCAGCCATTCTTTGCTGAAGCCTCTCGATGAAATCATCCCAGTCTTCCTCAACACAGTACCATTCCTCTGTGCTACCAGTGGCCATTCTCGTGGGTCGTGAATTCCCGTTTCTCGTCGCCAATGTAAAGTCCTTACTCTACAGCATGAAACCACACGAGGCACATTCTGGGGACAAGGCCACTCTGTGACCTGCTCTTTATTTACAGGACTCCAAAGTGGTGACCCTGCGTGGGACCTCCCTTTATATACCTGGAAGGACAGGTATGGGCAGTCTCCCATAAGTTCACCCCTTGTGGTCAAGGTATGCATCTAGGTTGAGTGTATACAATATTACAGTGGTGTTTAATTGTGGTTACATACATGACAGAATCCTATTCCTACTTGCCCTACTGGGGCAAGCACCAGCAAGAGAGCTGATGTTGAGGAGTCCCGGATCTCTGGTTGCTCGGGTGGAAGAGCGGCCATCGGTATTACCGGGGATGGTACTCGAGGTGCGACCCTATACCAGGGAGTACACTATGCATGGCATCAGTAATAATAAATCTGACAGAGGTCCACTTACCGGCATGATGCCCCAAGGAGATAGAGCGATTGTATCAAGCTCTACTTCGGGATATGTTTCGACGTTTCTACGAGCTAGACTTTGGGGAGGTGGATAAAGAACATTTGTACAGTTTCCCTGCAGAGCAAAATAGTGGTACATGGAGGCAGAAAAGGGGGACGTGGAATGATATTTTTATGGCTTATAACACTGGGTCCTCAGTCATCAGCAGCATGGATGATGTGGAACTCCAGATTCAAATTAATGGACTTAAGGATCAGTTACGCAAAATACTGGGGGATGAGAATACAGTGGTAGGCTCAGAGCTACACGAGGACCAAGCTATGATGGTCCATTTCAAAGATATTATTGAAGAGCTGGAAAAACACGCAAAGCCTGTGAATGCATTATTACGGGAGGATTGGAATGCTTCAGATCAGGCGGCACAGAATGAGGTGTGCGTGCTGTACGGGGCATGGTTACTGGGCGAGGGCTGCAGCAACCTGGAGGACTTGAGCCAAGATCAAGTCCCCTCCTGGATCAGTAACAAGCACCTTGCAGCACTCCACCCGTATAGTCATTCACTAAGCCCGTGTCAGCTCCATCTAGTCTCTGAAGCCTATGCTGTACCAGTAGACTGTGGACGGTCCAACCATACACTTATGGAGGTAGTGGTCAGGATGCCAGTCATGAGTGAGACATCCCGACCAGCACCTGTTTACAGAGTGGAGAATATAGGGGTCATTCAGGCAGGAGCACACATTTCTTTCACAGTCGTAAAGTGGGAGCACGCTATGACAGGTACTGACCTCTCCGGGTGCCGGAGCTGGGTGCACATGTAATACTGTGCCCCCAGCACTTGAACGCCTATGCAAGATCACAATGCGGGTTTAAAGCTGCTGGCGCACGGCCTATCAACTGCACTATGGAGGCGATGACCCAAGACCAGGTTCCTCCACAAGTGGCATACATAGCGGGTGGGACATATTGTGTCACCACCAGAGTGCTCCACTATCAACATGGACCCCACATCTGGTGCCCGGTGAGAGAAAGCAGTTTCTGTTTTAAACCCGAGGCAGAAGTTCAAGTGGTCCAGGAACAAATATTACCCATTCCTGAACCCTCTACCAATCACCTCACTGTCAGGAGTAATATAACAAACCTGCAAAATTACGTTGCACATTTCGGGTATACAATCCCCTCTCTGCCCGAACGTCTCACCGCTCTGCTCAAGGCAGTGGAAGTGTCCCAGAAACATTTCTACATGCTAGAACAGTGCAAGTTGGGAGGGAAATCACAGAGATAAAAGTTCCACCCTGGTGGGTTTGATGGAGAACATAGAAGTCCCTCCATGGATTCGGATTGCCTCCCATACTCTTGTTTTGTGTCAGCTTGTCATTGTAGTGTATTTACTATGGACTAGTTGCAGGAAGAGGAAAAAAGGCCGCCGATCCCGGCACCAGAGGGTATTCGATGTGCCCTGAATAGGCTCGAGACATGTGTGTGGAGGGAGGGAGTAAAACATGGAACAGAGATATGAGGTACGACAGTACAATCACAGGGATTTCTATTTAAATTTAAAGTCCCAGACCACCTGCTGTTCAAGCTCAGGGGTTTGGGTTAACAGGGAAATATTGGGCGTTTAAGTATTATTTTGGTTTTTCCGTATAAAGTGCTGCATTTTATTTTGTATATAAGTGGTGTGTAACCTGAATGTTTGGTTAATGTGTAACCGACCTCCTGGCTGTAAGATACGCCTCGGGGAGTGTACTTTAAAATTTTGTAATGTTTGAGTCTACTCCGAAAGTTTGTAATGTACCTTGAAGAACCTTGACCATCATTTTCCAGTCCTCTTTGGATCTGGGCATGGTGCCGGAGGATTGGAGGACTGCTAATGTAGTACCCTTGGTTAAAAAAGGAGAAAGGGATAGGCCAAGTAATTACAGGCCTGTCAGCCTAAGCTCAGTGGTGGGAAAATTATTGGAAAAAATACTGAAAGACAGGATAAATCTACATTTGGAAAGGCAAGGATTAATTAGCGACAGTCAGCACGGATTTGTTAAGGGAAGATCGTGTTTGACTAATCGGATTGAATTTTTTGAGGAGGTAACCAAGAGAGTCAATGAGTGCATATGATGTAATGTAATGGATTTTAGCAAAGCTTTTGATAAGGTCCCATATGGTAGACTGGTTGTGAAGGTTAAAGCCCATGGGATCCAGGGAAAAGTTGGATCCAAAATTGGCTTGGAGGTAGGAAGCAAAGAGTAATGGTTGATGGATGTTTTTGTGACTGGAAGGATGTTTCCAGTGGGGTTCTGCCGAGCTCAGTACTGGGTCCCTTGCTTTTTGTGGTATATATCAATGATTTAGATTTTAATATAGGGAATATGATTAAGAAGTTTGCAGACGACACTAAAATTGGCTGTGTGGTTGATAATGAAGAGGAAAGTCATGGGCTGCAGGAGGATATCAATCTACTGGTCAGGTGGGCAGAGCAGTGGCAAATGGAATTTAATTCAGAGAAGTGTGAGGTGATGCACTTTGGGAGGAAAAGGAAAGGGTATACACATTAAGCGGTAGGCCACTTAATAGTGTAGATGAACAAAGGGACCTTGGAGTGCTTGTCCACAGATCCCTGAAAGTAGCAGGCCAGGTGGATAAGGTGGTTAAGAAGGCATATGGAATGCTTGCCTTTATTGGCCGAGGCATAGAATATAAGAGCAGGGAGGTTATGTTTAAATTGTATAATACTTTGGTTAGGCCACAGCTGGAGTATTGCGTGCAGTTCTGGTCACCGTATTATAGGAAGGACGTGATTGCACTAGAGAGGGTGTAGAGGAGATTTACTAGGATGCTGCCTGGAATGGAGAATCTTAGTAATGAGGACAGATTGGATAGGCTGGGTTTGTTCTCATTGGAACAGAGGAGGTTGAAAGGAGACCTCATTGAGGTGTATAAAATATTGAGGAGCCTGGACATAGTGGATAGTAAGGGCCTATTTCCATTGGTAGAGGGGTCGATTAACATCTGTAGTGGGGAAAATGCTTGAAGCTATCATTAAGGACGAAATAGCGGGACATCTAGATAGGAATAGTGCAATCAAGCAGACGCAACATGGATTCATGAAGGGGAAATCATGTTTAACTAATTTACTGGAATTCTTTGAGGATATAACAAGCATGGTGGATAGAGGTGTACCGATGGATGTGGTGTATTTAGATTTCCAAAAGGCATTCGATAAGGTGCCACACAAAAGGTTACTGCAGAAGATAAAGGTACGCGGAGTCAGAGGAAATGTATTAGCATGGATCGAGAATTGGCTGGCGAACAGAAAGCAGAGAGTCGGGATAATTGGGTCCTTTTCAGGTTGGAAATCGGTGGTTAGTGGTGTGCCACAGGGATCACAACTGTTTACAATATACATAGATGACCTGGAAGAGGGAACAGAGTGCAGTGTAACAAAATTTGCAGATGACACAAAGATTAGTGGAAAAACGGGTTGCGTAGAGGACACAGAGAGGCTGCAAAGAGATTTAGATAGGTTAAGCGAATGGGCTAAGGTTTGGCAGATGGAATACAATGTCGGAAAATGTGAGGTCATCCACCTTGGAAAAAAAAACAGTAAAAGAGAATATTATTTGAATGGGGAGAAATTACAACATGCTGCGGTGCAGAGAGACCTGGGGTCCTTGTGCATGAAACTCTTTTAGAGTCTACCTGCAAAACATAAACATTAAACTGTGCCACCCTACCTGGGTGACACACCAGACATTTACAAGGCCCTTTTTTCCTTTTTTTGTGTTTTTTTTTTGTGTTTTTTTTTGTGTTTTTTTTTTTTTTTTTTGGCACTAAAATCACAATTTCTCCGGTGCCCCCTATAAAAGGGAAGGGGACACTAAAAGCACCGGCAATTAAAACAAATTAAACTTTAAAACGTAAAATCAAATTAAAATTTGGTTGCCGGGCGTGATGATGCACTCCAGTCCCTCCGGTGCCCACCTCTCGCGGAAGGCCGCGAGCGTACCGGTGGACACCGCGTGCTCCATCTCCAAGGACACCCTGGACCGGATGTAAGAGCGGAAGAGAGGCAGGCAGTCAGGTTGAACGACCCCCTCGACCGCCCGCTGCCTGGACCGGCTGATGGCACCCTTGGCCGTGTCCTTGTGCATGAATCCCAAAAAGTTAGTTTGCAGGTGTAGCAGGTAATCAGGAAGGCGAATGGAATGTTGGCCTTCATTGCGAGAGGGATGGAGTACAAAAGCAGGGAGGTCCTTCTGCAACTGTATATGGTATTGCTGAGGCCGCACCCGGAGTAATGCGTGCAGTTTTGGTCACCTTACTTAAGGAAGGATATTCTAGCTTTGGAGGGGGTACAGAGACGATTCACTAGGCTGATTCTGGAGATGAGGGGGTTACCTTATGATGATAGATTGAGTAGACTGGGTCTTTACTCGTTGGAGTTCAGAAGGATGAGGGGTGATCTTATAGAAACATTTAAAATAATGAAAGGCATAGACAAGATTGAGGCAGAGAGGTTGTTTCCATTGGTCGGGGAGACTAGAACTAGGGGGCACAGCCTCAAAATACAGGGGAGCCAATTTAAAACCGAGTTGAGAAGGAATTTATTCTCCCAGAGGGTTGTGAATCTGTGGAATTCTCTGCCCAGGGAAGCAGTTGAGGCTAGCTCATTGAAGGTATTCAAATCACAGATAGATAGATTTTTAACCAATAAGCGAATTAAGGGTTATGGGGAGCGGGCGGGTAAGTGGAGCTGAGTCCATGGCCAGATCAGCCATGATCTTGTTGAGTGGCGGAGCAGGCTCGAGGGGCTAGATGACCTACTCCTGTTCCTAATTCTTATGTACTTATGTTCTATTACAAGGGGACATAGTTTTAAGGTGGTTGGTGGAAGGTTTAGAGGGGATTTGGTGGTGGGGAGGGGCTTCTTTACGCAGAGGGTGGTGGGGATCTGGAACTCGCTGCCTGAAAGAGTGGTGGATGCAGAAACCCTCACCACTTTTAAGAGATGGTTGGATGATGGCACTTAAAGTGCAGTAACCTGCAGGGTTATGGACCAAGAGCTGGTAATTGGGATTTGACTTTTTGTTGGCCGGCGCAGATGTTAAGTACTGCAGGGAATCGAATACGGCCAGGGTAATCTCCTGGACTAGTTTCGATCGCCTGGATCGGTTGGTGAGGAATTTTCCCAGATTTTTTTCTCCCTAAATTGGTCTGGGGTTTTTATCTGGTTTTTGCCTCCCCCAGGAGATCACATGGCTCGGGTTGGGGTGGAGTGTAGAATGTTTTAGTGGGTCGCAGTTGTGGTGAGGCGGACTGGTTGGGCTGGGTGCTCTTTGTCTTTCCGTCATTGTTCATAGGTTTATATGTAACCTTCAGGGCTGCTGACCGAGGGCCGTGTGGCTCTTTGTCGGCCGGCGTGGATACGATGGGCCGAAATGACTTCCTTCTGCGCTGTATTATTTCGATATTTCTATATTTTTGTATGTTTTTAACCTCTGACGCCTGTAAAAGTAGGCTATACACCTGCTTTTATCAGGTGCAAGAATTTTGAGGACATTTGGTGGCCAAGATATGGGTAAATCCCGCAATCTTGCCCTTACGAATGTCCTCACTCACGATATATGGATGATCTGTCAAGCTCCAGCATGTCAGATCGGAAAAGCCGTTTTCAGCACATGCGCATTGTGCGCTGTAATCCTGCTTTTGCGATGCCTTCCTGGGTTCATACACACTCCGTACAGACCCGGGGAGGCCGGGATTTCAATGCCTATATCATGTTTTTTTTTTAAATTCATTTGATGTCTCGAGATATTTTTGGGGATATTCCCATTCACACTTATGGGAATTCCGTACATACGGAATCCCAATAATCATGAATGGGGATTCCCTTCTTTGATTGGTCCGGCCGGCCCATTTAATCCCAGGGGTGCTTGCGAACCGCCTGTGCTCCTGGGACACGTGGGCCTCTACACAGGCCTACGCATAGAGGCCCTGGAGCCCAAGAGTCCATGGATCCTGAGGCAGAAGGTAAGTCTGTAGATTTTTTGATGGTTGGAGGCATCCGTCTGCGAGAAGCCTCCGACCGTAAATTGGGCCCCACTAATGCAATCCGACATAAGTCTAACCCTTTAGTCTTGTAAGCAGAACTGGTCAAGGAAGTCATGTCATATGCAAATCTCCACTCTTCAAGTAACCACAACTCACTGATGAGTTCCTTGGTTAGATCAACTTGCTATTATATTTATTACTCATCGTTACAGGCAAATCGTGTTTAACCAACTTGATCGTGTTTTTTGATGAGGTAGCAGAGAAGGTTGATGAGGGCAATGTGGTTGACATGGTGTACATGGATTTCCAAAAGGCTTTGGACAAAGTGCAACATAATAGACTTGCCAGCAAAGTTGAAGTCCATGGAATAAAATGGTCAGTGGCAGCATGGATACAAAATTTTTGAAGTGATAGGAAACAGAGAGTAGTGGTGAGCAGTTGTTTTTCAGACTGGAGGAAGGTATACAGTGATGTTCCCTAGGGGTCGGTACTGGGACCACTGCTTTTCTTGATATATATTAATGACTTGAATGTGGGTGTACAAGGCACAATTTAAAAATTTTCCAATGACACAAACCTTGGAAGTATAGTGAACAGTGAGGAGGACATAGACAGGCTGGTGGAATGGGCAGATGAAATTTAACGTAGAAAAGTGCGAGGTGATACATTTTGGTAGAAAGAATGAGGAGAGGACATATAAACTAAAGGACACAATCCTAAAGGGGATGCATGAACAGAGATGCCTTGCGGTATATGTGCACAAATCGTTGAAGGTGGCAGGGCAGGTTGAGAAAGCGTTAAAAAAGCATACGGGATCCTGGGCTTCATAAATAGAGGTATAGAGTACAAAGCATGGAAATTATGATGAACCTTTATAAAACACTGGTTCGGCTTCAACCGGAGTATTGTGTCCACTTCTGAGCACCACACTTTAGAAAGGATGTGAAGACCTTGGAGAAGGTGCAGAAAATATTTACGAGAATGATTCCAGGGATGAGAGACTTCAGTTACGTGGATAGACTGGAGACTCTGGGGTTGTTCTCCTTGGAGCAGAGAAGCTTGAGAGGAGATTTGATAGAGGTGTTCAAAATCATGAGTGGTCTGGACAGAGTAGATAGAGAGAAACAGTGAATGGTGAATGGCAAAAGAACCAAAGGCGACACAAGAAAAAACTTTTTAACGCAGTGAGCTGTTATGATCTGGAATGCACTGCCTGAAAGAGTGGTGGAGGCGGACTCAATCACAGCTTTTAAAAGGAAATTGGATAAGTGCCTGAAGGAAAAAAAATTGTAAGGCTGTGGGGAAAGGGAGGGGTGTGGGACTAGCTGAGGTGCTCTTGCAGAGAGCCAGCACGGGCTCAACGGGTCAAATGGCCTTCCGTGCTGTAACCATTCTATGATTCTATGATCGTAGCTGGGGCAATTCTATTGCTCAACTTCTTCTTGCCCACCTTGCTTATGGCAGGTTGTCCAGTTACCACCTTAACGGGACATCTCCTTTCATCCTGGTGGGAGGTGTAGGCCCGTGCTGCCCACTGGTCAGTGAAGCCCTCTGGTGTAGGAAAGCCACAGTCACGAATACTGTTTCCTCTCTCAAACTCTTCACAGACTCCATCTCCCTCATACACATAACAGAGGCTGGGCTCCCCTAAAGAAAGAAAGGCATATTTGAATTTATATACAGCACATGATCACATATCCCAGCAATGTCTCGAGCCACCTGGCATGCAATGAATCAATGGGAATTGCAGTAACGATTGCTCTGTAGATAAACACATCACCCAAATTGCACACAGAAGGATCATACAAACATCAATGAGATGACTTGAGACATTTTTGGTGGCGATGGTTGAGAGCACAACGCTGGCCAAAGCACAAGGAGTTGTCCCTGCTCTTCTTCCAACAGTGGCATGGGATCTTTAACATCTACCCGAATCACCACAATAGGTGCCTTAGTTTAATTTTGCATCCAAAAGACAATACTTCTGACAATGCAGTAACTGCACTGCAATGCTAGCCTGGATTAAGTAATTTAGACCTGCTGAAAGACTTAGCCCACAATCTTCTGACTCAGAGATGGGAGTAGACCAACAGAGCCAAGGTGGATCTAACATTACCAATAAGCTGCAGGACACAGAATTAAGCAGGAGTCACTGTCATTTGTTAATCTTTCAAGGCACAGTCCTGCCGCGCACTTGTCCCCAACCTGCCGAGCGGAGCTGGAGAACGCTGGTTGGAGCCTGCAGTTCCTGAATTGCTCACGTTTATCCCCCTCTACAAATCATGCCTCAACTTCAGCCAAACAGTCGTGGTGAGGCAACGACTCGGCAAAGAAAGGTCAAGAAATGGACGGGAACAGTCATTAGCTTCAAGCGTGCTCAGGCCATTCGTTGGCTTGCAGCAATAGTGTGTCATGTTGGAGCGGACTTCAGCTGCAGAAACACCATAAGACACAAGGGGGTAGAAACATAGAAACATAGAAACATAGAAAATAGGTGCAGGAGCAGGCCATTCAGCCCTTCTAGCCTGCACCGCCATTCAATGAGTTCATGGCTGAACATGAAACTTCAGTACCCCCTTCCTGCTTTCTCACCATAACCCTTGATCCCCCGAGTAGTAAGGACTTCATCTAACTCCCTTTTGAATATATTTAGTGAATTGGCCTCAACTACTTTCTGTGGTAGAGAATTCCACAGGTTCACCACTCTCTGGGTGAAGAAGTTTCTCCTCATCTCGGTCCTAAATGGCTTACCCCTTATCCTCAGACTGTGACCCCTGGTTCTGGACTTCCCCAACATTGGGAACATTCTTTCTGCATCTAACCTGTCTAAACCCGTCAGAATTTTAAACGTTTCTATGAGGTCCCCTCTCATTCTTCTGAACTCCAGTGAATACAATCCCAATTGATCCAATCTTTCTTGATAGGTCAGTCACCTCCAGCTGAAACGGGGTGCACCTACCGTTCTGGCGGCTGCAATGGATGCGGCGGCCAATCTGTCGAAATTCAGCTCTTTGTGGGAGGGAGGGAGGGTTTTGGCCGGGCCAGCGGCCTGGCACCCGGAGGGGGGGGCGGGGGCCAATCTGCCTGCTGGCGGCCCGGCCGAGCCCGCGGCCATAATTGTCGGCCCGAACTGGCAGTTGGCCGACAAAAAAAACCATGTCGTCAATGGCAGTGCCACTTCCCCTTTAAGAGCGACTGCGCTGACCTTTCACAGAGAGTGTACCGACAGGGGCACCGGTCTGCGGCGGCGTCACTCCGGCGGGGCAATTTCAGGAAAGGGGCAATTTCGCGAGGGGGTCCCCGCCAGACGGTAAGGGGTTGGCGCGTGCGTGCCACGGCGGGAAAACAATTTACAAAATGGCGGCCCCTCCATGGAGCGTCGGCGTCCATTCCGCACCGCCTGTACGCGCCACTTGCAGGCAGTCAGAGGCCTTATCAGCAATTTCGGCCACAAGGTAAAATTTTGAAAATTGAGAGTAAAGAAGAGAGATCAGGGGAAACTTTTTGTCACACAGAGGGTAATAATTTTGTGGCAGTGAATAGCCAGTGATGGCCACTGCAACTTACATAGAATGCACAGCACACAAACTGGCCTGTGCTACTGCTTATGCTCCACATGTGCCTCTTCATCTCACCCCATCAGCAAATCCTCTTTTGTTTATCTAGCTTCCCCTTAAATGCATCTGACAACATACGAGGGCTCAAAGAACAAATGGGTGCATTCAACAGACCTAGTGAAAAGGTAGGTATAATGCATTTGCTTCATGGGTTTTTTGCTTAAGAATGCATTGCAACACATTGCTATTAAGAACTGGTTGGTTTATTAACAAAGCTTTAACAATCACACTGCACATTTACCAGTTCATCCACTGGGCTCACAACTGCATACCTCATTGTGGATAACCGAGACCCAACTGGGGTTTTATTGAGTCTTGTGGACATCACATGACGGGCTACGCCACTCATGATGCATCAGCTCTACAACTATTTTGGTAGAACGTTAATTCAAGTGCCCCCTTTTGTAAGGTCACAAAAAAACACAAATTAACTAAATTAACTAACAAACATTAAAGGGAACCTTGACAAGTCAAATTAAATTAACATCTTGTTCCCTGTTGAAATTATGCACTCCAGTCCCTCCAGTGCCCACCTCTCACAGAAGGCTGCAAGCGTACCGGTGGACACCGCGTGCTCCATCTCCAGGGACACCCTGGCTCGAACGTAACCACGGAAGAGAGGCAGGCAGTCGGGCTGAACGACTCCCTCAACCGTCTGCTGCCTGGACCTGTTAATGGCCACCCAGCAGCAGTTCGACAAGGAGGCTCTCCGACCTGCTCGCTCCCCTCCGCACAGGGTGCCCAAAGATCAGGAGCGTGGGACTGAAGTGCAACCAGAAATCGAGGAGCAGCCCCTCCAAATAATGGAAGAGGGGCTGCAACCTCGTACACTAAACATAGACGTGGAACATGGTCTCCTCCAGAGCGCAGAAATGTAACAAGCTCTACATCTCTTTTTGGGGTAAACAAAAATTAAACATTAAATCAAGTGCCCCCCGATCTGGGGGACACTCCAAACACTTTTCACGTGCCTTTTTTTTTTGTTTTTTTTGTTTTTTTGGGTGATTTTTGTTTTTTTGGTTTTTTTTGGGCAGTGAAACCATAATTTACAAGTGCCCCCTATAAAAGGGGAGGGGGACACTAAAAACCCGGCAATTAAAACAAATTAAACTTTAAAACATATAAAATCAAATTAAAATTTGGTTGCCGGGGGTAACGATGCACTCCAGTCCCTCCGGCGCCCACCTCTCGTGGAAGGCCGCGAGCGTACCGGTGGACACCGCGTGCTCTATCTCCAGGGACACCCTGGCTCGGATGTAGGCGCGGAAGAGAGGCAGGCAGTCAGGCTGATCGACCCCCTCGACCGCCCGCTGCCTGGACCAGCTGATGGCCCCTCTTGGCCGTGCCCAGGAGCAGTTCTACGAGGAGGCCCTCAGCCTACCTGCTCCCCTCCGCACAGTGTGCTCAAAGATCAGGAGTGTGGGACTGAAGTGCAGCCAGAAATTGAGGAGCAGCCCCTTCAGATCATGGAAGAGGGGCTGTAACCTCGTACACTGAACACAGACGTGGAACATGGTCTCCTCCAGAGCGCAGAAATGCAACAAGCTCTACAAAACTGTGAGCATATTTTCAGGTGCATACATTACAAGAGGGTTGACAACTAGGAAAAAGAGGCTCTTGGGCCTAATGAACATTTGCAGTTGCTGAAAGAAACAAACAACTGTATTGTTGCTGTAAGTGCCCAGAGGTGGGTTCACTTCATGGCAGAAACAATTCGGAGTGTTGAGACGGTGCCAGAAGCACGGTCGTTCAAAGGTTGGGTTTCTGCCGTGTGTGAGACCGAGCGCCAGTAAAAATGAAATGTTGGGACTCCGTGACACTTATTCTCCTGCAGGCTCTTGCTCAATCGCCTATTAATGGGTCGTAGCCTCCAGATGTGTGACTGCCCTTCCTATGGGCTCAAATTTGCCCAGGAGTTGCTCCGTATTTTTGGAGCAACTTGATTTTTCTGGTGTATCTTAAAAATCCCCATTCTGCACATTTAATTTGTGCCAGTGTAAGTGAGTTAGTTAGGATTTTTTTTTAGTTTAGTTTGTTTTCCAAAAGGGGGCGTTATCAGCCACCTACGCCTGTTTTGGCCATTTAAGCCAGTTTGGATAGCTAATAGTTGCTCCAAACTAACTTAGGCCAGCGTATGTGGCCACTTGTAGCCGCACAGAAAACCCTTGCGGAGAGTTAAGAAATCAGCGCAGGTAGCCAGAGATGGGGGGGGGGGCAGGGAAGCACAGAGGATCTTGCAAAGCACTAAACACCTCCACAACAACTAATACAGATCTTGTACTGTAACTTTTGCATAATTTACACATTCCACTATATAAAGCTTCATGAAATAGGCACTTTTTAATATAATTTATATCAGAAGACAAAGGATTTCATAAAACCATTTATGAATCAATTAGGGACAACTTTTCTCATTTGAGCAGCTTGTTCTTTTTCTAAATCATTTAAAGAAACTCTCCTCCTTTCCCCCCTCCCCGATCAAAACGCTTGCTCCCCCCTACCCCCTTCCCCCCTATCAAAACTCTTTCCCCACCTTTCCCACCCACCCCCAAAGTCTCCCTGCATCAACCTGTTTCTTGTAGCTCTCAGCAAGGTAAGGCAGGCCACTTGGCCAGAGATAGGGGCGGCAAACATCGGGTCAGGCTCACAGACTGCAGGACATGCGGAGAGGGCAAGGAGCTACTGCGCATGTGCGCAGACTCCACCACGCATACGGACAGCTACCGGCAATGTTTTCGGCGCGGGGCTGTAGCTCCGCCCCCCCACTGCACTATATGCGCCGTGCCAGGACCCGGGACACAGCAGAGCGGCCAGAATCGTAAGTAAGTTTTTTGGCGCACCTCGGGTTAGTGCACCGGAAAAGGGGCTGGGGAAATTTGGGCCTGATAAAACATACCTGCTGCCTCGGGAAACTGGTCATCTAGCGTGCTGCACCAATTATTAAGGTTAGCTTGTTCCAATGATCCATTCCCATTTCCCCATGTGGACTGAATGAAAGCAACAGTAGACACAGCGCAAGAATGGTTTTGATTAAGAGCAGTCACTTTTGTTTTTTTAATTGGAAAAACGCAACTTGTTTTTGAGAAGGCCTTACTAGAGAATGATGACTGGTGCTTACAGCACTCTCTGAACACAAAACAGAAGAGCATAGAACTCATTAAATCCATGCACTCAGTCTAATTAACAGTTACCTAACTAGCTGGTGTTTATTCAACTGATTTACATTAGATCAAGGCCACCAACACTTCACATCACTGAACCTTAATTAGACCCAGTCTTCATCAAAGACAGGGACTGAAAACAAAGCGAAGGAATGTAGGAAATCGGTGGGCAGTGTAAACGCCTGAATACATTCAGACCTAATTGGCATCTAACCTCTTTTAATGTGAGACACATGAGCACAAACCAGGCTATGTGCCAGCTACCCACTATGGAGAAGCATTAACCCCTAACTTAACCCTGCAAGACTTGCACTGCTAATCGAGAACAATGTCGCTCAGTCAGACCACAAGCCACAGCGCAGTGAAAATGATCAAAACTGAAATTGTGTCTAGTCCCTCGAGCAACCAGGAGGATTCCGGGTATCACAAACCGATGTTATTTATTTAAGGGTTACTCGGCAGCCCGTGTCCTAACTTGCACCAAGTCCCATTCACCCACCACCCCTGTGCTCGGTGACCGACATTGGCTCCCAGTTAAGCAACGGCTCAATTTCAAACGCCTCCATGGCTTCGCCCCTCCCTATCTCTGTAATCTCTTCCAGCTCCCCACCCCCCACCCCCCAAGATGCCTGCGCTCCTCTAATTCTGCCCTCCTGAGCATCCCTGATTATAATCGTTCAACCATTGGTGGCCGTGCCTTCCGTGGCCTTGGCCCTAAGCTCTGGAATTCCCTTCCTGAACGCTCCATCTCTCTACCTCCTTTAAGACGCTCCTTAAAACCTACCTCTTCGATCGAGCTTTTGATCACCTGCCTAATTGCTCCTAATGTGGTTCGGTGTCAAATCTTTTGTCTTATGATACTCCTGTGAAGCACCTTGGGACGTTTTACTATGTTAAAGGCACTATAGAAATACAAGTTGTTGTTGTGAATAAAAGCAGAAAATACTGGAAATAATCAGAAGATTTAATAATAATTCGGCATTTGCCATTTACAGCTTCTCTCGATCCATCTTTCGTTTCTTAACTTGTCTCACTACCACCCCCTTTTGCTTGCGTTATCATCCTTTTTATCATTTAATCAGTCCTGCCCTCAATCCTATCACAGACCTTGTCTTTTGTTATTTCCTCCCCTTCCCTATCTGTACTTGCTTAAAAACTGTTACATCTCTAACTTCTTCCAGTTCTAATGAAAGATCATTGACCTGAAATGTTAACTCTGTTTCTCTCTCCACAGATACTAAAAAGAAAAAAAGACTTGCATTTATATAGCACCTTTCATGACCACCGGACGTTTCAAAGCGCTTTACAGCCAATGACTTACTTTTGGAGTGCAGTCACTGTTGTATTGTAGGAAACACGGCAGCCAATTTTGCGCACAGCAAGCTCCCACAAACAGCAACGTGTTGATTGAGAGATAAATATTTACCGGGATAACTTCCCTGCTCTTCTTTGAAATAATGCCATGGGATCTTTCACATCCACCTGAGAGAGCAGATGGGACCTCAGTTTAACATCTCACCTGAAAGGCAGCACCTCTGACAGTGCAGCTTTCCCTCAGCCCTGCACTGGGAGTGCCAGCCGAGATTGATGTGCTTAAGTCCCTGGAGTGGGACTTGAACCCACAACCTGCTGGCTCAGAGGCAAGGGTGTTACCCACTGAGCCACAGCTTACACTTGATCTGTAGAGTGGTTCCACCATTTTCTCTTTTTATTTCAGATTTCCAGCATCTGCTATATTTTGCTTATAGTTAAGGAGAAGCTCGATAAGTACACTAGGGAGAAAGGAATAAAAGGTTTTGCTAATAGGATTAGATGACTTGCGGTGCATAAACATCGCCACAGATTAGTTGGGCTGAATGGCCTGTTTCTGTGCTGTACATTCGATGTAATTCTACATCATGAAGAAAGGTTGTAGAATGTTGACTTGTCCACTTTGGGAACGTGGAGATTGCAAACTGACCCAACTGATGTTTTCAAGTTTAGGAAGCGAACTGACAACGTTTATCCAAGCATATTGTTCATGATGGAAAATGATTCAAGTAACAAGGAGCAGCATTTAAAAACAAGAACTTACAAGGTTGATACCAGAAATGCGAGGGTATATGTTATCAGGAAAGGTCTGTTTTTTCTTGAAAAAAAGGCTGAGGGATGACCTAATAGAAGTCTTTAAAATTATGAAAGGCTTTAATAGTGTAGTCTCAAGAAAGTGTTTCCAGTTGTGGGGAAGAGCATAACTAGAGGCCATCAATATAAGATCGTCATCAAGAAATCAAATGGAGAATTCAGAAGAAACTTCTTTACCCAGAGAGTGGTGAGAATGTGGAACTCTCTAACCACGGGGAGTGGTTGAGGTAAAAGGTATTGATACATTTAAGGGGGAAGGCTCGATAAACACATGAGGGAGAAGGGAATAGAGGGTTATGCTGATTGAGTCAGATGAGAAAAGATGGAAGGAGGCTCGAGTGGAGCATAAACGCCGGCATGGTCTGGTTGGGCCAAATGGTCTGTTTCTGTGCCGTATATTCTGTGTAATGCTATGGAAGTCACTGTGTGAGAACACCACCACAGGTCGGGGCTATAAATAGAGCTGGAGCGCCGAACCCTGGAACATCGTGGAGGAGGTGCGGCGAATGAGGGTACGGGGCCCAGAAGAGCAGAGGGCCCAGGGGCAGCACGGGCCAGCCCACACTGCACACTAGGTCCGTGCAGCAGAGCAGGTCTCCAGTCATCCTGGTTAATCCTTGCCACTGGATAAAGACCTAGCTCTGTCAAGCCCGTATGGTGGCTGATGTGCAACGGTCACCACACGTTAAAAAAATCCACGCACCGGCATCTTCCACCCCTTCAATTGGAGTTCAGGACTGGAATATCGGGTCCTTCATTGAAACATCTGTGAACTCTCGTGGAAGCAGGTTATCCTCGTTCGAGAGACTGCCTATGATGATGATGACTAGTAAAAGGCGACTGCAGGAACAATTTCTTTTCACTCAAGCCATAATACACTCCTGGAGTAAGCTTCTAGTGTAACTCTTTCAAGCAGACAGCTTAAATGGCCTCAGGAAAGATACAAGATTGAGTAGCACTTATCGAGAGAAGGCAGGTAGGCTTTCTGAAAGTGTTATCGGGGGAAGAAGGGTAGTAAGAGATTTTTAAAAAGGTTGTTGTAGAAAGGGCAAGGAATATCAAAAAATTCAATGACCAAACCAGGAAAAAGGATAAGGATCAGCATTCCAACACCCTGGATCAGTTGAAATGGTACCTTTACGAGTGTAGAAGGCACTCAAAACCAAATCGGAGAGTTAGAAACATTAATATCTATGGAGGGATATGATATACCAGCTATAATGGAGTTGTAGCTTAAGTTTAGCTGAGATTGGGAACTTAATATTCCTCGCAATATCATTTTCAGGAGAGAAAGGGAGGAGGAATAGGGCCATCGTTAATAAATGATTCTATCATAGCGCTAGAACATGTGGATGTCCCAGGGGTTTGCATTTAGATTTAATCCACGTGGATACAATAAAAGAAGAGGACGGGAAATGATACAATTCTTCAAGTGCATCCCAGGACAAAAAGCAAGGGAGACAGGACAGAGGTGATGATCAGTAGACAGTTCAAAACAACAGGGTAGCAGACTGGAATATGATGACATGTGTGGCATTTTCAAATGCATCCAGGGCTGCCTCGTAGATCACTTTATGAGGAATATGAGGCCCGCGAATGTTTGTGGTGGAGGAGCGGCGAGAGATCGTGGCGGAGGAGCGGTGTGAGATCGTGGCGGAGGTGCAGCGAATGTTTGTGGCGTAGGAGCGGCAAGAGATTGCGGCGGAGGTGCGGCAAATTAAGGTACGGGGCCCAGAAGAGCCAAGGGCCCAGGGGCAGCCCACACTGCGATATGTGCGCGCACTAGGTCCGTGCAGCAGAGCAGGTCTCCAGTTGTCCTGGTTAACCCTTGCCACTGGATAAAGGCCTAGCTCTGTCAAGCCCGTGTGGTGGCTGATGTGCAACGGTCACCACACATTAAAAAAATCCATGCACAGGCATCTTCCACCCCTTCAATTGGAGTTCAGGACTGGAAACTCGGGTCCTTCATTGAAACATCTGTGAACCCATGTGGCAGCAAGTTCAAGGGACCGCCTATGATGATAGATCAGTTTGTTTCTAGTCGAACAAAGATTTCGTTCTGGGAAATGACTAACTGATGTGGGAGTAGAATAACAATAGGGAAATAGTGACCACAACACAGTTAGGTTAAATGCAAGAACAGAAAAAGGCAATCAAGAGTCAATGATAAAGGGCTGGATTTTCTGGTCATGTCTGCCTCTGCTTTCGCGGCGGAGGGGCGGCGGTGAGCTCTTCTGGGCGGGCGGCCAGTTTCCAGTGCCCCGCCAGGGTTTTCGGGGCCAGTTTTGGCGGGGTGCGGAGCATTACTGCCCGGAAGAGGTGAGCTGGTGTGCAACGCCCCTGGTTGCAACATCGGCTCGATTTCTAAGTCCCACCCAACCCGTAGCGCCTGTGAAAGCGGGCGGTCCGACCTATACCGGCTACAGTGAGGTAAGTAATATTCACCTCAGGTAAGTGTCATTGTTTTTTAATTTTTTTTTTGCGATTTATGTTGGCATGAGTTACTTATTGGGAATGTTTTTGGTGTTTTTAAATCAGGTTTTTTTTCTTCTCGGGCCTCTCTCACAGCGCTCTGAGGCCGGCTGTTTAACTCGGGATTTTCCCATGCTCAGCCGGCCTAGCACCCTAAGAGAGGTGTGTAACGCCTCTCTTAGCGCCCCGCCCCACACTCAGGGCCCAGCTACCCAATTTTGCTGACTGAAGCGCAAACTGTTCCCGGGCGCAAACTTTATCGCCCCGCCGCCATTACCGCCCCGAAATCAGCAAAGCCGAAAATCCAGCCCAAGGGAACTGCACTGGAATAATGTATTTATGAGTTCTCAATGGCCCTGAAATCTCGGTTTCTCCTTCCCGCGGGCGTTCAACCGGATTCTAGAAAAAAGATGCGCACCTACCTGTTCCTGCTGCACCCACGCGAGTTCCCGGTCCTGAAGTCTCCACTGACTGTGCATCGGAGCGCGTGCACATCGGGACATGCGCAAGGTTGGAGCTGCAGTCACTTGGCTCTGGGCAGCCAATCAGGTAAAGTATGTTCTTATTCATAATAATGGGAACTCCGTAAGTTGGAGTTCCCATTATTATCAATGAGAAACCCCCCAACACACAAAACATTAATAAAAAATAGAAAAAATACACTACATATTTAACATTAATTTAAATTAAAGTTATTTATGCATTATTAAAAAAATATAGTTTTCCAATTTAAGAAAAAAGATTTTAAATTATGCTTTAAAATAGTGGGCAGGGTTTTTAAAAGTAAAATGAGTTTTAAAATTTTTAAAAAATATTTTAAGTGCGTTTTAAAACTCTTACACCTGTAAAAGTATGCTATGTGTCTGCTTTTATCAGGTGCAAGAGTTTTCAGGACATCCGCTGGGCAAGATATGGGTAAATACCGCAATCTTGCCCAAGCAAATGTTCTTGCTCCCGAGATGCAGAAGATCTATCTTGACAGATTGGAAAAGCCGATTTTCGGCGCATTCGCATTGTGTGCTGAAAACTGGCTTTTTCGATGCCTTCCCGGGTCCATACACACTCCGTACGGACCTGGGGAGGCAGGAATTTCTGGGCCATTAAATAAAAATTTTGCATCAATTTTTACAAAATGATGGTGGAAGTGAGAACATTGACAACAATTCATAATTTGAGATTAAATTAGTGAACATTTAGAAATGTGTGGGTTAGTCAAGGACAGTCAGCATGGATTTATTGAAGGCAAATTGCATGTGACAAATACAAGGTGACGGATTGAATAGATGAATGTGGCCGATGTTGTACATATGGGTTTTCAGAAGTCTATCCATAAAGTTTTTCTTTTATTTGTTCCTGGAATGTGGGCATCGCTGACATGGCCAACATTTATTGCCCATCCCTAATTTACCCTCGGAAGGTGGTCGTGAGCCACCTGCTTGAGCCGCTGCAGTCCGTGTGGTGAAGGTGCTCCCACAGTGCTGTTATGGAGGGTGTTCCAGGAATCTGACCCAGCGACGATGAAGGAATGGCAATATACTTCCAAGTTAGAGTGGTGTGTAACTTGGAGGGGAACTTGCAGGTGGTGGTGCTCCCATGCGCCTGCTGCCCTTGTCCTTCTAGGTGGTAGAGGTCGTGGGTTTGGGAGGTGCTGTCGAAGAAGCCTTGGCGAGTTGCTGCAGTGCATTTTGTAGATGTACTGAATGCTTCATAAAAGACTTGTTTAGAAAATTCAGACACAAGAGGACTTGTAGCAGCATGGACAGAACGTTGCTGATAGACAGGAAACGGTTGGGGTAAATTGGATGTTGCCCGGACTGGTGTTGGGTTGGATCTGGTTTACCCCAGGGACAATGTTGCCTCACTTTTTGCTCTGTACAAAAAGTTGATTTAGACTAAGTATATGGAACAAAATCTTGAAATCTGCTGATGACACAGAATTGGAAGGTTTGTCAAACGGTGAGAAGAACGGTGAAAGACTTGAGGAAAACAGATACAAGTCAGCAGAATAAGCAGATTGGCGGTAGATGTTAGCCTGGATTTTGAGTGAAAACATAAGGAACTGGAGTAGACATTTAATAGAAAGACATTGGCCTAAATTTTGTGGTAGAAATAACGGCGAAGCCATCAGTGTTCATCGTTATTAAGGAGTAAATTGGACACAACTTCTTGTGCATTTAAATGCAGAAAGCAGGAAGTTGCACAAGTTGCCCTGCTCCTCTAGAAGCATCGCCGAAAGTCTCATCATTAAATCATATGAAGGCCGTGAATTTGCGGTACTTACCCATTAAACACGCCAGATAGAATCAGGGCTTGTCCATTCAAATATAAGTGAATTTTTAATGGTGTGATAATTGGCAGTAAGTCTTAATTAGGTGCTAAATAACATTGCTGGCACTGAAAATGTACTTGTAAAAGATTGGAGTCCCATTCCATCAAATTTTAATTATTGTTGGAGATTTAAAAATTAAAATAAAAACGTTTTTCTTTCAGTCTCTTTTATCTCTCTCTCTCTACTCAATCCCATCTTTCTTTCCCTCTCTTTATTTTTCTTTCAGTACATGATTAGGCATTGAATTAAATATTCTAACTTACACTTCCTGGTTTAGACTCTGCGTGTCTCAGCAAGGATTCTTCAGTTTGATTGGTTGAGGCATTACACAGTTGCTCGCCCTGTTCACACAGGTCCCAGATCCCCCGTGGAGGGCGCCGCAGTCTTCTGACTCTCTAATAACCGCAAGTCGCAGCGCAAAAGCCCATAGAAAGTCTGTGGGCAAATAAAAATATAAGAGCATAATAAATAGGAGCAGGAGTAGGCCATACGGCCGCTCAAGCCTGCTCCGCCGTTCAATAAGATCATGGCTGTTCTTATACCTCAACTGCACTTTCCTTATCCCCATATCTCTTGGTCCTCTTAGTGTCCAAAAATCTATTGATCTCAGTCTTGAATATACTCAACCACTGAGCATCCACAGCCCTCCGCCCTCTGGCCCAAGCCTCCCAGCCCTGTAAGTGGCCATTCATTCACTGCTGACCTCAAAATCCAGGCCAATGGACAGAAGGACCTTGGGCTTCAATATCTAATTCCCTGAAAATGCAATAAAGCCATAAAAAGGCCAAAAGAATTTTGTGTTTTATAAATAGAGTCAGTGGCTGGATTTTCAGTTGTCTAATTCCTCAGTTAGCGACTAGAGGGGGCATCAATGCGAGCGTTAGAGCTGAGTGACCCAACAGGAAATTCATTAGAGGCTCACCGTGGGTGCAAACCGCTAGTGCCTGTCTGCTGACGATCACTCCGATCATGACGTATTCCTGGTGTAACGCGCATGCTTGCACCCCGGTCGGTAAATTTGGTGCATGCGCCTCATTGAGCGCCCGCCAATAAGAACGTCTGGAAAAACAGTCGGTACAGGCTTGCAGAGTCGTTAATGGGATGAGGAAGCGCTTCCCTCGGAGGTCACAGTCAGTGCAACATTTACACACAGCACGGTGAGTGAGCCTCCGAATTTGCAGCGGCAGACAGACATAGTTATTTCTAAGGGCCCAAAATTGGTAGCTTTACCACCCACTGCTGCCAGCTGCCGCCAAGCTTTTTCGGCACTCTCCCCTCGGTGACAGATTCCTCCAGGTCTGCATCTGGCGGGAGGGGAGTACCACTGGGAACCGCCTGCTGACTGCCAAGTCGCGGAAGTGACCTCCTGCCCACCGAGCTGGCAGATTGGTGCGGGTGGGAATCGGCAGGAGTCGGGCCAGCAGGAGGAAGGACCGCTGCATGGAGGCAGGTCTAACCCCGGCGGTAAGTAAGAAGACATGCAAAAAAAGTTAGTGAACATTTTTTCATTTTATTTTTTTAGCGTTTTAGCTCAAGGTGTTATGGTGGGGTTTTCTTATTGTGAATATTTTTATTTTTCAGTGTTCCCCCTTTCCTGGGCCTGACTCAATCCTCGGTGGCACTTTGGCGAGGAACGCATTTGCCGCCGAGATTAGGAGCTCCCGCCCGCTGCCGTCCAGATTGACGGCGTAAGCTGTTATTTTGCCACCGGGCGGTACTGCCATCTCTTTTAGAGAGACCTTCCTGGCAAAGTACTGCCCGGTCTCTCGGCGGTCCTTTGGGTGGCACTTGGACGGGCCTTGACTTCCACCAAGTTTGGGCACTAAAACTTTAATGGGTGCCTTTTATTCAGTGCCTTTAAGATTCGGCTTTTCCCAGGACCTGCTCCGGAGTTCCGCACACGCACAATGGGTCTGAAAAATGTATTGCCCCCCCAGCTCTGGTGTGCAACAGCTGATTTATCGCCCCCATCAGCTCTTCGACCAATTATGACAAATTTCTAGGCGGGAGGCGCAAACATTTTCAAGGCGCTAAAAGTACCGCTCCACCTGGATTAACGCCGCAACAGAGGCCCGACCGAATTTCTCCCCCATAGAGTACAAGAGTAAACAAGTACTGATATATTCAGATAGTACAGTGATTAGGCCAGTTAGAGTAATAAGTGCTCTTAGAGCATATAATTCATTTCCACACTGAGTAGCTGATGCACAGTCCATTGCTTCTTTTAGGAGAAAATTGTGTCAAGTTAAAGCGGATGACAATATGGACCTATGGGACGAGGGTGGTCAATTGGGATTAGTTTTGGATTGCTCTAACCTGACATGGACATGACGGGTCAAATCTCCCACTTCTGATTGAATGTTCAAGTTGCCTACCAATCCACTCTTTTCGGCAAGATCCCACATTCATATTCACGGCCTGCCAATTCCCTCTGTCCTTTCGCAAAGCAATCAACTTGAATTATACAGCGCCCTTCACGGCCTCAGGATAACCCAAAGCACTTCTCAGCTGTAGAAGTACTTCTGAACTGTAGCCACCGCTGTAACGTAGGGAAACGTGGCAGCCATTTCGTGCACAGCAAGCTCCCACAGACAGCATAAGAGATAAGTAACCAGATAATCATTTTTTTTTTTGAAGCGATGTTGATTGATGTATAAATACACCAGGAGAACTCCCCTACTCTTCTGCAACTAGTGCAATCGGATCTTTTAACATCTGATCCAACTTACAGCAACAACAACAATTTGTATTTATATAGCGCCTTTAATGTAGTGAAACATCTCAAGGAGTTTCACAGGAATATTATGTCGTAAAAACTTGACACCGAGCCGCACAAGTAGAAATTAGCACAGAAAAGAGGTATGTTTTAAGGAGCGTCTTGAAGGAGGAAAGAGAGGCAGAGAGGTTTAGGCAGGGAGTTCCAGAGCTTGGGGCCGAGGAAACAGAAGGTACGGCCACCAATGGTTGAGCGATTAAAATCAGGGATGGTCAGGAGGGCAGAATTTGAGGAGCCACTTGCGGCAGTGCACATTCCCACAGTACTGCATTGAAATAACAGTCTAAATTAGATGCTTACGTTTCTGGACTGGAGTTTGACTCAGCGACAAGAATGCTAAAACTGAGTCTTGCATGTACAGGAGCTGTGTCTGTGTATTAAACATAATCAAATATAGGAGCAGCATCTGTGTATTATATATAAACCAGATATATGACTATAGTCTGTATTATTGAGTGCTAACTCACCCACACAGTTGAAATTCTCCTCTTTCTGACACTTCCTTGAGCAGCCATCACCATCTAACAAATTGCCATCGTCACATTCTTCGCCGAGGCTCCTGAGAGATAGAACAAAAAAAATTAAAACGCCACGCAAAACATTTTCACACTTCACGCAGCACCTGAAGCTGACAGGGAGGTTCATCTTCAGCGGGTCTGCAAGACCCATAGAAGGAGACTGGAGATGGGTCCCATTTAGATAGCTGCTCCACTCGTCGGTTACGTTAGTGGAAAAGGCACCAACCCCATGACCAGCAGCACAATTTGTACCGATCGCCCATGCCAATGGCTCCATCGTGTTGGCTGCAAACTTTCATATTGCAGTGTGTTAATGAGACATTAACGATGGATGATAATTTAACTGTGTGACACATGAATGATTTCAAACCCTCTCCGCAGCTCCTGCGGGGTGCAAGACAGCATTCCTCGTCAGCGCCCATATCCCACTCGCTCCTGCCGCCAGTAATCTACAACCATCCTAATTGCAGAGACAGGGAGCAAAATATCATCAGGGAAAGGGGCACATGCTGAAAGTCCAAATTAGAGGGGACAGGATCTGTGGAACAGTGAATGTTCTGGGGGTATGGACTTCGCTCAGTGCTAACACAGTGAGAATTAATGATCCGGTGACAAAGCTTCACCAAAGAAAGGAAGAGCTTCTATACCAGGGTATCTGAGACAACACAGGAACCATGCAGAGGAAGGACCGCTTTATGTAAAGTATTTAAGTTGCAACGGGATTTCTGGAACCTGTCGAACTCCAGATCAGATGACTGTGTGTCCTATTCATGCCTGGGTATCAGCCTCCCTTATACCAGATGGGTGTCTGAATAAATCAAAACCCTGCACAATAAACACAAGGAAGCAGAAACTCATGGTTTTGGAATTATGACGAGTGATCGGCTCTGTGGCGCAACAGATAGTGCATTGGACTTCTAGTTAATAAGTTGGCCCAACCCGCTGGTTTGCTTGTGCTCCACTGCTGTGCTCCAAACCAATCTAAGAGATAGATACATACCCCATGCATCAGTCTTTTAGACGGGTGCTGCTGTTTGTATTTGCTCACGCCCCTGTATTTTGGCTTGGTTGTTATTTTGTCAGCCATTTCCCAGAGTCTTCCCGCAGCCCGTTTCACCCACTGCTGTCCACCGATATTTGAGGTGCCCCAGATGGCACGTGCAACGCCCAGCGTGCAACCGAGCCCACCCCCCCCCCGCACAAGTCAGGAAAGCTTCTCAAGTGAGGCAGCGTTGGGAGGGAGAAACTTCAGCCAGGCTCCCTCCCATTCCTGCTCGGTGACTCCTCCTGGAAAGGGCCAGCACAGACATGTGATACTTCCCATGGAGGATTAGCCTCCTGGCGCACAGGGGCCGAAATTGCCGTCCTCCTTAAGGCCCGTTACCACCTCTAAGGCCTTTCCGACCGTGGGTAGGCGGATTGGCCGACCCATCAGAAATTGAGTCCCCCGGGCTGGGAGCGACAAACGGGTTTCCGCCCTGCCTAGTGTGCCCACCTCTTACCGTCTGATGATGGCCCCTTTCTGCCCCGCGAGGGAAATTGCCCCGTGGGAGTGGAGCATCTGTCACTCGGTGCTCCGACAGCTTTCCCTGGCGTCCACCCTTAAAAGCTTGGCCAAAGAGGTAGGTTTTAAGGAGCGCCTTGAAGGAGGAAGGAGAGGTAGAGAGGCGGAGAGGTTTAGGATTGGAGTTCCAGAGCATGTGGCCTAAGCAACAGAAGGCACAGCCACCAATGGTTGAGCGATTATAATCAGGGATGCTCAGGAGGGCAGAATTAGAGGAGTGCAGACGATTAAACAATTAAAAAATTTAACGCGGCAAGAGATTATTAGAATATTGTTTCTGAGAGAAGCTTATTTTTTCTTACTTTTCGATGTGTTGATCCCCACAGAAGGGACTAGCGTGCCTGTAGATCAGAGGTGGGCTTAGTCCACTCCATGCCAATCCAGCTGCCACCTTAACTTGGTAGCTGTAAATTCTGCCTGGGACAACCTCACTGAAAGCACATCGTTGACAGACGTTAGTAACACCAGTTAATTTCCACGAGGGTTCTTGAGGGAGAAGACTGAGTCAAGTATTAGTGAACACTAAGGGCCGGATTTTCCGGCGGTCCCTTGGCGCTCTGTTTTTCACTCCGGAGTGGCGGCAATGGCAGCGGTGAGGTCCTCTAGCCCGGCGGTCAGCCTCCAGCACTCCGCAGGGGTTTTCGGGTCCGGTTTTGCGGCGACACGGAGCACTAATGCACGGAAGAGCTGTGCCCGGTGTGCAACGCCCCTGGTTGTGACACCGGCGCGCTTTTTGATTCCCATCCGCCCCGCAGCGCGCCCTGCAGTGACCGCCTGTAAATACGAGCGGTTCAACCTATACCGACTGCGGAGAGCTAAGTAATACCTAAGGCAAGTGTGATTGTTTTTCCATTTAATTATTTTGCGATTTGTGTTGTGGTGGCGTGGGCAATGTATTGGGTGTTTTTATTTCAGGTTTCCATCCCCCCCGCCCCCCCACCCCAGCACCACCCCCCCCCCGTCCCACTCCCGGCGTCTCTCGGAGTGCTCCCGACCCGACGCTTTAGCTCGGGAGTTTCCCATCCCAACGTCCTAAGAGAGGTATACAATGCCTCCCTTAGCGCTGCACCCCCTGGCTCAGGGCCCAGCTGCCCAAACTTACTTACTGAGGCGCAAATTGTTCCCGGGTGCTACCTTTCCTGCTCCGCCGACATTACCGCCCCTGAAATCATTGAAGCTGAAAATCCAGCCCCATGATTCATAGAAAGGGAGGGGGGGGTCGGAGACATTAAATTCAAAATAAAATTCCCTGAAATCTAATGATAATTGTTTTGTATGTAAACACTGTAACTATGTAAGATTTGCCACCAGAGGGCGCAACTGGTGGAGGCCAAAGGGTCACCTGCACACCTCATGCAAGGGAGTATAAAAGGTTGTCTGCCATGCTGCTTAGGCACTCTGGAGTTGTATTAAAAAGACAAGGCCACATCAGTGTTAGCTCAGAGTACTCAATCTTGTGGAGTTCTTCCATACTTAACAATAACGGATTCAATCTTCCTAAAATGGCTGCCGGGGAGGCCAGGGGTGTGAAAGAACTTTGATGAGGGAAGTCCCAGGGCTGAGCAGCACTGTGGGGAGGTATTCTGAGAGCAGTAAGGCATGTCTCAGGACCAAGGATCCACTGGGAGAGGGGCCCCCAGGTCTTTGTGCACTGCACAAACGAAGTGTGCTAGGTTGGAGAGAGGCTCCAGTGCAACCCAGCGATAGGAGTGAAAAAAAAGAGATTTTTTTCTTCAAATCGTTCTTTTTAGAACGAACACAGAAAAGGGAATTGACGATAGTGAGGGCAGGGGTAGGGTCGGCAAACATAAGCTGAGCTGACCTTTTGGCTGCTTAAGTTGAAACAGCTCCACACCCCAAAATGCTTTCCCCATCATCCAAGCCTGAAGCCCGCCATCTGAAGGCAAGCTGTTCAGATGGCAGCTCCGAGCCAGGTTATTGGTCATGGTTCAGCTTGGGTACGCTTGATAGAAACCTTATGGCAACACGTTCCCTCGCCGCCTTTGTAATATCTTTTGGAGAGAGTCCAGGGCATTTGGTTGCCCGTCTGTATCTCTCCATTCCCCATTACTGACCTGTATTTCAAACTCCTTGGTTTTCACCCAAGATGTAAAACACATGCAAGTTCGAAAATATGTTTTCATAACTGATTACAGCATATCACCATCCTTAGGAGAGTCCTCGACAACATCATAGTCTCACAGTAGCAGCATAAGGCTGCAGTATAATGCTTATTTACCTCCTACACGCACGTAAACGGAGACACAGTGATGAACTGTCGGAGAGTCAGGACTATACCTTTTCTCAAACCATCACTGCCCCCCTCATCTCACACACAAGCACTCTCACTGGTTACTGGGAGACCCAACAAGCAGTATATATCCCCAACACACACACTCATGGTGACTAACAGTAGAATAACAGAATAGCAATATATATCTTTCTTTCCATAATCTGTCCTTGGACCCAATACAAACTTAAGTCAAGAATCTAACAGAACAGTTTCATACAGACCTGCATTCTTAAAAAAAAAAATGGTTGCATCGATCACCAACCTTATTTTCAAAATAAATCCCATGTGCGTGATTACTGGACAAATAAAGCTTTTCTTGTGCTTTATTTTTCTCTGAAATTTCAATAACTTTTAAAATATTTTCTTCATTTAGAAAACAGAAGTGGCGATTAACTTTTTAACATCGTCAATGTGTGAGATGTATATGCGCATAGGCAGATTTATAAGTGCGTAGGGAGATGTATATGGGCGCAGGGAGATGTATATGGGTGCAGGGAGATATATATGGGTGCAGGGAGATGTATATGGGCATAGGGAAATATATGTGTATGTGCAGGGAGACAGAAATGTGTGTGTAGAGAGACATATGTGCGTGTAGGGAGACATATATGTGCGTGTAGGGAGACATGTGTGTGTAGGGACATGTATATGTGCATGTAGGGACATGTATATGGGCGTCGGGACATGTATATGCATGTAGAAACACAGACATAGAAAATAGGTGCAGGAGTAGGCCATTTGGCCCTTCAAGACGGCACCACCATTCAATAAGATCATGGCTGATATTTCACCTCAGTACCCCTTTCCTGCTTTCTCTCCATACCCCTTGATCCGTTTAGCCGTAAGGACTATATCTAACTCCCTCTTGAATATATCAATGAACAAGGAACAATGAACTGGTATCAACAACTCTCTGCGGTAGAGAATTCCACAGGTTAACAACTCTCTGAGTGAAGAAGTTTCTCCTTATCTCGGTCTTAAATGGCTTACCCCTTATCCTAAGACTGTGTCCCTGGTTCTGGACTCCCCCAACATCAGGAACATTCTTCCTGCATCTAACCTGTCCAGTCCCATCAGAATTTTATATGTATCTATGAGATCCCCTCTCATTCTTCTAAACTCTAGTGAATACAGACCGAGTCGATCCAGTCTCTCCTCATATGTCAGTCCTGCCATCCCGGGAATCAGTCTGGTGAACCTTTGCTGCACTCCCTCAATAGCAAGAACGTTATTCCTCAGATTAGGAGACCAAAACTGAACACAATATTCCAGGTGAGGCCTTACCAAGGCCCTGTACAACTGCAGTAAGACCTCCCTGCTCCTGTACTCAAATCCCCTAGCTATGAAGGCCAACATACCATTTGCTGCTTTCACCACCTGCTGCACCTGCATGCCAACTTTCAATGACTGATGTACCATGACACCCAGGTCTCGTTGCACCTCCCCTTTTCCTAATCTGCCGCCATTCAGATAATATTCTGCCTCCCTGTTTTTGCCACCAAAGTGGATAACCTCACATTTATCCACATTATACTACATCTGCCATGCATTTGCCCACTCACCTAACCTGTCCAAGTCACCCGGCAGCCTCTTAGCATCCTCCTCACAGCTCACACCGCCACGCACCTTAGGGTCAACTGCAAACCTGGAGATATTACTCGCAATTCTTTCATCTAAATCATTGATGTATATTGTAAATAGGTGGGGTTCCAGCACTGAGCCCTGCAGTATCCCACTAGTCACTGCCTGCCATTCTGAAAAGGACCCGTTTATCCCGACACTTTACTTCCTGTCTGCCAACCAGTTCTCTATCCACGTGAGTACATTACCCCCAATACCATGTGCTTTGATTTTGCACACCAATCTCTTGTGTGGGACCTTGTCAAAAGCCTTCTGAAATTCCAAATAGACCACATCCACTGGTTCTCCCTTGTCCACTCTACTAGTTACATCCTCAAAAAATTCTAGAAGATTTGTCAAGCATGATTTCCCTTTCATAAATCCATGCTGACTTGGACCGATCCTGTCACAGCTTTCCAAATGCACTGCTATTTCATCTTTAATAATTGATTCCAACATTTTCCTCACTACTGATATCAGGCGAACCAGTCTATAATTCCGCATTTTCTCTCTCCCTCCTTTTTAAAAAAGTGGTGTTACATTAGCTACCCTCCAGTCCATAGGAACTGATCCAGAGTCGATAGACTGTTGGAAAATGATCACTAATGCATCCACTTCCTTAAGTACTCTGGGATGCAGACTATCAGGCCCTGGGGATTTATCGGCCTTCAATCCTATCAATTTCCCTAAAACAATTTCCTGACTAATAAGGATTTCCTTCAGTTCCTCCTTCTCGCTAGACCCTCAGTCCCCTAGTATTTCTGGAAGGTTATTTGTGTCTTCCTTCGTGAAGACAGAACCAAGTATTTGTTCAATTGGTCTGTCATTTCTTTGTTCCCCATTATAAATTCACCTGATTCTGACTGCAAGGGACCTACGTTTGTCTTCACTAATCTTTTTCTCTTCACATATCCATAGAAGCTTTTGCAGTCATTTTTTATGTTCCCAGCAAGCTTCCTCTCATACTCTATTTCCCCCCTCCTAATTAAACCCTTTGTCCTCCTCTGCTGAATTCTAAATTTCTCCCAGTCCTCAGGTTTACTGTTTTTTCTGGCCAATTTATATGCCTCTTCCTTGGATTTAACACTATCCCTAACTTTTCCTTGTTAGCCATGGTTGAGCCACCTTCCCCGTTTTATTTTTACTCCAGACAGGGATGTACAATTGTTGAAGTTCATCCATGTGATCTTTAAATATTTGCCATTGCCTATCCACCGTCAACCCTTTAAGTATCATTCGTTAGTCTATTCTAGCCAATTCACGTCTCATACCATCGAAGTTACCTTTCCTTAAGTTCAGGACCCTAGTCTCTGAATTAACTGTGTCACTCTCCATTTTAATAAAGAATTCTATATTATGGCCACTCTTCCCCAAGGTGCTTCGCACAACAAGATTGCTACTTAGTCCTTTCTCGTTACACATTACCCAATCACCCTTTAGTTGGTTCCTCGACATATTGTTCTATAAAACCATCCCTAATACACTCCAGGAAATCCTCCTCCACCGTATTGCTACCAGTTTGGTTCGCCCAATCTATATGTAAAGTCACCCATGATAACTGCTATACCTTTATTGTGTAGGGAGATGTATCTGTGCGTAGGGAGATGTATATGGGCATAGGCAGGTGTATATGTGCGTAGGCAGATGTATATGTGCATAGGGAGATGTATGTGTGTGTAGAGAGATGTCTGGTATGTAGCGAGTTGTACAGTATGTAATGAGCTGTCCATGTACATATTGAATCCTCTAAGGTGGTCATAAAAGGTTCCATGGTACTATGATCTCAGGATGTTCCAAAGCGCTTTACAGCCAATTAAGTACTTTTGAAGTGTAGTCACTGTTGTATTGTAGGAAATGCGGCAGCCAAAATTGCGCACAGCAAGCTGCCACAGCAATGTGATACTGGCCAGGTAATCTGTTTCAACAATGTTGGCTGAGGGATATATATTGGCCAGGGTGCCAGGGAGAATTCCCCTGCTCTTCTTTGAAAATGTGCCATGGGATCTTTTACCCCAACCTGAGAGAGCAGACAGGGCCTCGGTTTAACATTTCATTTGAAAGACGGCACCTCCGACAGTGCAGCACTCCCTCAGCACTGCACTGGAGTGTCAGCCTGGATTATGCGTTCAGGTCTCACACAGCTGTGATATCTGGAGAATGATGGGGGTTTTATTCAAAAGGTTGAGTAGGTTGGGTCTCTACTCATTGGAATTCAGAAGAATGAGAGGTGATCTTATCGAAACGTATAAGATTATGAGGGGGCTTGTCAAGGTGGATGCAGAGAGGATGTTTCCACTGATGGAGGAGGCTAGAACTAGAGGGCATGATCTTGGAATCAGGGGCCGCCCACTTAAAACTGAGATGAGGAGAAATTTCTTCTCTCAGAGGATTGTAAATCTGTGGGATTCGCTGCCTCAGAGAGCTGTGGAAGCTGAGACATTGAATAAATTTAAGACAGAGATAGACAGTTTCTTAGCCGATGAAGGAATAAGGGGTTATGGGGAGCGGGCAGGGAAGTGGACCTGAGTCCATGATAGGATCAGCCATGATCGTATTAAATGGCGGAGCAGGCTCGAGGGGCCATATGGCCTACTCCTGCTCCTATTTCTTATGTTCTTAGCCCTACCTTAAAATGGAATGTCACACTGCAAGTACTCACAAGTCAGTGAAAGTTCTTTCCATTTGGGCGACAGTCACCACTCGCCCCTTCTGAAACACAGGCTCTCTCACAATCTTGTACTTCAGTGCCCTGCATGCGGTGCACAGGGGATCCTGGGACTTGGAGACCAGCAGCGCGGCGTCCAGCTCCAGCTTCTCATCGAAGGTGCAGATCTTCACGCCGGCCACTTTCTTCTTGATGTTGATGCGGACGGTGAGCGGAATGTCGCAGAAGGTGTGGTAGGCGCCGCCGAGCTGGATCTCTTCTCTGTCGACGGTCAGGATCGCCACGTTGGACACAGCACGGTCCAGACCGGCGGACAGGTAGTTGACCCAGATCGACAGCGAGTCGGCCACCACGGGCTGGGCAAAGCGCAGCTCTAGCATGCAGCCCTGGGGCTGGGGACAGGGCACCGTCATGTTCATGTGGTAGAGGTGCAGCTCGGGGCTCCAGGCGCGCAGGCTGGGCTCACATGGCTCCTCCACGTCGGGCGACCCTGCGGCAAACAAAATGTCACGGGCTTACAACAAACCGTCCGCAAAACAAAACGTAACCTTTATACAGTGCCTTTCACATCCCTCGGGATGTCCCAAAGCACTTTACACACAACTGGCCCGGAAATTGCAGTCGGAGGCTTCCTGCAGGCAGATGCCTCCGACCGGAGCAATGTAGGATTGCGCTCAGAGGCCGAGTTGTGCATATGCAGATCCTGGGATCACGTGGGCCTGGACCACCAATCACAATTTAGTATTCTCATTCATAGTAATGGAATCTCCGAGCTGCGCGCTGCCATAATTATCAATGAGAATACCCCTAAAATCAAGTAAAACAAACATAAATTTAAAAAACAGTTCACTTTAAAAAGAAATGAACAGATATTGCAAAAATGTTTGAGAAAAATGTATTACTTTGAACTTTAAAAAATAATGTTTCAATAATGTTAAAAATAAACTTACCTTCACAGACAGAGTTTTTAATATAAAAATATGCATTATAATTTAATTTTTCTATGTTTTAAAACTCTTACCCTGGTAAAAGTGGGCTCTACTCCTGCTTTTACCAGGTATCAGAGTTTGAAGGACGTTCGCTGGGCAAGAGTTGAGCAAATAGCACAAAACTCGATCCCGCGAAGGCCCTTCTCCCAGGGATGCGTGCGATTTTTCAAAAGACACTTTGACAGATCGCAAAAGCCAGATCTCGGCCCATGCACATCACACGCCAAGAACCGGAATTTGCAAGACCTCTTCGGGTGTGTGCGCACATCGCATGTACCCGGAGAGGCCGCAATTTTTGGGCAATTGTTTCAAGTGTAGTCACTGTTGTCATGGAGCTAACGCGGCAGCAAATTTGCTCCCACAACGAGCAATAATACAAATGTTCAGATAATCTGTTTTTAGTGATGCTTAT
This sequence comes from Pristiophorus japonicus, assembly GCF_044704955.1. NCBI lineage: Eukaryota > Metazoa > Chordata > Chondrichthyes > Pristiophoridae > Pristiophorus > Pristiophorus japonicus. The sequence continues at coordinate 131,605,723 of NC_091984.1, forward strand.
TAGTGGTAAATATTGGCTAGGACATTGGAGAAAACTTCCCTGTTCTAACCCAATACTGGCATGGCACCTTTTATATCGCCCAGAGAGGGCAGGAGGGCAGGGGGTGGGCAAGGCTTAACCTCTAATCTGAACGATGGCATCTTGTGCAGCATTCCCTCAGCTCAATTGAGTGTGGGGAGGGTCTGTATTAGTGTATGGGGGAGGGAGGGGGGGGTGTCAGTGTGGCGGGGTTGTCAGTGTGGGGGGGGGGGGTGTCAGTGTGCTGGGGGTGTCAGTGTGGGGGAGGGGGGTGTGAGTGTAGGGGAGGGTCAGTGTTGGGGGGGGTCAGTTTGGGGGAGGGGGTCAGTGTGGGGGGGGTCAGTGTGGGGGGTGTCAGTGTGGGGGGGTGTCAGTGTGGGGGGGTGTCAGTGTGGTGGGGTGTCAGTGTGGTGGGGATGTGTCAGTGTGGGGTGGGTGTCAGTGTGGGGAGGGTGTCAGTGTGGGGGGAGGGGTGTCAGTGTGTGGGGAGGGTCAGTGGGGATGTGTCAGTGTGGGGGGGGATGTGTCAGTGTGGGGTGGGTGTCACTGTGGTGGGGATGTGTCAGTGTGGGGGGGGGATGTGTCTGTGTGGGGGGGGATGTGTCAGTGTGGGGTGGGTGTCAGTGTGGGGAGGGTGTCAGTGTGGGGGGAGGGGTGTCAGTGTGTGGGGAGGGTCAGTGGGGAGGGTGTCACTGTGTGCGGGGGGGGTGTCAGTGTGTGGGGGGGGTGTCAGTGTGTGGGGGGGTCAGTGTGTGGGGGGGTGTCAGTGTGTGGGGGGGTGTCAGTGTGTGGGGGGGGTGTCAGTGTGTGGGGGGGGGTCAGTGGGGGGGGGTCAGTGGGGGGGGTGTCAGTGTGTGGGGGGGTCAGTGGGGGTGGTGTCAGTGTGTGTGGGGGGGTCAGTGGGGGGGTGTCAGTGTGTGTGGGGGGTCAGTGGGGGGGGTGTCAGTGTGTGGGGGGGGTCAGTGGGGGGGGGTGTCAGTGTGTGTGGGGGGTCAGTGGGGGGGGTGTCAGTGTGTGTGGGGGGTCAGTGGGGGGGTGTCAGTGTATGTGGGGGGTCAGTGGGGGGGTGTCAGTGTGTGTCGGGGGTCAGTGGGGGGGGTGTATGTCAGTGTGTGTGGGGGGTCAGTGGGGGGGGTGTCAGTGTATGTGGGGGGTCAGTGGGGGGTGTCAGTGTGTGTGGGGGGGGTCAGTGGGGGGGGTGTCAGTGTGTGTGGGGGGTCAGTGGCGGGCTGTCAGTGTGTGTGGGGGGTCAGTGGGGGGCTGTCAGTGTGTGTGGGGGGTCAGTGGGAGGGGTGTCAGTGTGTGTGGGGGGTCAGTGGGGGGCTGTCAGTGTGTGGGGGGGTCAGTGGGGGGGGGGTCAATGGGGAGGGGTTTCAGTGGAGGGGGTGTCACTGGGGAAGTATGTGTAAGTGTGGGGGGGGTAGGTGTGTGTGTGTGTGTGATGAGAATGTAAACAGGAAACTATATAATTGAAACACTGAAATGTCTGATATTACTTTGAGAATGATGTTGGTCAGCGGACATACATAAAGTACTTTTTAAAAATTCATGTGGAAAAGGCCATGCTCTTCACCTATACCTTCCCCGCTGCCTGTTGTCTGGGCATTATTTGCTTTTATTTTTTCCCCAATTGTAATGTATGTACTCGTGAGGATGCTCACAGGCTTGTGGAGCTGTTGAGTTGGGAATGGCTTTGCCAGTCATGTGATGTTCACCAGACTCAATAAAACCCCAGCCAGTTGGGTTCAGGGATCCACGATGAGGCAAGTGGTTGTGAGCCTGGTGGATGAACTGGTAATGTGTAGTGTGACTGTTAAACCTTTTGCTAATAAACCAACTTGTTCTTAATAGCAATGTGTTGCTATGAATTCTCAAGCAAACGACTCATGAAGCAAAGACATTACACCCACCTTTCCTTTCCGGTCTTGCTAAACTCTCTCTTCCTCAGCCAGAAGATCAAGGCACTGCACAGAAAACCAACTTCACTGCACCCACCCCCCCGACTGCCTCCCCGTCCATCCCAGCAGAATACACCTCCCGTCCAACGAACCTCAGCAATAGTTTGCAGAATGTGATTCATGTTACTGACATGCTGTTCATCAAACCCTCGCTGTTCACCCAGATGAACTGCACCTGTTTTTTTTTTTTCGGTCTCACTGAAGGAATTTGCAGGGTTTTTTTAATTATCAAATTACTCCGGACGTTTCGATATCCTGCTCAGTATCAAGGGATTTTTTTTCCCCTCCCCTTTTCTTAATACATCCATCATTCGGTTGTGCTGGAAGGACTCACTCAGCACCTGAGCACCTGTGTGTGTTGTTGTTGATGTTCTCCTTCCCCCTCCGTGTTTTAGATAACATACATGCACAGGCTGTAACTTTTACTTGTGCATCAGCATGTTAACCACGAGCGTAACACCGTGCAGGTGGAGATCAGGTACAGCGCACCTTGACATTAGAGTGTGTCCATTATTAACCTGTGTCAGCTGTGGCTCAGTGGGCAGCACACTCGCCTCTGAGCCAGAAGGTTGTCGGTTTAAATCCCACTCCAGGGACTTGAGCACAAAAATCTAGGCTGACACTCCAGTGCAGTGCTGAGGGAGTGCTGCATTGTTGGAGGAGCCGTCTTTCAGATAAGATTTTGAACCGAGGCCCCGTCTGCTCTCTCAGGTGAACGTAAAAGATCCCATGGCACTATTTCGAAAAAGAGCAGGGGTGTTACCCCGGTGTCCTGGCCAATATTTATCCCTCAATCAACATAACAAAAAAATCAGATTATCTGGTCATTATCACATTGCTGTCTGTGGGAGTATGCTGTGCACAAATTGGCTGCCGTGTTTCCTACATTACAACAGTGGCCACACTCCAAAAGTACTTCATTGGCTGTAAAGTGCTTTGAGATGTCCGGTGGTCGTGGAAGGCACTATATAAATGCAAGTCTTTCTTTCTTTACCCTGCTATGCAGCATGGTTCAAAGGGCGAATGGTTTGATTGCTCTATCCCTGTTTAGCAGTGAGTTGGCTCGTAACACATTCCACACCCACATTATCGAAAGCTTTGTCTTCAATCCAGACTCACTTGGAGCAGACAGGGCTCACACACACATGTTAAGATCTCCCACCCTCCAAACAAGTTCATGCCCCCACCCCCAAGATCGTGACCTCCTTCCCCCAGCCCAAGTTCCTGAACTTCTTCCCCCACTGCACCCCACCACCCCCCACATCAGGTTCCTAACCATATCCCCCCCAACACGTTCCTGACCATATCCCCCCAACACGTTCCTGACCATATCCCTCCTCTCAGCCATAGATGGGGCATTGTGTGTGGGCCACGGATTGTTAACAGATTTATTCGATATGAAGTGAATAGTGACAGTGTCGTGACTTCTGGATTTTGTCCAGTCCAATGATGTCACTTGCCATACACGCACCGAGCTTTGCAAGAAATCAACCAGGTGTAGGGGAGGAGAGGGAGAATGTGGTGCGGGTATAAAGAGGGTGGGCTTGGAAGAACATGATCCATCTTACTATCTGGATCATGTTCTCACTCTCAACAGCCCCCCCTCCCCCCTTTAGACCTGGATCACGTTCTTCCCCCGTCCCCTCTCTCTCTCTCTCTCTCTCTCTCTCTCTCTGCCTCCTCCCAGTCTCTTTCTGTCCCTCTCTCCCCCAGTCTCTCTCTCCCACCTCTCCCCTGTCTCTCTCTATCTCTCTGCCCCCTCTCTCTCTCTCTCTCTCTGCCCACTCTTTCTCTCTGCCCACTCTTTCTCTCTCTCTCTGCCCCCTCTCACTGTGCTCCAGTCTCTCTCGCTCTCACTCTACCCCACTCTCTCTCTCTCACTCTCCCCCACTCTCTCTCTTCACTCACCAGTCTCTCTCTCTCTCTTTCTCTCTGTGCCCCAGTCTCTCTCTCTCTACCCCCTCTCTCTCTCTCTCTCTCTACCCCCTCTATCTCGCTCTCTCTACCCCCTCTCTCTCTCTATCTCCCCCCAATCTCTGTGCCCCAGTCTCTCTCGCTGCCCCACTCTCTCTTTCTTCCCCCCACTCTCTCTCACTCTCCCCCACACACTCTCTCTCTCCCACCTCTGATTCCCTCGCTCTCCCTCAGAAGGCAAATAATCACTCTGACATCCCAAAGCAATTTGCAGCCAATGAAGTGCTTTTCAAGTATAGTCACTGTTGTAATGTAGGAAGCACGATAGCCAATTTGTGCACAGACAGATCCCACAAGCAGCAATGAGATAATCTGTTTAAATGATGTTGGTTGGGGGATAAGTATTGGCCCTACTCTTCTTCGAAAGAGTGCAGTAGGAATTATTATGTCCACCTGAGAGGACAGACATCTTAACATCGGTTTAATATCTCATCCTTTCCAAAGATGGCACCTCCGGCAGTGCAGCACTCCCTCAGTACTGCACGAGAGTGATGTTCATAGATCATTAAAATGTCATGGAAAGGTACAGAAAATAATCAAAAAGGCTAATAGATTGTTGGCCTTTATATCTACAAGATTAGAATATAAGGGGGTAGAAGTTATGCTACAGCTATACAAAGCTCCGGTTAGATCACACCTGGCATACTGTGAGCACGTACCAGACCTTAGGAAGGATATACTGGCCTTGGAGGGAGTGCAGCGTAGACTTACCAGAATGATACCCAGACTTAAATTACAAGAAGAGATTACACAAACTAGGGTTGTATTTCCTGGAATTTAGTAGGTTTAGGGGTGATTTATTTGACGATTTCAAAATATTGCCTAGAATATCGCTGTGATTATCTACACGAATATTTTTGCGACCTTCTGCGGGAGAGAGGAAATCAGAGGTGGAAGAGAAAGAAACTGGGAGAGATAGAGAAACTATTTCCACTGGTTGGGAGTCTCAGACTAGGGGGCATAGTCTAAACATTAGTGCCAGACCTTTCAGGAGTGAAGTTAGGAAACACTTCTACACACAAAGGATGATAGAAGTTTGGAACAGGAATTGACGCTAGGTTAATTGTTCATTTTAAATCTAAGACTGATCGATTTTTGTTCACCAAAGGTATTAAAGGATATGGGGCAAAGGCAAGGAATATTGAGTTAGGCCAAAGATTAGCCATGATCTCATTGAATGGCGGAAAAGCCTCGAGAGGCTAAATGGCCTGCTTCTGCTCCTATGTTTCTATCAGTGTCAGCCTAGATTTTGCACTCAGGTCTCTGGAGTGGGACTTGACCCACAACGTTCTGACTCAGTGACAAGAGTGCTATCAGTTGAGGCATGGCTGATACCTCAGGGTAACAAAACCCATGATTCCAGGTATTAATGTTCTGACAAAAGAGGTTTGGTTTCTATCCTTTGAAAAAGAGTGTACTTAATTGAAGTTTTAAAGAGGATTAATAAAATGGTTCAATGCAAACAACAACAACTTGTATTTATATAGCGCCTTTAACATAGTGAAACATCCCAAGGCACTTCACAGGAGTATCATGAGATAAAAATTTAACACCAAGCCACATAAGAAATGAGAGCAGATGACCAAAAGCTTGGTCAAAGAGGTAGGTTTTAAGGAATGCCTTGAAGGAGGAGAGAGAGGTAGAGCGTCGGAGAGGTTTAGGCAGGGAGTTCCAGAGCTTGGGGCCTAGGCAACAGAAGGCATGGCCACCAATGGTGGAGTGATTATAATCAGGGATGCTCAAGAGTGCAGAATTAGAGGAGTGCAGACATCTCAGGGAGGAGGTTGGAGGAGATTACAGAGGTAGGGAGGGGCAAGGCCATGGAGCGGTTTGAAAATAAGGATGAGAATTTTGAAATTGAGGCGTTGCTTAACCGGAAACCAATGTAGGTCAGCGAGCACAGGGGTAATGGGTGAGCGGGAATTGGCGCGTGTTAGGTCATGGGCAGACGAGTTTTGAATCACCTCTGGTTTATGTAGGGTAGAATGTGGGAGGCCAGCCAGGAGTGCGTTGCAAACAGTTCAGTGTGGCAAAGACATCTGGAGGATACAAACTAGGAAGTTAGGAGTAAGAAAGGTGGGTGGATTTTTAAAAAAAAAGATCGAATAGTACAGGCTTGAAGAGCAAGTTATAAGGGAATCCCAATTGAAGAGGACTGCATCAACGGATTCAAGATTCAAGACACAACTGGATGTAGAACCAGTTTGAGCTTCCGCCTACAGGAGAGATGGGGAGTAAAAGGGAATGGCATTAATTTTTGTCCCTTGGTTGTCGCTCTTACCCACTGCCTCTTCAGGAGTCCAGTAGCCAGATGCATCGCAGATACGAGGCGAAGAAGCTGTGTGTGCATACTGATAGAATTTACCGTCCTCGTCGCAGTCTCCACACAAGTTTCCCACCTCTCTACGAAAGAGGAAAGAAAAGAAATGAGAACGTTTAGATAATCCTGTAATCAGATAACTTGTCTTCAACTCCAAATATGTAAGATCAAGTTCATGCTGAAAAGGAAAGATCGCCTTCCACTCCCCCTGCCTCTATCAAGCTCAGTCACTTCATTCAACGAGTGACTGAGCCATAGCGAGCCAGGAAGGCCCTTGGTCAATCCCCAGTCCAAGTTGAGTTAGCCGATGGCAGTAGGGGTTACAATTGACCTGTGACCCCCCCTCAGTTCGCCATGAAGGAAATCAGTGACTGTCCAACAATCCCTGCTGGGCTTGTGCATGTCAGGTGAGGAGTGGTATAGTAACAGCTGTAACCACACCCATGGTTGAGCAGCCTATGAGCACTCACTGCCCAGACTTTGGAGAGGACCCATAAACCCCACTGCCTTCAGAAGAGGAAATGAGGGGTAAAATTAGCATGAAATTAAAAAAAAATCAACCACCTATAGGGCTTGAAATTCGCCAGACTGTTCTTAATTGATAAATAACGCCATATTAATGGGGTCAGTTTAGCCAAGAAATACCCCCGTCCTTAAATAACGCTGTTGCTGGAGGAATCGTGTTGGAAAACGCCGTCGTCTCCAACTTTACCACGAAGCCAATATCGCGAAAAATACAGGGGAAAAAATAAAAAAAATAAAAATTGAGAAAACATTCACAAAGGCATTAACAACAGAATCGCTGAAAAAAAACTTTTTAAAAAATTCTACTTACTTTTTTGTAGGTCTTCTTACTCACCGGAATTCCTGAAGCTGCAATGCCAGGGTTTTCAAAACGGTGTTTTGCAAAGCAAATACAGTGGTGCCAAATGGCCAAATTTCGGCGGTACATTTTTTTAGGTATGGTGTTACTGAAAATGGCGATATTTTGACAACTCCATCGTTAAGGTTTGTGGAATTTTAGACACTGTATTTTTAGGACAAATACTTCATTTTAATGCGTAAAAATCAGGTTAAAATGCAAGTTACGTTGACGAATTTCTAGCCCAATAATTGAGTGGTAGCCTTGTAAGTGAGGCTGTAACTGTTACTGCTCAAACAGGGGAACAAAGAAAGACTTGCGTTTATATACAGCTTTTCATGACCTCAGGACGTAGCAAAGCGCTTTACAGCCAATAAAGAACATTGGTTATGAAGAAAACAAGGGGCTATTGATAAAGCCAAACATCAAGCTCTCTCACCGCTGTTCGTTAAAGTAGCATAACATTTGCTCCTTAAAATAGGGGTGATTGAAACAATCTTTTCATTGAGAAATTAAAACTGAATAATCATCACAGCCACACCCACAAATTGTGAATTTTCAAAACAAACTATTTGGATGAAAGAAGATATAACTTATCCCAAAATAAGTGAACTTGCTAAAACATCACTCTGTGTGCAGTTTGTAAAATGGGAGAACAATACGCTATAAAGCACATCGTAGATACAGATACAGGGAGGACATTCAGGTCCATTTTAGCTCATCGATTCACAAAGACCGAGGTGTTCTCCCCATCATGGCATCGAAGTGCTTTTTAGTTGCAAGAATAGCAGCTCACATGTAATCACTGAACAATATGCTACTTGTCAGGTGCAACATTACAATAACTCAAAATCACTTCTCATAAGGCAAAGCAGATGAGATATTGCCCAGTTAATAAAACCCATTACTATTTGGGGATAATGCATGTGTTGGGAGGGTGGTGGACAGAAGCATTGGTTGGTGCATTTCTAAATATAATATCAGTCTCTCTTTAGAAAAACAGCCACGGAGAGTGGCATTTATGTAATTCATGCTTCAATTTTATTACTAATTTGGTTTAACACAAAAATAAATTCATTCTGAACCATCTATTCACAAGATACAGGAAGTGATGTGAAATAGCTTCCCATCTGCAATTCTAGGGCAAGATAGTAGAATTTTTCCTTTTGCATCTTTCCCTAGTCCTTGTATCGAAGAGAACGACGATCAATATATATTTTTTACTCATTCACAGGATGTGGGTGTTTTCTGACAAGGCCAGCATGTATTGTCCATCCCTAATTGTCCTTGAGAAGGTGGTGGTGGTGAGCCGCCTTCTTGCACCGCTGCAGTCCGTGTGGTGAAGGTACTCCCACAGTGCTGTTAGGGAGGGAGTTCCAGGATTTTGACCCTGTGACGATGAAGGAACGGCAATATATTTCCAAGTCAGGGTGGCATGTGACTTGTAGGAGGATTTGCAGGTGATGGTATTCCCATGCGACTGCTGCACTTGTCCTTCTAGGTGGAAGAGTTCGCTGATTTAGGAGGTGCTGCTGAAGAAGCCTTGGCGAGTTGCTGCAGTGCATCTTGTAAATGGTACAAACTGCAGCCACGGTGCGCCGGTGGTGGAGGGAGTGAATGTTTAAGGAGGTGGATGGGGTGCCAATCAAGTGGGCCTCTCTGTCCTGGATGCTGTTGAGCTTCTTGAGTGTTGTTGGAGCTGCACTCATCCAGGCAAGTGGAGAATATTCCATCACACTCCTGTCTTGTGCCTTGTAGATAGTGGAAAGCATTTGGGGAATCAGGAGGGGAATCACTCATTGCAGAATACCCTGCCTCTGATCTGCTCTTGTTGCCACAGTATTTATGTGGCTGGTCCAGTTAAGTTTCTGGTCAATGGTGTTCCCCAGGATGTTGATGGAGGGGGATTCGGCGATAATCCCATTGAATGTCAAGGGAAGGTGGCTAGACTCACTCTTGTTGGAGATGGTCATTGCCTGGCACTTGTGTGGTGCAAATGCTACTTGCCACTTATCAGCAAAAACCTGAATGTGTCCAGGTCTTGCTGCATGCGGGAATGGACTGCTTCATCACCTGAGGAGTTGCGAATGGAGCTGAATTTGAAGGCCGCAGCTCTTCTTCACTGAAAAACTAAAATGACACACAGTTGACTCCAAATAAATGGATCCATCTCTGCCCCCTCCCCTGATCGAAGCACAAAAAGTCCTGCCTTATTCTGGGTTCCATGACTTGGTGCACTAGCCACATCCCACCTATTCAATTCAGGTTGCTGTCCTCCACAGTTGGCACTCCATCCTCAACCCCAAGCCCAGGTAAGAACCCTTCGAATATCTGACCATCTCAGTCTACACTCGGCGTTTCACCGATTGATTTCTGGAGGCCTGCCCCTTCCTGCTGCGCATGAATCCAAGTCTAGATAGATAGAGCAAGTCGGGGAAGAGATTACCAGCCCAGTACACATTTGCCTTGTCTTGCACTCCAAAGAATCGTATGGAAGCGATCTACTTTGTAAAATAAATTATTTAAACTCAAATTCGGTGATTAAAAAGGAATGAAAGACAACCAGCCAAGTTGGTGCAACACACAAGTTCCAAAGCGAGGTGGAATGGTTTGGATGAGGGTTTTGCAAACCATGCAGCAAATTACTGGTGATCAGCTGTGCAGTGGTGAGGACACACCCAGGGGGAGGTCAATTGCTTTCTCACAGCAGGGAACGCAAAGTCAAAAGGGGAACAAAGGGAGAACAATATCTCACAAAAAGAAATGAAAGGGAACAACAATTTAAGAATGGGGATGCTTTGCATGCAATCAGCAGGGATCCTGACGTTCAACATTGATCCCAATCCAACTACAGGAATTCTTGCCAAACTAATCTGAGTATCCAGCTGCTTAACAACAAGCAAGCAATCACTCAGTTCCTCGCAGGACAATACAGAGGGTGGAGTTCTCCTTTAATCAATATTTGGCAGCATGATTTATAAAAATTGAAAGTAATATATTTAAAGTACATCATCCTTCATCAGAAATGAAGAAAATATGGAATGAGAGAGCGCCATTTGGCCCATCAAGCCTGCTATTAAAACACGTCATGTACAATCTATCCTGTCATGGATTCCACCCCACCTATTTAATCTCCTAAAGGAAAGTTCTATGTAAATCTCCCCAATTCCCAAAGGTAATCAAGGAAACCTCCAGTATTTCAATCTATTGTGTTCCTAACACAGATGAGACTGCACACAGGGAGGTTGAAGTAACAGTGACCTCAGTCTTTATTAAGACACTCCAGAGTGAGGAACAGGCTTTAGGGGCCAGCTTATATACAGTGCTCCCAAGGGATGCTGGGATTCCTTGGGACTTCAGGGGATGCGCTCCCTGGTGGCAGAACATGAGAGTGCGTGCTTTACAGATACACAACACAATCCATCCCCACATTTCCACTATTCAATGCTGGCCGACTGCACTCCACGCACGATAGTCACTCTCCACTCTAGTCCCGGCGAGAAAAGGGGCCATTGAGGCAGAAGAGTATTTGGGCATCTCAACCTATATTTATCATTCCAAGGAATTGTTTCTGGAAGCCCATTTCTTTCTGTGGTATGCAAACCCAACCTTGGATAATGCTAATCAGGTAATACATCAAGCAGTCAATGACATTCAATGTTTCCACTCTTTTCTTGTTGACGCCCGTGTCCTTTCACTGTTGTAACTGCTGCTCAGGATTTTGTTGATGTTTCACTGCAGTGAGTGGCTGGAGAGTGACACAAGTCAGCAGAGAGTGATAACTCAAAAGAGCTCGGCTCTAAGGATCATACTTTACCAACTGGAGGACAATAAAAGTTCTCCCTGTCTGGACTGAGGGAGAACAAGCTCTTCCATTAGAGCCAAAGTTGGCTTCAATGCCTTTAGATTCCCTGTCTGTGCTATTTCCAAGAGTAATATGACTACCATAAGCAAATCCTTACAAAATCTTGAGCAGCAGTAAAGTAGTTTAACCTCTGAACAATAAAGAAATGGTGACAGACTTACCATACAACTCACCTTTAACAAGCTCCCCACTGGAGTGGAGTTAATCTACCGGACAAGCGGGAAATTGTTCAATCTCCGACGCCTCCAGTCCAGATCCAAGGTTGTTCCAACCTCTGGCATTGAATTAAAATATGCATATAACGCTTGCGTTTGTGCACACTCGGAGTCCAAACTCCAAACCATCGTTGACACCTTCACTGAAGCATACAAGAGTTTGGGCCTCACATTAAACATTCGTAAGACAAAGGTTCTCTCCCAACCTGTCCCCCACTACACTGTACTGCTCCCGATTATCAAGATCCATGATGAGACCTTGGACAATGTGGACCACTTTCCATACCTTAGGAGCCTACTATCAGCAAGGACAGACATCGATGACGAAGTCCAACACCGCCTCCAGTGCGCCAGTGCAGCCTTCAGCCACCTGAGGAAAAGAGTGTTCAAAGACCAGGATCGCAAACCCGGCACCAAGCTCATGGTCTACAGAGCAGTAGTGATACCCACCCTCCTATATGCTTCAGAGACATGGACAATGTACAATAGGCACCTCAAAGCACTGGAGAAGTACCACCAACACTGCCTCCGCAAGATTCTGCAAACCCATTGGCAGGATAGGCGCACTAATGTCAGTGATCTCTCTCAGGCCAACATCCCCAGCATCGAAGCATTGACCACGCTCGATCAGCTCTGATGGATGGGCCACATCGTCCATATGCGGAAGCCAAATACAAATAGAGGAAGGAGCACAAATCACGCACCCTCCCCCCACCCACCAACCACCATTTGCCCCACCTGTGACTGAGAATGTAGATTCCGCACTGGTCTCATCAGTTATCTTCGAACTCATATTAGTGTGAAAACAAGTCATCCTTGACTCCGGGGGACTGCCTACGAAGAAGACAACAAACATGCCTGAACATAGCAGATATAAAAACACTTTATGTTACTGTGCATCTTAGACATATTTCCAAGTGTTTCACATACAGTGAAGAGCAGTGACTGCGATGTAAGCAAATGTGGCCACCATTTTCAACAGATTTCACAAACAGTAGAGGTAAATACCAATTCAGTTATTTTTGGTGCTGCTTTTGAAAAAATAATATTTGGCATCCACCGGGACAGATCTGTGATCTTGCTGGAACATGCTCCACAGGATCTATAACCTTCACTTGAATCACTGGACAACAGGGTCATGGTTTTATCCAAAGGGTGGCACCTCTGACAGTACAGCACTCCATTCACTGGGGTGCCAGCCTCGATTAGGTGCTCCAGTCCTAGCATTGGCTTGAACTATCTCAAGTGGTTGGAGTATAATCAACAGATGTACCCTAGTAGAAATCTGGAACTTACTCACCTCAAAAAGCTGTTGGGGCTGTGGGTCAATGGAAAATTTCAAAACTGAGATTGCTAAGATTTTTGTTAGGGAAGGGTATCAAAGGATACGGAACCAATGCGGATAAATGGAGTGATGAAGATCAGCGATTATCTCATTGAATGGCGGAACAGGCTCGAAGGGTTGAATGGCCTATTCTTGTTCCTAATGTTACATTTGTATCCTGATCATTTCCATTGTCAAAGAGAAGAGCGAGGAAAGGGCAGGGGAATGCAACAATTTTCCCTTTTCTTGGACATATATGCCCGATGCCAGGGAATGGATGACAAACAGTGAATAAAAATGAGCCAAGTTGGTTTTAGAAAGGTAAGGTCAAACTTGAGGATGTTCCACATAAAATAGATGGCGGAATTCCCTAGAATATAATTTCTTTGGATTTTCAGAAAGCCTTTGACAAAATCCGGCACCAACGACTTTGTTGAAAACCATGGCAATTCAGAGCGGAGTATGAGACTCGAGAGAAAGGTAGTTGAAGGCTAGCAAACAGAGAATACCAGACAAAGGTGTTGAGGTAGACTCAGGGAAAGTAGAATCTCACAGGGGTCAGTGCACGGACATCTGTCGTTTCTCATTTATATAAATGATCTGCTTGCTCAGTGCAAGATTGGTAAAAGTTTGCAGATGATATGAAAATGAAGAGAGCACATAAAACAGAAGATGAGGATAAGGGTTTGTAGGAGTAAGATCATTTGTAGAATCGGGAAGAGATCAGCAAATTAAGTTTACCACTGGCAAATATCAAGTATTGCATGCTGGATGAAATATAAATATGGAACACAAATACAAGGTGAATGGAATGAATCAACTGCAAGACGTGATAGTGGACTTATCATCATTAATGTCTAGACGGTGGCAGGGCAATTACAAAAGCTATTCAAATGCTGGGACATAGAGCTGAATCAGTGGGTTGCAAGTCAATCGAGGTTATGCTGGGACTGCACATTTGTGGGATAAAATCACACTTCCACACGAAATTCTTTGATTTGTGAATACTCTGTGCGGTTTTAGTCTCCACACTACAAAAACTGTGCAAGCACTGGAGAGAATAGAGGGGTAAGATAAATCATTCCCGTGTAACACAATGAGCAATGAGGAAAGGTTGAAAAAGGTCTGCATGTACACACCACAGAGAGAGGGCAACTGAAGGGGAACCTCAGTGAGGTACAGAAAATATGAAATGGTTTTAATAAAGGTAAAGGCCATGTCATTAGAGTGAAGCCAGATAATGGGAGCCGGGATCAAAAGTATAAAGTAGAGCGATGTAAATATTAAAAAGAAATCTATCTGGAAAAGTCAGAAATAAAGCCCTAGAGAATGGCAGAGATGCAAACTTTAACTCCCTTCAAGGTGCAGTTGGACGCTGGGCTGGAATCGAGGGAATTAAAGGGTTGAACTTGGATAGGATGAAGGCCTTTTTGAATACTTGGCCTTTACTTTGTCCTTATGTAACATAATGTAAAAAAATATCCAATCACAGACGTAACTCCCTGCATCAGTAAACATTTAAGGTCTAACGCAATCCAATACACTGGTGCTGGTGCTGGGTGTAACACTGTGAAGCAGGCTAATGCCTGGAGTAGTACCTTGCTAAAGCAGAGGTTTATTTGCTAATGAAGAGTGTAAAGTAGATACTAGATAGATACTCTGAGTATAACACAGGTAGACATAGCAGTTAAATGTAATGAAATACATCAGTAAATGTATTATGCTAAATATCAGTACACTAAATACTTGGTTAACAAGAATGGCAAAAACAAGGGCTAATTTTTCAAAATGATAATGGCTTTCGATAGAGTGGATAGGAAGACACTGTTCCCACTGGCAGAAAGATCAGTAGCCAGAGAACACAGATTTAAGGTCATTTGCAAAAGACCCAGAGGTGAGATGAGAATGTTTTTTATATGACGTGTTGTTGTGATCTGGAATACACTGCCTGACAGGGTGGTGGAAGCAGATTCAATAGTAACTTTCAAAAGGGAATTTAAATACTTGAAGAACAACAATTTTTAGGACTATGAGGAAAGAGCAGGGGAGTGAAACGCCGCCTTCTTCATTTTCTTAGGCAGTCCCCCATAGTCAAGGATGACTTGCTTCCACACTAACATGAGTTCTCAGGTGACTAATGAGTCCTATGCAATATCTACAGTCTCTGTCACAGGTTGGGCAAATGGTGGTTGGAGGGACGGGTGCGTGGGGTGCTTGGTTTGTCATATGCTCATTCCGTTGTTTGTACTTGGCTTCCGTGTGCTTCCAATGAAGAGACTTAAAGTGCTCGGTGCCTTCTCAGATGCTTCCCCTCCACTTTGAGCGGTTTTGAGTCAGGGATTCCCAAGAGTCGGTGGGGATGTTACATTTTTTCAAGGAGGCTTTGAGGGCGCCCTTGAAGTGTTTTCTGTGCCCTCCTGTCCTGGGACTCGCTTGGCGTGACGGAGCTGGTTTCGGGAGTCTTGTATCGGGCATGCGGATAATGAGGAACTAATTGGACAGCTCTTTCAAAAGAGCCGGCACAGAGATGATTGGCCAAAGAGCCTCCTTCTGCGCTGCATGATTCTATGATTTGCCTGATGCCAGGTGGAAGACAACGAAGGAGTAGGTGTCGATGAATCACAGCACGGGTGTATTGGTGGAGCACAATAAGTGGGTAGCTGTGTGAAGTGCAACATCAGTCAGTCAGAGGCAGTCCCTCGAAATCAAGGAAGACTTGCTTCCACTCTAAAAGTGAGTTCTCAAGTGACTGTACAGTCCAATACGGGAATTACAGTCCCTGTCACAGGTGGGACAGACAGTGGTTGAAGGAAAGGGTGGGTGGGATTGGTTTGCCGCACGCTCCTTCTGCTGCCTGCGGTTGTTTTCTGCATGCTCTCGGCAACGAGACTCGAGGTGCTCAGCGCCATCCCGGATGCTCTTCCTCCACTTAGGGTGGTCTTTGGCCAGGGACTCCCAGGTGTCAGTGGGGATGGATGTTGCACTTTATCAGGGAGTGCTGGACACCAGAGCCTGAAATCTCCATGAGGGCTCTTCCATTCCCCTGTCATAACTTTGGCTGTTGATGCCATTTCTCCAGGGCTTCTGCCGATCTTCCACTGAAGTTGCAGCAGCAGACGAGGAAAGCCCTGCAGAAATTCTAGCCCCAGGTTGCAGGTGTGATGCATTGAAATAAGTAGAAGTCTGGCACCACATGTAACACGGTGACTCAGTGAAGTAATGTGTAGGAGTCCTGGGCATATCATAAATATCTGATGCTGAGTGTATCATGCTCTGGCAATCATGTCTGACCCCTGATGTTTTACAGTGCAATAATGTCTGACATCATGAAAGGCACAATGAGATCTCTGATGCCAGATTTAACACAATAAAAAGCTGATGCCTCCTCAGTCACAGTCAAGGGTCAGTTTTTAAACTGCCCTGATTTCTGCCGGCCTTGTGGGATAGCGACTTGCTGTCATGGAATATTAACACAAGGATCAGTGTCCTGGATTTCCTACAGGAGACTCCCAACTTGTATTATATTAGGAGACGAAAACTTGCCCTTGTGTGTATACTGAGAGGTCACCGTATGACGCTTCTGATTCAGATGACAATACCATGCACTGTGCCTCACTCAGCAATTTTCCTCATATTCTTTTAAAAGAGACCATAAAGACATGCTCCAGAACTAGCCGCGCCTCTAGCCAAGCTGCTCCAGTACAGTTACACCATTGGCATCTACCCGACAATGTGGAAAACTGTCCACATCAAATTCTACAGATTTACAACCCTCTGAGCGAAGAAATTTCTCCTCATCTCAGAATAAGGGGTTGCTTATTTAAAACTAAGATCATGCCCTCTAGTTCTAGTCTCCCCCATCAGTGGAAACATTCTCTCTGCATCCACCTTGTCAAGCCCCATCATAATCTTATACATTTCGATAAGATCACCTCTCATTCTTCTGAATTCCAATGAATAGAATGCTGTTGAATGTCAAAGAGGCAGTCGCTTGGTGGATGCAGAGAGAATGTTTCCACTGATGGGGGAGACTAGAACTAGAGGGCATGATCTTAGTTTTAAATAGGCAACCCCTTATTCTGAGATGAGGAGAAATTTCTTCGCTCAGAGGGTTGTAAATCTGTAGAATTTGATGCCTCAGAGAGCTGTGGAAGCTGGGACATTGAATAAATTGAAGACAGAAATAGATAGTTTCTTAAACGATAAGAGGATAAGGGATTATGGAGACCAGGCGGGGAAGTGGAGCTGAGTCAACGATCACATCAGCCATGATCTTATTAAATGGAGCAGGCTCGAGGGGCCGTATGGCCTACTCCTGTTCCTATTTCTTATGTTATGTTCTTATTCCCGTCGTCGAATACCCCACCAGCAACATCCTGGGGGTCACCATTGACCAGATACTTAACTGGACTAGCCATATAAATACTGTGGCAATAAGAGTGGGTCAGGGGCTGGGTATTCTGCAGCGAGTGTCTCACCTCCTGACTCCCCAAAGCCTTTCCACCATCTACAAAGCACAAGTCAGGAGTGTGATGAAATAGTCCCCACTTGCCTGGATGAGTGCAGCTCCAACAACACTCAAGGAGCTCGACACCATCCAGGACAGAGCAGCCGCTTGATGGGCATCCCATTCACCATCTTCAATATTCACTCCCTCCACCACCGGTGCACCGAGGCTACAGTGTGTACCATCTGCAAGATGCACTGCAGCAACTCGCCAAGGCTTCTTCGGCAGCACCTCCCAAACCCGCAACCTCTAGCACCTAGAAGGACAAGGGCAGCAGGCACATGGGAAAACCATCACCTGCAAGTTTTCCTCCAAGTCATACACCATACTGACTTGGAAGAATTTTGTGGTTCCTTCATCATCGCTCGGTCAAAATCCTGGAATGCCCTCCCGAACAGCACTTTGGGAGCAACTTCACCACACGGACTGCAGCAGTTCAAGGTAGTGCACTGCTATCTTCTCAAGGGAAATTAGAGATGGGCAATAAATGTCGGCCTTGCCAGCGGTACCCACATCTCATGAACACATTTTTTAAAAATCCGCTTTGGAAAACTAAACCCAACCAAGGCAATAGAATTGTTCAAGAAATGTTCACCATTAGGTTGAAGCTCGGAAGACAAGATGTTGCTAGACTGTTATACCGCATACCAACAGGTTAGCCATCTTAGCCAGACTGTCGGAACAAAGTGCCCAGAGGGAGGGAAGCACAGAGCGGGGAGCAAGTGGTCCATGTCATGTCTGTTTTTATGGCTAAGCATTACCATTGGGGTGACTAATTTCCAGGCACAATCTCTCACGCACCACCTCCCCTGGATGTGTGTGACTTCCAAATGTCCAAGGCGCTCGCCTGAACCAAGTATTCATAGAATCATACAATGATACAGACAGGAGGTGGCCATTCAGCCCATCGTGCCTGTGTCAGGTCTTTGAAAGAGCTATCCAATTAGTCCCACTCCCCTGCTCTTTTCCCGTCAAATATTTATCCAATTCCTTTTTGAAAGTCGCAATTGAATCTGCTTCCTCCACCCAACGTTAGTGGGAGTTGTGTACAGACCTCCAAACAGTAGTAGTGATGTTGGGGAGGGCATCAAACATGAAATTAGGGGTGCGTGCAATAAAGGTGCAGCAGTTATAATGGGTGACTTTAATATGCACATAGATTGGGTTAACCAAACTGGAAGCAATACGGTAGAGGAGGATTTCCTGGAGTGCATAAGGGATGGTTTTTTAGACCAACTAGGGGGGAGGCCATCTTAGACTGGGTGTTGTGTAATGAGAGAGGATTAATTAGCAATCTCGTTGTGCGAGGCCCCTTGGGGAAGAATGACCATACTATGGTGGAATTCTGCATTAGGATGGAGAATGAAACAGTTAATTCAGAGACCATGGTCCAGAACTTAAAGAAGGGTAACTTTGAAGGTATGAGGCGTGAATTGGCTAGGATAGATTGGCGAATGATACTGAAGGGGTTGACTGTGGATGGGCAATGGCAGACATTTAGAGACCGCATGGATGAACTACAACAATTGTACATTCCTGTCTGGCGTAAAAATAAAAAAGGCTCAACCATGGCTATCAAGGGAAATCAGGGATAGTATTAAAGCCAAGGAAGTGGCATACAAATTGGCCAGAAATAGCAGCGAATCCGGGGACTGGGAGAAATTTAGAACTCAGCAGAGGAGGACAAAGGGTTTGATTAGGGCAGGGAAAATGGAGTACGAGAAGAAGCTTGCAGGGAACATTAAGACGGATTGCAAAAGTTTCTATAGATATGTAAAGAGAAAATGGTTAGTAAAGACAAACGTAGGTCCCCTGCAGTCAGAATCAGGGGAAGTCATAACGGGGAACAAAGAAATGGCGGACCAATTGAACAAGTACTTTGGTTCGGTATTCACTGAGGAGGACACAAACAACCTTCCGGATATAAAAGGGGTCGGAGGGTCTTGTAAGGAGGAGGAACTGAGGGAAATCTTTATTAGTCGGGAAATTGTGTTGGGGAAATTGATGGGATTGAAGGCCGATAAATCCCCAGGGCCTGATGGACTGCATCCCAGAGTACTTAAGGAGGTGGCCTTGGAAATAGTGGATGCATTGACAGTCATTTTCCAACATTCCATTGACTCTGGATCAGTTCCTATGGAGTGGAGGGTAGCCAATGTAACCCCACTTTTTAAAAAAGGAGGGAGAGATAACAGGGAATTATAGACCGGTCAGCCTGACATCGGTAGTGGGTAAAATGATGGAAAAAATTATTAAGGATGTCATAGCAGTGCATTTGGAAAGAGATGATATGATAGGTCCAAGTCAGCATGGATTTGTGAAAGGGAAATCATGCTTGACAAATCTTCTGGAATTTTTTGAGAATGTTTCCAGTAGAGTGGACAAGGGAGAACCAGTTGATGTGGTATATTTGGACTTTCAGAAGGCTTTCGACAAGGTCCCATACAAGAGATTAATGTGCAAAGTTAAAGCACATAGGATTGGGGGTAGTGTGCTGACGTGGATTGAGAACTGGTTGTCAGACAGGAAGCAAAGAGTAGGAGTAAATGGGGACTTTTCAGAATGGCAGGCAGTGACTAGTGGGGTACCGCAAGGTTCTGTGCTGGGGCCCCAGCTGTTTACACTGTACATTAATGATTTAGACGAGGGGATTAAATGTAGTATCTCCAAATTTGCGGATGACACTAAGTTGGGTGGCAGTGTGAGCTGCGAGGAGGATGCTATGAGGCTGCAGAGCGACTTGGATAGGTTAGGTGAGTGGGCAAATGCATGGCAGATGAAGTATAATGTGGATAAATGTGAGGTTTACACTTTGGTGGTAAAAACAGAGAGACAGACTATTATCTGAATGGTTGACAGATTAGGAAAAGGGGAGGTGCAAAGAGACCTGGGTGTCATGGTACATCAGTCATTGAAGGTTGGCTTGCAGGTACAGCAGGCGGTTAAGAAAGCAAATGGCATGTTGGCCTTCATAGCGAGGGGATTTGAGTACAGGGGCAGGGAGGTGTTGCTACAGTTGTACAGGGCCTTAGTGAGGCCACACCTAGAGTATTGTGTACAGTTTTGGTCTCCTAACCTGAGGAAGGACATTCTTGCTATTGAGGGAGTGCAGCGAAGGTTCACCAGACTGATTCCCGGGATGGCGGGACTGACCTATCAAGAAAGACTGGATCAACTGGGCTTGTATTCACTGGAGTTCAGAAGAATGAGAGGGGACCTCATAGAAACGTTTAAAATTCTGACGGGTTTAGACAGGTTCGATGCAGGAAGAATGTTCCCAATGTTGGGGAAGTCCAGAATCAGGGGACACAGTCTAAGGATAAGGGGTAAGCCATTTAGGACCGAGATGAGGAGGAATTTCTTCACCCAGAGAGTGGTGAACCTGTGGAATTCTCTACCACAGAAAGTTGTTGAGGCCAATTCACTAAATATATTCAAAAAGGAGTTAGATGATGTCCTTACTACTAGAGGGATCAAGGGATATGGTGAGAAAGCAGGAATGGGGTACTGAAGTTGCATGTTCAGCCATGAACTCATTGAATGGCGGTGCAGGCTAGAAGGGCCGAATGGCCTACTCCTGCACCTATTTTCTATGTTTCTATGTTTCTATCAGGCAGTGCATTCCAGATTATCATAACTCACAGCATAAATATATTTTTCTTCATGTCGCCTCTGGTTCTTTTGCCAATCACATTAAATCTGTGTCCTCTGGTTACTGAAGCTTCTCCCATTAGAAACAGTTTCTCCTTATTTGCTCTATCAAAACCATTCATGATTTTAAACATCTCTATTAAATATCCCCTTACCCTTCTCTGCTCTAAGGAAAGCAACCTCAGCTTCTCCAGTCTCTCCACATAAATGAAGTCCCTCATCCCTATGACCATTCTAGTCAATCTCTTCTGCACCCTCTTCAAGGCCTTGACATCCTTCCTAAAGTGTGGTGACCAGAATTGGACACAATACTCCAGCTGGGGCCTCACCAGAGTTTTAAAGAATTCGCATAACCTCCTTGATTTTGTACTGTATGCCTCTATTAATAATAGCATTAAGTCTTTTTAATAAGTAAATCAGGTTCATAATGCCTGTTTTTAGATCCCACTCTCGAATTTGGCATAAACTGGATAGAAAATATGCCATTCATGCTTCGCTGTTATTCCAGGTCTGCAACGGGCCCTTAAAGTTACTGCTGGGGGCACCCAATGAAAAGGTGAATTTGCTTATTCTCACCCCCCCCCACCACCCAACCACCAACCCAAGGCCCCCAACACCAAACTGGGTATCCCAGGGGGCATAGGTTTAAAGTAATTGGTAGGAGGTTTAGAGGGAATTTGAGGGGAAATGTCTTCACCCAGAGGGTGGTGGGGTTTGGAACTCACTGCCTGAAAAAGTATTTGGATGTGCACTGGAAGTGCCGCAACCTACAGGGTTACGGACAAAGAGCTGGAAAGTGGGATTAGGCTAGATAGCTCTTTGTGGGCCGCTGCTGACATGATGGGCCAAAATGGCCTCCTTCCGTGCTGTAAATGTCTATGATTCTGTCCAGAGGTAGCTCGCCGGTTTTGTCGAAATGAGGCCCGATTTTCAGCGAGCCTCAGGACGATGACTTTGGGTGTAACATTATGCCCGCTGTCGTTAAATGAATCTCTTTCTTGGTGAGTCCACCTGTGACGCTGCCTCACATCTTTTTCACGAGTTACAGAGAAGCATTGATAAAGTCCGAGAGCAACTTGTACACTTTCTCAATACAAAATACTGCGGATGCTGGAATCTGAAATAAAAACAGAAAATGCTGGAAATCTCAGCAGGTCAGGCAGCATCTGTGGAGAGAAAAACAGAATTAACAGTTCGGGTCGATGACATCTTCGTCAGAACTGGCGAGTGTTCGAAAATAAATGATTATTAAGGAACATTGAAAGGGGGAGGGGAGGAAAGAACAAAGGGGAAGGTCTGTGATGGGGTGGAAGACAGGAGAGATTAGAGGGATTAGAGAGATTAGAGGCAAAAGGGATGATGGGCTGACTTGAGATGGTAATAGCACAAATTACAAAAATACTAGTTTGGACAGGGTGTGAATGGCAGGATAATTACCAGTTGCCATGGGAAACAAAGAGAGAAAAAATACATCAGAGCAAAATATGGGCAGAGGTTAAGGTCTGAAAATGTTGAACTCGATGCTGAGTCCAGAAGGCTATTGTACACTTTCTCACTCAACAACAGGAGTAGGAGTGGCCGGGAGTAAGGAGGGAGAAAAGAACCTTCAAAAAAATATGGGAAAAAACATTTGAATGAAAATTTACATCACCTGCAATCACAGATCTATATTTACTCTGCGCAGGTTAATTTGTAAAGTGGGTCCATAATCGAAATCCGGCAAGGAAGCAGAGTGATAGGTTACTGAGTGATGCTGTATGGAAGAGCCACAGCAAGCTAATGATCAAACAGGTTCTGGTTTGAAATATGATCCATCCCGCATAGCTCTTAGAGTGCTGCATATGGTCTTCATACAATATGTTAAGATTCGCACAACCCATGCTACACCAGTGCCAAAGGAATCAGCAACAGATGTTGGCCTACTTCTGGCTAGCTGTGTTCTGAATTTGTAAATCCAAAATAATGCCACTATAAATTCAGCTCCATTCTCCTGAAATGCACTCCTTCAATCCCACCATTTCTGCAGGCCATTCCTGTGCCAGGGTGGAAGCACTACCTTTTTGTTGGGGCCTTTGCACTGAAGCATCGCTTAGATATGGAACTCCGAGTGATGCCAGCCCCAGGAAACGTCACACATTCGACAGGATGCCACCACCCTCCCTTTAATATGATCAAGAATTCTCACTGGAAAACATATCAAGACTCAAGACTTCTGGCCTTTTGTACAATCTGATCCAGTTAACCCTTCCCTTTCCGAGCTTCTCGTGTGATTAGACATCCTTGTCCCTTTAATAGTCTGTTGGTGTGACAAAGGTGTACCTGATACTGATGAAAATATTGCAGAACAAATTGATGACTGGACATTTATTAGCACATCAATCAAATTTGGAGACAGCCATTAGATATTTCCCTCTTACACAAACATACTCCAACAACATTTCCACTCTCAGTACTGACTAAAGTGTCATGTTTGTGGGACACGTATTCAAGCGTAGCATAACATTCTGTGAAATTATGCAAATGTTAGATGGGGACAAAAGATGCAGTCCCATGTCTGGAACTTATGGAGAGAATTATGCTTTTCACACAACTTCCATGATATAAACCATTTCCCTTTCTACCACCGATAGATAACTTTTCTTTGGGGTATTAATAAACATGGCACAACCAATGAGTCCTCATCTCAGCTGCAGCATTGCATCAGTTGGATTCAGGATTATACATCATCCAAGCTGCTGGGATGCTCAAAGGGGAAGAATGGTCTCTCTCTCTCTCTCAATGTTGAGTTTAATCAGTGGAGTTGGGGACTGTCACTCTCTCAATATTGACTAGCTCAGTGGGGTAGTGGTCAGTCACTCTCTCTGACTCCTGGGAATCCCTGGCCAAAGACCATCCTAAGTGAAGGAAGAGCATCCGGGAGGGCGCTGAGCACCTCGAGTCTCGTCGCCGAGAGCATGCAGAAACCAAACGCAGGCAGCGGAAGGAGCGTGCAGACTCACCACCCGCCCTTTCCTTCAACCACTGTCTGTCCCACCTGTGACAGAGACTGTAATTCCCATATTGGATTGTTCAGTCACCTGAGAACTCACTTTTGGAATGGAAGCAAGTTTTCCTCGATTTTGAGGGACTGCCTATGATGATTGGCTCTCTCAGTGGGGTAGTGACCGGTCACTCTCTCAGTATTGGCTTCTTCAGTGGGGTAGTGACCGGTCACTCTCTCAGTATTGGCTCCCTCAGTGGGGTAATGACCGGTCACTCGCTCAGTATTGGCTTCCTCAGTGGGGTAATGACCGGTCACTCGCTCAGTATTGGCTCCCTCAGTGGGGTAATGACCGATCACTCTCTCAGTATTGGCTCCCTTAGTGGGGTAATGACCGGTCACTCGCTCAGTATTGGCTCCATCAGTGGGGTAATGACCGGTCACTCGCTCAGTATTGGCTCCCTCAGTGGGGTAGTGACCGGTCACTCTCTCAGTATTGGCTCCCTCAGTGGGGTAGTGACCGGTCACTCTCTCAGTATTGGCTCCCTCAGTGGGGTAATGACCGGTCACTCGCTCAGTATTGGCTCCCTCAGTGGGGTAATGACCGGTCACTCGCTCAGTATTGGCTAGCTCAGTGGGGTTTTACATTAATAGGACGTGGGGTGGGAAGAAACTGTTGTAGTTGGTGATCCTGTAATAGGTGCTAATGGAAAGCCCATCGCTGGAGAGAGAGGGAGAGAATCATCCAGAAAGGAAAGGGCGGAGTCAGATATAGACTATGTGAAGGTGAGAGATGGGTGGAAATATTCGAAAATTACCTTTGTGACAACTGAAATTCCAACCAGGAGTTAATCCCCTGGAGTTTCCGGTCTTCCGCCATTACTTTATGGGAAGATCAGCAGAAATCCCCTGGAAACTGTGTAAATGTCCGTTTATGCCATCTCTCCAGGGTTTCCGCTGAAAGATATGGCAGGATGATCTGATCAAGGAGTTTAAAATGTTAGAAAGGATTCAACAGTGTAGATACAGAGAAACAATTTCCTCTGGTGGAGGAATTCATAACAAGGGAGCATAATCTTAGCTCGGCTATTCAGGAGTAAAATCAGGAAGCACTTTTTCCCACAAAGGGGAGAGGAAATCTCGAGCTCTCTCCCCGTAAAAGGCTGTAGATGCTGGCGGCAATGGAGCTTTCAAGACTGAGATCAATAAATTTGCGTTAAGGTATCACCAGATATGAAGCTACAATGGGTAAATGGGGTTGAGCGAAAGATCAGCCCTGATGTGGTTGAATGCAGAACAGGCTCGAGGGGCCGAATGATCTACTCCTGTTCCTATGAGATCGGAGAAGCCCTTTCAAAATTCTATCCCGCCATCATCCCAATAATGGCAAATATTTATTGATTAGAGAGAAGGGAAGAACTGTGTTCTGGGCTTTATTTTCAAGGAGCTTACTTCACAAGTCCCTGTGGCAGACTCTGGAGACTGGAAAGCAAGCATCCCAGGGGTTTTCGTTGGTGACAGTTGCCAAAGTATGCTATGGATGCAGTAGGCATCTCAAAGCACTGGAGAAGTACCACCAACGCTGCCTCCACAAAATCCTGCAAATTCAATGGCAGGATAGGCACACCAACGTCAGTGTTCTCTCTCAGGCCAGCATCCCCAGCATCGAGGCACTGACACGCGCTCGATCAGCTCCAATGGGCGGGCCACATTGTCCGCAAGCCCAATACTAGACTCCTGAAACAAGCACTCTACTCTGAGCTACGTCATGACAGGCGAGCCCCAAGAGGGCAGAGAAAACGCTTTGAGGACACCCTCAAAGCCTCCTTGAAAAAAATTTAACCTCCCCACCGACTCTTGGGAATCCATGGACCAGGTCCACTCAAAATGGAGGAGAAGCATCTGAGAAGGCACTGAACACTTCGAGTCTCTTCGCCAGGAGCACGCGGAAGCCAAGTGCAAAGAGCGGAAGGAGCGTACGACAAGTCAAGCACCCCACCCACCTGTCCCTCCAACCACCTGCCCCACCTGTGACAGACACTGTAGATCCCGCATTGGTCTCATCAGTCACCTTAGAACCCATTTTAATGTGGAACCAAGGCTTCCTCGACTCCAGGGGACTGCCTAAGAAGAAGATATTAAATCCAATAGTGCTCGTCACTTATTTAGACTGTGTGCAATGTTTTGTAGTAAAGCCTAATTTTTTTGTAGTATCGGCCAATAATTAGAGTCTCACCTTTGGCTTTTTCATACGATTTCACCACTGACTGCTAAGCAGCTTAACAGTCTGAAAAGAATCAAGCATTTGACCCCTAAACGTTGCCACATTTTTATCGACACAGCATAGCACGAAACAAAAATCTACTTTAACTAACAAGAACCAGAAGATAATGGACCAATGGCTCAGTCAATAGATTCGCCATATAGTGTGGCACTGAGCCCATCCAAAGTCCCAGGTTCATTCCCAGATCCCAATAGATTCGCTGATCTCAGTGAAATGGTAATCAGGGAGTTGTAACTGGTAGTAACCTCAGTCGGGAGAGTTTAAAAGCCAACACAGGGCAGGAGGTGAGGAAAACTTTTCCACAACATCAAGACTAGAACAAAATAACAACTCACCTTCAATAAGGCAACTGAGAGCATGGTGCTGGGCTACAGGGACTGAAAGATACTCGGGAACCTTAAGTGAACCACAGAGGAGGATTTCACATAGGAACATAAGAAATGGGACCAAGAATAGGACCGAGCCTGCTCCGCCATTCAATAAGATCATGGCTGATCTGATCTTGGGCTCAAATCCACTTCCCTGCCCGCTCCCTATAACTCTTCACTCCCTCATCATTGAAAAATCTGTCTATCTCCACCTTAAATATATTCAATGACCCAGCCTCCACAGCTCTCTGGGGCAGAAAATTCCAAAAATTCACGATCCTCTGAGAGAAGAAATTCCTCCTCATCTCCGTTTTAAATGGGCGACCCCTTATTCTGAAACTATGCCCCCCCAGTTCTAGATTCCCCCACGAGGGGAAACATCCTCTCTGCATTGACCCAGTCAAGCCCCCTCAGAATCCTATATGTTTCAATAAGTTCACCTCTCATTCTTCTAAACTCCAATGCGTATAGGCCCAACCTGCTCAACCTTTCTCAGGAATCAACCTCGTGAACCTTCTCTGAACTGCCTCCAATGCAAGTATATCCCTCCTTAAATAAGGAGACCAAAACTGTATGCAGTACTCCAGGTGTGGCCTCACCAATGCCTTGTACAGTTTTATTTAGCCAGGAGATTATGGGGAGATGATTCAGGCCAATCTAAGGTTATTCAGAAGTGAATCCAACAGTTATGTAGAGCAGGCACAGCAAGTCGAGGCTCAGATACAGAGACAGAGACCGATACAGGGACCAGACCAACACACCAGGAGAACTCCCTGCTCCTCTTCAAATAGTGCTGTGGGTTCTTTTGCATCCACATGAGCGGGCAGATGATGCCTCAGTTTAACCTCTCATCCAAGTGATTCCCACTATACATTTTGGTTACTGATAGTCTTATCGCTCCACAGGTGTCCTGACTGGTCGAGACTGCGAACAGCGGAGGCCAGTGTTATTGGTGCAGTTTACTGGTACGGCCATTGGCTCCGGAACCCCGAGATTAGAGATGGAGCAATAATGGCCAGGATTGCTGCTACTAATCGCCGTCCAACAATCCCTGCTGGCAGTGCGCTTGTGGAATTTGAATGAGGACAGGGTTGGGCTCAGCTGTTAAGCCCCGACAGCTGAAGAGCCTTTTGGGTGAGGTATGGTTAGGGTGACCAGTGCCAGCAAGGAGTCAATGTCTTGAGGAGAGATGGGATGTGTATAAAAGTGGCAGAATAAGGAGGGAGGACTCAGAAGAGCAAAGAAACTAACTTCAGTCATTCACTTGATCCTGTTTAATCGCACATTGCTGACTACATATCCGCTGCTATCTCCTGCTTTATGTTTCTCTCTGCAGACTTCGGATTCTACGACTGATATTCATACTGTCCAGCTTACTTTCTATTGACTTTCCGTCGCTCTCTCTTGCTCTTCTTTCTTTCCCAGTTTCTGGCTGTTGTTTTCTCTCCATTCAATCCCGGAAGCGACCAGCATGTTGAAACTCAGGACCTGTTTCCAATTTGCCTTAACCCGTCTGCGCGCTGTGGAGGCAAATTGAAAACAGAAAATGCCCTACAGTAATTTTAAAAAGGAAAATAAACACACACAAAATGATTCCCCCCACCCCTAACCACAGACTTACGTGGTTGATCTGTGAGGCAGCACAGAGAAAAAGGCGGGCGTGGGGGGGTAGGGCGGGGAAACGGCATGTGAATGACACGGGCTTAGATAGAAACCTGACTGACAACCACCATCAAAGAGGATGCTTGGAGAAAGCAGGAGGCGGGGGATTAAGTGTGGGTGTGCTGAGGGGGAGAAAGGGATAATGGCCGAATTGCTACTGTTCCGTGGCAACGGAACAGAATGGGAATTGCTTGCATTAATGCCATGATTGTTTTAAGGCCTGATAGAAAGATCCAGAGAGAAATGACCATGATTGGACACAGCCTTCGTCGCCTCCAGGCCAGATCCAAGATCGTCCCATCCTCTGACATTGAACTAAAGTACACGGATGATGCTTGCATCTGCGCACGTTCAGAGGCTGAACTCCAAGCCATCATTAACATCTTCAATGAGGCGTACGAAAGCACGGGCCTTATACTAAACATTCGTAAGACAAAGGTCCTCCACCAACCTGACCCCGCCACACAGCACTGCCCCCCCAGTCATCAAAATCCATGGCGCGGTCTTGGACAACATGGACCACTTTCCATACCTCGGGAGTAAGCTCCCTGATAGTACAATGAGGTCCAACACCACCTCCAGTGCAGCCTTCGGTTGCCTGGGGAAGAGAGTGTTTGAAGACCAAGACCTCAAATCCGGCACCAAGCTCATGGTCTACAGGGTAGTAGTGATACCCGCCCTCCTGTATGGCTCAGAAACGTGGACTATAAACCAACGCTGTCTCCACTACATCCTGCAAATTCCCTGGGAGGATAGACGCTCCAACATCAGTGTACTCCAACATCAGAGGCCAACATCCCCAGCATCGAAGCACTGACCACACTCGACCAGCTCCGTTGGGCAGGCCACATCGAGCGTTCTACTCGGAACTCCTACATGGCAAGCGAGCCCCAGGTGGGCAAGGAAACGTTTCAAGGACACCTTCAGAGTCTCCTTGACAAAATGCAACATCCCCACCGGCACCTGGGAGTCCCTGGCGAAAGACTGCCCTAAGTGGAGGAAAAGCATCCAGGAGGGCGCTAAGCACCTCGAGTGTCATCGCCGAGAGCATGCAGCGCAGACAGCGGAAGGAGCATGCGGCAAACCAGGCTCTCCAACCACCCTTTCCTTCAACCACTGTCTGTCCCACCTGTGACAGAGACTGTAATTCCCATATTGGACTGTACAGTCACCTGAGAACTCACTTTTAGAGTGGAAGCAAGTCTTCCTCAATTTTGAGGGATTGCCTATGATGATGAATGAGAGAAATGTGGACTCACTAAATACCTCCAGGTGAGCATTAACCCCTTGGCATTTGCTTTGTTTTGCTTGTTGTTCATTGACTGGGTGGCATTGTGCTAATGAGAAACACATCAAATAGATGTGGCTGTATATAGTGTCACCACGATTCCTGGCCAGTACGGAGATGATTGGGTAATTGCCCCGTCAATCACGCCAGGAGATCGCAGTGCTGTCAGTGACTGGGATTGATTTTATGCACATAATTTGTATTCTGTAACTATCCTCCACTCCCTGCATGCTAATGAAGAAATCACTCTGCGTTTATCAGGAGACGTTGCTGTCGTTTCGGTCATGAGTCCTGTATGTTGTAATTCGTAGAGACGCTTTTTAAGCAGACTCTGTTTGTTGAGTAAATGGTGTTTGCTATTAAATGGACTGTTTGCCCCAAGTTCCGGTCTGTAAATCCTTCCTGCCTCCAACACACTGGCTGACGCAGTGGTGCCAATAGACATGCTGATCCTAGACGGAAGGGTGAACCACAGCATAGTGTCAGCCGTGGCTCAGTGGGTAGCACTCGTACCTCTGTGTCAGAAGGTTACGGGTTCAAATCCCACTCCAGACACTTGAGCACATAATCCAGGCTGAATAAGCCGAGGTTCCATCTGCTTTCTCACGTGAACATAAAAAGATCCCATGACACTATTTCGAAGAAGAGCAGGGGAGTTAACCCCAGTATCCTGGCCAATATTTATCCCTCAATCAACATAACAAAAACAGATTATCTGGTAATTATCACCTTGCTGTTTGTGGGACCTTACTTTATGCAAATTGGCTGCTGCATTTTGTACATTACAACAGTGACTATACTCCAAAAAGTACTTAATTGCCTGTAAAGCACATTGGGACATCCTCAGGTCATGAAAGGCGCTATATAAATGCAAGTTTTTCCATTGAACTGCCCCCATCCCTGTCCCAGGCCCTTAATGAACAGAATAGTCAGTTTCTTTGTCTTTTTATGCTCATCATAGAGAGGGAATGTTACTGTTGAGAAACGGAATACTTCAAGTATCAAGCACTCCCAGGTGAATATAGCCTAATTCGACCTCAGAACAGCACTGCCCACCGCACATTTTCACTTCTGGCACCAGTCCCTCTCTTGTGTCTTAGTTTTTGTTAGGTATGGGTACCAAGGGATATGGAGTGAAGGCGGGTGAATGGAGATCAGCCATGATCTAATTGAATGGCGGAGCAGGCTCAAGGGTCTGAATGGCCCCCTCCTGTTCCTATGTCCCTCTGAAAGAGAGCACCACTTTGTGCTGTGGGTGTAGACCCACCACGAGCTGGACTGAGACTGTCCAAATCCATCTCATATAGCACCTGAACAGCCAGCATCCATCAGAATGGACTGGACTCCAAGCTAGATCCTAGAGGTGAAATGGCAGTTACACAGAATATACAGCACATAACCGATCATCTCCCCTCTGGCAAAGATTCAGCTGTTGCACTGCAAATCTTTACAAGGAGATTATTGATTTTTAAGATTTAATTCTCTCCCAATTACTCACCTCTTGCAAAGCAATTCACCCCATGTAAGTATGCATTCAATATGGACTATTCCTCTTTAAAATAAAATATGCAACATTAAATATTTTTCATACTTCTTGTGACGTACCAAATTAGCACGTATTGAGGAAGTTATTGTGAACTTAATTCTGCGAGGGGGCGAGATATTAAGCAACCTGTCAGAGAGCCAGGACCCATAATTCTCCAAGTGCTGAGTTATGTCCACTGGCTTCTCAAAACTGAAGAAAACCGGAAGCAAATCACCCTGCATTCCTATCATCCTCTCCTTCAGAGGCCCACTCAAGCCCAGGAATAGAGAGAGGCCCAGAGTTAGGCTATGCACCCATCATATCAGTACGGTGCTAGAGTGGTGCTGGAGACCCGAACTAGAATAGATCTGTCTTTCAGGGACAATTCTAATCCAAATTACGTAAAGAATGAAAAGCAGTTTCTGCAGATTTCTCTGTGAAAAAGATTCATAGATCTGGCCTCGATTATCAGGATATTGGATTTGGTTGGACCCGAACTACATTAAGTACATCACCCTTGACATGACAGAAATGATTAAAATTCATATATAAATCTATAATTTAAGACTGTGTTGACATCAGGCTCATTAGGGAGGGCATCCCTGTATTGGATCAAGGGTGGTCTTATTAGTGACAGCTTTCCCTGTACTGGGAGGCACCATGAGATCTCTCCAGCAGGTGGGCGGATCAGAGACAAATATCGCTACATCTCATCCACAGGAAAATAAAAGGGTTTTTTTTAAATAGAAATTAAATGGAGCCTGGCATAACCATAGTGATGCCGGAGCCTCTGTCTCCCTACCAGGTGGTGAGCATTTTGAGCCCTAAACTGTTTATCGAAAGCTTGTCATTGATGGGAGAGTTGTGTCAATTCATGAGTTAAGTGTTTGATGGTATAGATCTGCTGTGAGATTTACTGGGTTCCTCAGAGTTGGCTACTTTGAAACCTGGAACTACTGCTGATAAAGTCAGATGACTTTTGTCATCCTTCTGAAGAGATGTAAAACTGAGGTCCCACCTGTCTCTTCAAGTGGATGTTAAAAGATTTCACTATTTGCTATTCCGAGAGTGGAGAGGCAGCCCAGTGCGCTGGTCAATATCACCACAAAGAGAGATTGAGGTAGTCAACTTTGTTGCGCAATTTCAGGGACCAATATCCTGGTCAGAAACTTAACTGGACCAGTCACATAAATACCGTGGCAATAAGAGCAGATCAGAGGCTGGGTATTCTGCGCGAGTGTCTCACCTCCTGACTCTCCAAAGCCTTTCCACCATCTACAAAGCACAAGTCAGGAGTGTGATGGAATACTCTCCACTTGCCTGGATGAGTGCAGCTTCAACAACATTCAAGAAGCTCGACACCATCCAGGACAAAGCAGCCTGCATGATTGGCACCCCATCCACCACCTTCAACAATCACTGCCTCCACCACTGGCACACAGTGGCTGCAGTGTGTACCATCTATAAGATGAACTGGAGCAACTCGCCAAGGCTTCTTCAGCAGCACCTCCTAAACACACGTCCTCTACCACTTAGAAAGATAAGAGCAGCAGGCGAATGGGAACACCACCACCTGCAAGTTCCCCTCCAAGTCACAGACCACCCTGACTTGGAAATATATCGCCATTCCTTCATCGTCACTGGGTCAAAATCTTGGAACTCCCACTACTACAGCACTGCGGGAGTACCTTCACCACACGGACTGCAGTGGTTCAAGAAGGCAGCTCACCGCCACCTTCTCAAGGGCAATTAGGGATGGGCAATAAATGCTGGCCTTGCCAGCGACGCCCGCATCCCAATGAATTTTTTTTTAAAAGATCCCTTGTAAAAAATTTCTGATCTTGCATAAGCTAATGAGGGGGTCTAACACGTGCTTTCGGAGCCTCTGGGAATTTGGGCTGCCCTCAGATTTCCAAGATGTGGATGCGGCCGAGCCGATGACCAACACTGCACTCCGTGATCGGTCTCCATCCCGCTTTCCCTTTCAGACGCTGGTTGACTTTCTCTACATTGTTCGTATTTTCATGGTTTGTTTTTTATTATGCATGGATGTTTTTCTAATCTGGCTGAGTGAATAGTTTCCCAATTGAACAATAGTATGAAACAGCAAGAAATTTTAGGAAACCTTTAGCTGGAAGGGCAGAATTGGACCCACTGGCCCCTTGAGAGAGTTGGCTTTAGGCCTTGTGCAGAATCTCACCTTTCATAAAGCATCCCGCTGATTGGAGGCAGCCAATGAATGGTCACAGAGTCATGGGTCTGTCCGATCACTTCCGGAGCCATTGAAATGGGTGACGGCTTTTTAGAATGGATCCAGCCTTGATACACCAGGTCCAAGTAACAATGCATGCGTGCCACCTGGTTTGGCGTAAACTTATTAGTACAGCTATCATCTGTAAGGAAAGGAAAAAAGATTGTGGAGAGGTAAATATTTTTATTCAAAAAATAATTAAATTGGTGCATAGCACAAAAATAGCAAATCAACAGGAACTCACATTAAAACTGATTAAATCACTTGGAAACCATTTAGGCCTCTTGAAAAACAACTTTTCCCTCATTTCACACGTAGCAGCCCTCTGCTATCTCTTTCAAATGACTAATTGTTATGCTGTATCCGTGATAGGGAAGCTATTTGATCTCGAGAGGTTTAACAGTCGAGTCCAGTCCCATCCTCATCGGACACGATGTTACACAAATGCACTTTTCAGATGAGTGACTGGATATCAGTTGGAGTGGAAATCTTGGTTAATATTTTATCCCTCCCTAGCCTCTGGGTGCACTGACCAATTATATCACCCCTACTGCCATCCTGGCTGAAACAGAGTGCTGTGCCACAGAGAGGAATGGAAGTACACTTTCTATATTAACCCATAGGCAGTTTGCTCTTCCTCCCCCCACTCCCAATCTCAATGGGTAAAGTGTGCCATGCTCTGCAGTACTGAGTTGTATGGAGCCAGAAGGGCCTGGGTTCAATACCTTAAGTCTCTGCCAAGTTAACTGATCACAGCCAGGATAGAGGTGTGAGCACGATAAAAGGCTTCACTGCCTCCATGCTTAGCCCTGGGGATAAAAAAAACAAAAATCGATTGTTCCCACCACTGCTCATTATCCAGTGACTCTTGGTGGAATCTGGCTGCTGGCTCGGCTGCAAGATCCCATCGGTAGACCGGTCTGTCAGCACTCACTATCTCGTCTCGCACGTAAGAAATCACTACTTTGGCAAGAAACGAGACATTTGCTGGCACCCACGGAGACATGAGCCCAGGCAAGGGTCAGCTCCTTCAGGAGAAGAATGGAGGAATAAATTCCCCAGAAGACTGAGTGTGAATAGGATAATGGGGAAAGAAAAAGGAGTTTTTGCTACACCTGCTGAGGCATTCCACTGTCACTTCCAGTCAAGTGGATCGGGAAAATCCTTGGGGCTAGAACCTCCACTTTCTTTGCCTGCTTAACGCCCACTTAACTGCTGAAATGACGTATAACGGCCAGATATCGCCCATTTTGGCACAAAATGGAAACTGATGAGCTTTTTTAGGAGACTTATCGGCGAGTGTAATTTTCCCCATGTGCTTAACGGCGAGAAAAAATATTACCGCCCGCCCACTTTCTTTAGCGGAATCAGCAGAACGGGCGAAATCAACGCCCATAATATCGCCCAGTGTTACTTTCCTCATGAACTTAACGCCGAGATTCAATAATAACCCCCGCGACTGTTTTTTGTCGTAAAGAGCATATTTACCCAAACTAGCGGCCATGGAGATCGGCCACTGTCAATTTCACCACCTCGCACACATATCGCCCAGAATATCGCCTGCTCAAAAACGCCACTGGTGTGGCTGGCATTTGTTAAATCCCACTCTTACGTGAGGACCTGATAATCGGAAAAATTTGCCTGCAAGAGCGCTGATGTAAGTGACAACGCTGACACACTGCTGTGTGTGTACAGCTCAGACATCAATGGTGCCCATTACGTTGGTACTAGTTAAAATTTACGTTGATTGATGTAAAGTTGTATTTAACCCTTTCACGGTAAGGAATCACCAGTGTGTAATGGTCCAACTATCTGAGACAAGGTTATGTTCAATAACAAAAATTTAATACCAACATTGGTCTGAAATCATAAGTGACACAGCCAATAACACCCAATCCTCGCCTACATCCCACTTTTTCCACCATTGACATAAATCACATGTTCAACATGTCCAGCAACACAGAATACAAAGGCAAAGCAGGAGTGTGGTCCCCAGCCCCCATACATTGCAACAAATTGCATACACCCAGATGGAGATATAACACAGCCATCACCTGCGCACATGCACCTCACTTTCCTTCCCCCCTCTCCTTCTTCTCCCACCTCTATCCCTTCCCCTCCTTGCTTCATGGCGCCTGGCCAAGGAACTCCTCAGGCGGTGCATCATTGGAGGGGGATGAAGGCAGATGCATTGGTTGCACAGGTACGGGAGCGGGGGGTGCCAAGGGGGAAACATTCTCTGATGCAGAAGCAAGATCTTGGTCCTTGCTCTCATCGGTCATTCGCAGTGGTGGTGCGGAACCTCGGGGTGGAGTGCCGTGCTCGGGGACCACTCCCTTCCATGTTATATCATATTTGTTGGACAAAAACTGGGTGGCAACTATGTTCTTGGTGCTTAGTAGGCTTTTTGTTACTGGTGAATCTCCGTCGTGCCTCCCACAACAGCTAGACAAGCACACACCACAGCCACATACGCTTTCAGTGCCTCTGAGCTCCCTCTCTCTCTGTCTCCTCTTCTGCGCATGTCATGATGATCCTTGACCTCCTGAATCGTGGGAATCGAGGCTGCAGGGTGACTGGGACAGGTTAGGTGAGTGGGCAAATGCATGGCAGATGCAGTATAATGTGGATAAGTGTGAGGTCATCCATTTTGGTGGCAAAAACAAGAAGGCAGATTATTATCTGAATGATGACAGATTAGTAAAAGGGGAGGTGCAATGAGACCTGGGTGTCATGGTACATCAGTCATTGAAAGTAGGCATGCAGGTACAGCAGGCAGTTAAGAAAGCAAATGGCATGTTGGCCTTCATAGCGAGAGGATTTGAGTATAGGAGCTGAGAGGTCTTGCTGCAGTTGTACAGGGCCTTGGTGAGACCACACCTTGAATATTGTGTACAGTTTTGGTCTCCTAATCTGAGGAAGGACATTCTTGCAATTGAGGGAGTGCAGCGAAGATTCACCAGACTGATTCCCGGGATGGCAGGACTGACATATGAAGAAAGACTGGATCGACTAGGCTTATATTCAGAAGAATGAAAGCGGATCTCATAGAAACATATAAAATTCTGATGGGATTGGATAGGTTAGATGCAGGAAGAATGTTCCCGATGTTGGGGAAATCCAGAACCAGAGGTCACAGTCTAAGGATAAGGGATAAGCCATATAGGACCGAGATGAGGAGAAACTTTTTCACCCAGAGAATTGTGAACCTGTGGAATTCTCTACCACAGAAACTTGTTGAGTCCAGTTCATTGGATATATTCAAAAGGGAGTTATATGTGACCCTGACGGCGAAAGAGATCAGGGGGTATGGAGAGAAGGCAGGAGTGGGGTACTGAAGTTGCACGATCAGCCATGATCATATTGAATGGCGGTGCAGGTTCGAAGGGCCGAATGGCCTACTCCTGCACCTATTTTCTATGTTTCGACGTTACCATGCCATTGCTAAACGCGACCACACTTTACGGCAGGAGGTCAAAATTCGCTACCCGCCCGTTTGATATCGCTTTTTCAAAATGTAAACTTTCAAAAATGTAAATTAGGTGTTTTGACAATGGGCGAGAAGCTGGCAATCTGAAAACCCTTTTTTACCGCCCACGCCGGAAATAACGTTCATTTTTGGGCAATAAGCTCCAACACAAAAATAAAAAAATAAATGTGGTCTCTATTCCCAGAATGGCAATGCTGAAATATGGCATTAATTTTGCCGATGAAATAAGGTCAGCACTGAATGTGGGATTCTGATCAATCAGTTAAATATGGTGTTAATTTATATTTGTTTGGATTCTGTTTAAATATTTCCTAAGTGATAGTGCTTTGATAAAAAATATTTGTTTTTAATATATCCTTAGAATGCATTACTTGCTGTCTCTCCCTTGTTGGTAACTATTGCAGTTGGCTGAGAGTCAGAAAGCTTCTACATTCACAACAGAACCACAATGATCACCAGGCAACAGAGCAACACGGAACATTATAAACCTATTAATTATCTCATAAATGTATGATTTCCTTATAACCATGTTAGTTGGCATACAAACCTAGTATTTATCTCATGTCCAATGCAATCAAGCCCATTCAAGACCACAAGGTTTAAAATAAGCAGTTATGTTTCCCCATTTGATCAATCAGCTTAGGCAGTAAATTGTTTATTGGTATCCTAGTTGGTACATTAAGTATTGTGTTCCTAACACAGATGAGACTGCACACAGGGAGGTTAAAGTAACAGTGACCTCAGTCTTTATTAAGACACTCCAGAGTGAGGAACAGGCCTTAGGAGCCGACTTATATACAGTGCTCCCAAAGGATGCTGGGATCCCTTGGGACTTCAGGGGATGCACTCCCTGGTGGCGGAACATGGGAGTGCATGCTTTACAGATACGTGGTAGAACATGGGAGTGCATGCTTTACAGATACACAGCTTAAGCTTCTGTAAATCCCAATGCAAAAATGTAAGTGCGTCTCTATTTTATTTTGCAATAACTTATTTATTTATTAAATGATTATTTAATGAGCTTCACTTATGCATCGAATTCTGGTAGAGGCAGTGGTTTACAGCAGTGAGCTAAAGTGAAATAAGGTCTCTGACAGAATTCATGAGTCATACAGTGTCAGAGAAAAAGGGCACTTAATAACATGAGGACCAACGTCAGAAGTCGGCACACAAGTCAATGTAGGGCACGGGTACAGTTGGGGCTAAAATCTTCAGTGCCAAAGGGATTGAGGTGCCGTGATGTACTGACAGAATTGAACGCACAAGTCAGTCAAATCATGCTATTTATCTCCACAATTTTATTCCGTTTCAGTCTGCAGTCTTGCTTGCCTCCTTGATTGGAGCCTTTCAATCGAGATGTCAAGCCCATTCTTGGCACAAGAGTAACTCTCCCTGCCATACGGTGCCAAGACATTGTGCCACGATGGAGTTGGGCGGGATGCCTTTGTGGCCATGCCTAGGATTACCTTTAGACTTTGCTGTTACTCTTTAAAGCTTTCTGGCATGCCTTCTATTTGCTTGCCTATGAAGCAGGGCCCCTTAGAATGGACACCACACCCATGTACTGAGAACGGTCATAGTAGTTTGCTGGAAGAGCTTAGTGGTCTGAACTAAGTTATCCGCATTAACTCTCCCTGATAGAGGTAGAGGCTTCGGTTACAGGAACATTGGGCTATGCCAACTGCTTGTGGATAAATGAAACTCGACTGGCCTTCTCAGATGCAATGCAACCATTCATTTCAACTATCTTGCACTCTTTGGGCTAAAGGGAGTTCTGTATTAATAATTTTCCACTCAGTCTGGAAGGAGGCTGTGGGGTCCATGATGGGTTGAGGAAAGAGCACTTCCTTCGAAGCTTTAAGAGGTACCCTCTCTTTGTCAAACCTGGCTAGTCAAACACAAACCAATAAACAGTCTGCAAATAGTTGGGAGAGGATTAAAACAAAAACCCAATGAATCCAAGATGCGTCTGCTTTCATTCGGATCCACAGGGGCATAGTGACCCCACTTGGTGAATTGTGTGTTTGAGATAAGGGATATTAGTGCTGGAGAATGGAACATGTTCCTTTTCGGGCACCCAGACCTGGTATAGTGCAGCTAGATACAGAACAGGTCTCCAGCTGCTCTGTTCCAACAATGTGCCTCAATTCTAACCTTGGAAAACCACCCTGTCTACCATTTTTTAATTCCCCATGTATAGCAGAATACATCTACCATGGTCAATTATTATCCTATCAGCTTCCTCCTAATCATCGGTAAAGTGATGGAAGGAGTTATCAGTAGTGCCATCAAACAGCACTTACTTGCTAATAAGCTCAACGATGCTCAGTTCAGGTTCTGCCTGAATTACTTGGCTTCAAATCTCATCACAGCCTTAATCCAAATATGGGCGCAAGAGCTGAATTGCAACAGTAGCTGCATTAAATATCAAGATAGCATTCCACTGAGTATTGCACCGAGGAATCCTCGCAAAAGTGAGCTTAATGGGGCTGAAAGGGAATGTCTTAAGTCACACTAGACACAAAGGTAAATGATCACAGTTGTTGGAGACCAGTCATCACAACCCCAGTATTTCATTGCAGAAGTTCCTCAGGAAAACATCCTCACCCCAAACCATCTTCAGCTCCTTCATTAATGACTTTTCCTCCATCATAAGTTCAGGAGTGGGACTATTTGATTGTGATCCCAACTTCTCTGCTTACAATGCAGCCCATCCTGGTCTGCAGGATCTGGACAACATGAGCTGTCAAATGGCCGGTAACATTTGTGGCATGTAAGTGCCAGGTAATGATCGTCTCTGACAAGACAACGCCAAACCATCTCCCCTTGACCTGCAATGGCACCACCATCACCACGATCCCCATGAACAACATCATGGAGGTCTCCATAGACCAGAAGGGTTATGGTAGTATAGTGGTTATGTTACTGATTGAGTCATCCAGAGGTTTGGACAAACAATCCAGAGAATGTGAGTTCTAATCTTACCATGGCAGTTCATGAACTTTAAATCAGTTTGAGAAATCTGGAAATAAAAACCTGGTAATAAACGTGGCTATGAAGTTATTGGATTATCTTAAAACCCCGACTGGTTCACTCATTTCCTTTAGAGAAGGAAACCTGCCATCCTTACTCGGCCTGGCCGAAATGTCACTCCAGTCCCACACCAATGCCATTGTCCCTTAACTGCCCTCGCTACTAAGAATAAAGAGGCCTACCATCTTCTCAGGGAAACTGGAGATTGGTAATAAATGCCAACCTCACCAGTGACACTCACATTCACAAGAACGAATGAAAAAAGTAGCTGAACTGGACTGGCCATATCAATACCATAACCACAGCGGCAGGGCAGAGGATGGAACTATGTGATAAATGGTTCACCTCTAGCCCCCCCTCAAAGCCTCTCCATCATTGACAAGGCTCAAGTCAGCAGTGTGATTGAGCATTCACCTGGACCTGTGCAGCCGCAACAATATTTAAGAAGCTCGAACCCTGTCCAAGACAAAGCAATTTGCTTGACTCGCACCCCTGTCACTGGACTCAGTACCCATCCCCTCCACCACCAGCGCACTGCTGCTACAGTGTGTACAATCTGCAAGAAGCACTTCGGCAACTCGCCAAGATTACTTCAACAGCACCTCCCTACCCTGCAATCTATACCACTGAGACAAACAATAGCAGCAATGTTGTGAGAACATCATCACCTCAGAGTATGAACATATGAACAATGACGGACAGGTCAAGACTATCTGGTCCATCAAGCCTGTCCCACAAAATTGCCTTATCTTGTGTATCACAACATAGACACTCCACCCCACCCGAAACCATGTGATCGACTAGAAGAGACAAAAAACAGATTAAAAAACCCAGGCCAATTTGGGAACTTCCTCTCCGACCCATCTAGGCGATCGAAACTAATCCAGGAGATCACTCCGACCATTAAATGCCCTGCAGTACCTACCTTCTATAAGAGGTGATCTCCGCCACAGCCAGAAATAAATCCAGCTATCGCTTGAAGGAATTCAGTGAGTCTGCATCCACCACATGAAATGGCAGCTTGTTCCAGAGGTCGACTATTCGCTGGGAAAAGAACCACCTCCTGATGTCTAACCTAGATCTAGCCCGATACAACTTACATTTGTGATCCCTGGTCCTGCCTAACCTTGCCTACCCCTCCAAATCACACACCATTCTGACTTGACCTATAGGGGTGGATCTTCAGGATTTCTGCGCTCCGTTTTTCGCCCCGGAGTGGCGGCAATGGCGGCTGGCTGGGCAGTCAGCCTCCAGCGCCCTGCAGCGATCCTCGGGTCCGGTTTTGCGGCGGCACGAAGCAGCACCACGCGGAAGAGCTGCGCCGGGTGTGCAATGCCCCTGGTTGTGACACCGCCGCGAGATAGAAACATAGAAACATAGAAAATAGGTGCAGGAGTAGGCCATTCGGCCCTTCTAGCCTGCACCGCCATTCAATGAGTTCATGGCTGAACATGCAACTTCAGTACCCCATTCCTGCTTTCTCACCATACCCCTTGATCCCCCGAGTAGTAAGGACTTCATCCAACTCCTTTTTGAATATATTTAGTGAATTGGCCTCAACAACTTTCTGTGGTAGAGAATTCCACAGGTTCACCACTCTCTGGGTGAAGAAATTCCTCCTCATCTCGGTCCTAAATGGCTTCCCCCTTATCCTTAGACTGTGTCCCCTGGTTCTGGACTTCCCCAACATTGGGAACATTCTTCCTGCATCTAACCTGTCTAACCCCGTCAGAATTTTAAACATTTCTATGAGGTCCCCTCTCATTCTTCTGAACTCCAGTGAATACAAGCCCAGTTGATCCAGTCTTTCTTGATAGGTCAGTCCCGCCATCCCGGGAATCAGTCTGGTGAACCTTCGCTGCACTCCCTCAATAGCAAGAATGTCCTTCCTCAGGTTAGGAGATCAAAACTGTACACAATACTCCAGGTGTGGCCTCACCAAGGCCCTGTACAATTGTAGCAACACCTCCCTGCCCCTGTACTCAAATCCCCTCGCTATGAAGGCCAACATGCCATTTGCTTTCTTAACCGCCTGCTGTACCTGCATGCCAACCTTCAATGACTGATGTACCATGACACCCAGGTCTCTTTGCACCTCCCCTTTTCCTAATCTGTCACCATTCAGATAATAGTCTGTCTCTCTGTTTTTACCACCAAAGTGCAAACCTCACATTTATCCACATTATACTTCATCTGCCATGCATTTTCCCACTCACCTAACCTATCCAAGTCGCTCTGCAGCCTCATAGCATCCTCCTTGCAGCTCACACTGCCACCCAACTTCGTGTCATCCGCAAATTTGGAGATACTACATTTAATCCCCTCGTCTAAATCATTAAT
This sequence comes from Pristiophorus japonicus, assembly GCF_044704955.1. Classification (NCBI taxonomy): domain Eukaryota; kingdom Metazoa; phylum Chordata; class Chondrichthyes; family Pristiophoridae; genus Pristiophorus; species Pristiophorus japonicus. The sequence continues at coordinate 131,647,638 of NC_091984.1, forward strand.
GTACAGTGTAAACAGTGTAAACAGCTGGGGCCCCAGCACAGAACCTTGCGGTACCCCACTAGTCACTGCCTGCCATTCTGAAAAGTCCCCATTTACTCCTACTCTTTGCTTCCTGTCTGACAACCAGTTCTCAATCCATGTCAGCACACTACCCCCAATCCCATGTGCTTTAACTTTGCACATTAATCTCTTGTGTGGGACCTTGTCGAAAGCCTTCTGAAAGTCCAAATATACCACATCAACTGGTTCTCCCTTGTCCACTCTACTGGAAACATCCTCAAAAAATTCCAGAAGATTTGTCAAGCATGATTTCCCTTTCACAAATCCATGCTGACTTGGACCTATCATATTACCTCTTTCCAAATGCACTGCTATGACATCCTTAATAATTGATTCCATCATTTTACCCACTACTGATGTCAGGCTGACCAGTCTGTAATTCCCTGTTTTCTCTCTCCCTCCTTTTTTAAAAAGTGGGGTTACATTGGCTACCCTCCACTCCATAGGAACTGATCCAGAGTCAATGGAATGTTGGAAAATGACTGTCAATGCATCCACTATTTCCAAGGCCACCTCCTTAAGTACTCTGGGATGCAGTCCATCAGGCCCTGGGGATTTATCGGCCTTTAATCCCATCAATTTCCCCAACACAATTTCCCGACTAATAAGGATTTCCCTCAGTTCCTCCTCCTTACTAGACTCTCCGACCCCTTTTATATCCGGGACATCAGCCTGACCCGTACGCCCCACAGCGCGCCCCGCAGTGACCGCCTGGGAAATCAGGCAGTCCAACAATACCGACAGCAGAGAGGTAAGTAATGGACTCTTAAGGTAAGTGCGATTGTTTTTCTTGAAATTTTTTTTGCGATTTATGTTGTGGTGACGTGGGCAATGTTTTGGGGTTTTTTTTAAATGGGGTTTTTAAAAAGTTTTTTTTCTCCCCAGGCGTTTCTCAGAGAGCTCCTGAGCTGGCTCTTTAGCTCGGGAGTTTCCCATGCTAGTGCCCTAAGAGAGGTGTACAACGCCTCCCTTCACGCTGCACCCCCTGACTCAGGGCCCAGCTGCCCAATTTTGCTGACTGAGGCGCAAACAGTTCCCGGGCACAAACTTTACCGCCCCGCCATTACCACCCCAAAAACATCACACCCGCAAATCCAAATTGTCATTCCTTCAGGGAGTGCAGCGAAGATTCACCAGACTGATTCCCGGGATGGTGGGACTGACATATCAAGAAAGACTGGATCAACTGGGCTTGTATTCACTGGAGTTCAGAAGAATGAGAGGGGACCTCATAGAAACGTTTAAAATTCTGACGGGGTTAGACAGGTTAGATGCAGGAAGAATGTTCCCAATGTTGGGGAAGTCCAGAACCAGGGGTCACAGTCTAAGGATAAGGGGTAAGCCATTTAGGACCGAGATGAGGAGAAACTTCTTCACCCAGAGAGTGGTGAACCTGTGGAATTCTCTACCACAGAAAGTAGTTGAGGCCAATTCACTAAATATATTCAAAAGGGAGTTAGATGAAGTCCTTACTACTCGGGGGATCAAGGGGTATGGTGAGAAAGCAGGAATGGGGTACTGAAGTTTCATGTTCAGCCATGAACTCATTGAATGGCGGTGCAGGCTAGAAGGGCTGAATGGCCTACTCCTGCACCTATTTTCTATGTTTCTATGTTTATATGTTTCACCATCACAGTCACAAGCCTGCAATTCCCGACCCAACACCATTGTGGGAGCACCATCACTACAAGGACTGCTTCAAGAAGAAGGCCCAGCACCACCATCTCAGCACTACTCGGAATGGACAATAAATGCGGCCTTGCCAACGGTGCCCACAACCCAAGAACAAATTTGAAAACAGCCATCTCTGGGTGAGCTTCCTAATTAAATCTCAACCACAGTTTTATGCTGGGAACAAGGACATGAGTTGCGGCTGCCGAAACTCATTCAAACATGGCACCATCGAGCCAACAAACAAAGCAGACTTTCATCACATCAGTTTAGATTGGATTTAAACAAGATTGGATAAGCAAAAGGCTGATGGCTAACCCACTGCAGCACCGCAACCCCTCACCCCCACCCCACCACCTCAGTGATATTAAACTTGATTGCTATGATGCATTATGACTGGGGCCTAAAACTAGAAGATCTGATCTGTCTCTTTCAATGGGTCCTCTTCAACCCTGGCGTACAGGAGCTTAAGGTTCCTGTACGTCAGGGTTGTAATTATCAGTGACATTTTATCTCCACAATTGGTGATAACCCAAGGATTAATAATGTCAACAGCAATGAAATGCCAGTCCTAAACTGAAAGGGCTCAAGTCAAAATTTCATGGATGGATGGACGTGCGATTACCTTGGGACTAAGAGAAACAAGGGCACGATTTATGAGACGTTGACAGCTGTCAGAAGGAATGAGTCAACACTGGGAATGATCTTCGGAAATTCTCAACCAGAGAATGGAAACTTGGCCACTTGGACCCATTTTCAAAAAGAGGGGACAAAAGAGGCCCAGGTAAGTACAGAAACATGACAACAGGTATAATGTAATCGGATTGCTTATCCAGAGCAGCAATCAACAGAACAAATAGAATGCAGAACTGTATAACAGAACAGGAGAATACAAGTCATTCTATCTCTAACTGTAGACTGTACCTTAAAAGCTGTGTCCAGCATTTATCACTAAGATACAAGTGAGGCATTGAAGTCTTGGTGGCAATGCAGAGAATAGCCATAAGACTGGTCCCCAGCATCAGAAGTTAAGTTTTGAAGAAAGACTAAAACGTGGGCTTTTCAGTGATGACTGAGGGGGGACTTCAGAGATATATGAAAATAGTGAACATTATAGGAAAAAAAACTGTCACATCTCATTTCAAATTAAACTGCGACAGTAAGAGAAGGGGTCAGAGGCTTAATCTATTGAAAGGTAAATTTAGAACAGACATGACAAGAGTTCTTCTTCATGCAAACAATGAACAACACATGGCATTGCATATAAAATAAATAGTTGGATTGTCTGAGGGGAGGGGACTTCTGTTTTTTTTTTCTGGCTGGATGAGCTAGGATGGACCAAAACTATTTGCTCATCCATATCTTGGCATAGTCTGGCCCAGACTCGATGGGCCAAATAGCCTCCTTCTGTGCTGTACTATTCTATGATCTATGTGGTATCACTAGCTTCATCTGAATCATAAAGAGCCATAGTCCAGCTATCTCAGCCATTGTTGTGCCAGAGGTGGTGTCAACAGTCACAATGAAACTTTTGCCTTAGCAGAAATCTCAACATATCTAAAATGCATCATCTGCTGAGTAAGGGTCAAGGACAGGAACTTCCATGCATTCTGGAAATCAGAGTCTCCCAGGCAATTACTTTTTCAGACGCTTGCAGCAATGCCACTGATGGAAAGATTTGCTATCGGAAGTCAACCCCTCTTCTTCTATGCTTTGGATCAACCTCGATGCCCACCACAGCCATTACTCTTCTCTTCTTAGGCAGTCCCCCGGAGTCGAGGATGATTTGCTTTCACACTATGAGTTCTCAGGTAACTGATGAGCTCAATGCAGGACCTACATTCTCTGTCACAGGTGGGGCAGACGGTGGTTGAAGGGACGGGTGGGTGGGGTGCTTGGGTTGTCATGCACTCCTTCCTCTGTTTGTACTTGGCTTCCACATGCTCCCAGCAAAGAGACTCGAGGTAATCAGCGCCTTCCCGGATGCTTTTCCTCTACTTTGAGCCGGTCTTGGACCAGGCATTCCCAGGTGTCGGAGGGAATGTTGCACTTTTTCAAGGAGGCTTTTAGGGTGCCATTACTGCTGCTGAGCTCGCTACTGCCCCACCAGAATCTACCAATACCAGAGAAACTGTGTGTTCATTGAAGAGTTTGGTTCTTCGGTCACACTGCTCTTCACTCCAGGATTAGATGGCATCAGAACCCACGGGAAAATCAAGCAACTGGAACTGGAGGAGGCTGTGAGAACCCAAATACCTTCTTCATAGTCTTCTCACCCAAGACAGGACATGGATCAACTCTTTGGGTTGCTCCAGAGAATGGCTTCAATCTGAACTCAACTTTTCTTCTAATCCAGAGCTGGAATTAAGCTTCTTGGAAGAAATGGAACTCAACCAAAAGGCCGACAAGTCTGCAAGACAAAAATGTATCCGAGGCAGTTCACGCCTCAATGGATCAGCTCAGAATTGTAAAGTAAAGTAACACACTATAATCGCATATGATAACTCTTCTGTCAAAAACATGTCAAAAATTAAGAGTTCCTTTCTGCAAAATAACAGACCAGCAACGTGAAATAATACGCTCAATCATCGAGTAAATGGACTATTTCAACTTTCTTCTGCAAAACAAAATAAACTGTTGCCAAGAAAGAGGAAAAGGAACGGATGTATGGTTCAAAACAAGGATCTCAGACACAGTGGAGGAGAGGAAGACCACCTGAGTAAGATCGTTCTTGTACGGTGCTTCACATACTTGTACAACAGAAATGTTTCACATGTAATTTTTCTGTTTATCCTTCCTTTTTGATTTATGCTTGGAGTTTCCCCATGTTGCGTCTCTTCTCTGAACAGAATAGGAAAAAAAAGTGGTCTCAGACCTTTGCAGATTTCACCCTATAAGTAAGTGCTGGCTGGAAGGGGTTGAATGGCGTTTTCTCATCCTCTGCTTTCTTCATGTTCTTATGTACCCATGTATGGGCATCGAGTTAGGGCATGGCCAGGCATAGCTGTGATGTGCCCATTGGTTTAAAAACCTGCTAATACTCAATGTCAGTTTCAACCATGAAGAGTGACCACTTAGGCAAGGTCGCAAGATGATTAGAACCATTAACGATTGAGGAATCAGCTAAAAGGTATATGTTAAACCATAGTTCACCTCACAAGAAACAAAGCACACGAGAGCTGAATGCACTTCAATAATAAAGCAACAATCTGGGGCATCTCCCAACTTTTAGAAGGGGGGTGGAGCTTAAAACATAAGAAATAGGAGCAGGAGTAGGCCATTTGGCCCTTCGAGACTGCTCCGCCAATCAATAAGATCATGGCTGATCTGATCATGGACTCAGCTCCACTTCCCTGCCTGCTCTCCATAACCCTTTACTCCCAAAACAGACTAGTCGGAGATGGAATAGGTATAAAAAAACTCCCCCCTCAATTGCTTTTGGTAGAAAAAGAAGAATATAATTTCAATGAAGTAATCTTATCAAACAGACCCGACCACATAATAAAATGCAGCATTGGATATCCAGGATGCCCCCAGAGTTCGAATTAGTATGTCGTTACACCTTCCATCCATTGATTCCCCAAAATACTATAAAACGAGTCAATTGTATTTGTGCATCGTGCTAGTGTACCATAAAAATCTGTTATGGGAAACTCGTAAATGCCACATTAGCTCTTTCAAGTTCCCCTTGTGCCTCTCTGTCCCATTGGCACATTGATCTCAGTCCAAGGTTTGTGTGAAGTGCCCGTACTCTGCCTCTCTCCACCTACCCAGTACAGACAAGGTAAGCAGCTGGTGTTACAGAGAACTCTGCTCACCAATCATCATCATAGGCAGCCCCTCGAAACCGGGGAAAACTTGCTTCCACTCTAAAAGTGAGTTCTCAGGTGACTGAACAGTGACTGAACAGTCCAATACAGGAATTACAGTCTGTTACAGGTGGGACAGACAGTCGTTGAAGGAAAGGGTGGGTGGGATTGGTTTGCTTGCGCTTGTTTTCTGCATGTTCTCGGCAATGAGACTCGAGGTGTTCAGCGCCCTCCCAGATGCACTTCCTCCACTTAGGGCAGTCTTTGGCTAGGGACTCCCAGGTGTCGGTGGGGATGTTGCATTTTTATTAAGGAGGCTTTGAGGGTGTCCTCGAAATGTTTCCTCTGGCCACTTTGGGCTCGCTTGTCATGTAGGAGTTCCAAGTAGAGCACTTGCTTTGGGAGTCTTGTGTCAGGCATGCGAACAATGTGGCCCGCCCAGCAGAGCTGGTCGAGTGTGGTCAGTGCTTCGATGCTGGGGATGTTGGCTTGATCGAAGACGCTAACGTTGGTGCATCTGTCCTCCCAGGGGATTTGCAGGATCTTGTGGAGACATCGTTGGTGTCACCAATACGTTGACTGCAACACTGGCTGCTTACTACACTAGCTGCAAACTTCTTTCACATTGAATACAGGAGGGAAAGACACAGCACAGACATTTCACACACACACACGCGACGCTGACTAAAATGGAAGTGCTGATATGCTTGATAAAGAGAGTGACAGATCGAGAGAGCCAGCACTCGATTCCTTTTCACCAAATCACAGAATGTACCGTACATGTACATTTCCCATTTCACAGTGTACCAATATATGTGGAAGCAGGTTCATGGGCGTCATTCACTTTCATACTGGTCCACTCAATAATTGCAAGATGGTATCTTCCCCAAGGGTCTAATTTCGTACAGTAAAATTGGAAAAAAAAACATTAATTCCTGGGAAATAACACTGCAGATAAATGTACTGTTTTACATACTAAAACATTAGCTGTTCCCTACTCCAAATCTGCAAACAGTACATTTATTTCCATTAAAATCCATCTGCCATCCATCAGCCCATCTGCTTATGTGGTCCAGAGACCTTTGAATCCAGTTAGCCTCCTTTAAAATTGTCACCTGGCCACATAATCTGACATCGGCAGAAAATGTTATACTTCAAGAATAAGTATTCTCTACAGTCATTAATAAACAGGACAAACAGCAGTCGCTCAGAACACACACTGCAGAACTATACAAGTCACTGTCTATGTCAGAACATTATTCTTTTAACAGGCGCCTTCTGCTTCCCAGTTCCAAGACGGTGTCCAATCCAACTAAATGGCCAACAATTCTATCAATCTTAATCATCGTCATATATGTAGGACTTCATCCAATGCTTTCTGGAGATCCCAGTGCATTACATCAACTGGATAGGCTTCTCATCAACCAGATTTGCTGCCTCCTAAAGGAATCCTGACTGTATCATAATCCACGATCTAGTCTCTAAATCTTTATATTCTCTTTTTTTTAGATGAGCACTGAGATCGACCTGTGAAATTAAAGAACCATAACTCATTTAAAAACATGATTTTTTTCCCCCATACTTTCCAAGTTTATTTTTAGTCATATTTCCAAAACTGAGAGAACATCAGAGTGGGAGAGAAATTGGATCCTTAAAAAAAGTAAATATGGAGGAAATCGCTCAAATTTTTTTGGGAACTCAAATCTCAAGAAAGTAAGGCACAGTTAAGCTAAACAACAATCCACAACAGTCTGCAGAAACCACTTTAATGGGCTGTAACAGTCTTTACCAATTCTATTCTTTTTCATTTAAAAAAAACTGACTTAGGCAAGAACAGAAATGGAATCAGATTGAGATCCGGTTTGGATTGACCCGAGAACAACCATTGTAAATGAGGCTGATCCCTGTATTAAAGTCTGTTTGGTTTGGAGTCCAATAGTGCAAATGGTTGTCTTTCATTACATTTCGCTGAGTTGCAGCAAGCTGTATTATCTGAAAATATTCTCAGCACACTTTCAGGTGTTACAGAAACTCTGAGGTCACCTCAAGAAAAGTCTCTGTTGAATTTGGCGCTGAATGTTGGGTCCGGAGTTACGGGACATCTTTACATGCATCACGCAATGCGAGTGATGATGGTCCAAAGGCGATCACGTACATCGCAGATAAATTAGGGAAAAGAGTAAAAAAAACAGAATAATAATCATGGGGGATTTCAACTCCCCTGATATTAATTGGACAGAAGAGGTAGGTAAAGGGATTGAGGGAATGGAGTTCCTACAATGTGAACAGGACTCCTTTCCAACCCAATATGTAAAAAAAAACAAGAAGGGAGTATTCGCTTTTGGATCAAGTAATGGGGAATGAACCAGAGCAGATAAGAGAAGTAAAAGTAGGGGGAACACCTAGGCAATAGTGACTATAATATAATACGCTTTAAGATGATAATTGAGAAGGACACAAGTATGATGAAAACTAGGTTAATAGCTTGGAGGTGTTTGACAAAGTACCTCATAATAGACTTGTTAGCAAAATTAACACTCATGGGATTAAAGGGACAGTGGCAGTGTGGATATGACATTGGCTAAGGGACACAAAGCAGAGAGTAGTGGTGAATGGTTGTTTTTCAGACTGGAGAGAGGTGTACAGTGATATCCCACAGGGGATGGTATTTGCACCACTGCTCCTTTTTGATAACAAATTAATGAGCTGGACTTGAGTATACAGGGGCACAATTTCAAAAGTTGGCAGCCTTCTGTCTGACTCCACTGTACTATTTAAGGAATGCTACAGGATTAGAAGAATGGGATTAGGACACATACCTGTGTAGCTCATGTAGTTGTCGAATGGCGTGCCATAGTATTGCAGCTGTCCGCACGTATCATTTGCTGCATCAGGATCCCGACAGACTTTGCTTTTAGGGGTTGGCGCGGTGTCAGCACACAAGTCCCCAGTTTCCATCGATGGCACAGTCTCCCTGCATGGGTCGTTGCATGACTCATTCTCACTCACCCCTTTAAAGACATGGTACAAGCCCAGAATATGGCCAAGCTCATGGATCATGGTGTTGGTGTGGCCAGGCCTTCCGTAGTAGGATGGACTCAGGACTACCCCACCTGAAAATAAATACAAACACATCAGCCAAACCTGGAAGCCTCAAATCGTTGAACTGCTGCCCAACCTGGCCACATATTCTAACTTGAGAATCCCGATTCGTGGAAATGAAATGGGCAGGTGATTGGGTGGTAACGCTGTCCTCTCAGTTCTATTACTTGGATCAAAGTGCAACCCAGACTGGCGGGAAGAAAGCCTCCCTTTGCTGAGCGTCCACCAATAGCTCAGTGCACTCGTGATGTGAGGAAAAGAGTGTTCGAAGACCAGGCCCTCAAATCTGCCACCAAGCTAATGATCTACAGGACTGTAATAATACCCGCCCTCCTGTATGGCTCAGAGACATGGATCATGCAGAGTAGACACCTCAAGTTGCTGGAGAAATGCCACCAACGATGTCTCCACATAGATCCTGCAAATCCCCTGGGAGGACAGACGCACCAACGTAAGCGTCCTCGACCAGGCCAACGTCCCCAGCATTGAAGCACTGACCACACTTGATCCGCTCCGCTGGGCGGGCCACATTGTTCGCATGCCTGACAAGACCCCCAAAGCAAGCGCTCTACTCGGAATTCCTTCATGGCAAACGAGCCAAAGGTGGGCAGAGGGAACGTTACAAGGACACCCTCAAAGCCTCCCTGATAAAGTACAACATCCCCACTGACACCTGGGAGTCCCTGGCCAAAGACTGCCCCAAGTGGAGGAAGTGCATCCAGGAGAGCGCTGAGCACCTCAAGTCTCGTCGCCGATAGCATGCAGAAATCAAGCGCAGGCAGCGGAAAGAGCATACATCAAATCTGTCCCACCCTCCCTTACCCTCACCGACTATCTGTCCCACCTGTGACAGAGACTGTGGTTCTCGTATTGGACTGTTCAGCCACCTAAGGACTCATTTTTAGAGTGGAAGCAAGCCTTCCTCCATTCCGAGGGGCTGCCTATGAAGATGACTGAGTCATACAGAGCAGGAAGATCCCAGGTTCCTTGGCGTCTGCTTATTTCACAGATTCAGCAGGGCTGGTGCTGGGTGGGAGCACTAAAACTATGCAGTGTGTTAGGGAGAGTGGGGGGGGGGTTGCGGGGGTGGAATTTGCCAGCGTTCCTAATCCTGAAATAATCTATGTAGAAACTTCTGAAGAGGACAGGCTTCAACTGCAATGCCTGCCCACTGACACTGACCGACAAGGCTAACACATGAAGAATGGACACTGTGGTCAGTTACCTGAGGGATGGTGGTGCCCAAAATTGTATCCAGGATGAGTCACTGCCTTCGCGACAGAAGAGCAAATAAAAGAGGGGAAGACACACATACGGTGCAGTATGTGTGTCTCTAATAACTTGTATATTTAAGTTTCACACTGTACAAGACAAGGCAAGGAGTGATAATATTCAATCACAGACCAGAAGATAAGTCACATAATTCCCAACCTTGCCTCCTACTAACAGGCAATACAAAACCAGTCTAGAATATGCGCATCAAATGTAAATAAAACTCAACAGATCAGAATGAAAATTCAAATAACCACTGGGCCTCTCCGAATAGTGAGGTAGGGATAAAACAAGTCACTTGAAGAGTAACAGGCCCTTGCTTTATGTGGTATACATCAATGATCTAGGCTTGAATATAGGGTGTATGATTAAGAAGGTTTCAGATGATATTAAAATCAGCTGTGTAGTTGATAATGATGAAGAAAGCTTTCGACTGCAGAAAAATATCAATCAACTGGTCAGGTGGGCAGAACAGTGGCAAATGGAATTCAATCCGGAGCAATGTGAGGTAATGCATTTGGGGAGGGCTAACAATGCAAAGGAATACACATTAAATGGTAGGACTCTGAGAAGTGTAGAGGAACAAAGAGACCTTGGAGTGCATGTCCACAGATTCCCTCAGGCCAGGTAGATAAGGTGGTTCCCTTTATTAGCCAAGACATAGAATACAAGAGCAAGGGGGTCTATGCTTGTACTGTATAAAACACTGGTTAGTTGGAGTACTGTGTGCAGTTCTGGTCACCGCATTACAGGAAGACCGTGATTGCGCTGGAGAGGGTACAGAGGAGATATACGAGGATGTTACTGGGAATGGAGAATCTTAGCTATGAGGACAGATTGCATAGGCCAGGTTTGTTTTCCTTGGAATAGAGGAGGCTGAGGGGAGACCTCATTGAGGTGTATAAAATTATGAGGGGCCTAGATAGAGTGGCTAGAAGGGGCCTATTTCCCTTCGCAGAGGGATCAACTACCAGGGGACATAAATTTGAAGTAATTGGTAGAAGGTTTAGAGGGGATTTGAGGGGAAATTTCTTCACCAAGATGGTGGTGGGGGTCTGGAACTCAATGCCTGAAAGGGTTGTAGAGGCAGAAACCCTCACCACATTTAAAAAGTACTTGGGTATGCATCTGAAGTGCCGTAACCCACAGGGATACGGACCTAGAGCTGGAAAGTGGAATTAGGCTGGGTCGCCTCTTGTTGGCCGGCACGGACACGATGGGCCGAAATGGCCTCCTTCCATGGTGTAAACTTCTATGATTCTCAGTTATTGTGATCCCTCACAGCATCGTCAACATAGCAATTTGATGTAGCTATTTCGAGTTCAAGTACCATTGGATGTTTTCACAGTCAGTCTTGTTGCCAAGATCAACCGATGGTTGGGGGACATTCAGTACATCAGAAGGCAGAGAGAACTGGAACTCAGGATAAGAGGTATCTCCTTTCTTAGATAAGGACCATAACGTTAGAGCACAAAGGGATTCTTTGGGCAATGTCACCATACATGTAGTAATGCTGCTCTCTTGATCGTCACATTTCCAACCTTCACAATTGCAATTTATGCACTTGTGAGTATTCTCACAGGTTTGTAAAGCTGTTGCTGGATGGCACCAGAGGAGCTGGCATGGCACCCATCCTGGGTCGACGTCCGGCCAATGTCATCGAGTCGCTAAAAACAGCACTGGGCCCTGACTCCGTTAGGTGCGTCAAGAATGCTTAAGCACGTGAGGAGATCCCGTCCGAACTGACCCCCATCTGGACGGAATTCCTCATTGGCGCCAAGGCCCGAAACCTCCCTTGGGAGCCAGCGCCTCACAACTTGAGCCTCCTCCAGAAAATCCCTTCCGTGCCTTTCAGTTCTGCGCGGATGGGTTTCCTGTACGGGCTGCTCTTGCATATTCTCCATATTGCCATCCACCTCTGCCATCCGGGCACACCATCTTGCCGTCGGAGGAGGTTGGGGTCCCCAATGGAGTGCTCTCTACGCAGGAGTCCTCCCTTTATTTATTGGAGACTTTGCCTGGAGGGTGTTGCACAGAGCAGTCCCGTGCAATCAGTTTTTAAGTCAGTTCACGGGCTCCCAGACTGCCTGTAATTTCTGCGGTCTAGAGGAGTGTGTGAGGTTGCAGCATCACTTCCAATATTTGAAGCTGCTCCTCAAATTCTGATTGCAATTCAGTCTCGCACTCCTGATCTTTGGGCACCCTGTGCGGAGGGGAGTGGACAGGTCAGAAGGCCTTTCGTAGGACCGATCCAGGCAGCGGGCGGTCAAGGGGGTTGTTCAGCCCGACTGCCTGCCTCTCTTCCACGGTTACATCCGAACCAGGGTGTCCCTGGAGATGGAGCATGCGGTGTCCACCGGTACGCTCGCGGCCTTCCGCGAGAGGTGAGCACCGGAGGGACTGGAGTGCATCATCACCCCCGGCAACCAAATTTTAATTTGAACCACATGTCTAAAGTTTAATTTGTTTAAGTTTGTCAGTTTTAGTGCCTCCCCCCGACCCCCCTTTTAGCCAGGGGTCACTTGGATTAATCATTTATGGTTTTACAGATACAACTCAAAACAGTTGGAGAGCTGTTGCATTGTGAGTGGTTTAGCCAGTCACGTGATGGAAGACTCAATAAAACGGCAGACAGTTGGGTCTAGGTCATCCATGATGAGGTATGCAGTTGTGAGCCGAGTGAATGAAGTGATAATGTGTAGTGTGATTGTTAAACCTTTGTTAGTAAATCAATTGGTTCTTAATAGCAATGTGTTGCTATGAATTCTTAAGCAAGAACCCATGAAGCAAATACATTACAACCATTTAGTTAGGGTTAAGTCTGCTCCATGTACACATGTTTAATGATTTGTTAGAAAAAGGTTTAGTGCCAGAGGACTGGTGGATAGCTAATGCCACACTTTTATTTAAGAAGGGAGATAGAACATTTCCAGGGAACTATAGACCAGTCGGCTTAACATCGGTGGTAGGAAAAATAATGGAATCCCTACTAAAGGAGAAAATAGAACATCTCGAAACAAAAATATAATAATGAATAGTCAGCAAGGATTTCAAAAGGGAAAGTATTTTTTTGGTAACAGAGACTGTAGGCAAGGGTAATGCAGTAGATGTAATTTATTTAGATTTTCAATAGGCCTTCGATAAGGTACCACATAATAGACTAATGAATAAGGTCAGGAAAGGGGACAAGTAGCAGAATGGATCGCTAGCTGGCTTCAAGACAGAAAGCAGAGAGTAGGGTGGCTATTCAGTGGTAGAAGATGGGTAGTGGTATTTCACAAGGGTCAGTGCTGGGACCAATCTTGTTCACAATTTATAGTAACAATTCAGACTTTGAAATCAAAAACATAATTTCTAAATTTGCAGTTAACACCAAATTGGGGAGGGGGAATTGGATAGTCAATACCGAGGAGGCCTGCAACACATTACAGGAGGCCATTAATAAATTTGCAGAATGGGCATATAATTGTTAAATAAATTTCAACACTGATAAATGTGAGGTATTATATTTTGGTAGAAAGAATAGGGATATTCACTGATTACTTGGAGGGTGCGAGTCTTGGTGGGGCAAAGGGATCTCAGAGTACAAATACACAAATTACTAAAAGTAATGGCACAGGTTAATAAGGCCAGAAAAAAGCAAACCAAGCACTGGGGTTTATTTCTAAAGGGAGTGAATTGAAAAGTAGTGAAGTTATACTAAACTTGTATCGCACTTTGGTTAGACCACATGTGGAATACTGTGTATAATTCTGGTCGCCATATTATAAAAAGGATATAGAGGCACTAGAGAGGGTGCAGAGAAGCTTTACAAGGATGCTATCAGAAATGCGAGGGTATACCTATCAAGAACAGGCTGGGTTTCTTTTCTCTTGAAAAGAGAAGGCTGAGGGGTGACCTAATAGAGGTCTTTAAAATTATGAAAGGTTTTGATAGAGTAGATAGAAAGAGAATGTTTCCACTTGTGGAGAAGAGCATAACTAGGGGCCATCAATATAAGATAGTCACCAAGAAATCCAATAGGGAATTCAGAGAGTGGTGAGAATGTGGAACTCGCTACCACAGGGAGTGGAAAATAGTGTAGATGCATTTAAGGGGCAGTTAGATAAACATATGAGGGAGAAGGGAATAGAGGGTTATGCTGATAGAGTGAGATGAGGAAAGATGGGAGGAGACTCAAGTGGAGCATCAACGCTGGCATGGACTGGTTGGTTCGAATGGCCTCTTTGCTGTATTTCCTATGTTAAACCAAGGCCACGTCTGCCCTCTCAGGTGGACGCAAAAGATCCCATGGCATTATTCAATGATGAGCAAGGGAACTCTTTGTCCTGGTCAATATTTATCCCTCAACCAACACCTAAAACAGATCATTTATTTCATTGTTGGTTATGCGACCACCCTTTGCACAAATTGGCTACCGAGTTTCCCTACACTGCAACAGTAACTGCACTTAAAAGTATTTAATTGGCTGTAAAGTGCTTTGAGAAGTCCTGAGGGACTATAGACATGCAAGTTCTTTTTTCTTTAATAATACAAATATTATACATGTGACACAAAGTCATGAACAAACAAGTACTTGAGTTGTGGTATAAACAACCTTAATATATTCAAATAAGTCTTCAGTTATGAGGAGAGGTTGGACTGTTCTCCTTGGAAGACAGAAAGTTAAGAGGGGACCTAACTCAAAGATTTTAAAGATGATGGGAGGTTTTGATAGAGTGGGTGCAGAAAATCTATTCCCTCTGGCGAGTAGGTTAATAACCAGAAGTCATTGATTTAAAATCATTGTCTAAAGATCTAGACGGGAGATGAGGCAAAATCTTTTCACCGAGAGATTTGTCTGGATAGAAACATAGAAACATAGAAAATAGGTGCAGGAGCAGGCCATTCAGCCCTTCTAGCCTGCACCGCCATTCAATGAGTTCATGGCTGAACATGAAACTTCAGTACCCCCTTCCTGCTTTCTCGCCATAACCCTTGATCCCCCGAGTAGTAAGGACTTCATCTAACTCCCTTTTGAATATATTTAATGAATTGGCCTCAACTACTTTCTGTGGTAGAGAATTCCACAGGTTCACCACGCTCTGGGTGAAGAAGTTTCTCCTCATCTCGGTCCTGGAACGTTCTACCTGAAAAGGTGGTGGAAGCTGATTCTATAAATAATGTATTTGTAATGTATTTGCTTCATGGGTTCTCTGCTTAAGAATTCATAGCAACACATTGCTATTAAGAACTAGTTGCTTTATTAGCAAGATTGAACATTCACACGGTACATTACCAGTTCATCCACCAGGCTTACAACCACCTGCCTCATCGCGGATCCCCCGAACCCAACTGACTGGGGTTTTATTGAGTCTTGTGAACATCACATGACAGGCTAAGCCACTCACAATGCACCAGCTCTACAATGGGTCGGGTTTTGCGGTGGCACTGAGCAGCACAGTCGGGAAGAGCTGCGCTAGGTGTGCAATGCCCAGAAATCCAAATTAACGGGAACTTTATCACATTAAATTGAAATCATGTTTCCGGAGGTGATGATGCAATCCCTCCGTCAACTACAAACTTGTGAGCATCCTCACAGGTGTGTACATTACAGACAGGTGCTCGAGATTGAGGAACTTATAGCAATACGGGAAAAAGCGGGGGGGCGGGGGTGCTTTAAGTTTCTATGATTCTAGGAAGTCGAGACACCTTCTCCTCAGTATTACAATGGCCAATCTACTCCCATTCTCCTCTTGTTCCATGGACATGAATGATGCATGGTCTATTTGAAGGCCGAGGTTCTGTCAAATCGCTGCTTCCAGTAGCCTGCCTAATGCAGTCGTAATCAACAAGCAGCAGCAATAGTGTCAGAGGTCAGTTTCAATCCTTTACCAGTGGTATAAGAGTTCCGGAAAAAAGGGAAAAAGATCCCGCCCTTCGACCAAACCAGGGGAGCAGTCCACTGGGACAATCCTGGATGCGGCAGAATGTTACTACCTTGACCTTTGGGACCTCAAACTGACTCCTGCTCAGCCTGAGAAATTCCAGCCATCCGATTACCTTAATCAGCCTGTTTATACGACAGTGCTGCAGTTCTTTGCTCACCAGGTAATGCTTTTGTGTCAAATTTATCTGAATGCTACTTTAACAAAGTCAAAAACCAGGTGAAAATAAATCCCTGAAGCTCCCTTATAGCCTCATCCTTCTCCCCACCTTTACAGCAGCACACCTTCTTGTATTTTGAAGCACACCATGTTTTTACACACTGTCCCCTCTTGTCGGTGCTCACCAACACCTTTACAGCACACTCGCGCTCTCTTTGCCTCTTAACTCTTAGAGTACGTCGGTAACATTGCCAGACGGCACTTCAGGACTGCATTTTCCGGTCCTTTGCGCCCCAGGTTTCGCCCCGGAGTGGTGTGAAAGGCGGTGTTCAGGTCTCCTGGGTCCGGTCGCGATCCTCGGGTTGGGTTTTGCGGCGGCACTGAGCAGCACCGCTGGGAAGAGCAGCGCCAGGTGTGCAACGCCTCCGGTTACGACACCGGCAGGAGTTTTGACTCGAACCCGACCCATCCGCCTGGAATCGCGCCTCGCAATGACCGCCTGGAAAACCCAAGTGGTCCAGCCATGCCGGCGGCGGTGAGGACGGTAACGTGTTGGTTCTTTTAGTGATTTGTGTTGTGGTGGCGTGGGCAATGTTGAATGTTTTTGAGGGGTTTTTAAGGTTCTCTTCCCCCCAGACCTCTCTCGGTACGCACAGGGCCCAACACGTTAGTTCGCGAGTTTCCCATTTTTGCGCCTCTAAAGTTGTACAACGCCTCCCTTCGTGCTGCACCCCCTGATGCAGGGCCCAGATGCCCAAACTTCCTTACTAAAGCACAAACTATTCCCGGCTGGTAACTTTCCCGCCCTGCCTCCGTTTTCGCCCCGAAAACAGCAAAGCTTAAAATCCAGCCCATTATTGTTGTTGTTGTTGTTGTTGTTAACCCTCCTCCCTTCCCCTCACTGTCATTCACTTCATGGGAACACAAGCATCTAAACCCGCATTGCCACCAGTTATGAAAGAAATTCGACTGCAGTTTCACATCAGAATATTTGTGCTGTTGGACATTAAAGGACCAAAACTAGCCGTCGAGCTCATTGAGCAAGACCAACAGAGGAGGAGAGCCTTGTGCTGGATTGGCCGGTTGCACAACAAAACTATCTGTACTCAATAAAAAATATTCTCATCGCCGGAGAAACTCTGGAATGGTCCCCTCTGGAAGACAAGGGTAAGATGACAAGTTCTTAAATCAAAACACTGAAGCGGTTCACCTTACTTTTATGTGTGGAACAGAAAGGAAAGTGATTAGTTGAGCTGGCAGGAACACAGTGAACGTGTCTCTAATGAGGGCAGAGTTCTTGGACAGACTGGCAATGAGAGGTTTAGTGGTTACATGGCTGCCAATAACAAACTTTACTAGGAATGGGCATTTCATAATGGTCTCACTAAACTAAACAATCCTCCGTCCCCCCTCCCAATTTCCTTTTTACTGCATTTACATTCTACTTAACATTAAGGCACAAGCCTCGGCCAAACCAGATGAATGAAAATGTTTTCTTAGCTTTGTTAGCGGGAGAGAATGGTTTGCTTTGCAGCTGTCACCATTTCCTGCTCAGAGATTCAAGAAGGTTGAGTGACAGCTTGCCTTTACCCGTTACTGGAGAAATCCTGCTGACGGATGAGACGGCAGGACATCTCAAGGTTGAGAGATTCGGGTAGATAAAGAAGTAGTGGTTGGGTTTGAAAAATTCACAGATTATAGGAGGAAAAGGCGGCTGAGGGGGTAAAGGAATGAATTGTTCGGAGGTGCTAGGAAATAAGGTACAAAGTTTCGATTTCAACTTAGTGAGAAGGGAGAGTATGTCAGGCAGCGTATTGCGAGTTTAAAAGAAACACGAAACAAGTCACAGCATTCCAAGTAACTTCAATCATTTAAAATGTCCACAGACCACATTAATAAAAGGTGAGATTCTGTAGTGGCCGGGAATCAAACCAGGGTCGCCCGCATGGCAAGCAAGAATTCTACCCCTGAACCACAAATGCTCATACTGCTTTACAGTTGCGTTTTCGAACACTACATTTAAAATGTTTGCTTTTTGTTGATATAACGGGTGAGGTGTCATGGAAGAGACAGTCATTTCCATCTCTGGTTAGTAACCCGTTCTTCCCCAGCCAGTTGGTGAATCGCACGCTCACAGTTAATTCTCACATCTCACACAGATATAAGTGGGGAAGGGAGAGAAGTCTTGGACAAAACATAATTCCCACGCTTATGATAGTAGTGCTAATGCAACCCACCATGCTAATGTTCAACAGATTTACACCGTTTTGCAAAGTGGGCATAATACAACACATTGAAAAGCTTAAATAATAGTTCATAATTCACACACATCTGTTATACGTCAGACACATCTATGGACTCTCTGGCCAGCATCTGTCTCCAATTAAGGTCAATCTCCATTGTAAAGCATGTGCATGCTCAAAGGTGGGCAAGATAAGGAAAAGACATATTTAAAGCAACATACACCATGTCAGTGATGGAGCAGCTTGTATTTGAGAGCCAGACAGGCTGTGTTACTGGAGGAACTGGTATTTGGGAATGGGACATGCTGTTTTTTTTAAAAATTCATTCATGGGATGTGGGCATCGCTGGCAAGGCCAGCATTTATTGCCCATCCCTAATTGCCCTTGAGAAGGTGCTGGTGAGCTGCTGCCTTGAATCACTGCGGTCCGTGTGGTGAAGGTACTCCCACAGTGCTGTTTGGGAGGGAGTTCCAGGATTTTGACCCAGCGACGATGAACGAACAGTGATATATTTCCAAGTCAGGATGGTGTGTGACTTAGAGGTGCACTTGGAGGTGATGGTGCTCCTATGTGTCTGGTGTCCTTCTAGATGGTAGAGGTCGTGGGTTTGGGAGGTGCTGCCGAAGAAGCCTTGGTGAGTTGGTGCAGTGCATGTTGTAGATGGTACACACTGCAGCCATGGTGATGGAGGGAGTGAGGGAGTGAATTTTTAAGGTGGTGGATGGGATGCCAATCAAGCGGGCTGTTTTGTCCTGGATGGTGACGAGCTTCTTGAGTGTTGTTGGAGCTGCACTCATCCAGGCAAGTGGAGAGTATTCCATCACACTCCTGACTTGTGCCTTGTAGATGGTGGAAAGGCTGTGAGGAATCAGGAGAGTCACGCATAGAGTCAGCGCAGAAGGAGGCCATACGGCCCATCGATTCTACACCGCTCTTTTGAAGAGCAATCCAGTTAGTCCCACTCCCCCGCTCTTTCCCTAATCCCTGCAATGTTTTTCTCCTTCAAGTATTTATCCAATTCCCTTTTGAAGGCTACCATTGAATCTATCCATCACCTTGTCAGGCAGTGCATTCCAAATCCTAACCACATGTTGTGTAAAAAGGTTTTTCCTCAAAACACCTCTTGTACTTTTGCCAATCACCTTAAATCTATGCCTCTCGCCATTCGAAACAGTTTCCCTTCCTTTACTCTATCTAAATCCTTCATGACTTCTAGCAAATCTCCTCTTAGCCTGCAAGGAGAACAACCCCAGCTTCTCTAGTCTATCCATGTAACTGTATTTCCTCATCTGTGGAACCATTCTAGTAAATCTCTTCTGTGCCCTCTCCAAAGCCTTCACATCCTTCCTAAAGTTTGGTGCCCACAATTGGACACATTACTCCAGCTGGGGTCAAACTAGTGTTTAATATAGGTTTAGCATAACTTCCTGGATTTTGTACTCTATGCCTCTATTTATTAAGCCCAGGATCCCATATGCTTTATTAACTTCCCCAATGACTGCGGTGGTCACTCCTACCAATACTACCATGGCCAAATGCATCTGAGGCAGGTAGATTGGTGAGGATGAGGTCAAGTAGTTTCTTCCCTCTGTTTTTGTGGAGTATCTGACATTGGGAATGGGACAGGCTATGTTCATGGAGGAGCTGGTATTTGAGAATGGTATCCTACGTATTTTAGCTGTTACAGCAGACACTGAAGACACCCTCCATTGTGTTGTGGTGTAAGGAAGAACAACAGGCTGTCTGGCCATATTGTTATATATTTTTTTTAAGTGGTTACAGCACCATCACGTGGAGTAAGTAAGCCATTACCACAACAGTGTTACCAACTCAAAGATTGTACATGTATACCAGTGGTGGCATGCCTGAAGAGAACCGAGAAATGGAGCAAAAGGGAATGTGGCAGGTGTAAGCTCCCCAAGAAAACTGGACAATGGAGCTAAAGGAAGTGCAACAGCTGGAAATCGGAGACCAGGGCCCAAAGGACATAACAAAGCCCAGGAGAAGATCAGCAATAAATACAATACTGCTGTGAGATAGCCATTCAAGAACTGGGCTGGGTCCAATGCTGCTGGCGGGGCTAAAGGAAGATTCTTTAAAAGAATACTGAGGACAGAGAGACAAACGTCAGGCTGAGGCTCAGGTAGCCGACAAAGGTGAAATCAATGTCAATCAGTGGGTCCAGGGAGAGCCAGCACAGGTCCAGCCATCCTGACTTCAGGCCAGGCCTTCCCCTGGGGTTGAGTACACATGGAGATGGAAACAGGGACACAAGCATGAGGCAAGGGAGGCCTAATCCTTCCTTTGTGGGACCCGGAGGAGGACCGCTGCCTGTACCATGTTGGGCCTCTTCTAGGCCCCAGCTGGGTTTGTCCGGCAAGGAAGCCACTATTGCTGCACTCCCCCCTGCAGACCTCCGGCTAAAACTGCAGTCGGACCGCAATGACATCCGAAGAAGGACCCCGCTGAATTCGAATGGTCGTCCTTCTCGTCTTCTCAGAAGAGCAGGTTAAGATCGGAACTGGCAGTATCGGTGCAGGTTTGTCCCACAGGACAGTTCAACTGTTCTTTTGGGTTTTTAACTAGTACTTTGGGGAATTAAATTCTGAGACATTGTTCACTATTCTGTATAAAGTGTCTATATGTAGTATATATGGCAAACGAGCCAAAAGGTGGGCAGAGGAAACGTTACAGGGACACCCTCAAAGCCTCCCTGATAAAGTGCGACATCCCCACTGGCACCTGGGAGTCCCTGGCCAAAGACCGCCCTAAGCTGAGCACCTCGAGTCTCATCGCCGAGAGCATGCAGAAATCAAGCGCAGGCAGCGGAAAGAGCGTGCGGCAAACCTGTCCCACCCACCCTTTCCCTCAACGACTGTCTGTCCCACCTGTGACAGGGACTGTGGTTCTTGTATTGGACTGTTCAGCTACCTCAGGACTCATTTTAAGTGTGGAAGCAAGTCTTCCTCGATTGTGAGGGATTGCCTATGATGATGATGTGTATCTATATATATGTATCTTTTACCTAGGTATATAATTTTTATCCCTTACCATTTATATTGGCCAGAATACACAGCAAGGTGGAGCAGTTGGAAGTTGATGTTAGGTATTTAGGAGTACTGGGTAGCAGGAGTGGAGTTTAGTTACAGTGGGGTGATCACGCACTCAGAGAGCTACTGCTGGACGAGTGGTATCCTTTGTCTCGTATCACTGGGGGGGGGGGGGGGTGTGTAGAAATGGGCTAAGGTTTTGGCAGAACTGGGGTGGAATGTGGTGTTCAATTCACTGGTGGATTCCTGCTGCCTGGTCAGCAGCGAGAGCAGAGCGAGGGCATGAGCTGGACACACTGGGAAAGCAGGCACCTGAGTCTGATGGAATGCTTCTCTCCATCCTTGACAAAATCTCTCATTGGGTTAGCTTCAATGATATTGCTAGATCCTGAGAAATTGTGCACACAGTACAGACTCGGACTGAATTCAGCTAACAATGTCTAAACGCTGGGCAAAAGTATCAACTCCAACTCCAGGCTGAGTTTATCAAGTAAAAACTTTAACAAAAGCATTAACACCCAAAAAGATTTCAACGGATAAATGTAATCAGGCTGCTGTGAAATTTTTTTAAGCTTTATTTTAAATGTTATTTTGGACATTAGAAACTTCAATGACTGGAAAAAGATGTTAGAAAACTTCTTTCGTCAAAAAAAGTGTGACAGAGTACTTTTGTCATAGTAAATTACCATTATAAAACAATTACAGTGAGAGTTTCAATGTTAAATGTTGTCATAAAAGTATTACCAACATTTGTGACAGCAGGAATTAAGGTTTGTGGAGATGAAACATGTGCAAATTCAAGCTTTTTAATTTTATATATTATATATATATAATTGATACCTTTCCACAATGTATTAAAAATCTTATGTCTGCCTATATTCCATTATAAGTTCCTATATACACCTTTATAATGGAAATTGCCTATGTAAAACTTGTAACGTTGCAATTATACCAAGCCACCAATGGTGGCACTGTAGTGCCCCAGTAGTACATCTCCCAACAACTCAGCCTGGACTGCAGATAAAACTCCTAAGCTCCAACCAACGCTGCCTCTTTGTTTCCTGAACTGCTATTAGTTTGGCTATTTAACTAAAGGTAATACTAAAATCAAAATATGACATAAAATTAAGGACAGAGTGTGTGACTTCAAAACGGGGATTGAATTACATGTGCACCTCTGCCCCAATTCTCATTCACCCTCTTCCCCTGGAGACCACACTTGGGCTGGACTTGCCACGTGCAATGCTGTGGGAGATGGACTATGGCTATAAATAGGTCGATCGGTAGATAGTTTGTCAAAACAGAGATTTGGATCTGTGCGGTGAGTCTGTGCTGCTGTTAACCGAGGAGAAGGTTTTTAGTAGTTCCCAGTTGTTTTGGAGTGAACAGAAGGCGCGTTCCATTGTTTATGTAATGCTCCTTAGCTAATCCACATTGCAAAATAAAAAATCTGATTGCAGTCTAACTTTTGCGTAACCTTTGAAAGATTTCCCTCTGAAGTTCGCAAAGCTGTTTCTAAGTATTTGTTAATAACTTCCATACCACAGACTCCCTCGTCCAAAAAACAAGGAAAAACAGTGTGGGCTGTAGAGGGAGGACCCGTCAGCTGAATGGAGCTATGGAGTGCATCCGCCTGCTGTATTTTCATACACATCTGGGGTTCTCCGCATTACTGACTCAGCGGCTGTGTTTGAACATATTCCTGTAAACGAACTGTTTTTGTGCTCCCCTGCGGAGTTGCGCAAGAGTTAGTCAAAGGATTCGCTGTTTTAGAACATTACGGACGTTTATTGCATGTAGGGGACGGCATCGGAGTCACTGATTGACAATCACTGAATAGGTCAAATTCCTTTTCTTTTTACTGGAGGCCAATCAGTGATTATTACTGGTATTTTGGGGATTCAGTTCTACGACTGTCCACCATTTACTGAAAAGCATGAATCAGTAGCCTCCTTTTCTATACATCCATTACTGTCGTAATTCTGTGAGTTTTAACATTAGATCACTGGCCAAAAGCGGCCCTTGCGCCCCCTATGATACAGAGTGTATCTTTTCTCTGCTCAGTATCTAGGTAAGTTATAGGGAGCCCTGGGGATTGTTCCTCACACTGTACAACTGAAACACATAATGTGCCACCATCTCATTCCCTGCTCTGCAACGTTAAATTGAATGTGCACCGAAGCTCAGAGTCTGAACCAACACATGATAGTATCTGTGCTCGGTACAGGAATGTACAGGAAAAAGGAAAAGTAGGACTTATATTTATATAGCACCCTTCACGACCACCGGACGTCTCAAAGCGCTTTACAGCCAATGAAGTACTTTTGGAGTGTAGTCACCATTGTAATGTAGGATTCGCGGCAGCCAATTTGCGCACACAATGCGATAATGACCAGATAATCTGGGTGTTTTTGTTACGTTAATTGAAGGATAGATTTTGGCCAGGACACCGGGGATAACTCCTCTGCTCTTCTTCAAAATAGTGGCATGGGATCTTTTACGTCCACTTGAGAGAGCAGATGGGGCCTTGGTTTTTAACGTCTCATCTGAAAGACGACACCTCCGACAGTGCAGGGCTCCCTCAGAACTGCACTGGAGTGTCAGCCGAGATTTTTGTGTGCTCAAGTTCCTGGAGTGGGACTTGAACCCACAACCTGCTGACTCAGGCGAGAATGCTGCCCACTGAGCCACAGCTGACAAGGAAGTGAGAGGGAGAGCCTCGGAAGCTAAAGGCACGGCCGCGAGTGGTGGAGCAAGGAGGAAGGATGCACAAGGGGCCAGAGTCGGAGGAATGGCGAGTTTGGATGGACTGAAAGAGATTAGAGAGATACAGAGGCTGGAAGCCACGTAGGGAATTGAAGTACACGGATGGCAATTTTAAATTTGAGGTGTTGGAACGCCAGGAACCAATGTAGGTCAGTGACGACAGGGGTGATGAGCAAATGGGACTTGGTGTGGAATAGGATGCAGGCAGCAGATTTTTGGATGAGCTCAGGTTTACAGGATCTGGAGGACGAAAGGCCGGCCAGAAGATCGTGTGAATCATCAAGTCTGGATGAGACAAAGGAAGGAATGAGAGTTTCAGCAGAAGTTGGGCTGAGGTAGGGGCAGAGAGTGACGATGTTACGAGGGAATGAAGTAGGTGGTCCTTATGATGAACAGGGTTAAAAGCTCAGCTCGAAGTTGAATAGGATATCGGCTTTGCGGGCAATCATATTGAATACTGTGAGAGAAGCACTATGCGAGACATAACTAACTGTTTATGCTATGGAGACATCAACCATCACTGGATGTATTTTTAGAAAAGTCCTTGGCGGACTGGCCTCTATCCATGAACAGGGGATGATTTATATGGATTTGATTCCATTTAATATTCGCCAAGGCTCCATTGATCCTGTGAAAAACTAACCACAGACCATGTGACTAATGCATCAGCTGACAATCAGGAATCAGAAGAAAGTGGTTCTGTTCACTTTACCACAGTGAGATTGACGTGTGCAGGAAGTATGCACCATAACATCTAACACACAGATAGGTAAAAATATCCTTTTGACTGGAACTCTCTCCATTGCACTTACCCAAGTAACTCAGGGCTTCTTTATCCCAGGGCCAGGTGGCAGCTCCTGCCAGCTCCTCCCGCACCGAGTTAGCAAAATAGACATTCAGGTACATGGAGCCATTGATCAGCAGTGTCTCCTTCAGTTCCTTCACGCTCATGTAGGTCCTAAACAGTGAAAGAAGAGAAGAGGCTTAGCCAGCTTCAGACAACGCGATTCACTCTCCGACCATTGCTATCAGCCTCCAGCCACTCAAACCAAAACAGGTTATTCCAACCCGGCAAAAACTAATTGGAAAGATCACATGTGACTTTGCAACTCCAAAAGAATGAGACACTCAAGATAACAACAACAACTTGTATTTATATAGCGCCAAGTGAAACGTCCCAAGGCGCTTCACAGGAGTGTTATGCAGTAAAAATTTGACACCGAGCCACGTAAGTAGAAATTAGCGCAAGGCTGGGTCAAAGAGGAATGTTTTAAGGAGCATCTTGAAGGAGGAAAGAAAGGCAGAGGGATTTAGGCAGGGAGTTCCAGAGCTTGGGGCCTCGGCAACAGAAGGCACGGCACCAAGGGTTGAGCGATTATAATTAGGGATGCTCAGGAGGGCAGAATTGGAGGAACGCAGACATCTCGAGTAGTTGTGGAGCTGGAGGAGATTACAGAGATAGGGAGGGGCGAGGCCATGGAGGGATTTGAAAGTAAGGATGAGAATTTTGAAATCGAGGCGTTGCTTAACTGGAAGCCAATGTAGGTCAGCGAGCACAGGGGTGATGGGTGAGAGGGACTTGGTGTGAATTAGGACACAGGCAGCCGAGTTTTGGATCACCTCTAGTTTACGTAGGGTAGAATGTGGGAGGCCACCAAGGAGTGCGTTGGAATAGTCAAGTCTAGAGGTAACAAAGGCATGGATGAGGGCTTCAGTAGCGGATGAGCTGAGGAAAGGGCGGAGACGAGCGATGTTACGGAGGAAATAGGCGGTCTTAGTTATGCTGCGGATATGTGGTCGAAAGCTCATTTCAGGGTCAAATATGACACCGAGGTTGCGAACAAACAGGAGTTGTGGAGAGGGATGGAGTCAGTGACTAGGGAACAGACTTTCTGACGGGGACCGAAAACAATGGCTTCGGTCTTCCCAATATTTAATTGGGAAGACCGATATAAAAGAGTGACAGAGACAATACTAGGATTTAAGGCTCTTTGAGTTGTGAACGGAGATTCACCCAACTGAAACTGTATTCACAGAATGAGAGGGGACATGGTGCAGGTGGATGTAACTAGAGGGTTGGACTTCCGTGGGGGGTTTACCCTCATCATCCATTACAACTTCGGCGAAAGATCCTCAATGTCCCCAGAGAAATGCCAGAAACGCCATTTCTCCGGGGTTTCCGTCGATCTCCCGCAGAAATTACAGTGGACAATCCAGAGAATCCTGACGGAAATTCAATCCTAGAGTATTCAACGTGGACTGTGAGCATAGAACGAGTGAACGCAAAATCAAATTCAATGTAGATCAAGTGATGCTATAATCAAAGAAATGCTTTCCCCTCTCAACCCCACCCCTGCACATAATAACGGGTAACTGGAACAGACTCAACTTAAATAAAAAGTTCACCAAGGACTCGACAGCACAGAATCAGTCACATGCTGCTCCTGAATTGACAAGGGTTGAACTTGGGACACTCCCGGTTTGTGTGACTTAGCTACTTAATGGGTAAACTTGCTGAGTCTTCAGCAGAGCTTGGTCGATCCACTTACGTAGCCAGGCCTGGAGTGTGCTTATCAGGTGTGTCAGCTTGTTCTCCAGGCTGAGCTAGCAGGTAACTAAGAATCTAAGAGAGCATAGAGAGACCAGTTAATCTGTTTTGGTGGTGTTTCGTTGGGGCTGCTTGTTTCTGAAAAGCACTGCAAGATCTTCAGAGGCCATCTGAATGGGCAGACAAGGCCTTGGTTTATCACATTTGAAGGACGGCATCTCTAACAGTGCTGCACTCCCTCAGTGCCGCACTGAACTGTCAGCCTAGATTATGTGTTGATTGCATTGAGCCCACAGCTTTTCCCTCAGACGCAAGCGTGCTGCCAACTGAGCCAAATTGCCACATATGAAGCACAGCCCTTCTCCCTCATATCTGGAGCACCCGCTTTCTTTGTGTGTGCAGATGAGCTGCATTAGAAGTCCTCATCAGAGTGAAGATTAAACCAACACTATGTTTTTCCGAGATCACAATGCGGCCTCAAAGTCTGGAACAAATTATGGACTTCAGAGAGTTGTTGCAAGTCAACACATTTGTCGCTAGAAAATATAAACCAATGGGGGCAGAATTTGCGGTCAGTATGACAGCGTACTCTCAGAGTTCTGGATTTCCGCAAGCGCTAAATCTCAAACTTGCTATCTGTCAAGCTCCACCTCCACAGATCATCCACTCCGACTGTGAAATCCTTATGGCTGGCGTGGAGTTGGGCTAATTACCCACCAACAGCCCAGCAATTAAGCAGTTAAACTTTAAGGCTGGTGCATGCAGGTGCAAGAGTCTGTTTGCACCGTGTAAGGAGGATGGGATGTGCAGCAGCTAGAAATATACATCAGTTATTGATTTAAAAAAACTTCTAAATAAATATCGATATCCACCTAACTATCTCCTGATCCCATCACATACCAAGAATGACAGACTGACTTATTTAGTAATTTACCGACAGATTTATTTATTAATTTATCGGGGGACGGAGGGGTGGAGGGGGGCGGGGGGGGGGGAGGCGGGGAGCGAGACAAAAAAAATCATGACAGGGCATCGGAGATTTCTGTTTCCTGATTGGAGCACTGCCTCACGTTATCCCAGGTACGCTTACGCACAAGCTGAGCCCCTGGGATCGGTGGGCCACTAGGCTGCGCTCAACTCCGCAGTGCAACAGCACAAGTTTTCGAAGGGGGCCTTACACCAGGTAATTGCAGATATCTTTTGGAGGTTGGCGGCGAGCTCCTTAGCTATGGCAACTTCAGGGCCATTGTCTACAAGTATTCAATCTGGCCACTGCCTTTCAGCTACAATGATAATTAATTCAACAAGGAAAACTTTTACTATAATGGCTCCAATCCAGTTTTGGTTTAAGGAAAATATTGGGCTGGCTGCAGCTCTTTACTCTGTAAAAACAAGGATTAAGAGACCTGATAGATTCCTTTAAAATTAAGAAAGGGTTCTATAGGGGCACGTGGAGAAACTGTTTCCGCGAGTGGGCGAGTCCAGAACAAGGGGCCACAAATATAAGATTGCCACTAACAGATCAAATCACAGAATCATAGAATGATACACCGAAGGAGGCCATTTGGCCCATCATGCCTGTGCCAGCTCTTGATTATCGTTATCCAATTAATTCCACGCCCATTCTCTTTCCCCATAAAATCATAGAAAAATGACGTCACAGGAGGTTGTCATTCGACCCATCGTGTCCGTGTCAGTCGAAAAAGAGCTACCCAGCCTAATCCCACTTTCCACCACGAGG
Organism: Pristiophorus japonicus; assembly: GCF_044704955.1. Lineage (NCBI taxonomy): Eukaryota > Metazoa > Chordata > Chondrichthyes > Pristiophoridae > Pristiophorus > Pristiophorus japonicus. The sequence goes on from NC_091984.1 coordinate 131,675,986, forward strand.
TTCGTAGCCCTGTAGGTTACGGCTCTTTAGGTGCACATCCAAGTACTTTTTAAATGTGGTGAGGGTTTCTGCCTCTTCCACTCTTTCAGGCAGTGAGTTCCAGACTTCCACCACCCTCTGGGTGAAGAAATGTTTCCTCATCTCCCCTCTAATCCTTCTATCAACTACTTTAAATCTATACCCCCTGGTTATTGACCCCTCTGCTAAGGGAAATAGGTCCTTCCTATCCACTCTATCTAGGCCCCTCATAATTTTATATACCACATCTCCCCTGAGCCTCCTCTGTTCCAAGGAAAACAACCCCAGCCTATCCAATCTTTCCTCATAGCTAAAGTTTTCCAGTCCTGGCAACATCCTCGTAAATCTCCTCTACACCCTCTCTAGTGCAATCACATCCTTCCTGTAATTAGGTGACCAGAACTGCACGCAGTACTCAAGCTGTGGCCTAACTAGTGTTGTATACAGTTCTAGCATAACTTCCCTGTTCTTGTAATCTATAACTCGGCTAATAAAGGAAAGCATTCCGTATGCCTTTTTAACTACCTTATGGACCTGTCTTGCTACCTGTAAGGATCTGTGGACATGCACTCCAAGGTCCCTCTGTTCCTCCACACCTCTCAGTATCCTCCCATTTATTGTGCATTTCCTTTCCTTGTTGCCCCTCCCCAAATGCGTTACCTCACACTTCTTCAGACTGAATTCCATTTGCCACTTTTCTGCCCAACTGACCAGTTCATCGATATCTTCCTGCAGTCTAGAGCTTTCCTAGTCACTGTAAACCACACGGCAAATTTTTGTATCATTTACAAATTTCTTTATCATGCCCCCTACATTTAAGTGTAAATCATTAATAAATACTACAAAAAGTAAGGGACTGAGTACTGAGCTCTGTGAAACCCCACTGGAACACATAGCCCTGTATTTTTTTTGTCCCTTCAAGTATTTATCCAATTCTCTTTGAATGTTACTATTGAATCAGCTTCCACCATACATTTAGGCAATGCATTCCAGATCACAACTCGCTGTGCAGGAAAATGTTTAGTCATGCCACCTCTGGTTCTTTTGCCAATCACCTTAAATCGATGTCCTCTGCCATGGGAAACAGTATCTCCTTAATAACTTTATCAAACCATTCATGATTTTGAACACCTCCAGCAAATCTCCTCTTAAGCTTCTCTGCTCTAAGAAAAATAACCTCATCCTCTCCGGTGTCTCCACATAACTGAAGTCCCTCATCCCTGGTACCATTCTAGTAAATCTCTTCCGTACCCTCTCCAAGGCCTTGACATCCTTCCTAAGGTGTGGTGCCCAAAATTGAACTCAATACTCCAGTTGAGGCCTAACCAGTGTTTTATAAAGTTTTAGCATAACATCCTTGCTTTTGTACTTAATTCCTCTATTAATAAAGCCCAGAATCCCATATGCTTTTTTTTTAAACACCCTTCTCAACTTGTCCTGTCACCTTCAAAGATCTGTGTACATACACCCAGGTCTCTCTGTTCCTGCACACCCTTTAAAATTGCACCATTTACTTCATATTGCCTCTCTTCATTCTGCCTACCAAAATGCATCATTTCACATTTCATCTGTCATGTGTCTGCCCAATTCACCAGTCTGTCCATATCCTCCTGACTCCAGTTACTATCCACCTCATTGTTTACTACATTTCTAACTTTTGTGTCATCTGCAAGCTTTGAAATTCTGCCCTGCATATCCAAGTCCAGGTCATTAACATATACCAAAAGGAGCAGCGATCCTAATACCAACTCTGGTGAACACCACTGTATACCTCCTTCCAGTCTGAAAATCAAGCCTTCACCACTACTCTCTGCTTTCTGTTCCTGAACTAATGTTGTATCCATGCTGCCACTGTCCCTTTAATCCCATGGACTTCAATTTTGCGACCAAGTCTATTATTCGGCACTTTGTCAAAAGGGTTTTGAAAGTCCATGTACTCATCAATCCTCTCCGTTACTTCATGAAAGAACTCGATCAAGTTAATCAAACATGATTTGCCTTTAGCAAATTCATGCTCATTTTCATTGATTAGCGCATACTTTTCTAAATACCAATTAATTTTGTCCTGGATTATTGTCTCTAAAGGCTTCCCCACCACCGACATTAGGCTGACTGGCCTGTAGTTGCCAGGTTTATCCATTTCCCTTTTTTAAACAGGGGTGTAGCATTTGCAATGCTCCAGTCTTCTGGCACCACCCTCATATCTAAGGAGGATTGGAAGATTGTGGCCATAGCTTCTGCAAATTCCACCCTTGCTTCCCTCAGTAACCCAGGATGTATCCCATTCGCAATGAGTGAATTTTCTAATTTGACGACTGCCAACCTTTTAAATACATCCTCTTTATACCTAAAAATATAAGAAATAGGAGCAGGAGTCAGCCATTTTGCCCCTCGATCCTGTTCCGTCATTCAGTAAGATCATCCTGATCTGATCCTGGGCTCAGCTCCATTTCCCTGCCCGCTCCCTATAACCTTGAACACTCTTTGTGTTCAAAAATCTGTCTATCTCCAACTTAAATATATTCAATGACCCAGCCTCCACAGCTCTCTGGGGCAGAGAATTCCACAGATTTACGACCCTCAGAGAAGAAATTCCTCCTCATCTCAGTTTCAAGTGGGTGACCCCTTATTCTGAAGCAATGCCCCCAGTTCTAGATTCCCCAATGAGGGGATACATCCTCTCTGCATCTACCCTGTCAAATCTCCTCAGAAGCTTATGTTTCAATAAGATCACCTCTCATTCTTCTAAACTTCAATGAGTTTAGGCCCAACCTGCTCAACCTTTCTTCATAAGTCAACCCCTTCATCTCAGGAATCAACCTCGTGAACCTTCTCTGAACTGCCTCCAATGCAAGTATATCCCTCCTTAAATAAAGTGACCAAAACTGCACACAGGACTCCAGGTGTGTTTATCCTATCCACTATTGCTACTGCCTCCTCCTTTACGGCTACAGTGACAGTATCCTCTTCGCTAGGGAAGACAGATGCAAAGTACTCATTAATACCTCAGCCATGGCCCACTGCTTCCACAGTGGAAGGAAGGTAGTGCAGAGGTTCCCTGCGGTCATCCCCCTCCCAAACAGATACACCACCTTGGGTGCTGTTGGGGGGATGACTCATCAGGGGAGGGCAGCAGCAGCCAATTTCATCGCACCAAGGGTGGCTCTGCTGCACAGGAGGGCTATAGTGGTAGGGTATTCTATTGTAAGGGCACAAGATAGATGTTTTTGCGGTCGCAATCGAGACTTCAAGATGGTATGTTGCCTCCTGGTGCAAGGGTCAAGGATGTCTCAGAGCAGCTGCAAGACATTTTGGAGGGGGAGGGTGAACAGCCAATTATCGTGGTGCATATAGGTACAAACGATATAGGTAAAAAAAATGGGATGAGGTCCTACAAGCTGAATCTAGGGAGCTAGGAGTTAAATTAAAAAGCAGGACCTCAAAGGTAGTAATCTCAGGATTGCTACCAATGCCACGTGTTAGTGAGATTAGAAATAGCAGAATAGCTAAGATGAATGCGTGGCTTGAGGAGTGGTCAGGAGGGAGGGATTCAAATTCCTGGGACATTGGAACCAGTTCTGGGGGAGGTGGGACCAGTATAAACCGGACGGTCTGCACCTAGGCAGGACCAGAACCAATGTCCTAGGGGAAATGTTTGCTAGTGCTGTTTGCGAGGGGTTAAACTAATATGGCAAGGGGATGGGAACCTATGCAGGGAGACAGAGGGAAGTAAAATGGGGGCAGAAACAAAAGATAGAAAGAAGAAAAGTAAAAGTGGAGGGCAGAGAAACCCAAGGCAAAAATCAAAAAGGGTCACATTGCAGCAAAATTCTAAAGGGACAAAGTGTGTTAAAAAGACAAGCCTGAAGGCTCTGTGCCTCAATGCGAGGAGTATTCGTAATAAGGTGGATGAATTAACGAATATGATACAATTGGGATTACAGAGACATGGCTCCAGGGTGACCAAGGCTGGGAACTCAACATCCAGGGGTAGTCAACATTCAGGAAGGATAGACAGAAAGGAAAAGGAGGTGGGGTAGCGTTGCTGGTTAAAGAGGAAATTAACGCAATAGCAAGGAAGGACATTAGGACGATGTGCAATCTGTATGGGTAGAGCTGCTGAATACCAAAGGGCAGAAAACACTAGTGGGAGTTGTGTACAGCCCACCAAACAGTAATAGTGAGGTTGGGGACAGCATCAAACAAGAAATTAGGGATGCATGCAATAAAGGTACAGCAGTTATCATGGGCGACTTTATAATCTACATATAGATTGGACTAACCAAACTGTTGGCAATACGGTGGAGGAGGATTTCCTGGAGTGTATTAGGGATGGTTTTATAGAACAATATGTCGAGGAACCAACTAGAGGGCTGGCCATCCTAGACTGGGTGATGTGTAATGAGAAAGGACTAATTAGCAATCTTGTTGTGCGAGGCTCCTTGGGGGAAGAGTGACCATAATATGGTAGAATTCTTTATTAAGAAGTGACACAGTTAATTTAGAGACTAGGGTCCTGAACGTAAGGAAAGGTAACTTCGATGGTATGAGATGTGAATTGGCTAGAATAGACTGGATTTAAAGGGTTGACGTGAATAGGCAACGGCAAACATTTAAAGATCACATGGATGAACTTCAGCAATTGTACATCCCTGTCTGGAGTAAAAATAAAACGGGGACGGTAGTTCAACCGTGGCTAACAAGGGAAATTAAGGATAGTGTTAAATCCAAGGAAGAGGTATATAAATTGGTCAGAAAAAGCAGCAAACCTGAGGACTGGGTGAAATTCAGAATTCAGCAAAGGAGGACAAAGGGTGTAATTAGGAGGGGGAAAATCGAGTATGCGAGGAAGATTGCTGGGAACATAAAAACTGACTGCAAAAGCTTTCATAGATACATGAAGAGAAAAAGATTAGTGAAAACATACGTAGGTCCCTTGCAGTCAGAATCAGGTGAATTTATAATGGGGAATAAAGAAATGGCAGACCAATTGAACAAATACTTTGGTTCTGTCTTCACGAAGGAAGACACAAATAACCTTCCGGAATACTGGGGGATCAGGATCTAGCGAGAAGGAGGAACTGAAGGAAATCCTTATTAGTCAGGAAATTGTTTTAGGGAAATTGATGGGATTGAAGGCCGATAAATCCCCAGGGCCTGATAGTCTGCATCCCAGAGTACTTAATGTAACACCACTTTTTAAAAAAGGAGGGAGAGAAAACAGGGAATTATAAACCGGTTAGTCTGACATCGGTAGTGGGGAAAATGTTGGAATCAATTATTAAAGATAAAATAGCAGTGCATTTGGAAAGCAGTGACAGGATCAGTCCAAGTCAGCATGTATTTATGAAAGGGAAATGATGCTTGACAAATTTTTTGAGGATGTAACTAGTCGAGTGGACAAGGGAGAACCAGTGGATGTGTGTAGTTGGACTTTCAAAAGGCTTTTGACAAGGTCCCACACAAGATTCTGGTGTGCAAAATTGAAGCACATGGTACTGGGGGTAATGTATTGACGTGGATAGAGAACTGGTTGGCAGACAGGAAGCAGAGAGTCGGGATAAACGGGTCCTTTTCAGAATGGCAGGCATTGACTCGTGGGGTGCCGCAGGGCTCAGTGCTGGGACCCCAGCTATTTATAATATACATCAATGACTTAGATGAAGGAACTGAGTGTAATATCTCCAAGTTTGCAGATGACACTAAGCTGGGTGGCGGTGTGAGCTGTGAGGAGGATACTAAGAGGCTGCAGGGTGACTTGGACAGGTTAGGTGAGTGGGAAAATGCATGGCAGATGCAGTATAATGTGGATAAATGTGAGGTTATCCATTTTGGTGACAAAAACAGGAAGGCAGAATATTATCTGAATGGCGGCAGATTAGGAAAAGGGGAGGTGCAACGAGACCTGGATGTCATGGTACATCATTGAAAGTTGGCATGCAGGTACAGCAGGCGGTGAAAAAGGCAAATGGCATGTTGGCCTTCATAGCTAGTGGATTTGAGTATAGGAGCAGGAAGGTCTTACTGCAGTTGTACAGGACCTTGGTGAGGCCTCACCTCTGTGTACAGTTTTGGTCTCCTAACCTGAGGAAAGACGTTCTTGCTATTGAGGGAGTGCAGTGAAGGTTCACCAGACTGATTCCCGGGATGGCAGGACTGGATTGATGGGCCTGTATTCACTGGCATTTAGATGAATGAGAGGGGATCACATAGAAACATATAAAATTCTGACGGGACTGGACAGATTAGATGCAGGAAGAATGTTCCCGATGTTGACGAAGTCCAGAGCCAGGGATCACAATCTAAGGATAATGGGTAAGCCATTTAGGACTGAGATGAGGAGAAACTTCTTCACTCAGAGAATTGTGAACCTGTGGAATTCTCTACCGCAGAGAGTTGTTGATGCCAGTTTGTTAGATATATTCAGGAGGGAGTTAGATGTGGCCCTTCGGCTAAAGGGATCAAGGGGTATGGAGAGAAAGCAGGAAAGAGGTACTGAGGTGAATGATCAGCCATGATCTTATTGAATGGTGGTGCAAGCTCGAACGGCCAAATGGCCTACTCCTGCACCTATTTTCTATGTTTCTATGTTTTAGGTCCTGAATCAGCCTCAACCTTCCTTTGACAACTATTTGAATAGTTATGTGTAAAAGACTTTAGGCTTCCCTAATCTATTCATTTTGGTAGCCACTAATCTATTCCCATACTTCTCTTGCCCCTCTCATTCCCTTTTGTAGATCTCCACTATACTTTCTGTATTCAGCTTGCTTCTCTACTGTATTATGAATCTTACAATTGACATAAACTTCCTTTGCCTGTCTCATTTGAACCTCGATATCTGGTCATCCAGGGAGTTTTAGCTTTGGATGCCCTTCCTTTCCCCCTCATAGGAATGTCTAGTCCGAACCACCTCCTCTTTGAAGGCCTCCCATTGTTCAATCACTTTTGCCTACCAACTTTTCATTCCAATCCACATGTGCCAGATCTCTTTTCTCACATTACAACAGTGACTATGCTCCAAAAGTACTTAATAAGCTTTAAAGCGCTTTGAGATGTCCGGTGGTCGTGAAAGGTGCTATATAAATGCAGGTCTTTCTTTCTTTTCATTGAAGTTAATCCTCCTCCAGTTAGGTATTTTTACACTTGATTGTTCCTTGTCCTTTTTCACAACTATTCTAAACCTGGTAATACTGTGATCACTGTTCCCCAAATGCTCCCCCATTAAAACATGCTCCACTTGCCCCACTTCATTCCCCAGAACTAGATTCAGCACTGCTTCCTTCCTCAGTGGGCTGGAAACACACTGATCAAGAACGTGCTCTTGTACACATTTCAGGAATTACTATCCCAGTCTATAATCAGGATACTCAAAGTCTCCCATTGTCACTAATCTGTGGTTCTTGCATCTTTCTCTGATTTTTCTGCAAATTTGTTCTCTATCACCATCCCCTTATTTGATGGCCTATAGTTTATACAAGGTAGTGTAACAGCTCCTCTATTGTTCCTTAAATATTTAGCAGAGAGTATTGACAAATTTAAGGGGAGATGCGATGCCTACGTAAGGGAGAAGGGAATATGAGCTACCCTGAACTCTTGGATCTGAACAATGAACCTGATACAGCTCTGCTGGAGAAAACCAATTCGTTAATATAGCTACTGTGAACATACTAACACGACACCATCTCCCTCAGTCTTGTGCTCCTAGCATTCTGTACATTTCCTACGTCAGTCACCTGGCTGTTTACATTGCAAAACATGAAATGGATCCATGACAAAGACCCCAATTTCTCTAAAATCAGCACGGCTGGTCTACAAATATAGGAAAAACTTGGATTTATATAGCGTCTTTCACGACCACCAGACATCGCAAAGCGCTTTACAGCCAATTAAGTACTTTTTGGAGTGTAGTCACTGTTGTAACGTGGGAAACATGGCAGCCAACTTGCGCACAAGCAAGCTCCCACAAACAGCAATGTGATAACGACCAGATAATCTGTCTTAGTGATGTTGATTGAGGGTTAGATATTGGCCAAGACAACTTGGCTCTTCTTTGAAATAGTGCCATGGGATCTTCTACATTCACCAGGAGTGGGACTTGAACCCACAATCTTCTGACTCTGAGGCAAGTTTGCTACCCTTGGTTCCTCTGAATCATTAGTTATATATTGTTAAGCTATGGATGATTGGTGTTTCCTCCTGGACTATGACCACGACATCATTTCCTGCATGGTCATCTCCAACTGGGCTTTCAGTCGCACCATAAGCAGTGGTCGGACTATGAAGGTGCAATGACCAGCTATCCGTAACTAGGGATATGGTAGCAGTAGGGAAAATAAAACGATTGAATTAGAATAAAGATCTCCTCAAAGGCCCGAGTATAGGAAGTGATGCAGTTATGTCCAGCGGGTAAGGATCTAGCTGTCGTGCACTGAGAACATTTATTGCCAAGTGCTCCTTCAACGAGCATCCTAACAGGTGTGTCACTTTAATCCCCTGCTCTACTCCCTTTCCATCCTCGACCTCCGACACTGTTCCAACGAAGCTCAACGTAAGCTCAAGGAACAGCACCTCATTCAATTGGGCACTTTACATCCAACAGCGAGTTCAACAATTTCAGACCATAACCTGTGTCCCCATTTTTTCACTTAGCAGCTGTTGATGATTCTACCATTCCCATTTAGATCCCTTCTAGACCCATCTTTTATTTCTTTACTTGTCCCATTATCATTTCTTTTTGCTCTGTATAATCATACTCTTTGTCATTTAATCTCTCCTGTCTTCCACCCTGTAACAGAACTTCCCTTTTGTTCTTTGCTCCCCTCCCCGCTTTCTCTTCTATATCGCTAACTTTTTCCAGTTCTGCTGAAAGGTCATCAACCTGAAACGTTAACTCTGTTTCTCTCTCCCCAGATACTACCTGGCCGACTGAGTATTTCGGTTTTTATTTCAGATTTCCAGCAGCCGGAATGTTTTGCTTTTGTATCCTAACGGGTATGTTTTTAACTTGGGCCGTGTCCCTTCAGGTCAGGAGGAACCATTGTTGGAAGTCCATGAACTTGTTATGTGGGTTACAGTCACCTATTCCCTGCAGGAAATCAGTCAACGAGGTCCATGGTCACAGTTACCCTTTATGCGTGCTTCATTAAATTTCTTCACTTTGACACTCAAAGCGCTGGGCAGCAATCACATGAAGTCAACATCAGCTGTGGCTCAGTGGGTAGTGATACGTCCTTACTATACAGTATAAATGCACACGAGGTCCATGCTTGAGAGGTCAGTCTGAGACCTGTTCTTTATTCCTTAGCATTCAAGTAATGAAGGTGGGTGGAGCTTCCCCTTTTATACCTGAAGGTCCAGGTTAGGAGTGTCTCCCACCTAGTGGTCATTGTTCTCACAGTGCACAACTTAGGTCAGATTATACATGGGTTACATTGCTGGTTGAATACATGACATCACCTCCCCCCCAAAGTCTTATTGGGATCACAGGTTAAGTCTCTCTGGTGGTTTTCGCTCTCTTGTAGAGCGCCTGAGTTGGGGCTCCGGTTGTTGGACGCTGGCCTGAGTGTCTGCTGTTTGCGGTGCCTCAGGCCTATCCAGACTGCCCACAGTGATTGTGCTCTCCTCCCTTTGGTTCCGGTGTTCGGTCACCTGTGGTGGAGTAAACTCTATATCGTGTTCTTCCTCTGCTTCTTCTATGGGGTTGCTGAACCTCCTTTTTGTTTGATCCACATGTTTGCGGCAGATTTGTCCATTGGTAAGCTTAACTACCAGAATCCTATTTCCCTCTTTGGCAATCACAGTGCCTGCGAGCCATTTGGGCCCTGCAGCGTAGTTGAGGACAAAAACAGGGTCATTTACATCAATACATCGCGCCCTCACATTCCTGTCATGGTAGTCATATTGTGACTGGCGCCTGCTCTCGACAATTTCTTTCATGGTGGGGTGTATAAGGGATAGCCGGGTTTTGAGCATCCTTTTCATTAGCAGCTCTGCGGGTGGAACCCCTGTGAGCGAGTGTGGTCGGGATCTATAGGCCAACAGGAGGCGTGATAAGTGCCTTTGTAGGGAACCCCCTTGGATTCTGAGCATCCCCTGTTTGATTATCTGCACTGCTCGTTCTGCCTGGCCATTTGAGGCCGGCTTGAACGGTGCCGTTCTGACATGGTTAATTCCATTGCCTGCCATGAAGTCCTGGAATTCAGTGCTTGTGAAGCACGGGCCATTGTCTCTAACCAAGACGTCCGGTAGACCGTGGGCGGCGAACATTGCCCGTAGACTTTCTACTGTGGCAGAGAATGTGCTTGAATTTAAAATGTCACACTCAATCCATTTGGAGTAGGCGTCTACTACAACCAAAAACATTTTTCCCATGAAAGGACCTGCGTGGTCCACATGGATGCGTGACCAAGGCTTGGCGAGCCAGGACCAGGGGCTAAGGAGGGCTTCCCTGGGTGCGTTGCCCAGCTTCGCACACGTGTTGCACCTGCAAACACAAAGTTCCAGATCTGCGTCTATCCCTGGCCACCAAATGTGTGACCTGGCAATTGCCCTCATCATGACAATGCCCGGGTGCTCATTGTGGAGTTCTCTGATGAATACCTCTCTGCCCATCTGGGGCATGACTACGCGGTTTCCCCACAGTAGGCAATCGGCCTGAATCGAGAGTTCATCCCTGCGCCTGTGAAATGGTTTAAATTCCTCAGGGCATGCCCTGTACGTGGCTGCCCAGTCCCCATTCAGGACACATTTCTTGACTAGAGACAATAGCGGGTCTCTGTTTGTCCAGACTTTAATCTGACGGGCTGACACGGGTGAGCCTTCGATTCCGAAAGCTTCAACAGCCATGACCATCTCAGCAGCATGCTCGGTAGCCCCCTCAGTGGTGGCTAGTGGGAGCCTGCTGAGTGCATCGGCCCAGTTTTCGGTGCCCGGTCTGTGCCGAATTATGTAGTCATAGGCGGCTAATGTGAGTGCCCACCTCTGTATGCGGGCCGATGCGTTTGCATTTATGGCCTTGTTGTCGGCCAAAAGGGACGTTAGGGGTTTGTGATCTGTCTCCAGCTCAAATTTCCTGCCAAACAGGTACTGGTGCATTTTCTTTACAGCATATACACATGCGAGCACCTCCTTTTCTACCATCCCGTAACCCCTTTCTGCCTGGGACAGACTCCTGGAGGCATAAGCTACCGGCTGTAACTGACCCTTGACATTGACATGCTGCAACACACACCCGACAACATTGGACAATGCATCGCACGTTAACACAAGTTTCTTACATGGGTCGTATAGTGTTAACAGAATGTTAGAACATAACAAATTGCGTGCTCTATTAAAAGCCCTTTCCTGGCTGTCCCCCCAAACCCATTCGCAACCTTTGCATAGGAGCACGTGTAGCGGCTCTAGCAGCATGCTCAATTTGGGAAGAAAGCTACCAAAATAGTTCAGGAGCCCCAGGAATGATCACAGCTCCGTTGTGTTACGGGGTCTGGGTGCTCTCTGGATCGCTTCTGTCTTGGACGCAGTAGGGCTGATCCCGTCTGCTGCTACCCTCATCCCCAGGAATTCTACCTCTGGAGCTTGGAAGATGCACTTCGCCTTTTTCAGTCGCAACCCAGTCCAGTCTGCGTAGCACCTCCTCCAGGTTGTGGAGGTGTTCTTCAGTATCGTAACCCGTGATGAGGATGTCGTCCTGAAAAACCACCGTCCCTGGAATCGACTTGAGGAGGCTTTCCATATTTCGTTGGAAGATCATGGCGGCCGAGCGAATCCCGAACGGACATCTGTTGTACTCAAACAACCCCTTGTGTGTCGTGATGGTGGTCAGCTTCTTCGACTCACTCGCCAGCTCCTGGGTCATGTAAGCTGAGGTCAGGTCCAATTTTGAAAAAAGTTTGCCACCGGATAGCGTCGCAAAGAGGTCCTCCGCTCTCGGTAGCGGGTATTGGTCTTGGAGTGACACCTGATTGATGGTGGCCTTGTAATCACCACATATCCTGACCGACCCATCCGCCTTGAGCACCAGCACGATCGGGCTCGCCCAGTCACTGAATTCGACTGGCGAGATGATGTCTTCCCTCAGCAGGCGGTCCAATTCGCCTTCTATCTTTTCCCGCATCATGTACGGCACCGCTCTGGCCTTGCGGTGTACTGGCCTGGCGTCCGGGTTTATGTGAATCACTACCTTGGCCCCCATGAAAGTGCCGATGCTGGGTTGAAATAATGAGTCAAATTTGTCCAGGATCTGTGATCATGATACTCACTCCACAGGGGAAATTGCATTGACATCGCCCCATTTCCAGTTCATGACAGCAAGCCAACTCCGCCCCAGTAGTGCTGGACCGTCCCCTGGGACAATCCAGAGTGGCAACCTGTTCTCCGAATCTTTGTGGGTCACGACTATCGTGGCGCTGCCTAGCACTGGAATGATCTGCTTTGTGTAAGTCCGTAGCTGTGTGTCAATCGGCGATAGTTTTGGCCTCCTGGCCTTGGACGCCCACAACTTTTCAAACTGTTTGATACCCATCAGGGACTGGCTGGCACCCGTGTCGAGCTCCATTGATACTGGGATGCCATTGAGAAGCACTTTCATCATTATCGGTGGCGTCCTGGTGTATGAACTGTATACGTGCTCCACATAAACTCGCTGAAGTTCAGCTTCCAGCGATTTCCCCCAGCGTTCATTTCTGCAGGTATTTTGCTCATCTCTGCCTCCACGCCTCCAACATGAGCTGTTGTTGGAAACAAAAGGTCCCTTGCCAGTTGATCGTCCCTGACTGCTCCTGTGACTGTCCTTGAGTGCGCCATTAACAGGTGTTGATGGCCCCATTACTGACCGCATTGTCCCTTGCAATGGCGTGAATCGCCGTTCAACTTGCCATTGTCTCTGTCGAACTCCCCCTCTGGGTTCGACTACTGCCCTTGTCTGCCTGGAGAACTGTGTGCTGCTTTAACAATGTTGAATCTCTGTCCCAACCATTCCTTAACACAGTACCTCTCGTCTGTTCTGCTAGTGGCCATGCTCGCGTGGTTTAAATCCCAGTTTCTCGTCGCCATTGATACGTCCTTACTATACAGTATAAATGCACACGAGGCCCATGCTTGAGAGAAGGTCAGTCTGTGACCTGTCCTTTATTCCTTAGCACTCAAGTGATGAAGGTGGGTGGAGCTTCCCCTTTTATACCTGAAGGTCCAGGTTAGGAGTGTCTCCCACCTAGTGGTCATTGTTCTCACAGTGTACAACTTAGGTCAGATTATACATGGGTTACAATGCTGGTTGAATACATGACAGGTAGTGTTGTGTATGGCGAAAGAGTCAGACTGAACACTGTGAGCTCAAGGTAAAGTGTGACCGTAGTCTTTTATTGCAGGTCTCCAGAGTGCCTCTCCAACCTGAGAAGACTCCTTAAATACCTGTGCTCCCAAGGGATTATGGGATTCCTTAGGACTCCAGGGGATGAGCCTTGTGGTGGCTATTACAAGTATACATATATAACAACACTCCTGCCCCACCCCCCCCCCGCAAAGTCAATAGAATAACTATTTACAATGTGAGTCGATCTGGGACCCTTCTTGCCTTGGTTGATCGTCTCGCTATGAAAGCTGGTGTTGTTGATTCATTTGTTGGGCCCTCGTTGGACTGCTGTGCAGCTGGCCTGGTGTGTTGGGCTCTGCTGGGCTGCTGTGGATGATGGGTTCTGCTTTGTGGTCAACCGTGGTGCCGGTTGCCACTGGTATGTATGTTGGGGGATCAAAAAAGGTAGGGCCCAAGGTGGGTTGCTCAGGATAGTCGGTGAATCTGAGTTTGATTTGGTCCAAGTGCTTCTGGTGAATGAGTCCATTTGAAAGTTTGACCCGAAACAACCTGCTCCCCTCTTTGGCCACGACAGTGCCGGGAAGCCACTTGGGATCTTGTCCATAAATTAATACAAATATAGGATCACTGATTTCAATCTCAAGTGACACATTTGCGCTATCATGATATGCACTTTGTTGAAGCTGCCTGCTCTCTCCCTGTTCATGTAGATCAGGATGAACTAACGAGAGCCTTGTCTTTAGTGCTCTTTTCATGAGCAGTTCAGCAGGGGTGGGGTCTCGTGCGGTAGCTAAGCAGGACTCAGGATAGGCCAGTCTGCAGTGAGCCTTAAGTTACCCTCTTCAAGCCTTGCTTGATGGTTTGCACTGCTCTCTCTGCTGACCATTGGACGCTGGTTTAAAAAGGGCAGAGTGACATGTTTGATCCCGTTACGGGTCATGAATTCTTTGAATTCAGCACTGGTAAAACAAGGCCCGTTGTCGGTCACCAGGACATCGGGTAGCCCGTGTGGGCAAACATGGCTCGCAGGCTTTCAGTAGTGGCAGCAGACGTGCTAGCCGATATTATCTCACATTCAATCCACTTGGAGTACGCATCTACAACCACAAGGAACATTTCACCCAAGAACGGACCTGCATAGTCGACGTGCAGCCCAGACCACGGTTTGGAAGGCCAAGACCATAAACTTAGCGGTGCCTCCCTGGGTACATTGCTTAACTGCGAGCATGTATTACATCTGTGAATGCAGGACTAAGTCCGCATCGATTCCGGGCCACCACACGTGGGATCTGGCTATCGCTTTCATCATTACAATGCCTGGGTGGATACTGTGGAGGTCATTGTTGAAGGTGTCTCTGCCCTTCTTGGGGACCACTACTCGATTGCCCCACAGAAGGCAGTCTGCCTGTACAGACATTTCATCTTTGCGCTGCTGGGACGCCTTTATCTCTTCCTGCATTTCCACTGGAACACTGGACCAGCTCCCGTGAAGCGCACAGCTTTTGACTAGAGATAATAATAGGTCCTGGCTTGTCCAGGTTTTGATCTGCCGAGCAGTGACGGGTGATTGCTCACTCTCAAATGTTTCCATAACCATGGCTAGATCTGCGGGCTGCACCATTTCCACCCTGTGGTGGGCAATGGCAGCCTACTGAGAGCATCGGTGCAGTTTTCTGTGCCTGGCCTGTGGCGGGTGACATAGTTGTCTGTGGACAACATGGGCGCCCATCTCTGGATGCGGGCTGATGCGTTGGTATTTATCCTTTTACTTTCGGAAAACAGGGATATAAGTGGCTTATGGTCAGTTTCCAATTTGAATTTTAGCCCAAACAGATATTGATGTATTTTCTTTACCCCATAGACAGACGCTAACGCTTCTTTCTCAATCATGCTGTAGGCTTTCTCAGCCTTAGACAGACTCCTGGATGCATAAGCAACCGGTTGCAGTTTCCCAAAATCATTAGTTTGTTGCAATACACACCCGACACCATTTGACAACTCATCACATGCTAGTACCAAACGCTTACATGGATCATACACCACAAGCAATTTGTTTGAGCATAACAATTTTCTAGCTTTTACAAAGGCATTTTCTTGGCTTTTGTCCCAAACCAATTCATCCCCTTTTCGTAGTAACACATGCAGTGGTTCTAACAGCGTGCTGAGATCCGGTAAGAAGTTGCCAAAGTAGTTCAGGAGTCCCAGAAACGATCACAGCTCCGTCACGTTCTGTGGCCTCGGTGCATTCCCGATTGTCTCCATCTTCGCATTGGTGGACCTGATGCTGTCCGCCACAATCCTCCTTCCCAGGAACTCCACTTCAGGCGCCAGGTGCGTTTTAACCTCAGCCCCACACGGCTGAGTCGGCTAAGAACCTCCTCCAGGTTCTGCAGATGGTCGACTGTGTTCTGACCTGTGACCAAGATGTCGTCCTGGAAGACCACGATGTGCGGGACCGACTTCAGTTTCTCCATGTTTCTCTGGAATATCGCCGCTGCCGATCGAATTCCAAATGGGCATCTGTTATAAACAAAAAGACCTTTATGCGTGTTGATACAGGTGAGGGCCTTCGATGATTCCTCCAGTTCCTGCGTCATGTAAGCTGAAGTCAGATCCAGCTTCGTGAACATCTTTCCCCCGCCAGCATTGCAAAGAGGTCGGCGGCCTTTGGTAGTGCGTATTGGTCCTGCAGGGAGAAAAGATTGATAGTTAGTTTGTAATCGCCACAGATTCTGACGGTGCCGTCTCCCTTGAGGACTGAGACGATAGGACTGGCCCACTCGTTGAACTCGATCGGGGAAATGATGCCCGTCTAGATCGATCTCTACCCTTTCTCTCATCATGTATGGTACTGCTCTTGCCTTCTGATGGATGGGCCGTGCCCCCGGAATTAGGTGGATCTGCACTTTTGCTCCTTGGAATTTCCCAATGCCTGGTTCAAACAACAAAGGAAATTTGTTTAAGACCTGGGCGAAGTGCCATCAGCGGGCGATAGCGCTCGGACGTCGTCCCAGTTCCAGCATATCTTTCGCAGCCAGCACCTGCTGAGCAGCGTGGGACCATTGCCCGTAACCACCCAGAGTGGTAGCTTGTGCACCGGCCGCTCCATCGTAGGAGACCTTTACGGTAGCACTGCCGATTACGAGAATCAGTTCTTTCGTGTAAGTTCTTAGTTTCGTGTGAACTGGAGTTAAGACTGGCCTTGAGGCCTTGTTGCACCACAAACCTTCAAAAGTCTTTTTGCCCATGATGGACTGGCTCGCGCCCATGTCCAGCTCCATTGACACCGGGAATTTAGTTCAACATTCAGCATTATCGGGGGACAATCGTGGTGAATGTGTGCACCCCATGTACCTCTGCCTCCTCGATCTGAGGCTCTGGATCATTGTGATCCTCCGTGGATCTGTCCTCCTCTGCAACATGGTGGTTTGCAGGTTTAACAGGCTTTGCAGCTCGCCTGCACATTTGTTGGAGGTGTCCCATTGTTCCACAGTCCTTCCAAACATACTCTATGAATCGGCATGAAAGGAAACGATTATCACCCCCGCAGCGCCAACAAGGTGTTAATGGCCTTGCATTCATCATCCTTGATGGTGGACTCTAAGTCATCTGCGGATGTACAGATGCAGGTATGTGTGACCTGCCCTACACGTTACGATTCGAAAACAACATCACTTTGTTCACAGTACTTGTAGCAGCACTTGTGTGCTGAGAGATTTGTTTTATATTGTCACTGGTAGCAATGAACGCCTGGGCTATCGCTATGGCCTTACTCAAGCTTGGGGTCTCTACAGTCAAAAGTTTGCGAAGCATGGTTTCGTGGCCAATGCCAAGTACGAAAAAGTCTCTGAGCATGTGCTCCAAATGTCCTTCAAATTTGCAATGTCCTGCAAGGCTTCTTAGCTCAGCGACATAACTCACCACTTCCTGGCCTTCAGACCTTTTGTAGGTGCACAACCGGTACCTCGCCATCAGAACACTTTCCTTCGGGTTCAAATGCTCTCAGACCAGTATGCACAAATCATCATATGATTTCGCCGTGGGTTTCGCTGGAGTGAGCAGATTCTTCATGAGGCCTTACGTTGGTGCCCCGCAGACGGTGAGGAGGATTGCCCTTTGTTTGGCAGCGCTCTCTTCCCCATCTAGCTAGTTGGCCACGAAGTATTGGTCGAGTCGCTCCACAAAAGTTTCCCAATCATCTCCCTCCGAGAATTTCTCCAGGATGCCCACTGTTCTCTGCATCTTTAGTTTTGCTATCTGTATCACGTCGCCAGTTGTTGTGTACGGAGAAAAGAGTCAGGCTGAACAATGTGAGCTCAAAGTAACGTGTAACCGTAGTCTTTTATTGCTGGTCTCCAGAGTGCCTCTCCAACCCGTGAAGCCTCCTGAAATATCTGTGCTCCCAAGGGATTATGGGATCCCTTGAGACACGAGAGGATGAGCCCTCTGGTGGCTGTACAGAGGAAATACAAGTATACATATATAACAGATAGCACATGCGCCTCTGAGTCAGAAGGTTGTGGGTTAAATTTCCATTCCAAGGACTTGAGCACAAAAATCTAGGCCGACACTCCAGTGCAGTTCTGAGGAAGGGCTGCATGTCGGAGGTGCCATCATTTGGATGAGATGTTAAACCCAGGCCCGATCTCGAGTGGACATAAAAGATCCCATGGCACTATTTAGAAGAAGAGCAGGGGAGTTATTCGTGGTGTCCTGGCCATTATTTATCCCTCAATCAACGTAACAAAAACAGATTATCTGGTCATTATCACATTGCTTTGGTGGCAAAAACACAAAGGCAGAATATTATTTGAATGGCGGCAGATTAAGAAAAGGGGAGGTGCAACGAGACCTGTGTGTCATGGTACATCAGTCGTTGAAAGTTGGCATGCAGATACTGCAGGCGGTGAAGGCGGCAAATGGTATGTTGGCCTTCATAGCGAGGGGATTGGAGTATGGGAGCAGGGAGATCTTACTGCAGTTATACAGGACCTTGGTGAGGCCTCACCTGGAATATTGTGTTCAGTTTTGGTCTCCTAATGTGAGGAAGGATGTTCTTGCTATTGAGGGAGTGCAGCGAAGGTTCACCAGACTGATTCCCAGGATGGCAGGATTGACATATGAGGGGAGACTGGATCGACTGGGCCTGTATTCACTGGAGTTTAGAAGGATGAGAGGGGATCTCATAGAAACACATATAATTCTGACGGGACTGGACAGGTTAGATGCAGGAAGAATATTCCCGATGTTGGGTAAGTCCAGAACCAGGTGACACAGTCTAAGGAGAAGGGGTAAGCCATTTAGGATTGAGATGAGGAGAAACTTCTTCACTCAGAGAGTTGTAACCTGTGGAATTCCCTACTGCAGAGAGTTGTTGACGCCAGTTCATAGGATATATTCAAGAGGGAGTTAGATGTGGCCCTTCGGCTAAAGAAATCAAGGGGTATGGAGAGAAAGCAGGAAAAGGGTACTGAGGTGAATGATCAGCCATGATCATATTGAATGGTGTTTCAGCCTCGAAGGGCCAAATGGCCGAATCCTGCACCTATTTTCTATGTTTCTATGCTGTTTGTGCAAGTTTGTTGTGCGCAAATTGGCTGCCACATCTCCTGCATTACAACGGTTACTACATTCCAAAAGTAATTCATTGGCTGTAAAGTGTTTTGAGATATCCGGTGGTCACGAAAGTCGCCATATAAATGCAAGACTTTCTTTTCTTTCAAGTCTTCAACACCCATCTGTGGCCTTTGAAATGCCTTGTTTGAAACAAACAGTCGGATTACCCTGTTTGAAGTCAGTTGCTAGATGCAGCAAGCAGCGCAGCCCAGACGATCCACAGAAAGGGTACGCATCGCATCCAGAGTCGCCATTCCCACCGACCCCCATGCCACGCCTGCCTCGTCCAGCAAGTGCCCGGCCCCAGCTTCATACCCCGGCCCTGCTGTTTGCTGACACAGTGGCCCGACTCCAGTTATGTAGTGCCCTGGCACACCAATCCTACTGTGACCTGACACACCAATCCGACTGTGACCTGACACACAAATCCAACTGTTCCCTGACACACCAATCCTACTGTTCCCTGACACACCAATCCAACTGTTCCCTGACACACATATCCTACTGTTCCCTGACACACATATCCTACTGTTCCCTGACACACCAATCCTACTGTTCCCTGACACATCAATCCTACTGTTCCCTGACACACCGATCCTACTGTTCCCTGACACACCAATCCTAGTGTTCCCTGACACACCAATCCGACTGTTCCCTGACACAGCATCCCTGCGCTTCCCTGACACACCATCCCTACGCTTCCCTGACACACCTATCCTACTGTTCCCTGACACACTTATCCGACTGTTTCCGGACACACCTATCCTACTGTGTCCTGACACACCAATCTTACTGTTCTCTGACACACCAATCCTACTGTTCCCTGACACACCAATCCGACTGTTCCCTGACACAGCATCCCTGCGCTTCCCTGACACACCATCCCTACGCTTCCCTGACACACCTATCCTACTGTTCCCTGACACACTTATCCGACTGTTTCCGGACACACCTATCCTACTGTGTCCTGACACACCAATCTTACTGTTCTCTGACACACCAATCCTACTGTTCCCTGACACACCAATCCGACTGTTCCCTGACACACCAATCCAACTGTGCCCTGACACACCAATCCGACTGTGTCCTGACACACCAATCCTACTGTGTCCTGAAACACCAATCCTTCTGTGTCCTGACACACCAATCCTACTGTTCACTGACACATCAATCCTACTGTATCCTGACACACCAATCCTACTGTTCCCTCACACACCACTACCACTGTGATCTGACACACCAATCCTACTGTTCCCCGACACACCAATCCTACTGTTCCCCGACACACCAATCCTACTGTTCCCCGAAACACCAATCCTACTGTTCCCCGAAACACCAATCCTACTGTTCCCCGACACACCAATTCTACTGTTCCCTCACACACCAAACCTACTGTTCCCTGACACATCAATTCTACTGTTCCTTCACACACTAATCCGAATGTGTCCTGACACACCAATCCGGCTGTTCCCTGACACACTAATCCTGCTGTTCCCTGACACACAAATCCTACTGTTCCCTGACACACCCATCTGACTGTTCCCTGACACACCAATCCTACTGTTCCCTGACACCTGACATACTGTTCCCTGACACAACAATCCTACTGTTCCCTGACACACCAATCCGACTGTTCCCTGACACACCAATCTGACTGTTCCCTGACGCACCATCCCTGCGCTTCCCTGACACACCATCCCTACGCTTCCCTGACACACCTATCCTACTGTTCCCTGACACACCAATCCTACTGTGTCATGACACACCAATCCTACTGTTCCCTGACACACCAATCCGACTGTGTCCTGACACATCAATCCTACTGTGTCCTGACACACCAATCCTACTGTTCCCCGACACACCAATCCTACTGTTTCCCGACACACCAATCTTACTGTTCCCCCACACACCAATCCTACTGTTCCCTGACACATCAATTCTACTGTTCCTTGACACACCAATCCGAATGTGTCCTGACACACCAATCCGAATGTGTCCTGACACACCAATCCTACTGTTCCCTGACACACCAATCCAACTGTGTCCTGACACATCAATCCTACTGTGTCCTGACACACCGATCCTATTGTTCCATGACACACCGATCCTACTGTTCCCTGACACACCAATCCTACTGTTCCCTGACACACCAATCCTACTGTGTCCTGACACACCAATCCTACTGTTCCCTGACACACCAATCCTACTGTTCCCTGACACACCAATCCTACTGTTCCCTGACACACCAATCCTACTGTTCCCTGACACACCAATCCTACTGTTCCCTGACACACCAATCCTACTGTTCCCTGACACACCAATCCGACTGTTCCCTTACACACCAATCCTACTGTTCCCTGCCACACTAATCCTCCTGTTCCCTGATACACCAATCCTACTGTTCCCTGACACACCAATCCAACTGTTCCGTGACACACCAATCCGAATGTGTCCTGACACACCAATCCGAATGTGTCCTGACACACCAATCCTACTGTTCCCTGACACACCAATAGGACTGTGTCCTGACACAGCAAACCAACTGTGCCCTGACACACCAATCCTACTGTGCCCTGCTCACCAATCCTACTGCTCCCTTGCACAGAAATCCCACTGTTCCCTGACACACCAATCCTACTGTTCCCTGACACACCAATCCTACTGTGTCCTGACACACCAATCCTACTGTTCCCTGACACACCAATCCTACTGTTCCCTGACACACCAATCCTACTGTGTCCTGACACACCAATCTTACTGTTCCCTGACACACCAATCCAACTGTTCCCTGACACACCAATAGGACTGTGTCCTGACACAGCAATCCAACTGTGCCCTGACACAGCAATCCTACTGTGCCCTGACACAGCAATCCGACTGTGCCCTGACACAGCAATCCTACTGCTCCCTTACACACAAATCCCACTGTTCCCTGACACACCAATCCTACTGTTCCCTGACACACCAATCCTACTGTTCCGTGACACACCAATCCTACTGTAACCTGACACACCAATCCTACTGTAGCCTTACACACCAATCCTACTGTGTCCTGACACATTAATCCTACTATGTCCTGACACAACAATCCTACAGTTCCTTGACACACCAACCCTATTGTTCACTGACACATCAATCCTACCGTTCCCTGAGAAACCAATCCTACTGTGTCCTGACACACCAAACCTACTGTTCCCTTACACAGCAATACTACTGTGTCCTGACACACAAAACGTACTGTTCCCTGACACACCTATCCTACTGTTCCCTGACACACCAAATCTACTGTGTCCTGATGCACTAATCCTGCCGTGTCCTGACACACCAATCTTAATGTTCCCTGACATACCAATCCTACTGTTCCCTGACACACCAATCCGACTGTTCCCTGACACACCAATCCGACTGTTCCCTGACACACCATTCCGACTGTTCCGACACACTAATCCGACTGTGTCCTGGCACGCCAATCCTAATGTTCCCTGACACACCAATCCTCCTGTTCCCTGACACACCAATCCTACTGTGTACTGACACACCAATCCTCCTGTTCCCTGACACACCAAATCTACTGTGTCCTGATGCACTAATCCTGCCGTGTCCTGACACACCTATCCGACTGTTCCCTGACACACCAAATCTACTGTGTCCTGATGCACTAATGCTGCCGTGTCCTGACACACCAATATTAATGTTCCCTGACACACCAATCTTAATGTTCCCTGACACACCAATCCTACTGTTCCCTGACACACCAATCCTACTGTTCCCTGACACACCAATCCTACTGTTCCCTGACACACCAATCCGACAGTTCCCTGACACACCAACCCTATTGTTCACTAATACAACAATCCTACAGTTCCGTGACACACCAATCCAACTGTTCCCTGACACACCAATCCGACTGTTCCCTGACACACCAATCCGACTGTTCCCTGACACACCAATCCGACTGTTCCCTGACACACCAATCCGACTGTTCCCTGACACACCAATCTGACTGTTCCCTGACACACCAATCCTACTGTTCCCTGACACACCAATCCTACTGTTCCCTGACACACCAATCCGACAGTTCCCTGACACACCAACCCTATTGTTCACTAATACACCAATCCTACAGTTCCGTGACACACCAATCCAACTGTTCCCTGACACACCAATCCGACTGTTGTCTGACACACCAATCCGACTGTTCCCTGACACACCAATCCGACTGTTCCCTGACACACCAATCCGACTGTTCCCTGACACACCAATCCGACTGTTCCCTGACACACCAATCCGACTGTTCCCTGACACACCAATCCGACTGTTCCCTGACACACCAATCTGACTGTTCCCTGACACACCAATCTAACTGTTCCCCGACACACCAATCCTACTGTTCCCTCACACACCAATCCTACTGTTCCCTGACACATCAATCCTACCGTTCCCTGACAAACCAATCCTACTGTTCCCTGACACACCAATCCTACTGTTCCCTGACACACCAATCCTACTGTTCCCTGACACACCAATCCTACTGTTCCCTGACACACCAATCCTACTGTTCCCTGACACACCAATCCTACTGTTCCCTGACACACCAATCCTATTGTTCCCTGCCACACTAATCCTCCTGTTCCCTGATACACCAATCCTACTGTTCCCTGACACACCAATCCTACTGTTCCCTGACACACCAATCTGACTGTGCACTAACACACAATTCCTACTGTTCCCTAACACAGCAATCCTACTGTTCCCTAACACACCAATCCTCCTGTTCCCTGATACACCAATCCTACTGTTCCCTGACACACCAATCCTACTGTTCCCTGACACACCAATCCTACTGTTCCCTGACACACCAATCCTACTGTTCCCTGCCACACTAATCCTCCTGTTCCCTGACACACCAATCCTACTGTTCCCTGACACACCAATCTGACTGTGCACTAACACACAATTCCTACTGTTCCCTAACACACCAATCCTACTGTTCCCTAACACACCAATCCTACTGTTCCCTTACACACAAATCCCACTGTTGCCTGACACACCAATTCTACTGTAGCCTTAAACACCAATCCTACTGTTCCCTGACACACCAATCCTACTGTTCCCTGACGCACCAATCCTACTGTAGCCTTACACAGCAATCCTACTGTGTCCTGACACACTAATCCTACTATGTCCTGACACACCAATCCTACAGTTCCCTGACACACCAACCCTATTGTTCAGTGATACACCAATCCTACAGTTCCCTGACACACCAATCAGTCTGTGTCCTGACACAACAATCCTACTGTTCCCTGACACACCAATCCTACTGTTCCCTGACACACCAATCTAACTGTTCCCTGACACACCATTCCGACTGCGTCCTGACACACCAATTCGACTGTGTCCTGAATACCAATCCTACTGTTCGTTGGCACAACAATCGAACTGTTCCCTGACACACCAATCCTACTGTTCCCTGTCACACCAATCCTACTGTTCCCCGACACACGGATCCTACTGTTCCCTGACACACAGATCCTACTGTGTCCTGACACACCAAACTTACTGTTCCCTTACACAGCAATACTACTGTGTCCTGACACACAAAACGTACTGTTCCCTGACACACCAATCCTACTGTTCCCTGACACACCAATCCGACTGTTCCCTGACACACCAATCCGACTGTTCCCTGACACACCATTCCGACTGTTCCCTGACACACTAATCCGACTGTGTCCTGGCACGCCAATCCTAATGTTCCCTGACACACCAATCCTCCTGTTCCCTGACACACCAATCCTACTGTGTACTGACACACCAATCCTCCTGTTCCCTGACACACCAAATCTACTGTGTCCTGATGCACTAATCCTGCCGTGTCCTGACACACCTATCCGACTGTTCCCTGACACACCAAATCTACTGTGTCCTGATGCACTAATCCTGCCGTGTCCTGACACACCTATCCGACTGTTCCCTGACACACCAAATCTACTGTGTCCTGATGCACTAATGCTGCCGTGTCCTGACACACCAATATTAATGTTCCCTGACACACCAATCTTAATGTTCCCTGACACACCAATCCTACTGTTCCCTGACACACCAATCCTACTGTTCCCTGACACACCAATTCTACTGTTCCCTGACACACCAATCCTACTGTTCCCTGACACACCAATCCTACTGTTCCCTGACACACCAATCCTCCTGTTCCCTGACACACCAATCCTACTGTGTCCTTACACACCAATCCTACTGTGTCCTGAATACCAATCCTACTGTTCCCTGGCACAAAAATCTAACTGTTCCCTGACACACCAATCTTACTGTTCCTTGACACACCAGTCCTATTGTTCCCTGACACACCAGTCCGACTGTTCCCTGATAAACCAATCCTACTGTTCCCTGACACACCAAACTTTCTGTTCCCTGACACACCAATCCTACTGTTCCCTGACACACCAATTCTACTGTTCCCTGACACACCGATCCTACTGTTCCCTTACGCACCAATCCTACTGTGTCGTGAAACACCAATCCTACTGTTCCCCGACAAACCAAATCTACTGTGTCCTGATGCACTAATCCTGCCGTGTCCTGACACACCAATCTTAATGTTCCCTGACACACCAATCCTACTGTTCCCTGACACACAAATCCTACTGTTCCCTGACACACCATTCCGACTGTTCCCTGACACACCAATCCGACTGTTCCCTGACACACCAATCCGACTGCTCCCTGACACACCAATCCGCCTGTTCCCTGACACACCAATCCGATTGTGTCCTACACATCAATCCTAATGTTCCCTGACACACCAATCCTACTGTTCCTTGACACACCAATCTGACTGTTCCTTGACACACCAATCTAACTGTTCCCTGACACACCAATCCTACTGTTCCCTCACACACCAATCCTACTGTTCCCTGACACATCAATCCTACTGTTCCCTGACACACCAATCCTACTGTTCCCTGACACACCAATCCTACTGTTCCCTGACACACCAATCCTACTGTTCCCCGACACACCAATCCTACTGTTCCCTGACACACCAATCCTACTGTTCCCTGCCACACTAATCCTCCTGTTCCCTGATACACCAATCCGACTGTTCCCTGACACACCAATCCTACTGTTCCTTGACACACCAATCTGACTGTGCACTAACACACAATTCCTACTGTTCCCGAACACACCAATCCTACTGTTCCCTAACACACCAATCCTACTGTTCCCTGACACACCAATCCTACTGTTCCCTGACACACCAATCCTACTGTAGCCTTACACACTAATCCTACTGTGTCCTGACACACTAATCCTACTATGTCCTGACACACCAATCCTACAGTTCCCTGACACACCAACCCTATTGTTCACTGATACACCAATCCTACAGTTCTGTGACACACCAATCCAACTGTTCCCTGACACACCAATCCGACTGTTCCCTGACACACCAATCCGACTGTTCCCTGACACACCAATCCGACTGTTCCCTGACACACCAATCCGACTGTTCCCTGACACACCAATCCTACTGTTCCCTGACACACCAATCCGACTGTTCCCTGACACACCAATCTAACTGTTCCCTCACACACCAATCCTACTGTTCCCTCACACACCAATCCTACTGTTCCCTGACACATCAATCCTACCGTTCCCTGATAAACCAATCCTACTGTTCCCTGACACACCAATCCTACTGTTCCCTGACACACCAATCCTACTGTTCCCTGACACACCAATCCTACTGTTCCCTGACACACCAATCTGACTGTGCACTAACACACAATTCCTACTGTTCCCTGATACACCAATCTACTGTTCCCTTACACACCAATCCTACTGTTCCCTGCCACACTAATCCTCCTGTTCCCTGATACACCAATCCTACTGTTCCCTGACACACCAATCTGACTGTGCTCTAACACACAATTCCTACTGTTCCCTGACACACCAATCCTACTGTTCCCTGCCACACTAATCCTCCTGTTCCCTGATACACCAATCCTACTGTTCCCTGACACACCAATCCTACTGTTCCCTGCCACACTAATCCTCCTGTTCCCTGATACACCAATCCTACTGTTCCCTGACACACCAATCCTACTGTTCCCTGCCACACTAATCCTCCTGTTCCCTGACACACCAATCCTACTGTTCCCTGACAAACCAATCCTACGGTCGCCTTACACACCAATCCGACTGTTCCCTGACACACCAATCCTACTGTGTCCTGACACACCAATCCTACTGTTTCCTGACACACCAATCCTACTGTTCCCTGACACACCAATCCTACTGTTCCCTGACACACCAATCCTACTGCAGCCTTACACAGCAATCCTACTGTGTCCTGACACACTAATCCTACCATGTCCTGACACATCAATCCTACTGTTCCCTGACACACCAATCCTGCTGTTCCCTGACACACCAATCTGACTGTGCACGAACACACAATTACTACTGGCCCTAACACACCAATCCTACTGTTCCCTAACACACCAATCCTACTGTGCCCTGCTCACCAATCCTACTGTTCCCTTACACACAAATCCCACTGTTGCCTGACACACCAATTCTACTCTTCCCTGACACACCAATCCTCCTGTTCCCTGATACACCAAACCAATCCTACTGTTCCCTGACACACCAATCCTACTGTTCGCTGACACACCAATCCTACTGTTCCCTGACACACCAATCCTACTGCAGCCTGACACACCAACCCTATTGTTCAGTGATACACCAATCCTACAGTTCCCTGACACACCAATCAGTCTGTGTCCTGACACAACAATCCTACTGTTCCCTGACACACCAATCCTACTGTTCGTTGGCACAACAATCTAACTGTTCCCTGACACACCAATCCTACTGTTCCCTGTCACACCAATCCTACTGTTCGCCGACACACGGATCCTACTGTTCCCTGACACACAGATCCTACTGTGTCCTGACACACCAAACCTACTGTTCCCTTACACAGCAATACTACTGTGTCCTGACACACAAAACGTACTGTTCCCTGACACACCTATCCTACTGTTCCCTGACACACCAAATCTACTGTGTCCTGATGCACTAATCCTGCCGTGTCCTGACACACCAATCTTAATGTTCCCTGACACAACAATCCTACTGTTCCCTGACACACCAATCCTACTGTTCGTTGGCACAACAATCTAACTGTTCCCTGACACACCAATCCTACTGTTCCCTGACATACCAATCCTACTGTTCCCTGACACACCAATCCTACTGTTCCCTGACACACCAATCCGACTGTTCCCTGACACACCAATCCGACTGTTCCCTGACACACTAATCCGACTGTGTCCTGGCACGCCAATCGTAATGTTCCCTGACACACCAATCCGACTGTTCCCTGACACACCAATCCTACTGTGTACTGACACACCAATCCTCCTGTTCCCTGACACACCAAATCTACTGTGTCCTGATGCACTAATCCTGCCATGTCCTGACACACCTATCCGACTGTTCCCTGACACACCAAATCTACTGTGTCCTGATGCACTAATCCTGCCGTGTCCTGACACACCAATATTAATGTTCCCTGACACACCAATCCTACTGTTCCCTGACACACCAATCCTACTGTTCCCTGACACACCAATCCTACTGTTCCCTGACACACCAATCCTACTGTTCCCTGACACACCAATCCTACTGTTCCCTGACACACAAAATCCTACTGTTCCCTGACACACCAATCCAACTGTTCCCTGACACACCAATCCTACTGTTCCCTGACACACCAATCCTACTGTTCCCTGACACACCAATCCTACTGTTCCCTGACACACCAATCCTCATGTTCCCTGACACACCAATCCTACTGTGTCCTGACACACCAATCCTACTGTGTCCTGAATACCAATCCTACTGTTCCCTGGCACAAAAATCTAACTGTTCCCTGACACACCAATCTTACTGTTCCTTGACACACCAGTCCTAGTGTTCCCTGACACACCAGTCCTACTGTTCCCTGATAAGCCAATCCTACTGTTCCCTGACACACCAAACTTTCTGTTCCCTGACACACCAATCCTACTGTTCCCTGACACACCAATTCTACTGTTCCCTGACACACCGATTCTACTGTTCTCTTACGCACCAATCCTACTGTGTCGTGAAACACCAATCCTACTGTTCCCCGACAAACCAAATCTACTGTGTCCTGATGCACTAATCCTGCCGTGTCCTGACACACCAATCTTAATGCTCCCTGACACACCAATCCTACTGTTCCCTGACACACCAATCCTACTGTTCCCTGACACACCAATCCTCCTGTTCCCTGACACACCAATCCTCCTGTTCCCTGACACACCAATCCTACTGGGTCCTGACACACCAATCCTACCGTGTCCTGACACACCAATCCTACTGTGTCCTGACACACCAATCCTACTGTTCCGTGACACACCAATCCGACAGTTCCCTGACACACCAATCCTACAGTTCCCTGACACACCAATCCGACTGTTCCCTGACACACCAATGCGACTGTTCCCTGACACACCATTCCGACTGCTCCCTGACACACTAATCCGACTGTGTCCTGGCACGCCAATCCTAATGTTCCCTGACACACCAATCCTCCTGTTCCCTGACACACCAATCCTACTGTGTACTGACACACCAATCCTCCTGTTCCCTGACACACCAAATCTACTGTGTCCTGATGCACTAATCCTGCCGTGTCCTGACACACCTATCCGACTGTTCCCTGACACACCAAATCTACTGTGTCCTGATGCACTAATGCTGCCGTGTCCTGACACACCAATATTAATGTTCCCTGACACACCAATCTTAATGTTCCCTGACACACCAATCCTACTGTTCCCTGACACACCAATCCTACTGTTCCCTGACACACCAATCCTACTGTTCCCTGACACACCAATCCTACTGTTCCCTGACACACCAATCCTACTGTTCCCTGACACACCAATCCTCCTGTTCCCTGACACACCAATCCTTCTGTGTCCTTACACACCAATCCTACTGTGTCCTGAATACCAATCCTACTGTTCCCTGGCACAAAAATCTAACTGTTCCCTGACACACCAATCTTACTGTTCCTTGACACACCAGTCCTAGTGTTCCCTGACACACCAGTCCGACTGTTCCCTGATAAACCAATCCTACTGTTCCCTGACACACCAAACTTTCTGTTCCCTGACACACCAATCCTACTGTTCCCTGACACACCAATTCTACTGTTCCCTGACACACCGATCCTACTGTTCCCTTACGCACCAATCCTACTGTGTCGTGAAACACCAATCCTACTGTTCCCCGATAAACCAAATCTACTGTGTCCTGATGCACTAATCCTGCCTTGTCCTGACACACCAATCTTAATGTTCCCTGACACACCAATCCTACTGTTCCCTGACACACAAATCCTACTGTTCCCTGACACACCATTCCGACTGTTCCCTGACACACCAATCCGACTGTTCCCTGACACACCAATCCGACTGCTCCCTGACACACCAATCCGACTGTTCCCTGACACACCAATCCGATTGTGTCCTACACATCAATCCTAATGTTCCCTGACACACCAATCCTACTGTTCCTTGACACACCAATCTGACTGTTCCCTGACACACCAATCTAACTGTTCCCTGACACACCAATCCTACTGTTCCCTCACACACCAATCCTACTGTTCCCTGACACATCAATCCTACTGTTCCCTGACACACCAATCCTACTGTTCCCTGACACACCAATCCTACTGTTCCCTGACACACCAATCCTACTGTTCCCTGACACACCAATCTACTGTTCCCTGACACACCAATCCTACTGTTCCCTGCCACACTAATCCTCCTGTTCCCTGATACACCAATCCTACTGTTCCCTAACACACCAATCCTACTGTTCCCTAACACACCAATCCTACTGTTCCCTGACACACCAATCCTACTGTTCCCTGACACACCAATCCTACTGTAGCCTTACACACCAATCCTACTGTGTCCTGACACACTAATCCTACTATGTCCTGACACACCAATCCTACAGTTCCCTGACACACCAACCCTATTGTTCACTGATACACCAATCCTACAGTTCCGTGACACACCAATCCAACTGTTCCCTGACACACCAATCCTACTGTTCCCAGACACACCAATCCGACTGTTCCCTGACACACCAATCCGACTGTTCCCTGACACACCAATCCGACTGTTCCCTGACACACCAATCCGACTGTTCCCTGACACACCAATCCGACTGTTCCCTCACACACCAATCCTACTGTTCCCTCACACACCAATCCTACTGTTCCCTGACACATCAATCCTACCGTTCCCTGATAAACCAATCCTACTGTTCCCTGACACACCAATCCTACTGTTCCCTGACACACCAATCCTACTGTTCCCTGACACACCAATCCTACCGTTCCCTGACACACCAATCCTACCGTTCCCTGACACACCAATCTACTGTTCCCTTACACACCAATCCTCCTGTTCCCTGATACACCAATCCTACTGTTCCCTGACACACCAATCCTACTGTTCCCTGACACACCAATCTGACTGTGCACAAACACACAATTCCTACTGTTCCCTGACACACCAATCCTACTGTTCCCTGCCACACTAATCCTCCTGTTCCCTGATACACCAATCCTACTGTTCCCTGACACACCAATTCTACCGTTCCCTGACACACCAATCTGACTGTGCACTAACACACAATTCCTACTGTTCCCTGACACACCAATCCTACTGTTCCCTGCCACACTAATCCTCCTGTTCCCTGACACACCAATCCTACTGTTCCCTGACACACCAATCCTACTGTCGCCTTACACACCAATCCTACTGTTCCCTGACACACCAATCCTACTGTGTCCTGACACACCAATCCTACTGTTCCCTGACACACCAATCCTCCTGTTCCCTGATACACCAATCCTACTGTTCCCTGACACACCAATCCTACTGTTCCCTGACACACCAATCCTACTGTTCCCTGACACACCAATCCTACTGTTCCCTGACACACCAATCCTACTGTTCCCTGACACACCAATCCTATTGTTCCCTGCCACACTAATCCTCCTGTTCCCTGATACACCAATCCTACTGTTCCCTGACACACCAATCCTACTGTTCCCTGACACACCAATCTGACTGTGCACTAACACACAATTCCTACTGTTCCCTAACACAGCAATCCTACTGTTCCCTAACACACCAATCCTCCTGTTCCCTGATACACCAATCCTACTGTTCCCTGACACACCAATCCTACTGTTCCCTGACACACCAATCCTACTGTTCCCTGACACACCAATCCTACTGTTCCCTGCCACACTAATCCTCCTGTTCCCTGACACACCAATCCTACTGTTCCCTGACACACCAATCTGACTGTGCACTAACACACAATTCCTACTGTTCCCTAACACACCCATCCTACTGTTCCCTAACACACCAATCCTACTGTTCCCTTACACACAAATCCCACTGTTGCCTGACACACCAATTCTACTGTAGCCTTAAACACCAATCCTACTGTTCCCTGACACACCAATCCTACTGTTCCCTGACGCACCAATCCTACTGTAGCCTTACACAGCAATCCTACTGTGTCCTGACACACTAATCCTACTATGTCCTGACACACCAATCCTACAGTTCCCTGACACACCAACCCTATTGTTCAGTGATACACCAATCCTACAGTTCCCTGACACACCAATCAGTCTGTGTCCTGACACAACAATCCTACTGTTCCCTGACACACCAATCCTACTGTTCCCTGACACACCAATCTAACTGTTCCCTGACACACCATTCCGACTGCGTCCTGACACACCAATTCGACTGTGTCCTGAATACCAATCCTACTGTTCGTTGGCACAACAATCGAACTGTTCCCTGACACACCAATCCTACTGTTCCCTGTCACACCAATCCTACTGTTCCCCGACACACGGATCCTACTGTTCCCTGACACACAGATCCTACTGTGTCCTGACACACCAAACTTACTGTTCCCTTACACAGCAATACTACTGTGTCCTGACACACAAAACGTACTGTTCCCTGACACACCAATCCTACTGTTCCCTGACACACCAATCCGACTGTTCCCTGACACACCAATCCTACTGTTCCCTGACACACCAATCTGACTGTGCACTAACACACAATTCCTACTGTTCCCTAACACAGCAATCCTACTGTTCCCTAACACACCAATCCTCCTGTTCCCTGATACACCAATCCTACTGTTCCCTGACACACCAATCCTACTGTTCCCTGACACACCAATCCTACTGTTCCCTGACACACCAATCCTACTGTTCCCTGCCACACTAATCCTCCTGTTCCCTGACACACCAATCCTACTGTTCCCTGACACACCAATCTGACTGTGCACTAACACACAATTCCTACTGTTCCCTAACACACCAATCCTACTGTTCCCTAACACACCAATCCTACTGTTCCCTTACACACAAATCCCACTGTTGCCTGACACACCAATTCTACTGTAGCCTTAAACACCAATCCTACTGTTCCCTGACACACCAATCCTACTGTTCCCTGACGCACCAATCCTACTGTAGCCTTACACAGCAATCCTACTGTGTCCTGACACACTAATCCTACTATGTCCTGACACACCAATCCTACAGTTCCCTGACACACCAACCCTATTGTTCAGTGATACACCAATCCTACAGTTCCCTGACACACCAATCAGTCTGTGTCCTGACACAACAATCCTACTGTTCCCTGACACACCAATCCTACTGTTCCCTGACACACCAATCTAACTGTTCCCTGACACACCATTCCGACTGCGTCCTGACACACCAATTCGACTGTGTCCTGAATACCAATCCTACTGTTCGTTGGCACAACAATCGAACTGTTCCCTGACACACCAATCCTACTGTTCCCTGTCACACCAATCCTACTGTTCCCCGACACACGGATCCTACTGTTCCCTGACACACAGATCCTACTGTGTCCTGACACACCAAACTTACTGTTCCCTTACACAGCAATACTACTGTGTCCTGACACACAAAACGTACTGTTCCCTGACACACCAATCCTACTGTTCCCTGACACACCAATCCGACTGTTCCCTGACACACCAATCCGACTGTTCCCTGACACACCATTCCGACTGTTCCCTGACACACTAATCCGACTGTGTCCTGGCACGCCAATCCTAATGTTCCCTGACACACCAATCCTCCTGTTCCCTGACACACCAATCCTACTGTGTACTGACACACCAATCCTCCTGTTCCCTGACACACCAAATCTACTGTGTCCTGATGCAGTAATCCTGCCGTGTCCTGACACACCTATCCGACTGTTCCCTGACACACCAAATCTACTGTGTCCTGATGCACTAATGCTGCCGTGTCCTGACACACCAATATTAATGTTCCCTGACACGCCAATATTAATGTTCCCTGACACACCAATCTTAATGTTCCCTGACACACCAATCCTACTGTTCCCTGACACACCAATCCTACTGTTCCCTGACACACCAATTCTACTGTTCCCTGACACACCAATCCTACTGTTCCCTGACACACCAATCCTACTGTTCCCTGACATAAATCCTCCTGTTCCCTGACACACCAATCCTACTGTGTCCTTACACACCAATCCTACTGTGTCCTGAATACCAATCCTACTGTTCCCTGGCACAAAAATCTAACTGTTCCCTGACACACCAATCTTACTGTTCCTTGACACACCAGTCCTATTGTTCCCTGACACACCAGTCCGACTGTTCCCTGATAAACCAATCCTACTGTTCCCTGACACACCAAACTTTCTGTTCCCTGACACACCAATCCTACTGTTCCCTGACACACCAATTCTACTGTTCCCTGACACACCGATCCTACTGTTCCCTTACGCACCAATCCTACTGTGTCGTGAAACACCAATCCTACTGTTCCCCGACAAACCAAATCTACTGTGTCCTGATGCACTAATCCTGCCGTGTCCTGACACACCAATCTTAATGTTCCCTGACACACCAATCCTACTGTTCCCTGACACACAAATCCTACTGTTCCCTGACACACCATTCCGACTGTTCCCTGACACACCAATCCGACTGTTCCCTGACACACCAATCCGACTGCTCCCTGACACACCAATCCGCCTGTTCCCTGACACACCAATCCGATTGTGTCCTACACATCAATCCTAATGTTCCCTGACACACCAATCCTACTGTTCCTTGACACACCAATCTGACTGTTCCTTGACACACCAATCTAACTGTTCCCTGACACACCAATCCTACTGTTCCCTCACACACCAATCCTACTGTTCCCTGACACATCAATCCTACTGTTCCCTGACACACCAATCCTACTGTTCCCTGACACACCAATCCTACTGTTCCCTGACACACCAATCCTACTGTTCCCCGACACACCAATCCTACTGTTCCCTGACACACTAATCCGACTGTTCCCTGATACACCAATCCGACTGTTCCCTGACACACCAATCCTACTGTTCCTTGACACACCAATCTGACTGTGCACTAACACACAATTCCTACTGTTCCCGAACACACCAATCCTACTGTTCCCTAACACACCAATCCTACTGTTCCCTGACACACCAATCCTACTGTTCCCTGACACACCAATCCTACTGTAGCCTTACACACTAATCCTACTGTGTCCTGACACACTAATCCTACTATGTCCTGACACACCAATCCTACAGTTCCCTGACACACCAACCCTATTGTTCACTGATACACCAATCCTACAGTTCTGTGACACACCAATCCAACTGTTCCCTGACACACCAATCCGACTGTTCCCTGACACACCAATCCGACTGTTCCCTGACACACCAATCCGACTGTTCCCTGACACACCAATCCGACTGTTCCCTGACACACCAATCCGACTGTTCCCTGACACACCAATCCGACTGTTCCCTGACACACCAATCTAACTGTTCCCTCACACACCAATCCTACTGTTCCCTCACACACCAATCCTACTGTTCCCTGACACATCAATCCTACCGTTCCCTGATAAACCAATCCTACTGTTCCCTGACACACCAATCCTACTGTTCCCTGACACACCAATCCTACTGTTCCCTGACACACCAATCCTACTGTTCCCTGACACACCAATCCTACTGTTCCCTGACACACCAATCTGACTGTGCACTAACACACAATTCCTACTGTTCCCTGACACACCAATCTACTGTTCCCTTACACACCAATCCTACTGTTCCCTGCCACACTAATCCTCCTGTTCCCTGATACACCAATCCTACTGTTCCCTGACACACCAATCTGACTGTGCTCTAACACACAATTCCTACTGTTCCCTGACACACCAATCCTACTGTTCCCTGCCACACTAATCCTCCTGTTCCCTGATACACCAATCCTACTGTTCCCTGACACACCAATCCTACTGTTCCCTGCCACACTAATCCTCCTGTTCCCTGACACACCAATCCTACTGTTCCCTGACAAACCAATCCTACGGTCGCCTTACACACCAATCCGACTGTTCCCTGACACACCAATCCTACTGTGTCCTGACACACCAATCCTACTGTTCCCTGACACACCAATCCTACTGTTCCCTGACACACCAATCCTACTGCAGCCTTACACAGCAATCCTACTGTGTCCTGACACACTAATCCTACCATGTCCTGACACATCAATCCTACTGTTCCCTGACACACCAATCCTGCTGTTCCCTGACACACCAATCTGACTGTGCACGAACACACAATTCCTACTGTTCCCTAACACACCAATCCTAGTTCCCTCACACACCAATCCTACTGTGCCCTGCTCACCAATCCTACTGTTCCCTTACACACAAATCCCACTGTTGCCTGACACACCAATTCTACTCTTCCCTGACACACCAATCCTCCTGTTCCCTGATACACCAAACCAATCCTACTGTTCCCTGACACACCAATCCTACTGTTCCCTGACACACCAATCCTACTGTTCCCTGACACACCAATCCTACTGCAGCCTGACACACCAACCCTATTGTTCAGTGATACACCAATCCTACAGTTCCCTGACACACCAATCAGTCTGTGTCCTGACACAACAATCCTACTGTTCCCTGACACACCAATCCTACTGTTCGTTGGCACAACAATCTAACTGTTCCCTGACACACGGATCCTACTGTTCCCTGACACACAGATCCTACTGTGTCCTGACACACCAAACCTACTGTTCCCTTACACAGCAATACTACTGTGTCCTGACACACAAAACGTACTGTTCCCTGACACACCTATCCTACTGTTCCCTGACACACCAAATCTACTGTGTCCTGATGCACTAATCCTGCCGTGTCCTGACACACCAATCTTAATGTTCCCTGACACAACAATCCTACTGTTCCCTAACACACCAATCCTACTGTTCGTTGGCACAACAATCTAACTGTTCCCTGACACACCAATCCTACTGTTCCCTGACATACCAATCCTACTGTTCCCTGACACACCAATCCTACTGTTCCCTGACACACCAATCCGACTGTTCCCTGACACACCAATCCGACTGTTCCCTGACACACTAATCCGACTGTGTCCTGGCACGCCAATCGTAATGTTCCCTGACACACCAATCCGACTGTTCCCTGACACACCAATCCTACTGTGTACTGACACACCAATCCTACTGTGTACTGACACACCAATCCTCCTGTTCCCTGACACACCAAATCTACTGTGTCCTGATGCACTAATCCTGCCATGTCCTGACACACCTATCCGACTGTTCCCTGACACACCAAATCTACTGTGTCCTGATGCACTAATCCTGCCGTGTCCTGACACACCAATATTAATGTTCCCTGACACACCAATCCTACTGTTCCCTGACACACCAATCCTACTGTTCCCTGACACACCAATCCTACTGTTCCCTGACACACCAATCCTACTGTTCCCTGACACACCAATCCTACTGTTCCCTGACACACAAAATCCTACTGTTCCCTGACACACCAATCCAACTGTTCCCTGACACACCAATCCTACTGTTCCCTGACACACCAATCCTACTGTTCCCTGACACACCAATCCTACTGTTCCCTGACACACCAATCCTCATGTTCCCTGACACACCAATCCTACTGTGTCCTGACACACCAATCCTACTGTGTCCTGAATACCAATCCTACTGTTCCCTGGCACAAAAATCTAACTGTTCCCTGACACACCAATCTTACTGTTCCTTGACACACCAGTCCTAGTGTTCCCTGACACACCAGTCCTACTGTTCCCTGATAAACCAATCCTACTGTTCCCTGACACACCAAACTTTCTGTTCCCTGACACACCAATCCTACTGTTCCCTGACACACCAATTCTACTGTTCCCTGACACACCGATCCTACTGTTCCCTTACGCACCAATCCTACTGTGTCGTGAAACACCAATCCTACTGTTCCCCGACAAACCAAATCTACTGTGTCCTGATGCACTAATCCTGCCGTGTCCTGACACACCAATCTTAATGCTCCCTGACACACCAATCCTACTGTTCCCTGACACACCAATCCTACTGTTCCCTGACACACCATTCCGACTGTTCCCTGACACACCAATCCGACTGTTCCCTGACACACCAATCCGACTGTTCCCTGACACACCAATCCGACTGTTCCCTGACACACCAATCCGACTGTTCCCAGACACACCAATCCGATTGTGTCCTGACACATCAATTCTAATGTTCCCTGACACACCAATTCTAATGTTCCCTGACACACCAATCCTCCTGTTCCCTGACACACCAATCCTCCTGTTCCCTGACACACCAATCCTACTGGGTCCTGACACACCAATCCTACCGTGTCCTGACACACCAATCCTACTGTGTCCTGACACACCAATCCTACTGTTCCGTGACACACCAATCCGACAGTTCCCTGACACACCAATCCTACAGTTCCCTGACACACCAATCCGACTGTTCCCTGACACACCAATGCGACTGTTCCCTGACACACCATTCCGACTGCTCCCTGACACACTAATCCGACTGTGTCCTGGCACGCCAATCCTAATGTTCCCTGACACACCAATCCTCCTGTTCCCTGACACACCAATCCTACTGTGTACTGACACACCAATCCTCCTGTTCCCTGACACACCAAATCTACTGTGTCCTGATGCACTAATCCTGCCGTGTCCTGACACACCTATCCGACTGTTCCCTGACACACCAAATCTACTGTGTCCTGATGCACTAATGCTGCCGTGTCCTGACACACCAATATTAATGTTCCCTGACACACCAATCTTAATGTTCCCTGACACACCAATCCTACTGTTCCCTGACACACCAATCCTACTGTTCCCTGACACACCAATCCTACTGTTCCCTGACACACCAATCCTACTGTTCCCTGACACACCAATCCTACTGTTCCCTGACACACCAATCCTCCTGTTCCCTGACACACCAATCCTTCTGTGTCCTTACACACCAATCCTACTGTGTCCTGAATACCAATCCTACTGTTCCCTGGCACAAAAATCTAACTGTTCCCTGACACACCAATCTTACTGTTCCTTGACACACCAGTCCTAGTGTTCCCTGACACACCAGTCCGACTGTTCCCTGATAAACCAATCCTACTGTTCCCTGACACACCAAACTTTCTGTTCCCTGACACACCAATCCTACTGTTCCCTGACACACCAATTCTACTGTTCCCTGACACACCGATCCTACTGTTCCCTTACGCACCAATCCTACTGTGTCGTGAAACACCAATCCTACTGTTCCCCGATAAACCAAATCTACTGTGTCCTGATGCACTAATCCTGCCTTGTCCTGACACACCAATCTTAATGTTCCCTGACACACCAATCCTACTGTTCCCTGACACACAAATCCTACTGT
Source organism: Pristiophorus japonicus (assembly GCF_044704955.1). Lineage (NCBI taxonomy): Eukaryota > Metazoa > Chordata > Chondrichthyes > Pristiophoridae > Pristiophorus > Pristiophorus japonicus. The sequence continues at coordinate 131,715,944 of NC_091984.1, forward strand.
TCCCTGACACACCATTCCGACTGTTCCCTGACACACCAATCCGACTGTTCCCTGACACACCAATCCGACTGCTCCCTGACACACCAATCCGCCTGTTCCCTGACACACCAATCCGATTGTGTCCTACACATCAATCCTAATGTTCCCTGACACACCAATCCTACTGTTCCTTGACACACCAATCTGACTGTTCCCTGACACACCAATCTAACTGTTCCCTGACACACCAATCCTACTGTTCCCTCACACACCAATCCTACTGTTCCCTGACACATCAATCCTACTGTTCCCTGACACACCAATCCTACTGTTCCCTGACACACCAATCCTACTGTTCCCTGACACACCAATCCTACTGTTCCCTGACACACCAATCTACTGTTCCCTGACACACCAATCCTACTGTTCCCTGCCACACTAATCCTCCTGTTCCCTGATACACCAATCCTACTGTTCCCTAACACACCAATCCTACTGTTCCCTAACACACCAATCCTACTGTTCCCTGACACACCAATCCTACTGTTCCCTGACACACCAATCCTACTGTAGCCTTACACACCAATCCTACTGTGTCCTGACACACTAATCCTACTATGTCCTGACACACCAATCCTACAGTTCCCTGACACACCAACCCTATTGTTCACTGATACACCAATCCTACAGTTCCGTGACACACCAATCCAACTGTTCCCTGACACACCAATCCTACTGTTCCCAGACACACCAATCCGACTGTTCCCTGACACACCAATCCGACTGTTCCCTGACACACCAATCCGACTGTTCCCTGACACACCAATCCGACTGTTCCCTGACACATCAATCCTACCGTTCCCTGATAAACCAATCCTACTGTTCCCTGACACACCAATCCTACTGTTCCCTGACACACCAATCCTACTGTTCCCTGACACACCAATCCTACCGTTCCCTGACACACCAATCCTACCGTTCCCTGACACACCAATCTACTGTTCCCTTACACATCAATCCTCCTGTTCCCTGATACACCAATCCTACTGTTCCCTGACACACCAATCCTACTGTTCCCTGACACACCAATCTGACTGTGCACAAACACACAATTCCTACTGTTCCCTGACACACCAATCCTACTGTTCCCTGCCACACTAATCCTCCTGTTCCCTGATACACCAATCCTACTGTTCCCTGACACACCAATCCTACCGTTCCCTGACACACCAATCTGACTGTGCACTAACACACAATTCCTACTGTTCCCTGACACACCAATCCTACTGTTCCCTGCCACACTAATCCTCCTGTTCCCTGACACACCAATCCTACTGTTCCCTGACACACCAATCCTACTGTCGCCTTACACACCAATCCTACTGTTCCCTGACACACCAATCCTACTGTGTCCTGACACACTAATCCTACTATGTCCTGACACACCAATCCTACTGTTCCCTGACACACCAATCCTCCTGTTCCCTGATACACCAAACCAATCCTACTGTTCCCTGACACACCAATCCTACTGTTCCCTGACACACCAATCCTACTGTTCCCTGACACACCAATCCTACTGTAGCCTGACACACCAACCCTATTGTTCAGTGATACACCAATCCTACAGTTCCCTGACACACCAATCCTACTGTTCCCTGACACACCAATCTAACTGTTCCCTGACACACCAATCTAACTGTTCCCTGACACACCATTCCGACTGCGTCCTGACACACCAATTCGACTGTGTCCTGAATACCAATCCTACTGTTCGTTGGCACAACAATCTAACTGTTCCCTGACACACCAATCCTACTGTTCCCCGACACACGGATCCTACTGTTCCCTGACACACAGATCCTACTGTGTCCTGACACACCAAACCTACTGTTCCCTTACACAGCAATACTACTGTGTCCTGACACACAAAACGTACTGTTCCCTGACACACCTATCCTACTGTTCCCTGACACACCAAATCTACTGTGTCCTGATGCACTAATCCTGCCGTGTCCTGACACACCAATCTTAATGTTCCCTGACACACCAATCCTACCGTTCCCTGACACACCAATCTACTGTTCCCTTACACACCAATCCTACTGTTCCCTGCCACACTAATCCTCCTGTTCCCTGATACACCAATCCTACTGTTCCCTGACACACCAATCCTACTGTTCCCTGACACACCAATCTGACTGTGCACTAACACACAATTCCTACTGTTCCCTGACACACCAATCCTACTGTTCCCTGCCACACTAATCCTCCTGTTCCCTGATACACCAATCCTACTGTTCCCTGACACACCAATCCTACTGTTCCCTGACACACCAATCTGACTGTGCACTAACACACAATTCCTACTGTTCCCTGACACACCAATCCTACTGTTCCCTGCCACACTAATCCTCCTGTTCCCTGACACACCAATCCTACTGTTCCCTGACACACCAATCCTACTGTCGCCTTACACACCAATCCTACTGTTCCCTGACACACCAATCCTACTGTGTCCTGACACACTAATCCTACTATGTCCTGACACACCAATCCTACTGTTCCCTGACACACCAATCCTCCTGTTCCCTGACACACCAATCCTCCTGTTCCCTGATACACCAAACCAATCCTACTGTTCCCTGACACACCAATCCTACTGTTCCCTGACACACCAATCCTACTGTTCCCTGACACACCAATCCTGCTGTAGCCTGACACACCAACCCTATTGTTCAGTGATACACCAATCCTACAGTTCCCTGACACACCAATCCTACTGTTCCCTGACACACCAATCTAACTGTTCCATGACACACCAATCTAACTGTTCCCTGACACACCATTCCGACTGCGTCCTGACACACCAATTCGACTGTGTCCTGAATACCAATCCTACTGTTCGTTGGCACAACAATCTAACTGTTCCCTGACACACCAATCCTACTGTTCCCTGTCACACCAATCCTACTGTTCCCCGACACACGGATCCTACTGTTCCCTGACACACAGATCCTACTGTGTCCTGACACACCAAACCTACTGTTCCCTTACACAGCAATACTACTGTGTCCTGACACACAAAACGTACTGTTCCCTGACACACCTATCCTACTGTTCCCTGACACACCAAATCTACTGTGTCCTGATGCACTAATCCTGCCGTGTCCTGACACACCAATCTTAATGTTCCCTGACATACCAATCCTACTGTTCCCTGACACACCAATCCTACTGTTCCCTGACACACCAATCCTACTGTTCCCTGACACACCAATCCGACTGTTCCCTGACACACCAATCCGACTGTTCCCTGACACAATAATCCAACTGTGTCCTGGCACGCCAATCCTAATGTTCCCTGACACACCAATCCGACTGTGCCCTGACACACCAATCCTACTGTGCACTGACACACCAATCCTCCTGTTCCCTGACACACCAAATCTACTGTGTCCTGATGCACCAATCCTGCCGTGTCCTGACACACCTATCCGACTGTTCCCTGACACACCAAATCTACTGTGTCCTGATGCACTAATCCTGCCGTGTCCTGACACACCAATATTAATGTTCCCTGGCACACCAATCTTAATGTTCCCTGACACACCAATCCTACTGTTCCCTGACACACCAATCCTACTGTTCCCTGACACACCAATCCTACTGTTCCCTGACACACCAATCCTACTGTTCCCTGACACACCAATCCTACTGTTCCCTGACACACCAATCCTACTGTTCCCTGACACACCAATACTACTGTTCCCTGACACACCAATCCTCCTGTTCCCTGACACACCAATCCTACTGTGTCCTGACACACCAATCCTACTGTGTCCTGAATACCAATCCTACTGTTCCCTGGCACAAAAATCTAACTGTTCCCTGACACACCAATCTTACTGTTATTTGACACACCAGTCCTAGTGTTCCCTGACACACCAGTCCTACTGTTCCCTGATAAACCAATCCTACTGTTCCCTGACACACCAAACTTTCTGTTCCCTGACACACCAATCCTACTGTTCCCTGACACACCAATTCTACTGTTCCCCAACAAACCAAATCTACTGTGTCCTGATGCACTAATCCTGCCGTGTCCTGACACACCAATCTTAATGTTCCCTGACACACCAATCCTACTGTTCCCTGACACACAAATCCTACTGTTCCCTGACACACCATTCCGACTGTTCCCTGACACACCAATCCGACTGTTCCCTGACACACCAATCCGACTGCTCCCTGACACACCAATCCGACTGTTCCCTGACACACCAATCCGATTGTGTCCTACACATCAATCCTAATGTTCCCTGACACACCAATCCTACTGTTCCTTGACACACCAATCTGACTGTTCCCTGACACACCAATCTAACTGTTCCCTGACACACCAATCCTACTGTTCCCTCACACACCAATCCTACTGTTCCCTGACACATCAATCCTACTGTTCCCTGACACACCAATCCTACTGTTCCCTGACACACCAATCCTACTGTTCCCTGACACACCAATCCTACTGTTCCCTGCCACACTAATCCTCCTGTTCCCTGATACACCAATCCGACTGTTCCCTGACATACCAATCCTACTGTTCCTTGACACACCAATCTGACTGTGCACTAACACACAATTCCTACTGTTCCCTAACACACCAATCCTACTGTTCCCTAACACACCAATCCTACTGTTCCCTGACACACCAATCCTACTGTTCCCTGACACACCAATCCTACTGTAGCCTTACACACCAATCCTACTGTGTCCTGACACACTAATCCTACTATGTCCTGACACACCAATCCTACAGTTCCCTGACACACCAACCCTATTGTTCACTGATACACCAATCCTACAGTTCCATGACACACCAATCCAACTGTTCCCTGACACACCAATCCTACTGTTCCCTGATACACCAATCAGACTGTTCCCTGACACACCAATCCGACTGTTCCCTGACACACCAATCCGACTGTTCCCTGACACACCAATCCGACTGTTCCCTGACACACCAATCCGACTGTTCCCTGACACACCAATCCAACTGTTCCCTGACACACCAATCCGACTGTTCCCTGACACACCAATCTAACTGTTCCCTCACACACCAATCCTACTGTTCCCTCACACACCAATCCTACTGCTCCCTGACACATCAATCCTACCGTTCCCTGATAAACCAATCCTACTGTTCCCTGACACACCAATCCTACTGTTCCCTGACACACCAATCCTACCGTTCCCTGACACACCAATCCTACCGTTCCATGACACACCAATCTACTGTTCCCTTACACACCAATCCTACTGTTCCCTGCCACACTAATCCTCCTGTTCCCTGATATACCAATCCTACTGTTCCCTGAAACACCAATCCTACTGTTCCCTGACACACCAATCTGACTGTGCACTAACACACAATTCCTACTGTTCCCTGACACACCAATCCTCCTGTTCCCTGCCAGACTAATCCTCCTGTTCCCTGATACACCAATCCTACTGTTCCCTGACACACCAATCCTACTGTTCCCTGACACACCAATCTGACTGTGCACTAACACACACTTCCTACTGTTCCCTGACACACCAATCCTACTGTTCCCTGCCACACTAATCCTCCTGTTCCCTGACACACCAATCCTACTATCGCCTTACACACCAATCCTACTGTTCCCTGACACACCAATCCTACTGTGTCCTGACACACTAATCCTACTATGTCCTGACACACCAATCCTACTGTTCCCTGACACACCAATCCTACTGTTCCCTGACACACCAATCCTACTGCAGCCTTATACAGCAATCCTACTGTGTCCTGACACACTAATCCTACTATGTCCTGACACACCAATCCTACTGTTCCCTGACACACCAATCCTACTGTTCCCTGACACACCAATCCTACTGTTCCCTGACACACCAATCCTACTGTTCCCTGACACACCAATCCTACTGTTCCCTGACACACCAATCCTACTGTTCCCTGACACACCAATCCTACTGTTCCCTGACACACCAATCCTACTGTTCCCTGACACACCAATACTACTGTTCCCTGACACACCAATCCTCCTGTTCCCTGACACACCAATCCTACTGTGTCCTGACACACCAATCCTACTGTGTCCTGAATACCAATCCTACTGTTCCCTGGCACAAAAATCTAACTGTTCCCTGACACACCAATCTTACTGTTATTTGACACACCAGTCCTAGTGTTCCCTGACACACCAGTCCTACTGTTCCCTGATAAACCAATCCTACTGTTCCCTGACACACCAAACTTTCTGTTCCCTGACACACCAATCCTACTGTTCCCTGACACACCAATTCTACTGTTCCCTGACACACCGATCCTACTGTTCCCTTACGCACCAATCCTACTGTGTCGTGAAACACCAATCCTACTGTTCCCCGACAAACCAAATCTACTGTGTCCTGATGCACTAATCCTGCCGTGTCCTGACACACCAATCTTAATGTTCCCTGACACACCAATCCTACTGTTCCCTGACACACAAATCCTACTGTTCCCTGACACACCATTCCGACTGTTCCCTGACACACCAATCCGACTGTTCCCTGACACACCAATCCGACTGCTCCCTGACACACCAATCCGACTGTTCCCTGACACACCAATCCGATTGTGTCCTACACATCAATCCTAATGTTCCCTGACACACCAATCCTACTGTTCCTTGACACACCAATCTGACTGTTCCCTGACACACCAATCTAACTGTTCCCTGACACACCAATCCTACTGTTCCCTCACACACCAATCCTACTGTTCCCTGACACATCAATCCTACTGTTCCCTGACACACCAATCCTACTGTTCCCTGACACACCAATCCTACTGTTCCCTGACACACCAATCCTACTGTTCCCTGCCACACTAATCCTCCTGTTCCCTGATACACCAATCCGACTGTTCCCTGACATACCAATCCTACTGTTCCTTGACACACCAATCTGACTGTGCACTAACACACAATTCCTACTGTTCCCTAACACACCAATCCTACTGTTCCCTAACACACCAATCCTACTGTTCCCTGACACACCAATCCTACTGTTCCCTGACACACCAATCCTACTGTAGCCTTACACACCAATCCTACTGTGTCCTGACACACTAATCCTACTATGTCCTGACACACCAATCCTACAGTTCCCTGACACACCAACCCTATTGTTCACTGATACACCAATCCTACAGTTCCATGACACACCAATCCAACTGTTCCCTGACACACCAATCCTACTGTTCCCTGATACACCAATCAGACTGTTCCCTGACACACCAATCCGACTGTTCCCTGACACACCAATCCGACTGTTCCCTGACACACCAATCCGACTGTTCCCTGACACACCAATCCAACTGTTCCCTGACACACCAATCCGACTGTTCCCTGACACACCAATCTAACTGTTCCCTCACACACCAATCCTACTGTTCCCTCACACACCAATCCTACTGCTCCCTGACACATCAATCCTACCGTTCCCTGATAAACCAATCCTACTGTTCCCTGACACACCAATCCTACTGTTCCCTGACACACCAATCCTACCGTTCCCTGACACACCAATCCTACCGTTCCATGACACACCAATCTACTGTTCCCTTACACACCAATCCTACTGTTCCCTGCCACACTAATCCTCCTGTTCCCTGATATACCAATCCTACTGTTCCCTGAAACACCAATCCTACTGTTCCCTGACACACCAATCTGACTGTGCACTAACACACAATTCCTACTGTTCCCTGACACACCAATCCTCCTGTTCCCTGCCAGACTAATCCTCCTGTTCCCTGATACACCAATCCTACTGTTCCCTGACACACCAATCCTACTGTTCCCTGACACACCAATCTGACTGTGCACTAAACACACACTTCCTACTGTTCCCTGACACACCAATCCTACTGTTCCCTGCCACACTAATCCTCCTGTTCCCTGACACACCAATCCTACTATCGCCTTACACACCAATCCTACTGTTCCCTGACACACCAATCCTACTGTGTCCTGACACACTAATCCTACTATGTCCTGACACACCAATCCTACTGTTCCCTGACACACCAATCCTACTGTTCCCTGACACACCAATCCTACTGCAGCCTTATACAGCAATCCTACTGTGTCCTGACACACTAATCCTACTATGTCCTGACACACCAATCCTACTGTTCCCTGACACACCAATCCTACTGTTCCCTGACACACCAATCTGACTGTGCACTAACACACAATTCCTACTGTTCCCTAACACACCAATCCTACTGTTCCCTAACACACCAATCCTACTGTGCCCTGCTCACCAATCCTACTGTTCCCTTACACACAAATCCCACTGTTGCCTGACACACCAATTCTACTCTTCCCTGACACACCAATCCTCCTGTTCCCTGATACACCAAACCAATCCTACTGTTCCCTGACACACCAATCCTACTGTTCCCTGACACACCAATCCTACTGTTCCCTGACACACCAATCCTACTGTAGCCTGACACACCAACCCTATTGTTCAGTGATACACCAATCCTACAGTTCCCTGACACACCAATCAGTCTGTGTCCTGACACAACAATCCTACTGTTCCCTGACACACCAATCCTACTGTTCCCTGACACACCAATCTAACTGTTCCCTGACACACCATTCCGACTGCGTCCTGACACACCAATTCGACTGTGTCCTGAATACCAATCCTACTGTTCGTTGGCACAACAATCTAACTGTTCCCTGACACACCAATCCTACTGTTCCCTGTCACACCAATCCTACTGTTCGCCGACACACGGATCCTACTGTTCCCTGACACACAGATCCTACTGTGTCCTGACACACCAAACCTACTGTTCCCTTACACAGCAATACTACTGTGTCCTGACACACAAAACGTACTGTTCCCTGACACACCTATCCTACTGTTCCCTGACACACCAAATCTACTGTGTCCTGATGCACTAATCCTGCCGTGTCCTGACACACCAATCTTAATGTTCCCTGACATACCAATCCTACTGTTCCCTGACACACCAATCCTACTGTTCCCTGACACACCAATCCGACTGTTCCCTGACACACCAATCCGACTGTTCCCTGACACAATAATCCGACTGTGTCCTGGCACGCCAATCCTAATGTTCCCTGACACACCAATCCGACTGTTCCCTGACACACCAATCCTACTGTGTACTGACACACCAATCCTCCTGTTCCCTGACACACCAAATCTACTGTGTCCTGATGCACTAATCCTGCCGTGTCCTGACACACCTATCCGACTGTTCCCTGACACACCAAATCTACTGTGTCCTGATGCACTAATCCTGCCGTGTCCTGACACACCAATATTAATGTTCCCTGGCACACCAATCTTAATGTTCCCTGACACACCAATCCTACTGTTCCCTGACACACCAATCCTACTGTTCCCTGACACACCAATCCTACTGTTCCCTGACACACCAATCCTACTGTTCCCTGACACACCAATCCTACTGTTCCCTGACACACCAATCCTACTGTTCCCTGACACACCAATCCTACTGTTCCCTGACACACCAATCCTCATGTTCCCTGACACACCAATCCTCATGTTCCCTGACACACCAATCCTACTGTGTCCTGACACACCAATCCGACTGTGTCCTGAATACCAATCCTACTGTTCCCTGGCACAAAAATCTAACTGTTCCCTGACACACCAATCTTACTGTTCCTTGACACATCAGTCCTAGTGTTCCCTGACACACCAGTCCTACTGTTCCCTGATAAACCAATCCTACTGTTCCCTGACACACCAAACTTTCTGTTCCCTGACACACCAATCCTACTGTTCCCTGACACACCAATTCTACTGTTCCCTGACACACCGATCCTACTGTTCCCTTACGCACCAATCCTACTGTGTCGTGAAACACCAATCCTACTGTTCCCCGACAAACCAAATCTACTGTGTCCTGATGCACTAATCCTGCCGTGTCCTGACACACCAATCTTAATGTTCCCTGACACACCAATCCTCCTGTTCCCTGATACACCAAACCAATCCTAGTGTTCCCTGACACACCAATCCTACTGTTCCCTGACACACCAATCCTACTGTTCCCTGACACACCAATCCTACTGTCGCCTTACACACCAATCCTACTGTTCCCTGACACACCAATCCTACTGTTCCCTGACGCACCAATCCTACTGCAGCCTTACACAGCAATCCTACTGTGTCCTGACACACTAATCCTACTATGTCCTGACACACCAATCCTACTGTTCCCTGACACACCAATCCTACTGTTCCCTAACACACCAACCTGACTGTGCACTAACACACAATTCCTACTGTTCCCTAACACACCAATCCTACTGTGCCCTGCTCACCAATCCTACTGTTCCCTTACACACAAATCCCACTGTTGCCTGACACACCGATTCTACTCTTCCCTGGCACACCAATCCTCCTGTTCCCTGATACACCAAACCAATCCTACTGTTCCCTGACACACCAATCCTACTGTTCCCTGACACACCAATCCTACTGTTCCCTGACACACCAATCCTACTGTAGCCTGACACACCAACCCTATTGTTCAGTGATACACCAATCCTACAGTTCCCTGACACACCAATCAGTCTGTGTCCTGACACAACAATCCTACTGTTCCCTGACACACCAATCCTACTGTTCCCTGACACACCAATCTAACTGTTCCCTGACACACCATTCCGACTGCGCCCTGACACACCAATTCGACTGTGTCCTGAATACCAATCCTACTGTTCGTTGGCACAACAATCTAACTGTTCCCTGACACACCAATCCTACTGTTCCCTGTCACACCAATCCTACTGTTCGCCGACACACGGATCCTACTGTTCCCTGACACACAGATCCTACTGTGTCCTGACACACCAAACCTACTGTTCCCTTACACAGCAATACTACTGTGTCCTGACACACAAAACGTACTGTTCCCTGACACACCTATCCTACTGTTCCCTGACACACCAAATCTACTGTGTCCTGATGCACTAATCCTGCCGTGTCCTGACACACCAATCTTAATGTTCCCTGACATACCAATCCTAATGTTCCCTGACACACCAATCCTACTGTTCCCTGACACACCAATCCGACTGTTCCCTGACACACCAATCCGACTGTTCCCTGACACACCAATCCGACTGTTCCCTGACACAATAATCCGACTGTGTCCTGGCACGCCAATCCTAATGTTCCCTGACACACCAATCCGACTGTTCCCTGACACACCAATCCTACTGTGTACTGACACACCAATCCTCCTGTTCCCTGACACACCAAATCTACTGTGTCCTGATGCACTAATCCTGCCGTGTCCTGACACACCTATCCGACTGTTCCCTGACACACCAAATCTACTGTGTCCTGATGCACTAATCCTGCCGTGTCCTGACACACCAATATTAATGTTCCCTGGCACACCAATCTTAATGTTCCCTGACACACCAATCCTACTGTTCCCTGACACACCAATCCTACTGTTCCCTGACACACCAATCCTACTGTTCCCTGACACACCAATCCTACTGTTCCCTGACACACCAATCCTACTGTTCCCTGACACACCAATCCTACTGTTCCCTGACACACCAATCCTACTGTTCCCTGACACACCAATCCTCCTGTTCCCTGACACACCAATCCTACTGTGTCCTGACACACCAATCCTACTGTGTCCTGAATACCAATCCTACTGTTCCCTGGCACAAAAATCTAACTGTTCCCTGACACACCAATCTTACTGTTCCTTGACACATCAGTCCTAGTGTTCCCTGACACACCAGTCCTACTGTTCCCTGATAAACAATCCTACTGTTCCCTGACACACCAAACTTTCTGTTCCCTGACACACCAATCCTACTGTTCCCTGACACACCAATTCTACTGTTCCCTGACACACCGATCCTACTGTTCCCTTACGCACCAATCCTACTGTGTCGTGAAACACCAATCCTACTGTTCCCCGACAAACCAAATCTACTGTGTCCTGATGCACTAATCCTGCCGTGTCCTGACACACCAATCTTAATGTTCCCTGACACACCAATCCTACTGTTCCCTGACACAGCAATCCTACTGTTCCCTGACACACCATTCCGACTGTTCCCTGACACACCAATCCGACTGTTCCCTGACACACCAATCCGACTGTTCCCTGGCACACCAATCCGACTGTTCCCTGGCACACCAATCCGACTGTTCCCAGACACACCAATCCGATTGTGTCCTGACACATCAATTCTAATGTTCCCTGACACACCAATCCTCCTGTTCCCTGACACACCAATCCTCCTGTTCCCTGACACACCAATCCTACTGGGTCCTGACACACCAATCCTACCGTGTCCTGACACACCATTCCTACTGTGTCCTGACACACCAAATCTACTGTGTCCTGATGCACTAATCCTGCCGTGTCCTGAAATAACTATCCGAATGTTCCCTGACACACCAAATCTACTGTGTCCTGATGCACTAATGCTGCCGTGTCCTGACACACCATTATTAATGTTCCCTGACACACCAATCTTAATGTTCCCTGACACACCAATCCTACTGTTTCCTGACACACCAATCCTACTGTTCCCTGACACACCAATCCTACTGTTCCCTGACACACCAATCCTACTGTTCCCTGACACACCAATCCTACTGTTCCCTGGCACAAAAATCTAACTGTTCCCTGACACACCAATCTTACTGTTCCTTGACACACCAGTCCTAGTGTTCCCTGACACACCAGTCCTACTGTTCCCTGATAAACCAATCCTACTGTTCCCTGACACACCAAACTTTCTGTTCCCTGACACACCAATCCTACTGTTCCCTGACACACCAATTCTACTGTTCCCTGACACACCGATCCTACTGTTCCCTTACGCACCAATCCTACTGTGTCGTGAAACACCAATCCTACTGTTCCCCGACAAACCAAATCTACTGTGTCCTGATGCACTAATCCTGCCGTGTCCTGACACACCAATCTTAATGTTCCCTGACACACCAATCCTACTGTTCCCTGACACACAAATCCTACTGTTCCCTGACACACCATTCCGACTGTTCCCTGACACACCAATCCGACTGTTCCCTGACACACCAATCCGACTGCTCCCTGACACACCAATCCGACTGCTCCCTGACACACCAATCCGATTGTGTCCTACACATCAATCCCAATGTTCCCTGACACACCAATCCTACTGTTCCTTGACACACCAATCCTACTGTTCCCTGACACACCAATCTAACTGTTCCCTGACACACCAATCCTACTGTTCCCTCACACACCAATCCTACTGTTCCCTGACACATCAATCCTACTGTTCCCTGACACACCAATCCTACTGTTCCCTGACACACCAATCCTACTGTTCCCTGACACACCAATCCTACTGTTCCCTGACACACCAATCCTACTGTTCCCTGACACACCAATCCTACTGTTCCCTGACACACCAATCCTACTGTTCCCTGCCACACCAATCCGACTGTTCCCTGACACACCAATCCTACTGTTCCTTGACACACCAATCTGACTGTGCACTAACACACAATTCCTACTGTTCCCTAACACACCAATCCTACTGTTCCCTAACACACCAATCCTACTGTTCCCTGACACACCAATCCTACTGTTCCCTGACACACCAATCCTACTGTAGCCTTACACACCAATCCTACTGTGTCCTGACACACTAATCCTACTATGTCCTGACACACCAATCCTACAGTTCCCTGACACACCAACCCTATTGTTCACTGATACACCAATCCTACAGTTCCGTGACACACCAATCCAACTGTTCCCTGACACACCAATCCTACTGTTCCCTGACACACCAATCCGACTGTTCCCTTACACACCAATCCAACTGTTCCCTGACACACCAATCCTACTGTTCCCTGACACACCAATCCGACTGTTCCCTGACACACCAATCTAACTGTTCCCTCACACACCAATCCTACTGTTCCCTCACACACCAATCCTACTGTTCCTTGACACATCAATCCTACCGTTCCCTGATAAACCAATCCTACTGTTCCCTGACACACCAATCCTACTGTTCCCTGACACACCAATCCTACCGTTCCCTGACACACCAATCTGCTGTTCCCTTACACACCAATCCTACTGTTCCCTGCCACACTAATCCTCCTGTTCCCTGATACACCAATCCTACTGTTCCCTGACACACCAATCCTACTGTTCCCTGACACACCAATCTGACTGTGCACGAACACACAATTCCTACTGTTCCCTGACACACCAATCCTACTGTTCCCTGCCACACTAATCCTCCTGTTCCCTGATACACCAATCCTACTGTTCCCTGACACACCAATCCAACTGTTCCCTGACACACCAATCCTACTGTTCCCTGACGCACCAATCCTACTGTAGCCTTACACAGCAATCCTACTATGTCCTGACACACCAATCCTACTGTTCCCTCACACACCAATCCTACTGTTCCCTGACACACCAATCCTCCTGTTCCCTGATACACCAAACCAATCCTAGTGTTCCCTGACACACCAATCCTACTATTCCCTGACACACCAATCCTACTGTTCCCTGACGCACCAATCCTACTGTCGCCTTACACACCAATCCTACTGTTCCCTGACACACCAATCCTACTGTTCCCTGACGCACCAATCCTACTGCAGCCTTACACAGCAATCCTACTGTGTCCTGACACACTAATCCTACTATGTCCTGACACACCAATCCTACTGTTCCCTGACACACCAATCCTACTGTTCCCTGACACACCAACCTGACTGTGCACTAACACACAATTCCTACTGTTCCCTAACACACCAATCCTACTGTTCCCTAACACACCAATCCTACTGTGCCCTGCTCACCAATCCTACTGTTCCCTTACACACAAATCCCACTGTTGCCTGACACACCAATTCTACTCTTCCCTGACACACCAATCCTCCTGTTCCCTGATACACCAAACCAATCCTACTGTTCCCTGACACACCAATCCTACTGTTCCCTGACACACCAATCCTACTGTTCCCTGACACACCAATCCTACTGTAGCCTGACACACCAACCCTATTGTTCAGTGTTACACCAATCCTACAGTTCCCTGACACACCAATCAGTCTGTGTCCTGACACAACAATCCTACTGTTCCCTGACACACCAATCCTACTGTTCCCTGACACACCAATCTAACTGTTCCCTGACACACCATTCCGACTGCGTCCTGACACACCAGTTCGACTGTGTCCTGAATACCAATCCTACTGTTCGTTGGCACAACAATCTAACTGTTCCCTGACACACCAATCCGACTGTTCCCTGACACAATAATCCAACTGTGTCCTGGCACGCCAATCCTAATGTTCCCCGACACACGGATCCTACTGTTCCCTGACACACAGATCCTACTGTGTCCTGACACACCAAACCTACTGTTCACTTACACAGCAATACTACTGTGTCCTGACACACAAAACGTACTGTTCCCTGACACACCTATCCTACTGTTCCCTGACACACCAAATCTACTGTGTCCTGCTCACCAATCCTACTGCTCCCTTACACACCAATCCGACAGTTCCCTGACACAATAATCCGACTGTGTCCTGGCACGCCAATCCTAATGTTCCCTGACACACCAATCCGACTGTTCCCTGACACACCAATCCTACTGTTCCCTGACACACCAATCTAACTGTTCCCTGACACACCATTCCGACTGCGTCCTGACACACCAATTCGACTGTGTCCTGAATACCAATCCTACTGTTCATTGGCACAACAATCTAACTGTTCCCTGACACACCAATCCTACTGTTCCCTGTCACACCAATCCTACTGTTCCCCGACACACGGATCCTACTGTTCCCTGACACACAGATCCTACTGTGTCCTGACACACCAAACCTACTGTTCCCTTACACAGCAATACTACTGTGTCCTGACACACAAAACGTACTGTTCCCTGACACACCTATCCTACTGTTCCCTGACACACCAAATCTACTGTGTCCTGCTCACCAATCCTACTGCTCCCTGACACACCAATCCGACTGTTCCCTGACACACCAATCCTACTGTGTACTGACACACCAATCCTCCTGTTCCCTGACACACCAAATCTACTGTGTCCTGATGCACTAATCCTGCCGTGTCCTGACACACCTATCCGACTGTTCCCTGACACACCAAATCTACTGTGTCCTGATGCACTAATCCTGCCGTGTCCTGACACACCAATATTAATGTTCCCTGGCACACCAATCCTACTGTTCCCTGACACACCAATCCTACTGTTCCCTGACACACCAATCCTACTGTTCCCTGACACACCAATCCTACTGTTCCCTGACACACCAATCCTACTGTTCCCTGACACACCAGTCCTCATGTTCCCTGACACACCAATCCTCATGTTCCCTGACACACCAATCCTCCTGTTCCCTGACACACCAATCCTACTGTGTCCTGACACACCAATCCTACTGTGTCCTGAATACCAATCCTACTGTTCCCTGGCACAAAAATCTAACTGCTCCCTGACACACCAATCTTACTGTTCCTTGACACACCAGTCCTAGTGTTCCCTGACACACCAGTCCTACTGTTCCCTGATAAACCAATCCTACTGTTCCCTGACACACCAAACTTTCTGTTCCCTGACACACCAATCCTACTGTTCCCTGACACACCAATTCTACTGTTCCCTGACACACCGATTCTACTGTTCCCTTACGCACCAAACCTACTGTGTCGTGAAACACCAATCCTACTGTTCCCCGACAAACCAAATCTACTGTGTCCTGATGCACTAATCCTGCCGTGTCCTGACACACCAATCTTAATGTTCCCTGACACACCAATCCTACTGTTCCCTGACACACCAATCCTACTGTTTCCTGACACAGCAATCCTACTGTTCCCTGACACACCATTCCGACTGTTCCCTGACACACCAATCCGACTGTTCCCTGACACACCAATCCGACGGTTCCCTGACACACCAATCCGACTGTTCCCTGACACACCAATCCGACGGTTCCCTGACACACCAATCCGATTGTGTCCTGACACATCAATTCTGATGTTCCCTGACACACCAATCCTCCTGTTCCCTGACACACCAATCCTCCTGTTCCCTGACACACCAATCCTACTGGGTCCTGACACACCAATCCTACCGTGTCCTGACACACCAATCCTACTGTGTCCTGACACACCAATCCTACTGTTCCGTGACACACCAATCCGACAGTTCCCTGACACACCAATCCGACAGTTCCCTGACACACCAATCCTATTGTTCCCTGATACACCAATCCTACAGTTTCCTGACACAACAATCAGACTGTATCCTGACACACCAATCCTGCTGTTCCCTGACACACCAATCTAACAGTTCCCTGACACACCAATCCGACTGCGTCCTGACACACCAATCCTACTGTAGCCTTCCACACCAATCCTACTGTTCCCTGACACACGAATCCTACTGTTCCCTGATATACCACTCCTACTGTTCCCTGACACACCAATCCAACTGTTCCGTGACACATCAATCCTACTGTTCCCTGACACACCAATCCTACTGTTCCCTGACACACCAATCCTCCTGTTCCGTAATACATCAATCCTACTGTTCCCTGACACACCAATCCTACTGTTCCCTGATATACCAATCCTACTGTAGCCTGACACACCAATCCTACTGTGTCCTGAAACACCAATCCTACTGTTCCCTGACACACCACTCCAACTATTCCCTGACACACCAATAGGACTGTGTCCTGACACAGCAATCCAACTGTGCCCTGACACACCAATCCTACTGTGTCCTGACACACCAATCATACTGTGCCCGCACACAACAATCCTATAGCTCCCTGATACACCAATCCTACTGTTCCCTGACACACCAATCCTACTGTTCCCTGACACACCAATCCTACTGTTCCCTGACACACCAATCCTCCTGTTCCCTGATACACCAATCCGACTGTGTACTAACACACGACTCCTACTGTTCCCTAACACAACCATCCTACTGTTCCCTGACACACCAATCCAACTGTTCCCTGACACACAAATCCCACTGTTCCCTGACACACAAATCCCACTCTTCCCTGACACACCATTCCTCCTGTTCCCTGATACACCAATCCTACTGTTCCCTGACACACCAATCCGACTGTTCCCTGACACACCAATCCGACTGTTCCCTGACACACTAATCCGACTGTGTCCTGACACACCAATACTCATGTTCCCTGACACACCAATCATCCTGCTCCCTGACACACCAATCCTGCTGTGTCCTGACACACCAATCCTACTGTGTCCTGACACACCAATCCGACAGTTCTCTGACACACCAATCCGACAGTTCCCTGACACACCAATCCTATTGTTCCCTGATACAACAATCCTACAGTTCCCTGACACACCAATCAGACTGTGTCCTGACACACCAATCCTGCTGTTCCCTGACACACCAATCTAACTGTTCCCTGACACACCAATCCGACTGCGTCCTGACACACCAATCCTACTGTAGCCTTACACACCAATCCTACTGTTCCCTGACACACCAATCCTACTGTGTCCTGACACACCAATCCTACTGTTCACTGACACACCAATCCAACTGTTCCCTGACAGACCAATCCTATTGTTCCCTGATACACCAATCCTACTGTTCCCTGACACACCAATCCAACTGTTCCGTGACACATCAATCCAACTGTTCCCTGACACAACAATCCTACTGTTCCCTGACACACCAATCCTCCTGTTCCCTGATACACCAATCCTACTGTTCCCTGACACATCAATCCTACTGTTCCCTGACACACCAATCCGACTGTGTTCTAACACACCAATCCTACTGTTCCCTGACACACCAATCCTACTGTTCCCTTACGCACCAATCCTACCGTGTCGTGAGACACCAATCCTACTGTTCCCTGACACACCAATCCTACTGTTCCCTGACACACCAATCATACTGTTTCCTGACACACCAATCCTACTGTTCCCTGACACACCAATCCTACTGTTCCCTGACAAACCAATCCTACTGTTCCGTGACACACCAATCCTACCGTTCCCTGATCAATCAATCGTACTGTTCCCTGACACAGCAATCCTACTGTTCCCTGACACACCAATCCAACTGTTCCCTGACACACCGATAGGACTGTGTCCTGACACAGCAATCCTACTGTGTCCTGCTCACCAATCCTACTGCTCCCTTACACACCAATCCGACTGTTCCCTGACACAATAATCCGACTGTGTCCTGGCACGCCAATCCTAATGTTCCCTGACACACCAATCCGACTGTTCCCTGACACACCAATCCTACTGTGTACTGACACACCAATCCTCCTGTTCCCTGACACACCAAATCTACTGTGTCCTGATGCACCAATCCTGCCGTGTCCTGACACACCTATCCGACTGTTCCCTGACACACCAAATCTACTGTGTCCTGATGCACTAATCCTGCCGTGTCCTGACGCACCAATATTAATGTTCCCTGGCACACCAATCTTAATGTTCCCTGACACACCAATCCTACTGTTCCCTGACACACCAATCCTACTGTTCCCTGACACACCAATCCTACTATTCCCTGACACACCAATCCTACTGTTCCCTGACACACCAATCCTACTGTTCCCTGACACACCAATCCTACTGTTCCCTGACACACCAATCCTCATGTTCCCTGACACACCAATCCTCCTGTTCCCTGACACACCAATCCTACTGTGTCCTGACACACCAATCCGACTGTGTCCTGAATACCAATCCTACTGTTCCCTGGCACAAAAATCTAACTGTTCCCTGACACACCAATCTTACTGTTCCTTGACACATCAGTCCTAGTGTTCCCTGACACACCAGTCCTACTGTTCCCTGATAAACCAATCCTACTGTTCCCTGACACACCAAACTTTCTGTTCCCTGACACACCAATCTTACTGTTCCCTGACACACCAATTCTACTGTTCCCTGACACACCGATCCTACTGTTCCCTTACGCACCAATCCTACTGTGTCGTGAAACACCAATCCTACTGTTCCCCGACAAACCAAATCTACTGTGTCCTGATGCACTAATCCTGCCGTGTCCTGACACACCAATCTTAATGTTCCCTGACACACCAATCCTCCTGTTCCCTGATACACCAAACCAATCCTAGTGTTCCCTGACACACCAATCCTACTGTTCCCTGACACACCAATCCTACTGTTCCCTGACACACCAATCCTACTGTCGCGTTACACACCAATCCTACTGTTCCCTGACACACCAATCCTACTGTTCCCTGACGCACCAATCCTACTGCAGCCTTACACAGCAATCCTACTGTGTCCTGACACACTAATCCTACTATGTCCTGACACACCAATCCTACTGTTCCCTGACACACCAATCCTACTGTTCCCTGACACACCAACCTGACTGTGCACTAACACACAATTCCTACTGTTCCCTAACACACCAATCCTACTGTGCCCTGCTCACCAATCCTACTGTTCCCTTACACACAAATCCCACTGTTGCCTGACACACCAATTCTACTCTTCCCTGACACACCAATCCTCCTGTTCCCTGATACACCAAACCAATCCTACTGTTCCCTGACACACCAATCCTACTGTTCCCTGACACACCAATCCTACTGTTCCCTGACACACCAATCCTACTGTAGCCTGACACACCAACCCTATTGTTCAGTGATACACCAATCCTACAGTTCCCTGACACACCAATCAGTCTGTGTCCTGACACAACAATCCTACTGTTCCCTGACACACCAATCCTACTGTCCCCTGACACACCAATCTAACTGTTCCCTGACACACCATTCCGACTGCGTCCTGACACACCAATTCGACTGTGTCCTGAATACCAATCCTACTGTTCGTTGGCACAACAATCTAACTGTTCCCTGACACACCAATCCTACTGTTCCCTGTCACACCAATCCTACTGTTCGCCGACACACGGATCCTACTGTTCCCTGACACACAGATCCTACTGTGTCCTGACACACCAAACCTACTGTTCCCTTACACAGCAATACTACTGTGTCCTGACACACAAAACGTACTGTTCCCTGACACACCTATCCTACTGTTCCCTGACACACCAAATCTACTGTGTCCTGATGCACTAATCCTGCCGTGTCCTGACACACCAATCTTAATGTTCCCTGACATACCAATCCTACTGTTCCCTGACACACCAATCCTACTGTTCCCTGACACACCAATCCGACTGTTCCCTGACACACCAATCCGACTGTTCCCTGACACAATAATCCGACTGTGTCCTGGCACGCCAATCCTAATGTTCCCTGACACACCAATCCGACTGTTCCCTGACACACCAATCCTACTGTGTACTGACACACCAATCCTCCTGTTCCCTGACACACCAAATCTACTGTGTCCTGATGCACTAATCCTGCCGTGTCCTGACACACCTATCCGACTGTTCCCTGACACACCAAATCTACTGTGTCCTGATGCACTAATCCTGCCGTGTCCTGACACACCAATATTAATGTTCCCTGGCACACCAATCTTAATGTTCCCTGACACACCAATCCTACTGTTCCCTGACACACCAATCCTACTGTTCCCTGACACACCAATCCTACTGTTCCCTGACACACCAATCCTACTGTTCCCTGACACACCAATCCTACTATTCCCTGACACACCAATCCTCATGTTCCCTGACACACCAATCCTCCTGTTCCCTGACACACCAATCCTCCTGTTCCCTGACACACCAATCCTACTGTGTCCTGACACACCAATCCTACTGTGTCCTGAATACCAATCCTACTGTTCCCTGGCACAAAAATCTAACTGTTCCCTGACACACCAATCTTACTGTTCCTTGACACATCAGTCCTAGTGTTCCCTGACACACCAGTCCTACTGTTCCCTGATAAACCAATCCTACTGTTCCCTGACACACCAAACTTTCTGTTCCCTGACACACCAATCCTACTGTTCCCTGACACACCAATTCTACTGTTCCCTGACACACCGATCCTACTGTTCCCTTACGCACCAATCCTACTGTGTCGTGAAACACCAATCCTACTGTTCCCCGACAAACCAAATCTACTGTGTCCTGATGCACTAATCCTGCCGTGTCCTGACACACCAATCTTAATGTTCCCTGACACACCAATCCTACTGTTCCCTGACACAGCAGTCCTACTGTTACCTGACACACCATTCCGACTGTTCCCTGACACACCAATCCGACTGTTCCCTGACACACCAATCCGACTGTTCCCTGGCACACCAATCCGACTGTTCCCTGACACACCAATCCGACTGTTCCCAGACACACCAATCCGATTGTGTCCTGACACATCAATTCTAATGTTCCCTGACACACCAATCCTCCTGTTCCCTGACACACCAATCCTCCTGTTCCCTGACACACCAATCCTCCTGTTCCCTGACACACCAATCCTACTGGGTCCTGACACACCAATCCTACCGTGTCCTGACACACCATTCCTACTGTGTCCTGACACACCAAATCTACTGTGTCCTGATGCACTAATCCTGCCGTGTCCTGAAATAACTATCCGACTGTTCCCTGACACACCAAATCTACTGTGTCCTGATGCACTAATGCTGCCGTGTCCTGACACACCAATATTAATGTTCCCTGACACACCAATCCTACTGTTTCCTGACACACCAATCCTACTGTTCCCTGACACACCAATCCTACTGTTCCCTGACACACCAATCCTACTGTTCCCTGACACACCAATCCTACTGTTCCCTGGCACAAAAATCTAACTGTTCCCTGACACACCAATCTTACTGTTCCTTGACACACCAGTCCTAGTGTTCCCTGACACACCAGTCCTACTGTTCCCTGATAAACCAATCCTACTGTTCCCTGACACACCAAACTTTCTGTTCCCTGACACACCAATCCTACTGTTCCCTGACACACCAATTCTACTGTTCCCTGACACACCGATCCTACTGTTCCCTTACGCACCAATCCTACTGTGTCGTGAAACACCAATCCTACTGTTCCCTGACAAACCAAATCTACTGTGTCCTGATGCACTAATCCTGCCGTGTCCTGACACACCAATCTTAATGTTCCCTGACACACCAATCCTACTGTTCCCTGACACACAAATCCTACTGTTCCCTGACACACCATTCCGACTGTTCCCTGACACACCAATCCGACTGCTCCCTGACACACCAATCCGACTGTTCCCTGACACACCAATCCGATTGTGTCCTACACATCAATCCCAATGTTCCCTGACACACCAATCCTACTGTTCCTTGACACACCAATCCTACTGTTCCCTGACACACCAATCTAACTGTTCCCTGACACACCAATCCTACTGTTCCCTGACACACCAATCCTACTGTTCCCTGACACACCAATCCTACTGTTCCCTGACACACCAATCCTACTGTTCCCTGACACACCAATCCTACTGTTCCCTGACACACCAATCCTACTGTTCCCTGACACACCAATCCTACTGTTCCCTGACACACCAATCCTACTGTTCCCTGACACACCAATCCGACTGTTCCCTGACACACCAATCCTACTGTTCCTTGACACACCAATCTGACTGTGCACTAACACACAATTCCTACTGTTCCCTAACACACCAATCCTACTGTTCCCTAACACACCAATCCAACTGTTCCCTGACACACCAATCCTACTGTTCCCTGACGCACCAATCCTACTGTAGCCTTACACAGCAATCCTACTATGTCCTGACACACCAATCCTACTGTTCCCTCACACACCAATCCTACTGTTCCCTGACACACCAATCCTCCTGTTCCCTGATACACCAAACCAATCCTAGTGTTCCCTGACACACCAATCCTACTGTTCCCTGACACATCAATCCTACTGTTCCCTGACACACCAATCCTACTGTCGCCTTACACACCAATCCTACTGTTCCCTGACACACCAATCCTACTGTTCCCTGACGCACCAATCCTACTGCAGCCTTACACAGCAATCCTACTGTGTCCTGACACACTAATCCTACTATGTCCTGACACACCAATCCTACTGTTCCCTGACACACCAATCCTACTGTTCCCTGACACACCAACCTGACTGTGCACTAACACACAATTCCTACTGGCCCTAACACACCAATCCTACTGTTCCCTAACACACCAATCCTACTGTGCCCTGCTCACCAATCCTACTGTTCCCTTACACACAAATCCCACTGTTGCCTGACACACCAATTCTACTCTTCCCTGACACACCAATCCTCCTGTTCCCTGATACACCAAACCAATCCTACTGTTCCCTGACACACCAATCCTACTGTTCCCTGACACACCAATCCTACTGTTCCCTGACACACCAATCCTACTGTAGCCTGACACACCAACCCTATTGTTCAGTGATACACCAATCCTACAGTTCCCTGACACACCAATCAGTCTGTGTCCTGACACAACAATCCTACTGTTCCCTGACACACCAATCCTACTGTTCCCTGACACACCAATCTAACTGTTCCCTGACACACCATTCCGACTGCGTCCTGACACACCAGTTCGACTGTGTCCTGAATACCAATCCTACTGTTCGTTGGCACAACAATCTAACTGTTCCCTGACACACCAATCCTACTGTTCCCTGTCACACCAATCCTACTGTTCCCTGACACACGGATCCTACTGTTCCCTGACACACAGATCCTACTGTGTCCTGACACACCAAACCTACTGTTCCCTTACACAGCAATACTACTGTGTCCTGACACACAAAACGTACTGTTCCCTGACACACCTATCCTACTGTTCCCTGACACACCAAATCTACTGTGTCCTGATGCACTAATCCTGCCGTGTCCTGACACACCAATCTTAATGTTCCCTGACATACCAATCCTACTGTTCCCTGACACACCAATCCTACTGTTCCCTGACACACCAATCCGACTGTTCCCTGACACACCAATCCGACTGTTCCCTGACACACTAATCCGACTGTGTCCTGGCACGCCAATCCTAATGATCCCTGACACACCAATCCGACTGTTCCCTGACACACCAATCCTACTGTGTACTGACACACCAATCCTCCTGTTCCCTGACACACCAAATCTACTGTGTCCTGATGCAGTAATCCTGCCGTGTCCTGACACACCTATCCGACTGTTCCCTGACACACCAAATCTACTGTGTCCTGATGCACTAATCCTGCCGTGTCCTGACACACCAATATTAATGTTCCCTGGCACACCAATCTTAATGTTCCCTGACACACCAATCCTACTGTTCCCTGACACACCAATCCTACTGTTCCCTGACACACCAATCCTACTGTTCCCTGACACACCAATCCTACTGTTCCCTGACACACCAATCCTACTGTTCCCTGACACACCAATCCTACTGTTCCCTGACACACCAATCCTCATGTTCCCTGACACACCAATCCTCATGTTCCCTGACACACCAATCCTCCTGTTCCCTGACACACCAATCCTCCTGTTCCCTGACACACCAATCCTACTGTGTCCTGACACACCAATCCTACTGTGTCCTGAATACCAATCCTACTGTTCCCTGGCACAAAAATCTAACTGCTTCCTGACACACCAATCTTACTGTTCCTTGACACACCAGTCCTAGTGTTCCCTGACACACCAGTCCTACTGTTCCCTGATAAACCAATCCTACTGTTCCCTGACACACCAAACTTTCTGTTCCCTGACACACCAATCCTACTGTTCCCTGACACACCAATTCTACTGTTCCCTGACACACCGATTCTACTGTTCCCTTACGCACCAATCCTACTGTGTCGTGAAACACCAATCCTACTGTTCCCCGACAAACCAAATCTACTGTGTCCTGATGCACTAATCCTGCCGTGTCCTGACACACCAATCTTAATGTTCCCTGACACACCAATCCTACTGTTCCCTGACACACCAATCCTACTGTTACCTGACACAGCAATCCTACTGTTCCCTGACACACCATTCCGACTGTTCCCTGACACACCAATCCAACTGTTCCCTGACACACCAATCCGACGGTTCCCTGACACACCAATCCGACTGTTCCCTGACACACCAATCCGACTGTTCCCTGACACACCAATCCGATTGTGTCCTGACACATCAATTCTGATGTTCCCTGACACACCAATCCTCCTGTTCCCTGACACACCAATCCTCCTGTTCCCTGACACACCAATCCTACTGGGTCCTGACACACCAATCCTACCGTGTCCTGACACACCAATCCTACTGTGTCCTGACACACCAATCCTACTGTTCCGTGACACACCAATCCGACAGTTCCCTGACACACCAATCCTACAGTTCCCTGACACACCAATCCTATTGTTCCCTGATACACCAATCCTACAGTTTCCTGACACAACAATCAGACTGTATCCTGACACACCAATCGTGCTGTTCCCTGACACACCAATCTAACAGTTCCCTGACACACCAATCCGACTGCGTCCTGACACACCAATCCTACTGTAGCCTTACACACCAATCCTACTGTTCCCTGACACACGAATCCTACTGTTCCCTGATATACCACTCCTACTGTTCCCTGACACACCAATCCAACTGTTCCGTGACACATCAATCCTACTGTTCCCTGACACACCAATCCTACTGTTCCCTGACACACCAATCCTCCTGTTCCGTGATACATCAATCCTACTGTTCCCTGACACACCAATCCTACTGTTCCCTGATATACCAATCCTACTGTAGCCTGACACACCAATCCTACTGTGTCCTGACACACCAATCCTACTGTTCCCTGACACACCAATCCAACTATTCCCTGACACACCAATAGGACTGTGTCCTGACACAGCAATCCAACTGTGCCCTGACACACCAATCCTACTGTGTCCTGACACACCAATCATACTGTGCCCGCACACAACAATCCTATAGCTCCCTGATACACCAATCCTACTGTTCCCTGACACACCAATCCTACTGTTCCCTGACACACCAATCCTACTGTTCCCTGACACACCAATCCTCCTGTTCCCTGATACACCAATCCGACTGTGTACTAACACACGACTCCTACTGTTCCCTAACACAACAATCCTACTGTTCCCTGACACACCAATCCTACTGTTCCCTGACACACCAATCCTCCTGTTCCCTGACACACCAATCCGACTGTGTACTAACACACGACTCCTACTGTTCCCTGATACACCAATCCTACTGTTCCCTGACACACCAATCCGACTGTTACCTGACACACCAATCCGACTGTTCCCTGACACACCAATCCTACTGTTCCCTGACACACCAATACTCATGTTCCCTGACACACCAATCCTCCTGTTCCCTGATGCACCAATCCTACTGTAGCCTTACACAGCAATCTGACTGTGTCCTGACACACTAATCCTACTATGTCCTGACACACCAATCCTACAGTTCCCTGACACACCAACCCTATTGTTCAGTGATACACCAATCCTACAGTTCCCTGACACACCAATCAGTCTGTGTCCTGACACAACAATCCTACTGTTCCCTGACACACCAATCCTACTGTCCCCTGACACACCAATCTAACTGTTCCCTGACACACCATTCCGACTGCGTCCTGACACACCAATTCGACTGTGTCCTGAATACCAATCCTACTGTTCGTTGGCACAACAATCTAACTGTTCCCTGACACACCAATCCTACTGTTCCCTGTCACACCAATCCTACTGTTCGCCGACACACGGATCCTACTGTTCCCTGACACACAGATCCTACTGTGTCCTGACACACCAAACCTACTGTTCCCTTACACAGCAATACTACTGTGTCCTGACACACAAAACGTACTGTTCCCTGACACACCTATCCTACTGTTCCCTGACACACCAAATCTACTGTGTCCTGATGCACTAATCCTGCCGTGTCCTGACACACCAATCTTAATGTTCCCTGACATACCAATCCTACTGTTCCCTGACACACCAATCCTACTGTTCCCTGACACACCAATCCGACTGTTCCCTGACACACCAATCCGACTGTTCCCTGACACAATAATCCGACTGTGTCCTGGCACGCCAATCCTAATGTTCCCTGACACACCAATCCGACTGTTCCCTGACACACCAATCCTACTGTGTACTGACACACCAATCCTCCTGTTCCCTGACACACCAAATCTACTGTGTCCTGATGCACTAATCCTGCCGTGTCCTGACACACCTATCCGACTGTTCCCTGACACACCAAATCTACTGTGTCCTGATGCACTAATCCTGCCGTGTCCTGACACACCAATATTAATGTTCCCTGGCACACCAATCTTAATGTTCCCTGACACACCAATCCTACTGTTCCCTGACACACCAATCCTACTGTTCCCTGACACACCAATCCTACTGTTCCCTGACACACCAATCCTACTGTTCCCTGACACACCAATCCTACTATTCCCTGACACACCAATCCTCATGTTCCCTGACACACCAATCCTCCTGTTCCCTGACACACCAATCCTCCTGTTCCCTGACACACCAATCCTACTGTGTCCTGACACACCAATCCTACTGTGTCCTGAATACCAATCCTACTGTTCCCTGGCACAAAAATCTAACTGTTCCCTGACACACCAATCTTACTGTTCCTTGACACATCAGTCCTAGTGTTCCCTGACACACCAGTCCTACTGTTCCCTGATAAACCAATCCTACTGTTCCCTGACACACCAAACTTTCTGTTCCCTGACACACCAATCCTACTGTTCCCTGACACACCAATTCTACTGTTCCCTGACACACCGATCCTACTGTTCCCTTACGCACCAATCCTACTGTGTCGTGAAACACCAATCCTACTGTTCCCCGACAAACCAAATCTACTGTGTCCTGATGCACTAATCCTGCCGTGTCCTGACACACCAATCTTAATGTTCCCTGACACACCAATCCTACTGTTCCCTGACACAGCAGTCCTACTGTTACCTGACACACCATTCCGACTGTTCCCTGACACACCAATCCGACTGTTCCCTGACACACCAATCCGACTGTTCCCTGGCACACCAATCCGACTGTTCCCTGACACACCAATCCGACTGTTCCCAGACACACCAATCCGATTGTGTCCTGACACATCAATTCTAATGTTCCCTGACACACCAATCCTCCTGTTCCCTGACACACCAATCCTCCTGTTCCCTGACACACCAATCCTCCTGTTCCCTGACACACCAATCCTACTGGGTCCTGACACACCAATCCTACCGTGTCCTGACACACCATTCCTACTGTGTCCTGACACACCAAATCTACTGTGTCCTGATGCACTAATCCTGCCGTGTCCTGAAATAACTATCCGACTGTTCCCTGACACACCAAATCTACTGTGTCCTGATGCACTAATGCTGCCGTGTCCTGACACACCAATATTAATGTTCCCTGACACACCAATCCTACTGTTTCCTGACACACCAATCCTACTGTTCCCTGACACACCAATCCTACTGTTCCCTGACACACCAATCCTACTGTTCCCTGACACACCAATCCTACTGTTCCCTGGCACAAAAATCTAACTGTTCCCTGACACACCAATCTTACTGTTCCTTGACACACCAGTCCTAGTGTTCCCTGACACACCAGTCCTACTGTTCCCTGATAAACCAATCCTACTGTTCCCTGACACACCAAACTTTCTGTTCCCTGACACACCAATCCTACTGTTCCCTGACACACCAATTCTACTGTTCCCTGACACACCGATCCTACTGTTCCCTTACGCACCAATCCTACTGTGTCGTGAAACACCAATCCTACTGTTCCCTGACAAACCAAATCTACTGTGTCCTGATGCACTAATCCTGCCGTGTCCTGACACACCAATCTTAATGTTCCCTGACACACCAATCCTACTGTTCCCTGACACACAAATCCTACTGTTCCCTGACACACCATTCCGACTGTTCCCTGACACACCAATCCGACTGCTCCCTGACACACCAATCCGACTGTTCCCTGACACACCAATCCGATTGTGTCCTACACATCAATCCCAATGTTCCCTGACACACCAATCCTACTGTTCCTTGACACACCAATCCTACTGTTCCCTGACACACCAATCTAACTGTTCCCTGACACACCAATCCTACTGTTCCCTGACACACCAATCCTACTGTTCCCTGACACACCAATCCTACTGTTCCCTGACACACCAATCCTACTGTTCCCTGACACACCAATCCTACTGTTCCCTGACACACCAATCCTACTGTTCCCTGACACACCAATCCTACTGTTCCCTGACACACCAATCCTACTGTTCCCTGACACACCAATCCGACTGTTCCCTGACACACCAATCCTACTGTTCCTTGACACACCAATCTGACTGTGCACTAACACACAATTCCTACTGTTCCCTAACACACCAATCCTACTGTTCCCTAACACACCAATCCAACTGTTCCCTGACACACCAATCCTACTGTTCCCTGACGCACCAATCCTACTGTTCCCTGACACACCAATCCTCCTGTTCCCTGATACACCAAACCAATCCTAGTGTTCCCTGACACACCAATCCTACTGTTCCCTGACACATCAATCCTACTGTTCCCTGACACACCAATCCTACTGTCGCCTTACACACCAATCCTACTGTTCCCTGACACACCAATCCTACTGTTCCCTGACACACCAATCCGACTGTTCCCTGACACACCAATCCGATTGTGTCCTACACATCAATCCCAATGTTCCCTGACACACCAATCCTACTGTTCCTTGACACACCAATCCTACTGTTCCCTGACACACCAATCTAACTGTTCCCTGACACACCAATCCTACTGTTCCCTGACACACCAATCCTACTGTTCCCTGACACACCAATCCTACTGTTCCCTGACACACCAATCCTACTGTTCCCTGACACACCAATCCTACTGTTCCCTGACACACCAATCCTACTGTTCCCTGACACACCAATCCTACTGTTCCCTGACACACCAATCCGACTGTTCCCTGACACACCAATCCTACTGTTCCTTGACACACCAATCTGACTGTGCACTAACACACAATTCCTACTGTTCCCTAACACACCAATCCTACTGTTCCCTAACACACCAATCCAACTGTTCCCTGACACACCAATCCTACTGTTCCCTGACGCACCAATCCTACTGTAGCCTTACACAGCAATCCTACTATGTCCTGACACACCAATCCTACTGTTCCCTCACACACCAATCCTACTGTTCCCTGACACACCAATCCTCCTGTTCCCTGATACACCAAACCAATCCTAGTGTTCCCTGACACACCAATCCTACTGTTCCCTGACACATCAATCCTACTGTTCCCTGACACACCAATCCTACTGTCGCCTTACACACCAATCCTACTGTTCCCTGACACACCAATCCTACTGTTCCCTGACGCACCAATCCTACTGCAGCCTTACACAGCAATCCTACTGTGTCCTGACACACTAATCCTACTATGTCCTGACACACCAATCCTACTGTTCCCTGACACACCAATCCTACTGTTCCCTGACACACCAACCTGACTGTGCACTAACACACAATTCCTACTGGCCCTAACACACCAATCCTACTGTTCCCTAACACACCAATCCTACTGTGCCCTGCTCACCAATCCTACTGTTCCCTTACACACAAATCCCACTGTTGCCTGACACACCAATTCTACTCTTCCCTGACACACCAATCCTCCTGTTCCCTGATACACCAAACCAATCCTACTGTTCCCTGACACACCAATCCTACTGTTCCCTGACACACCAATCCTACTGTTCCCTGACACACCAATCCTACTGTAGCCTGACACACCAACCCTATTGTTCAGTGATACACCAATCCTACAGTTCCCTGACACACCAATCAGTCTGTGTCCTGACACAACAATCCTACTGTTCCCTGACACACCAATCCTACTGTTCCCTGACACACCAATCTAACTGTTCCCTGACACACCATTCCGACTGCGTCCTGACACACCAGTTCGACTGTGTCCTGAATACCAATCCTACTGTTCGTTGGCACAACAATCTAACTGTTCCCTGACACACCAATCCTACTGTTCCCTGTCACACCAATCCTACTGTTCCCTGACACACGGATCCTACTGTTCCCTGACACACAGATCCTACTGTGTCCTGACACACCAAACCTACTGTTCCCTTACACAGCAATACTACTGTGTCCTGACACACAAAACGTACTGTTCCCTGACACACCTATCCTACTGTTCCCTGACACACCAAATCTACTGTGTCCTGATGCACTAATCCTGCCGTGTCCTGACACACCAATCTTAATGTTCCCTGACATACCAATCCTACTGTTCCCTGACACACCAATCCTACTGTTCCCTGACACACCAATCCGACTGTTCCCTGACACACCAATCCGACTGTTCCCTGACACACTAATCCGACTGTGTCCTGGCACGCCAATCCTAATGATCCCTGACACACCAATCCGACTGTTCCCTGACACACCAATCCTACTGTGTACTGACACACCAATCCTCCTGTTCCCTGACACACCAAATCTACTGTGTCCTGATGCAGTAATCCTGCCGTGTCCTGACACACCTATCCGACTGTTCCCTGACACACCAAATCTACTGTGTCCTGATGCACTAATCCTGCCGTGTCCTGACACACCAATATTAATGTTCCCTGGCACACCAATCTTAATGTTCCCTGACACACCAATCCTACTGTTCCCTGACACACCAATCCTACTGTTCCCTGACACACCAATCCTACTGTTCCCTGACACACCAATCCTACTGTTCCCTGACACACCAATCCTACTGTTCCCTGACACACCAATCCTACTGTTCCCTGACACACCAATCCTCATGTTCCCTGACACAC
Organism: Pristiophorus japonicus; assembly: GCF_044704955.1. Lineage (NCBI taxonomy): Eukaryota > Metazoa > Chordata > Chondrichthyes > Pristiophoridae > Pristiophorus > Pristiophorus japonicus. The sequence goes on from NC_091984.1 coordinate 131,749,007, forward strand.
CAATCCTCATGTTCCCTGACACACCAATCCTCCTGTTCCCTGACACACCAATCCTCCTGTTCCCTGACACACCAATCCTACTGTGTCCTGACACACCAATCCTACTGTGTCCTGAATACCAATCCTACTGTTCCCTGGCACAAAAATCTAACTGCTTCCTGACACACCAATCTTACTGTTCCTTGACACACCAGTCCTAGTGTTCCCTGACACACCAGTCCTACTGTTCCCTGATAAACCAATCCTACTGTTCCCTGACACACCAAACTTTCTGTTCCCTGACACACCAATCCTACTGTTCCCTGACACACCAATTCTACTGTTCCCTGACACACCGATTCTACTGTTCCCTTACGCACCAATCCTACTGTGTCGTGAAACACCAATCCTACTGTTCCCCGACAAACCAAATCTACTGTGTCCTGATGCACTAATCCTGCCGTGTCCTGACACACCAATCTTAATGTTCCCTGACACACCAATCCTACTGTTCCCTGACACACCAATCCTACTGTTACCTGACACAGCAATCCTACTGTTCCCTGACACACCATTCCGACTGTTCCCTGACACACCAATCCAACTGTTCCCTGACACACCAATCCGACGGTTCCCTGACACACCAATCCGACTGTTCCCTGACACACCAATCCGACTGTTCCCTGACACACCAATCCGATTGTGTCCTGACACATCAATTCTGATGTTCCCTGACACACCAATCCTCCTGTTCCCTGACACACCAATCCTCCTGTTCCCTGACACACCAATCCTACTGGGTCCTGACACACCAATCCTACCGTGTCCTGACACACCAATCCTACTGTGTCCTGACACACCAATCCTACTGTTCCGTGACACACCAATCCGACAGTTCCCTGACACACCAATCCTACAGTTCCCTGACACACCAATCCTATTGTTCCCTGATACACCAATCCTACAGTTTCCTGACACAACAATCAGACTGTATCCTGACACACCAATCGTGCTGTTCCCTGACACACCAATCTAACAGTTCCCTGACACACCAATCCGACTGCGTCCTGACACACCAATCCTACTGTAGCCTTACACACCAATCCTACTGTTCCCTGACACACGAATCCTACTGTTCCCTGATATACCACTCCTACTGTTCCCTGACACACCAATCCAACTGTTCCGTGACACATCAATCCTACTGTTCCCTGACACACCAATCCTACTGTTCCCTGACACACCAATCCTCCTGTTCCGTGATACATCAATCCTACTGTTCCCTGACACACCAATCCTACTGTTCCCTGATATACCAATCCTACTGTAGCCTGACACACCAATCCTACTGTGTCCTGACACACCAATCCTACTGTTCCCTGACACACCAATCCAACTATTCCCTGACACACCAATAGGACTGTGTCCTGACACAGCAATCCAACTGTGCCCTGACACACCAATCCTACTGTGTCCTGACACACCAATCATACTGTGCCCGCACACAACAATCCTATAGCTCCCTGATACACCAATCCTACTGTTCCCTGACACACCAATCCTACTGTTCCCTGACACACCAATCCTACTGTTCCCTGACACACCAATCCTCCTGTTCCCTGATACACCAATCCGACTGTGTACTAACACACGACTCCTACTGTTCCCTAACACAACAATCCTACTGTTCCCTGACACACCAATCCTACTGTTCCCTGACACACCAATCCTCCTGTTCCCTGACACACCAATCCGACTGTGTACTAACACACGACTCCTACTGTTCCCTGATACACCAATCCTACTGTTCCCTGACACACCAATCCGACTGTTACCTGACACACCAATCCGACTGTTCCCTGACACACTAATCCGACTGTGTCCTGACACACCAATACTCATGTTCCCTGACACACCAATCCTCCTGTTCCCTGATGCACCAATCCTACTGTAGCCTTACACAGCAATCTGACTGTGTCCTGACACACTAATCCTACTATGTCCTGACACACCAATCCTACAGTTCCCTGACACACCAACCCTATTGTTCAGTGATACACCAATCCTACAGTTCCCTGACACACCAATCAGTCTGTGTCCTGACACAACAATCCTACTGTTCCCTGACACACCAATCCTACTGTCCCCTGACACACCAATCTAACTGTTCCCTGACACACCATTCCGACTGCGTCCTGACACACCAATTCGACTGTGTCCTGAATACCAATCCTACTGTTCGTTGGCACAACAATCTAACTGTTCCCTGACACACCAATCCTACTGTTCCCTGTCACACCAATCCTACTGTTCCCCGACACACGGATCCTACTGTTCCCTGACACACAGATCCTACTGTGTCCTGACACACCAAACCTACTGTTCCCTTACACAGCAATACTACTGTGTCCTGACACACAAAACGTACTGTTCCCTGACACACCTATCCTACTGTTCCCTGACACACCACATCTACTGTGTCCTGATGCACTAATCCTGCCGTGTCCTGACACACCAATCTTAATGTTCCCTGACATACCAATCCTACTGTTCCCTGACACACCAATCCTACTGTTCCCTGACACACCAATCCGACTGTTCCCTGACACACCAATCCTACTGTGTACTGACACACCAATCCTCCTGTTCCCTGACACACCAAATCTACTGTGTCCTGATGCACTAATCCTGCCGTGTCCTGACACACCTATCCGACTGTTCCCTGACACACCAAATTTATTGTGTCCTGATGCACTAATCCTGCCGTGTCCTGACACACCAATATTAATGTTCCCTGACACACCAATCTTAATGTTCCCTGACACACCAATCCTACTGTTCCCTGACACACCAATCCAACTGTTCCCTGACACACCAATAGGACTGTGTCCTGACACAGCAATCCAACTGTGCACTGACACACCAATCCTACTGTGCCGTGCTCACCAATCCTACTGCTCCCTTACACACAAATCCCACTGTTCCCTGACACACCAATCCGACTGTTCCCTGACACATACAACCTACTGTTCCCTGACACACCAATCCTACTGTAGCCTGACACACCAATCCTACTGTGTCCTGACACACTAATCCTACTGTTCCCTGAAACACCAATCCTACAGTTCCCAAGCACAACAATCAAACTGTTCCCTGACACACCAATCCTACTGTTCCCTGACACACCAATCCTACTGTTCCCTGACACACCAATCCTACCGTTCCCTGATAAATCAATCCGACTGTTCCCTGACACAGCAATCCTACTGTTCCCTGACACACCAATACAACTGTTCCGTGACACACCAATAGGACTGTGTCCTGACAGAGCAATCCAACTGTGCCCTGACACACCAATTCGACTGTGTCCTGAATACCAATCCTACTGTTCGTTGGCACAACAATCTAACTGTTCCCTGACACACCAATCCTGCTGTTCCCTGTCACACCGATCCTACTGTTCCCCGACACACGGATCCTACTGTTCCCTGACACACAGATCCTACTGTGTCCTGACACACCAAACCTACTGTTCCCTTGCACAGCAATACTACTGTGTCCTGACACACAAAACGTACTGTTCCCTGACACACCAATCCTCCTGTTCCCTGACACACCAAATCTACTGTGTCCTGATGCACTAATCCTGCCGTGTCCTGACACACCAATCCTACTGTTCCCTGACACACCAATCCTACTGTTCCCTGACACACCAATCCTACTGTTCCCTGACACACCAATCCTACTGTTCCCTGACACACCAATCCTACTGTTCCCTGACACACCAATCCTACTGTTCCCTGACACACCAATCCTCATGTTCCCTGACACACCAATCCTCCTGTTCCCTGACACACCAATCCTCCTGTTCCCTGACACACCAATCCTACTGTGTCCTGACACACCAATCCTACTGTGTCCTGAATACCAATCCTACTGTTCCCTGGCACAAAAATCTAACTGTTCCCTGACACACCAATCTTACTGTTCCTTGACACATCAGTCCTAGTGTTCCCTGACACACCAGTCCTACTGTTCCCTGATAAACCAATCCTACTGTTCCCTGACACACCAAACTTTCTGTTCCCTGACACACCAATCCTACTGTTCCCTGACACACCAATTCTACTGTTCCCTGACACACCGGTCCTACTGTTCCCTTACGCACCAATCCTACTGTGTCGTGAAACACCAATCCTACTGTTCCCCGACAAACCAAATCTACTGTGTCCTGATGCACTAATCCTGCCGTGTCCTGACACACCAATCTTAATGTTCCCTGACACACCAATCCTACTGTTCCCTGACACAGCAATCCTACTGTTCCCTGACACACCATTCCGACTGTTCCCTGACACACCAATCCGACTGTTCCCTGACACACCAATCCGACTGTTCCCTGACACACCAATCCGACTGTTCCCTGACACACCAATCCGACTGTTCCCTGACACACCAATCCGACTGTTCCCAGACACACCAATCCGATTGTGTCCTGACACATCAATTCTAATGTTCCCTGACACACCAATCCTCCTGTTCCCTGACACACCAATCCTCCTGTTCCCTGACACACCAATCCTCATGTTCCCTGACACACCAATCCTCCTGTTCCCTGACACACCAATCCTACTGTGTCCTGACACACCAATCCTACTGTGTCCTGAATACCAATCCTACTGTTCCCTGGCACAAAAATCTAACTGTTCCCTGACACACCAAACTTTCTGTTCCCTGACACACCAATCCTACTGTTCCCTGACACACCAATTCTACTGTTCCCTGACACACCGATCCTACTGTTCCCTTACGCACCAATCCTACTGTGTCGTGAAACACCAATCCTACTGTTCCCTGACACACCAATCCTACTGTTCCCTGACACACCAATCCTACTGTTCCCTGACACACCAATCCTACTGTTCCCTGACACACCAATCCTCCTGTTCCCTGACACACCAATCCTACTGTGTCCTGACACACCAATCCTACTGTGTCCTGAATACCAATCCTACTGTTCCCTGGCACAAAAATCTAACTGTTCCCTGACACACCAAACTTTCTGTTCCCTGACACACCAATCCTACTGTTCCGTGACACACCAATTCTACTGTTCCCTGACACACCGATCCTACTGTTCCCTTACGCACCAATCCTACTGTGTCGTGAAACACCAATCCTACTGTTCCCCGACAAACCAAATCTACTGTGTCCTGATGCACTAATCCTGCCGTGTCCTGACACACCAATCTTAATGTTCCCTGACACACCATTCCGACTGTTCCCTGACACACCAATCCGACTGTTCCCTGACACACCAATCCTCCTGTTCCCTGACACACCAATCACCCTGTTCCCTGACACACCAATCCTCCTGTTCCCTGACACACCAATCCTACTGGGTCCTGACACACCAATTCTACCGTGTCCTGACACACCAATTCTACCGTGTCCTGACACACCAATCCTACCGTGTCCTGACACACCAATCTGACAGTTCCCTGACACACCAATCCTACAATTCCCTGACACACCAATCCTATTGTTCCCTGATACACCAATCCGACAGTTTCCTGACACACCAATCAGACTGTATCCTGACACAGCAATCCTGCTGTTCCCTGACACACCAATCTAACTGTTCCCTGACACACCAATCCGACTGCGTCCTGACACACCAATCCTACTGTAGCCTTACGCACCAATCCTACTGTTCCCTGACACACGAATCCTACTGTGTCCTGACACACCAATACTAATGTTCCCTGACACACCAATCAGACTGTTTCCTGACACACCAATCCTGCTGTTCCCTGACACACCAATCTAACTGTTCCCTGACACACCAATCCGACTGCGTCCTGACACACCAATCCTACTGTAGCCTTACACACCAATCCTACTGTTCCCTGACACACCAATCCTACTGTGTCCTGACACACCAATCCTACTGTTCACTGACACACCAATCCAACTGTTCCCTGACACACCAATCCTATTGTTCCCTGATATACCAATCCTACTGTTCCCTGACACACCAATCCAACTGTTCCGTGACACATCAATCCAACTGTTCCCTGACACACCAATCCTACTGTTCCCTGACACACCAATCCTCCTGTTCCCTGATACACCAATCCTACTGTTCCCTGACACACCAATCCTATTGTTCCCTGATATACTAATCCTACTGTTCCCTGACACACCAATCCAACTGTTCCGTGACACATCAATCCAACTGTTCCCTGACACACCAATCCTATTGTTCCCTGATATACCAATCCTACTGTTCCCTGGCACAAAAATCTAACTGTTCCCTGACACACCAAACTTTCTGTTCCCTGACACACCAATCCTACTGTTCCCTGACACAACAATCCTACTGTTCCCTGACACACCATTCCAACTGCGTCCTGACACACCAATTCGACTGTGTCCTGAATACCAATCCTACTGTTCCCTGGCACAACAATCTAACTGTTCCCTGACACACCAATCCTACTGTTCCCTGTCACACCTATCCTACTGTTCCCTGACACACAGATCCTACTGTTCCCTGACACAACAATCCTACTGTGTCGTGAGACACCAATCCTACTGTGTCATAACACATCAAACCTATTGTTCGCTGATGCACCAATCCTGCTGTTCCCTGACACACAGATCCTACTGTTCCCTGACACAACAATCCTACTGTGTCCTGACACACAAAACCTACTGTTCCCTGACACACCTATCCTACTGTTCCCCGACACACCAAATCTACTGTGCCCTGATGCACTAATCCTGCCGTGTCCTGACACACCAATCTTAATGTTCCCTGACACACCAATCCTACTGTTCCCTGACACACCAATCCTATTGTTCCCTGACACACCAATCCTATTGTTCCCTGACACACCAATCCCACTGTTCCCTGACACACCAATTTGACTATTCCCTGACACACCAATCCGACTGTGTCCTGACACACCAATCCTAATGTTCCCTGGCACACCAATCCTCCTGTTTCCTGACACACCAATCCTGCTGTGTCCTGACACGCCAATCCTACTGTGTCCTGACACACCAATCCTACTGTGTCCTGCATACCAATCCCACTGTTCCCTGGCACAACAATCTAACTGTTCCCTGATACAACAATCCTACTGTTCCCTGACACACCAATCCTAGTATTCCCTGACACACCAATCCTACTGTTCCCTGACACACCAATCCTACTGTTCCCTGACACACCAATCCTACTGTTCCCTGACACACCAATCCTACTGTGTCCTGACACACCAATCCTACTGTGTCCTGACACACCAATCCTACTGTGTCCTGACACACCAATCCGACTGTTCCCTGACACACCAATCCTAATGTTCCCTGACACACAAATCCCACTGTGTCCTGACACACCAATCCTACTGTGTCCTGACACACCAATCCTACTGTGTCCTGACACACCAATCCGACTGTTCCCTGACACACCAATCCCACTGTGTCCTGACACACCAATCCTACTGTGTCCTGACACACCAATCCTACTGTGTCCTGACACACCAATCCGACTGTTCCCTGACACACCAATCCTAATGTTCCCTGACACACAAATCCCACTGTTCCCTGACACACCGATTCTACTGTTCCCTGACACACCAATCCTCCTGTTCCCTGATACACCAATCCTACTGTTCCCTGACACACCAATCCTACTGTAGCCTTACACACCAATCCTACTGTGTCCTGACACACTAATCCTACTTTGTCCTGACACACCAATCCTACAGTTCACTGACACACCAACCCTATTGTTCATTGATACACCAATCCTACAGTTCCCTGACACACCAATCAGTCTGTGTCCTGACACAACAATCCTACTGTTCCCTGACACACCAATCCTACTGTTCCCTGACACACCAATCAGTCTGTGTCCTGACACACCAATCCTACAGTTCCCTGACACACCAATCGTATTGTTCCCTGATACACCAATCCTACAGTTCCCTGACACACCAATCCTACTGTTCCCTGATACACCAATCCAACTGTTCCCTGACACACCAATCCTATTGTTCCCTGATATACCAATCCTACTGTTTCCTGACACACCAATCCTACTGTTCCGTGACACACCAATCCTACTGTTCCCTGACACACCAATCCGACTGTGTACTAACACACTACTCCTACTGTTCCCTAACACACCAATCCTACTGTTCCTTGACACACCAAACCAACTGTTCCCTGACACACAAATCCCACTGTTCCCTGACACACCAATTCTACTGTTCCCTGACACACCAATCCTCCTGTTCCCTGATACACCAATCCTACTGTTCCCTGACACACCAATCCTACTGTAGCCTTACACACCAATCCTACTGTGTCCTGACACACCAATCCTACAGTTCACTGACACACCAACCCTATTGTTCATTGATACACCAATCCTACAGTTCCCTGACACACCAATCAGTCTGTGTCCTGACACAACAATCCTACTGTTCCCTGACACACCAATCCTACTGTTCCCTGACACACCAATCCTATTGTTCCCTGATACACCAATCCTACAGTTCCCTGACACACCAATCCTACTGTTCCCTGATACACCAATCCTACTGTTCCCTGACACACCAATCCTACTGTTCCCTGACACATCAATCCCACTGTTCCGACACACCAATCCCACTGTTCCCTGACACACCAATCCGACTGTTCCGACACACCAATCCGACTGTTCCCTGACACACCAATCCGACTGTGTCCTGACACACCAATCCTAATGTTTCCTGACATAGAAACATAGAAACATAGAAAATAGGTGCAGGAGTAGGCCATTCACCCCTTCTAGCCTGCACCGCCATTCAATGAGTTCATGGCTGAACATTCAACTTCAGTACCCCATTCCTGCTTTCTCGCCATACCCCTTGATCCCCCTAGTAGTAAGGACCTCATCTAACTCCTTTTTGAATATATTTAGTGAATTGGCCTCAACAACTTTCTGTGGTAGAGAATTCCACAGGTTCACCACTCTCTGGGTGAAGAAGTTCCTCCGCATCTCGGTCCTAAATGTCTTACCCCTTATCCTTAGACTGTGACCTCTGGTTCTGGACTTCCCCAACATTGGAAACATTCTTCCTGCATCTAACCTGTCTAACCCCGTCAGAATTTTAAATATTTCTATGAGGTCCCCTCTCATTCTTCTGAACTCCAGTGAATACAAGCCCAGTTGATCCAGTCTTTCTTGATAGGTCAGTCCCGCCATCCCGGGAATCAGTCTGGTGAACCTTCGCTGCACTCCCTCAATAGCAAGAATGTCCTTCCTCAGGTTAGGAGACCAAAACTGTACACAATACTCCAGGTGTGGCCTCACCAATGCCCTGTACAACTGTAGCAACACCTCCCTGCCCCTGTACTCAAATCCCCTTGCTATGAAGGCCAACATGCCATTTGCTTTCTTAACCGCCTGCTGCACCTGCATGCTAACCTTCAATGACTGATGTACCATGACACCCAGGTCTCTTTGCACCTCCCCTTTTCCTAATCTGTCACCATTCAGATAATAGTCTGTCTCTCTGTTTTTACCACCAAAGTGGATAACCTCACATTTATCCACATTATACTTCATCTGCCATGCATTTGTCCACTTACCTAACCTATCCAAGTCGCTCTGCAGCCTCACAGCATCCTCCTCGCAGCTCACACTGCCACCCAACTTAGTGTCATCCGCAAATTTGGAGATACTACATTTAATCCCCTCATCTAAATCATTAATGTACAGTGTAAACAGCTGGGGCCCCAGCAAAGAACCTTGCGGTACCCCACTAGTCACTGCCTGCCATTCTGAAAAGTACCCATTTACTCCTACTCTTTGCTTCCTGTGTGCCAACCAGTTCTCAATCCATGTCAGTACACTACCCCCAATCCCATGTGCTCTAACTTTGCACATCAATCTCTTGTGTGGGACCTTGTCGAATGCCTTCTGAAAGTCCAAATATACCACATCAACTGGTTCTCCCTTATCCACTCTACTGGAAACATCCTCAAAAAATTCCAGAAGATTTGTCAAGCATGATTTCCCTTTCACAAATCCATGCTGACTTGGACCTATCATGTCACCTCTTTCCAAATGCACTGCTATGACATCCTTAATAATTGATTCCATCATTTTACCCACTACCGATGTCAGGCTAACCGGTCTATAATTCCCTGTTTTCTCTTACCCTCCTTTTTTAACACAACAATCATCCTGTTCCCTGACACACCAATCCTACTGTGTCCTGACACACCAATACTACTGTTCCCTGACACACCAATCCTAAAGTTCCCTGACACACCAATCCTACAGTTCTCTCACACACCAATCAGACTGTGTCCTGACACACCAATCCTACTGTGTCCTGACACACCAATCCTATTGTTCACTGACACACCAATCCAACTGTTCCCTGACACACCAATCCTATTGTTCCCTGATATACCAATCCTACTGTTCCCTGACACACCAATCCTACTGTTCCGTGTCACACCAATCCTACTGTTCCCTGACACACCAATCCTACTGTTCCCTGACACTCCAATCCGACTGTGTACTAACACACTAATCCTACTGTTCCCTAACACACCAATCCTACTGTTCCCTGACACACCAATCCAACTGTTCCCTGACACACCAATCCCACTGTCCCCTGAGACACCAAATCTGCTCTTCCCTGACACACCAATCCTCCTGTTCCCTGATACACCAATCCTACTGTTCCCTGACACACCAATCCTACTGTTCCCTGACACACCAATCCTACTGTAGCCTTACACACCAATCCTACTGTGTCCTGAGACACTAATCCTACTATGTCCTGACACACCAATCCTACAGTTCCCTGACACACCAACCCTATTGTTCACTGATACACCAATCCTACAGTTCCCTGACACACAAATCAGTCTGTGTCCTGACACAACAATCCTACTGTTCCCTGACACACCAATCATACTGTTCCCTGACACACCAATCTAACTGTTCCCTGACACACCATTCCAACTGCGTCCTGACACACCAATTCGACTGTGTCCTGAATACCAATCCTACTGTTCCCTGACACAACAATCTAACTGTTCCCTGACACACCAATCCTACTGTTCCCTGTCACACCAATCCTACTGTTCCCTTACACACAGATCCTACTGTTCCCTGACACAACAATCCTACTGTGTCGTGAGACACCAATCCTACTGTGTCATAACACATCAAACCTATTGTTCGCTGATACACCAATCCTGCTGTTCCCTGACACACAGATCCTACTGTTCCCTGACACAACAATCCTACTGTGTCCTGACACACCAAACCTACGGTTCCCTGACCCAGCAATACTACTGTGTCCTGACACACAAAACCTACTGTTCCCTGACACACCTATCCTACTGTTCCCCGACACACCAAATCTACTGTGCCCTGATGCACTAATCCTGCCGTGTCCTGACACACCAATCTTAATGTTCCCTGACACACCAATCCTATTGTTCCCTGACACACCAATCCTATTGTTCCCTGACACACCAATCCCACTGTTCCCTGACACACCAATTTGACTATTCCCTGACACACCAATCCGACTGTGTCCTGACACACCAATCCTAATGTTCCCTGGCACACCAATCCTCCTGTTTCCTGACACACCAATCCTGCTGTGTCCTGACACGCCAATCCTACTGTGTCCTGACACACCAATCCTACTGTGTCCTGCATACCAATCCCACTGTTCCCTGGCACAACAATCTAACTGTTCCCTGACACAACAATCCTACTGTTCCCTGACACACCAATCCTAGTATTCCCTGACACACCAATCCTACTGTTCCCTGACACACCAATCCTACTGTTCCCTGACACACCAATCCTACTGTTCCCTGACACACCAATCCTACAGTTCCCTGGCACACCAATCAGTCTGTGTCCTGACACACCAATCTAACTGTTCCCTGACACACCAATCCTACTGTTCCCTGACACACCAATCCCAATGTTCCCTGACACACCAATCCCACTGTGTCCTGACACACCAATCCTACTATGTCCTGACACACCAATCCTACTGTGTCCTGACACACCAATCCGACTGTTCCCTGACACATCAATCCTAATGTTCCCTGACACACCAATCCTAATGTTCCCTGACACACCAATCCTACTGTTTCCTGACACACCAATCCTACTGTGTCCTGACACACCAATCCTACTGTGTCCTGACACACCAATCCTACTGTGTCCTGACACACCAATCCGACTGTTCCCTGACACACCAATCCTAATGTTCCCTGACACACCAATCCTCCTGTTTCCTGACACACCAAATCTACTGTGTCCTGATGCACTAATCCTGCCGTGCCCTGACACACCAATCCGACTGTTCCCTGACACACCAAATCTACTGTGTTCCTGATGCACTAATCCTGCCGTGTTCTGATACACCAATCCTACTGTTCCCTGACACACCAATCCTACAGTTCCCTGGCACACCAATCAGTCTGTGTCCTGACACACCAATCTAACTGTTCCCTGACACACCAATCCTACTGTTCCCTGACACACCAATCCCAATGTTCCCTGACACACCAATCCCACTGTGTCCTGACACACCAATCCTACTGTGTCCTGACACACCAATCCTACTGTGTCCTGACACACCAATCCGACTGTTCCCTGACACACCAATCCTAATGTTCCCTGACACACCAATCCTAATGTTCCCTGACACACCAATCCTACTGTTTCCTGACACACCAATCCTACTGTGTCCTGACACACCAATCCTACTGTGTCCTGACACACCAATCCTACTGTGTCCTGACACACCAATCCGACTGTTCCCTGACACACCAATCCTAATGTTCCCTGACACACCAATCCTCCTGTTCCCTGACACACCAAATCTACTGTGTCCTGATGCACTAATCCTGCCGTGCCCTGACACACCAATCCGACTGTTCCCTGACACACCAAATCTACTGTGTTCCTGATGCACTAATCCTGCCGTGTTCTGACACACCAATCTTAATGTTCCCTGATACACCAATCCTACTGTTCCCTGACACACCAATCCTACTGTTCCCTGACACACCAATCCTACTGTTCCCTGACACACCAATCCTACTGTTCCCTGACACACCAATCCCACTGTTCCCTGACACACCAATCCCACTGTTCCCTGACACACCAATTCGACTGTTCCCTGACACATCAATCCGACTGTGTCCTGACACAGCTATCCTACTGTTCCCTGACACACCAATCCTACTCTTCCCTGACACACCAATCCTACTGTGTCCTGATACACCAATCCTACTATGTCCTGAAACACCAATCCGACTGTGTCCTGACACACCAATCCTACTGTGTCCTGACACACCAATGCTAATGTATCCTAGCAACATACAATATAGGTGCAGGAGTAGGCCATTCGGCCCTTTGAGCCTGCACCGCCATTCAATGAGTTCATGGCTGAACATGCAACTTCAGTACCCCATTCCTGCTTTCTCGCCATACCCCTTGATCCCCCTAGTAGTAAGGACTACATCTAATTCTTTTTGAATATATTTAGTGAATTAGCCTCAACAACTTCCTGTGGTAGAGAATTCAACAGGTTCACCACTCTCTGGGTGAAGAGGTTTCTCCTCATCTCGGTCCTAAATGGCTTACCCCTTTTTCTTACACTGTGACCCCTGATTCTGCACTTCCCCAACATTGGGAACATTCCTCCTGCTTCTAACCTGTCTAAACACATCAGAATTATAAACGTTTCTCTGAGATCCCCTCTCATTCTTCTGAACTCCAGTGAATACAAGCCCAGTTGATCTAGTCAGTCGCGCCATCCTGGGAATCAGTCTGGTGAACCTTCGCTGCACTCCCTCGACAGCAAGAATGTCCTTCCTCAAGGTAGGAGACCAAAACTGTACACAATACCCCAGGTGTGGACTCACCAAGGCCCTGTACAACTGTAGTAACACCTCCCTGCCCCTGTACTCAAATCCCCTTGCTATGAAGGCCAACATGCCATTTGCTTTCTTAACTGCCTGCTGTACCTGCATGCGAACCTTCAATGACTTATGTACCATGACACCCAGGTCTCGTTGCACCTCCCATTTTCCTAATCTGTCACCATTCAGATAATAGTCTGTCTCTCTGTTTTCACCACCAAAATGGATAACCTCACATTTATCCACATTATACTTCATCTGCCATGCATTTGCCCACTCACATAACCTATCCAAGTCACTCTGCAGCCTCATAGCGTCCTCCTCGGAGCTCACACTTCCACCCAACTTAGTGTCATCCGCAAATTTGGAGATACTACATTTAATCCCCTCGTCTCAATCATTAATGTACAATGTAAACAGCTGGAGCCCTAGCACAGAACCTTGCGGTACCCCACTAGTCACTGCCTGCCATTCTGAAAAGTACCCATTTACTCCTACTCTTTGCTTCCTGTGTGCCAACCAATTCTCAATCCACGTCAGCACACTACCCCCAATTCCATGTGCTTTAACTTTGCACATTAATCTCTTGTGTGGGACCTTGTCGAACGCCTTCTGAAAGTCCAAATACACATCTACTGGAAACATTCTCAAAAAATTCCAGAAGATTTGTCAAGCATGATTTTCATTTCACAAATCCATGCTGACTTGGACCTATCATGTCACCTCTTTCCAAATGCGCTGCTATGACATCCTTAATAACTGATTCCATCATTTTACCCACCATCGATGTCAAGCTGCCCGGTCTTTCATTCCCTTTTTTCTCTCTCCCTCCTTTTTTAAAAAGTGGGGTTACATTGGCTACCCTCCACTCCATAGGAACTGATCCAGAGTCTATGGAATGTTGGAAAATGACTGTCAATGCATCTGCTATTTCCAAGGCCACCTCCTTAAGTACTCTAGGATGCAGTCCATCAGACCCTGGGGATTTGTCGGCCTTCAATCCCATCAATTTCCCCAACACAATTTCCCGCCTAATAAGGATTTCCCTCAGTTCCTCCTTCTTACTAGACCCTCTGACCCCTTTTATATCCGGAAGGTTGTTTGTGTCCTCCTTCGTGAATACCGAACCAAAGTACTTGTTCAATTGGTCTGCCATTTCTTTGTTCCCCATTATAACTTCCCCTGATTCTGACTGCAGGGGACTTTGTCTTTACTAACCTTGTTCTCTTTACATATCTATAGAAGCGTTTGCAGTCTGTCTTAATGTTCCCTGCAAGCTTCCTCTCGTACTCTATTTTCCCTGCCAAGTTAGAGCACATGGGATTGGGGGTAGTGTACTGACATGGATTGAGAACTGGTTGGCACACAGGAAGCAAAGAGTAGGAGTAAATGGGTACTTTTCAGAATGGCAGGCAGTGACTAGTGGGGTACCGCAAGGTTCTGTGCTGGGGCCCCAGCTGTTTACACTGTACATTAATGATTTAGATGAGGGGATTAAATGTAGTATCTCCAAATTTGCGGATGACACTAAGTTGGGTGGCAGTGTGAGCTGCGAGGAGCATGCTGTGAGGCTGCAGAGCGACTTGGATAGGTTAGGTGAGTGGGCAAATGCATGGCAGATGAAGTATAATGTGGATAAATGTGAGGTTATCCACTTTGGTGGTAAAAACAGAGAGACAGACTATTATCTGAATGGTGACAGATTAGGAAAAGGGGAGGTGCAAAGAGACCTGGGTGTCATGGTACATCAGTCATTGAAGGTTGGCATGCAGGTGCAGCAGGCGGTTAAGAAAGCAAATGGCATGTTGGCCTTCATAGCAAGGGGATTTGAGTACAGGGGCAGGGAGGTGTTGCTACAGTTGTACAGGGCATTGGTGAGGCCACACCTGGAGTATTGTGTACAGTTTTGGTCTCCTAACCTGAGGAAGGACATTCTTGCTATTGAGGGAGTGCAGCGAAGGTTCACCAGACTGATTCCCGGGATGGCGGGACTGACCTATCAAGAAAGACTGGATCAACTGGGCTTGTATTCACTGGAGTTCAGAAGAATGAGAGGGGACCTCATAGAAACATTTAAAATTCTGACGGGGTTAGACAGGTTAGATGCAGGAAGAATGTTCCCAATGTTGGGGAAGTCCAGAACCAGAGGTCACAGTCTAAGGATAAGGGGTAAGCCATTTAGGACCGAGATGCGGAGGAACTTCTTCACCCAGAGAGTGGTGAACCTGTGGAATTCTCTACCACAGAAAGTTGTTGAGGCCAATTCACTAAATATATTCAAAAAGGAGTTAGATGAGGTCCTTACTACTAGGGGGATCAAGGGGTATGGCGAGAAAGCAGGAATGGGGTACTGAAGTTGAATGTTCAGCCATGAACTCATTGAATGGCGGTGCAGGCTAGAAGGGCCGAATGGCCTACTCCTGCACCTATTTTCTATGTTTCTATTTTCTAATCAAACCCTTTGTCCTCCTCTGCTGAGTTCTAAATTTCTTCCAGTCCCCGGGTTCGTTGCTATTTCTGGTCGATTTGTAAGCCACTTCCTTGGCTTTAATACTATCCCTGATTTCCCTTGATGGCCACGGTTGAGCCACCTTCCTTTTTTTATTTTTACGCTAGACAGGGATGTACAATTGTTGTAGTTCATCCATGCGGTCTCTAAATGTCTGCCATTGCCCATCCACTGTCAACCCCTGACACACCAAGCCTACTGTTTCCTGACAAACCAATCCTACTGTGTTCTGACAGACCAATTCTACTGTTTCCTGACACACCAGTCCTACTGTTTCCTGACACACCAGTCCTACTGTTTCCTGACACATCAATCCTACTGTATCCTGACACACCCATCCTGCTGTATCCTGACACACCAATCCTACTGTTCCCTGACAGACCAATCCTACTGTTCCCTGACAGACCAGTCCTATTGCAGCCCTGCTGTTCCCAAAGACATTGTAATGTATGCACAGGTTTGTCGAGCTGGTGAAGAGGTGGGCACCGGAGGGACTGGAGTGCATCATCACACCAGGCAACCAAATTTTAAGTTGATTTTAAATGTCTACATTTTAATTTGTTTATTGTGCCAGTTTTAGTGCCCCCCCACCTCTTTTAGCCAGGGGGTACTTGTATAATTTGTGTTTTTAGTGCCCTTAAAAAAAAACAAGGGGGAATTTGTTAGAAAGTGTTTGGAATGTTCCCCTCCCCCCCCCCCTTTAATCAGGGGGCACTTGATTTAATGTTTTATTTTGTTCACAACAAAATAGTTGTAGAGCTGGTGAGTTGTGAGTGGCCATAGCCAGCCAACTGCAAAGAAATGGAGGTGGGAGCAGGAGGAAGCTAAAAGCTTACAAGATACTCAGACTCAGCAGTCGAATTAGTAAAATTGTAATCATGATAAGTAATCTTTTGATATATTGTATAAATACCGAGCTTCTAAAAAAAGGGGGAGCTGGTGCATTGTGAGTGGTTTAGCCAGTCATGTGATGTTCGCAAGACTCAATAAAACCCCAGCCCATTGAGTTCAGGAGATCCACGATGAGGCAGGTGGTTGTGAGCCTGGTGGATGAACTAGTAATGTGTAGTTTGATTGTTAAACCTTTACTAATAAACTAGTTCATAATAGCAATGTGTTGCTATGAATCCTGAAGCAAAGAACCCCTGAAGTAAATACATTATAGACACCAACCCAACTTCAGTCCTTCTAGTTTCTCTCATTCAAGTCCAACTGCTGCTCCCCTTTTCCCCCCCCGAGATCTGGCTCAGCCTCAGCCCTGCTTTTTCTTTAGCTGGCGGCCTGAACCCAGCAATACCATTTCTTGTGATTCGGTCAACCTCACCCTCTCAAAAAACGTTTAACTGACCCTGAAAAAAATTTTCATCTCCCACCCAAATTCATTTATCCCATAATCCCATTATCTATTTTTTTTAAAAACCCTTACACTTTCTATGACATGAAATCACAAATATACTGGTGAAATATCCATGATTCCTGTATTTTCCAAAGTGAATATAATTTTTTTGAAAATCAATAGAATTATAACAAAACTCTTTTTTTTCTTTAGTGCATTACAATCACACAGTAATTATTTTAAGGTGTAGCTCGATAAATAAATGAGAGAAAGGAGTAGAAGGATATGCTGATAAGGTGAGGTGAGGTAGGGTGCGAGGAAGCTCACGAGACACCAGCATGGACCAGTTGGGCCAAATGGCCTGTTTCTATGCTGCGGATTCTATGTCATTCTGGATAATTTACATTATTATCATAGGGTTGTACACAAACGCCCAAACCTCATGTGGAGGATGATCGGATTGCAAGCCCACACTCACATCTCGAAGTGGAGTTCAGAATTTAGCTCCACACCAGCCGAGGCCTCATCGTTAAAACTTCAAGGAATTCGGATCTATTTATTTTCTTTGGGGATGATGTCAATATTAAGAACCATTGTTATTCCTGGCATCCCTTGGCACCCTTCGAGATTTTGAAAGATTACTCAAACCCTTAATTGTGAAATCGCTGTGTGAAACTGTGTGACAGTTAGGTATGCAAAGGAAATGTCAGACAGATTTGTTCTGACAGATTTGAAATGCTGCCCAACCTCAAACCTTGGAGCACGAGACATGGATTGTAGCTTTAACACGAACACAGGCCACATAATGTGCCCAAGCAAAATGTGTGATACACAACAGGAATGCAGTGCCTCGAACCTTTGTAAGGTTCACTATTCATTCAGGTTCCTGGAATTCTTGAGGGAAATTTTTGAGGCCCAGTCTTTCATTACCAGGGCCCAGCAGCTGTACCTTAACTCACAATGTTTGTTGGGTGGTGTGGAAAGACCTTTACTCCACATCTAACCTGTTCTGGACATACTTGATGCTGACACCAGCTAAAAAATAAAGCAAAACCTTCTAATCCCCAGCACGAATATGCATCAACTTGATCAGTATGGAGAGAATACTGTCATCAGCACCACGCAAATGATTAAGGGGTTTGGGGGATGGTAATCACTAAGTGATTTCGGGGGGCGGTAATGGCAGCGGGGCAGTAAAGTTTGCGCCAGGAACAGTTTGGGACTCAGTCATCGAAATTGGGCAGCTAGACCCTGAGTGTGGGGCAGAGTGCTTAGGGAGGCGTTGCACACCTCTCTTAGGGCGCTAGGCCGGCTGAGTGAGCAAAAATCCCGAGCTAAACAGCCGGCCCCAGGAGCGCTCCAAGAGAGGTCGTGGGAGAAAAAAACTTGAATAACAAACACCAAAAACATTCCCAATACATAGCCCACGCCTCCACAACATAAATCGCATAAAAAAATGTAAAGAAAAAAATAATCACACTTACCCGAGATGGACATTACTTACCTCACGGCAGCCAGTGTAGGACGGACTGCCCGCTTTCACAGGCGGTCCCAGGAGGGTGCGCCGTGGGATGCTACGGTTCGGGTGAGAGTCCTCAAGCAAGTCGGTGTCACAACCAGGGGCGTTGCACACCGGCTCGTGTCTTCCGGGCAAAACTGGTCCCGTAAACGCCAGCGGGCCGCTGGTAGCCGACCACCCACCCAAAAGAGCTCACCGCCGTCATTGCCGACCCTCCGGTGACGAAAACAGAAGCGCACATCACGGGAAAATCTGCCCCTTAGAATCAACTTATGTGCAGGTCAAGCTGCATCAAACCGATTGAAGCAGCAATGGTGAGCAACAAACGCATTTTAAAGACGTTCAAATAAAAAAAAAACAGTCCCTTACAGTCTCTACGATTTTACAGGTTTTCTTAAACCAAGTACTAACTTTTTTCCTAGAACTTTATCGCCTCCACTCATTAACCAGGAGTTCAACAGGGCATCAGAACGCCATCAGGAGTTCATCTGTCGTTGCAGGAATCTTACATGGGATTCTAAATCAAAGGGAGAGACTACCAGCAAGCCGAGTGAATGGAAGTTCGGTCACACTGCGACAACACAGACTCCTGATTCAGCAAGAGGTGGAGGGACATGGGGCAGAGCAGTGAAGAAAAGCTGAGTCCCCAAAGAGGAAACTCAATAAGGAGGCATAGTACATGGGTGTACTTCAAAATAGATGAAAGTCTCGGGGAGCTACCTTTGTTCAAATGATAAATCTCCATGCCAATTCTTATAAGACATCACATTTGCTGCCTCAAGGAGATACAGCCTCTTCAGTCTCATTCCCCGCGGCCGGTAGAGAAATTTCCCCACATATAGCGATTCTGGATTTACACAGCCAATCACCAATCTGCAATGTAATGACTGGGGCCATTCATGGACTCGCATGGCTTTCCCAAAAACTGATATAGCATCATCGAGGAGTGAAGGGTTCTCGGAATAGCAGCACATTTAACATTTTAGAAGCTATAGAGAGCTGGATGGTTAGGCAATGTGGTAGAATCAGAGAATTGTTACAGAACAGAAGGAGGCCATTCAGCCCGTTGAGGTTGTGCCGGCTCTCTGCAGCCCTGCACATTTTATTCCTTCAGGTACTTACCCAATTTCTTTTTGAAAGCAATGATTGAGACTGCCTCTGTTGTGTTCCTAACACAGGTGAGACTGCACACAGGGAGGTTAAAGTAACAGTGACCTCAGTCTTTAATAAGACACTCCAGAGTGAGGAACAGGCCTTAGGGGCCGGCTTATATAGAGTGCTCCCAAGGGATGTTGGGATCCCTTGGGACTTCAGGGATGCGCTCCCTGGTGGCGGAACATGGAAGTGCATGCTTTACAGATACACAACATCACTCCCCCACAAAGTCAAAGTGAAAATTATTTACAAGGTGAGGCGGTCAGGAGCCTTTCTTTCCCTGGTGGACCACCTCGGTACAAATGTCTGTTCTGGTGTGTTGGCTCTGCCCTCGCTGTGCTGGCGTGTTGTTGGCCCTGCAGGGCTGCTGGGTTTGATTTCCTGGTCTGGCGTGGTGTCATTGATCCTTTGGGTGTGTGTTGTGGGCTCGAAAAAGGTAGTATCTGCTGTGGGTTGTTCAGGGCAGTCTGTGAACTGCAGCCTCGTTTGGGCCAGGTGCTTTCTGCAAATTTGTCCATTGTCTAGTTTGGCTACAAACATCCTACTCCCTTCTTTAGCTATCACCGCGCCCGCGATCCACTTAGGACCATGTCCATAGTTTAGCACATACACAGGGCCATTCAGATCAATTTCCCGTGAAGCAATGGCCGACCATCGTTTACATTTTGTTGCTGCCACCTGCTCTCTACCTGATCATGCAGGTAGGGGTGAACCAGCGAGAGTCCGGTTTTAAGTGTCCTTTTCATGAGTAGCTCAGCTGGGGGCACCCCTGTGAGCGAGTGGAGTCTCGTGCAGTAGTCGGGACAGGCGGGTTTGGAGTGAGCCTTCTGTGACTCGTTGGAGGCTCTGTTTGATTGTTTGTACTGCCCGCTCTGCCTGCCCATTGGAGGCTGGTTTAAACGGGGTGACATGTTTGATCCCATTGCGGGTTATGAATTCTTTAAATTCGGCACTGGTGAAACATGGCCCTCAGGCTTTCAATGGTGGAGGTGGCGGTGATTCCCGACATTATTTCACGTTCAATCCATTTTGAAAAAGCATCCACCACCACCAGGAACATTTTACTGAGAAATGGGCCCGCCTAGTCGACATGGATCCTTGACCATGGTCTGGAGGGCTAGGACCACAAACTTAGTGGTGCCTCTCTGGGCGCGTTGCTCAATTGAGCACACACGCTGCATTGCCGTACACAGAACTCTAAGTCAGAGTCGATACCAGGCCACCACACGTGGGATCTGGCTATCGCTTTCATCACATAGTGCTACCCCACATCAGACTGCCTGTTGTGGGGTAGCACTACGTGGTTACCCCACAACAGGCAGTCTGCCTGAATGGACAGCTCATCCTCTCGCCACTGGAACGGCTTGATTAGCTATTGCATTTCAACGGGGATGCTGGCCCAGCTCCCATGCAATATACAGTTTTTTACTAGGTACTGCAGAGGATCTTGGCTGATCCAAGTCCTAATCTGGCAGGCCATGACAGGTGATTTATCGTTTTCAAACGCTTCCATGACCATCAACAAGTCTGCGGGCTGCGCCACCATCAACAAATTTGCAGGCTGCGCCATTTCCACCCCCGTGGTGGGCAATGGTAGCCGACGGAGAGCATCCGCACAGTTCTCGGTGCCTGGCCTGTGGCGGATGGTATAGTTATATGCTGATAGCGCAAGTGTCCACCTCTGTATGCGGGCTGAGGCATTAGTATTTATCCCCTTGTTTTCAGCGAACAGAGATATGAGGGGCTTGTGATCGGTTTCCAGCTCAAATTTGAGGCCAAACAGATACTGATGCATTTTCTTTAACCCGAACACACACGCTAATGCCTCTTTCTCAATCATGCTGTAGGCCCTCTCGACCTTAGACAAGCTCCTGGAAGCATAGGCGACAGGTTTCAACTTCCCCGCAACATTAGCTTGTTGTAATACACACCCGACTCCATACGACGACGCATCACATGCTAGCACGAGTCTTTTGCACGGGTTATACGATACAAGCAGCATGTTGGAACATAAAATGTTTCTGGCTTTCTCAAAAGCAATTACTTGGTTTGTTCCCCATACCCAGTTCTCACCTTTACCCAATAACACATGTAGGGGCTCTAAGAGGGTGCTTAACCCCGGTAGGATGTTACCAAAATAGTTGAGGAGTCCCAGGAACGACCGTGACATTCTGTGACCTGGGCGCGTTCCTGATTGCCTCTGTCTTGGCGTCTGTGGGCCGAATGCCATCCGCCGCGATCTTTCTCCCCAAAAACTCCACTTCTGCTGCCATGAAGACGCATTTTGACCTCTACAGCCGCAGCCCTACGCGATCAAGTCACTGGAGGACCTCCTCCAGGTTTTGTAGGTGCTCGACGGTGTCCAGACCCATGACCAATATGTCATCCTAAAAAACCACCATGTGTGGTGCCGACTTGAGTAGGCTCTCCATGTTTCTCTGGAAGATCGCTGCAGAAGACCGAATTCCAAACGCGCATCTGTTGTAGATGAATAGTCCCTTCTGCGTGTTGATGCAGGTGAGGCCCTTCAAAGACTCCTCTAGCTCTTGCGTCATGTAAGCCGAAGTCAGGTCGAGCTTGGTGAACGTCTTGCTTCCTGCCAGCGTCGCAAATAGGTCGTCTGCCTTAGGTAGCGGGTATTGGTCCTGTAGCGAGAAACGATTATTAGTTATTTTATAATCGCTGCAAATCCTGACCGTGCCATCACTTTTGAGTACTGGAACAAGCGGGCTGGCCCACTCCCTGAATTCCACTGGGGAGATGATGCCCTCGCATTGCAGCCTGTCCAGCTCGATTTCCACTCTCTCCCTCATCATATGAGGTACCACTCGCGCCTTGTGGTGAATAGGTCGTGCCTCTGGGACCAAGTGGATCTGCATCTTCGCCTAGGAAAAGTTGCCAATGCCTGGCTCAAAAAGGGAAGGAAATTTGTGAAGAACCTGGGTACATGAGGCCTCATCGACATGTGATAGCACTCGGAAGTCATCCCAGTTCCAGCGGACTTTGCCGAGCCAGCTCCTTCCAAGCAGTGTAGGGCCATCGCCCGGGTCAATCCAGAGTGGCAGTTCGTGCACCGTGCCCTCGTAGGTGACCTTGACCATGGTGCTGCCCAGAACAGTGATAAGCTCTTTGGTGTATGTTCACAGTTTCGTGTGGATGGGGCTCAGGGCTGGTCTGAGTGCCTTGTTGCACCACAGTTTCCCAAACATCTTTTTACTCATGATGGATTGGCTAGCGCCAGTGTCCAGTTCCATGGCTACCGGTAAGTCATTCAGTTTTACGTTTAGCATTATAGATAGACATTTCATCGAAGATATGTGCACCCTGTGTATTTCGGCATCTGCCTCCTCTCTCTGAGGCTCAAAATTGCTTTGATCCACCATGGACCGATCTTCCTCTGCCACCTGGTGGTTAGCGGATTTTGCAGAGCTTGCAGCTCATCTGTAAGCTCGTTGGAGATGCCCCATTGTTCCACAGCTCTTGCAAACATACCCTTTGAAGCAGCATGAATGGGCTGAATGGAACCCTCCACAACGCCAACAAGGTGTGAATTGCCTTGCATTCATCCTTAATTGCGGACTCAGACATCTGTGTCATCTGAGGCCTGCTGGCAGTTGCAGACTCATGGGTTCTGCCCTGTACATTTCTGCTCGCAAGTACAGTTACAGTTAATTTATGAACATCGCAAGCACTTGTGTTCTGAGAGATTTGTTTGGTGTTATCACTGGTGGACATAAACGCCTGTGCTATCGCAATGGCCTTACTGAGGGTCGGTGTCTCTACAGTCAAAAGTTTTCGTAGGATGGTCTCGTGACCAATGCCTAGTACAAAAAAGTCTCTGAGCATTTGCACCAGGTAGCCATCAAACTCACATTGTCTTGCAAGTCACTTTAGCTCGGCGATGTAGCTCGCCACTTCCTGACCTTCAGATCGCTGATACAAAATAGAACCGATACTTCACCATCAGCACGCTCTCCCTCGGGTTAAGATGCTCCTGAATCAGTGTACACAGCTCCTCATATGACTTATCTGTGGGTTTCACCGGAGCCAGAAGATTCTTCATGAGGCTGCAGGTGGGTGCCCCGCAGACTGTGAAGAGGACCGCTCTCCTTTTTGCAGCGCTTCCTTCTCTGTCCAGCTCGTTGGCTACAAAGTACTGGTCTAACCGTTCAACAAAGGCTTCCCAGTCCTCACCCTCCAAGAACTTCTCCAGGATGCCCACAGTTTGCTGCATCTTTGCGTTGGATTCGTGTACTCGTCGCCAGTTGTGGTGTTCCTAACACAGATGAGACTGCACACAGGGAGGTTGAAGTAACAGTGACCTCAATCTTTATTGAGACACTCCAGAGTGAGGAACAGGCCTTAGGGGCCGGCTTATATACAGTGCTCCCAAGGGATGCTGGGATCCCTTGGGACTTCAGGGGATGCGCTCCCTGGTGGCGGAACATGGGAGTGCATGCTTTACAGATACACAACAGCCTCCACCACCCTTTCAGGCAGTGAATTCCAGATCATACCCACTCACTGCATAAAAAAGTTTTTCCTCATGTCGCCTTTGGTTCTTCTGCCAAATCTGTGTCCTCTGGTTCTCAACCCTTTCCGCCAATGGGAACAGTTTCTCTCTATCTACTCTGTCCGGACCCCACATAATTTTGAACACCTCTGTCAAATCTCCTCTCAACCTTCTCTGCTCTTAGGAGAACAACCCCAGAATCTCCAGTCTGTCCATTTAACTGAAATCCCTCATCCCTGGAACCTTTATATTAAGACAGAGTTGGAGACTTTGTACTGCATTTAGTTATACAGATCAGAAGAAGGTTGAATCACTGGTCTGTGTTGCTACAATTGTTCTCAATACCACTACCTACCAGGGTTCCCAATCCTGATTATTATCGACTGGTCCCAAGTGGAAAACGCCTACTTGTGAATGCACCATCAAATAGCCCAATGACATTAACTTTCTACTTTTTTTAATTTTCATTCATTATCAGGATGTGGGAAGGCTGGCATTTATTGCCCATCCCTAGTTGCCCCGAGTAGGTGGCCGTGAGCCTTCTTCATGAACCGTAGGTAGTTTGAGAAAACTGAATGGCTTGCTCGGCCACGAGGGAGAGAGAATGACTTTTACTGATACTTGCTTTTTAATTTCAGGTGTTTTTAAACTGTATTCAAATCTCAAACGCCATAGTGGGATTTGAACACACGTCCTCTAACATTACTACTACTGTACCGTCACATGCAAAGAATGGTCACTTGGGCAAGGTACAAAAAGCTGTTGGCTCTCAGAGACCCATCACCCTGCAAGAGCCAGTGCCTTCAACAGAAAAGTTGGGAGGAAGGCAGAACTGGAGGGGTGGTTATTTGGAGAGAAAGTATTGCCCTGGATCTTCCTTCTCCGTTAAATGATTAAGTGTCAACCTTGGCTCAGTGGCCTCTGAGTCAGAAGGCTGTGGGTTCAAGTCCCACTCCAGAGACTTGAGCACAAAACTCCAGTGCAGTGCTGAGGGAGCACTGCACTGTCGGAGGTGCAGTCTTTCGGATGAGACGTTAAACCGATGGACGTAAAAAATCTCATGGACATAAATGATTTCGAAGAAGAGCAGGGCAGTTATCCCCAGTGTCCTGGCCAATATCTAACCCTCAATCAACATAACAAAAACAGATTATCTGGTCATTATCACATTGCTGTTTGTGGGAGCTTGCTGTGCACAATTGCGGCCGCGTTTCCCACATTACAACAGTGACTACACTCCAACAATTGGCTGTAGAGCACTTTGAGACGTCCGGTGGTCATGAAAGGCACTATATAAATGCAGGTATGTATGTATGTATGTATGTATGTATGTCTTTCTTTCTTTCCTTTCTTTCAAGTCCCACTCCAGAAACAGGAGCACTTAATCTCGGCTGACATGTCAGTTCAGTGCTGCGGGAGTGCCACACTGTCAGAGGTGCCATCTTTCGGACGAGATGTTAAATCAAGTCCGTCCTCTCAGGAGACATAAAAAGGCCCACTCTTTGAAAATGCGTAGGAGAGCTCTTCAACCAACCCCACCAACATTTATTCCATTTATCGCATTGCTGTTTGTGGGACCTTGCTGTGCTCAAATTGGCTGCCACATTTCCCAATATTACAACAGTGACAACACTTAAGTACTTTGCTGGCTGAGAAGAGCTTTCGGGGCATTTTGAGGACATGAAAGGTTCTATAAATGCTCTTTATTATGTTCATGTTTGAAGGACGAGCAGGACTTATTAGAATCTCAATCTAAAGACTCGCGCCTTTACACAGATAAGAAAGCCCCACACTGCAGCAAGTGTTATCAGAGGATTACAGCTTATTGCGAGTGTTCTGTGTATCACATTCTGAGCAAATACACATTCCGCTGTGTGGTTACTTGACTCCACATCCAGACAACTCTCATCGCAGTCAATGGGCTGCGTCAGCCATCTTGGGTGTAATACCTGCTGGGCAGCACACCCGCTCCGCACCCACTCATCCTGTCATACGACTCAAATCGCAGCATCATATCGGGCCCTGGAACATCGTGGGCTGCCCCGACCTGTGTGAGAACACCACCGCAGGTCGGGGCTATAAATAGAGCTGGAGCGCCGGGCCCTGGAACATTGTGGGCGGAGGTGCGGCAAATGAGGGTACTGGGCCCAAAAGAGCCGAGGGCCCAGGGGTATCACGGACCAGTCCACACTGCGATATGTGTGCGCACTAGGTCCGTGCAGCAGAGCAGGTTTCCAGTCGTCCTGATTAACCCTTGCCACTGGATAAAGGCCTAGCTCTGTCAAACCCTTGTGGTGGCTGATGTGCAACGGTCACCACACGTTAAAAAAATCCGCGTACAGGCATCTTCCACCCCCTCAATTAGAGTTCAGTACTGGAACATCGGGTTCTTCATTGAAACATCTGTGAACTCTTGTGGAAGCAAGTCATCCTCGTTCGAGGGACCGCCTATGATGAATACCTGCTTTGTATAGTCAAGTCAAAATACTTACATAAGGACAGCAGGCCAAGCAGCCCTTCAATCATGTTTTGCCATTCAATTAAATCTTGGCTGATCTGTCCCTCAGCTCCATCTCCCTGCCTTGTTTCTATAACCTTCAATACCCTTGCCTAACAAAAATCTAGCACTCTCAGATTTGACATTTTCAAAACTGACCCCCTCCCCAGCCTCAACAACTTTTTGGGGGCGAGATTCCAGATTTCCAATACCCTTTGGGCGAAAAGGTGCTGCCTGACATTATCCCTGAATGGTCTGTAGATCTAATTTTAAGGTTACGCTTCCTTGTTTTGGATTCCCTCACCAATGGAAATCAATTTAATGTTCACCTACCCAATCACATCCTTTTTTCATCCTAAACACCTCAATTAGATCGTTCCCTTAATCTTCTAAAGCAAAGGGAACACAGGCCAACTTTATGAAGCCCGCCCTTATAATGTAATCTTTTTCACCCTGGTATCATTCTGGTGAATCTGCACTGCTCCCCCTCCAAGGCCAATATATGCTTCCTGAGGTACTGTGCCCAGAGCTGAACACCGTGCTCCGGATGGGATCCGACCAGAGCTCTGTACAGCTGTAACAGAAGTTCCACCCTGCCAGTGCATACTTGGCAGATACACTATACGGAGAACTTTCTGACTTCTTCCTCATCGTGTGCAACCTGGTAGTAATAAAAACATTGTGATCGTCGTGCCAAGGCTGTCATCTCAGTGCTGTGGTATTAAAAAAAACCACAAAGGTCAAAATAGGAAATGACGCTCAAAAAGCAGCTTTGGTCTGGTCGTGTTATTCTGAATTGTGTCAATGAAACTGCATTTAGATTTCTCACCATTCTAGTTCAATGTTTAACTGACAAGAGCCAACTTTTTTTCCCTCTCGCTCAGGTTCAATATTTCAGCATGTTAGCACTGAACAATGGAACACTTTCCTGTTTCAGGCACCCACAGGTCAAAACAAGCACAGCCAACTACAGAGTAAATTCCCTCTGCTCTGCCCAGAACCATATCCTCCAACCTCACAAAAGCATGCAGACTATATGCCAGGGATTGTTTCAGTGAGAATGACAGTTGTGCGCGGTGGGGCCACGCCTACTAGACGTGAGCCTGAGACCGCCCCAAACCCATTCAATTTGGATTGACACAAGAGCCGATGAACATCGCCAAAGAAAGTTGGCATCCAAAAACGTCGTCACACGAGACCCACCACCACCTCTCTCGATCCCGCCAATGCTTGTGTGATGTCAGACTGCTTGTCCGACATCCAGAAATGGATGAGCTGCAATTTCCTCCAATGAAATAGTGGGAAGACTGAAGCCATTGCATTAGTCACCCCCACAAACTCCGTTCCCTAGCCACCGTCTCTGGCTGAACCAGATTTTTTGTAACCTCAGCATCCTATCTGACCCCCAGCTTGTTATGTCTTTAGATGCTCTGAGAATGACTCCAGGAGGTAATGAATTGTACTTGAACTGTAGTGACCTTAGTCCATTTAATGTAACTCCAGAGTGAGGATCACACCTGGTGGCCTGCCTTTTATACTAGGCCTGGCACACTTGTACAGGTAACCTACAATTTTCCCACTGCAGTGCCCTCTGGTGGCACACCTTAGTGACCATACAGCTGGTGTACAAGTTTCCCATAATAGTGCCTTCTGGTGGCACATCATATGTAATAGTACAAGCAGTAAACATGTCTGGATACATGACACATCTGAGCTTCCAACTCCATATCATCTCCATCACAAAGACCACCTACTTCCAGCTCCATAACATCGCCCATCTCTGCCCCTGTTTCAGCTCTTCTGCTGCTGAAAACCCTCACAAATGCTTTTGTTACCTCCAGACTCAACTATTCCAATGTTCCCCTGGCCAGCCTCCCATCTTCTGCCCTACATAAACTTCACCCCACCCAAAACTTTTATGCCTGTATCCTAACTCGCACCATGTCCCGCTCACCTGCCACCACTGTGCTCGATGACCTTCATTCGCTCCAGTCCAGAGGACTTTAAAAATTATCATCCTTGAATTAAAATCCTTCCATTGCCACCACACCCCCCGCCCCCCACCCTCAATCTCTGTAAACTCCCTCAGCCCCACAACCCTTCCAGAATTCTGCATTCCTCCAATTCTGACCTCTTGCGCTTCCCCAACTTCCTTCCCCTCACCAATGGCTGGCGCGCCTTCAGCTGTCTTTGCCCTAAGCTCTGGAATTCCCACCATAAACCTCTCCCTCTACCTCTTTGACTCAGCTTTTGGTCACCTGTCCCCTTCTTTGGCTCGGTGTCAATTTTTGCCTTGGCACATTTTACTGCATTTAAACGCCTTTTACTACATTAAAGGCCCTGTATAAATGCAAGTTGTTGATGATGAAATGAGCTTCTATTGGCTATAGTAAAGAAAAGGATTATAAGATTTCCCTTG
This sequence comes from Pristiophorus japonicus, assembly GCF_044704955.1. Classification (NCBI taxonomy): domain Eukaryota; kingdom Metazoa; phylum Chordata; class Chondrichthyes; family Pristiophoridae; genus Pristiophorus; species Pristiophorus japonicus. The sequence goes on from NC_091984.1 coordinate 131,778,905, forward strand.
GCTGGGGAATGTAGAACATGGGGTCGCAGTCTCAAAATAATGGGTAGGCCAATTATGACTGAGATGAGCGAATGTCTTCACTCAAAGGATTGTGAATCTTTGGCATTCTCTACCCCAGAGAGCTGTGGATGCTGAGTCTTTGAGTATATTCAAGACAGAGATAGATAAATTTTGGGAAACTAAGGGAATTAAGGGATATGGGGATAGTGCAGGAAAGTGGAGTTGAGGTAGACGATCAGCCATGATCTTGTTGCATGGCAGAGCAGGCTTGAGGGACTAGATGGTCTACTCCTGCTCCTATTTCTTAAGTTCTTTTGACTCTGTTAAGACTGCTGCCACACAAAAGAGTGTCTTTTGTACTGCTGTGTGACAGCATGGGTTCAAAAATGAATGGAAAACTGGTGAAGAGCACAAGCTCTTTGGGCAGAACACCACCAAGGTCAAATAGAGTTCGAGACAAGTTGATGCAAATTAAGAAGTAATGACGAGCGATGTCAAGGGTGGGTTTTAAAATCATGTGAGCTGTAAAGGATGAGGATGAGCTGCTGGAAAAAGGCTCAGAGGGCCTGACTATATTAAGAATGTCTGTGTCAAGTTTTGGGATTTTTAGACTTTTTTTTAAACACAGAAAAGATTTGAAAAAAGACTTACTGCATTTTAAAAGGAAAGTGCATACAGTCGCGTTTTACACCCAACGCCACCTCGACAAAATATGCTTACAGAATTTGTTTTCTCCAATAGAAAAACTGTAAACAACACCAATTCATCAGCTTATTTTAGCAGTCGATAAACATCTCACACCTATTGTGGTGGTGGGAGGTCACTGATCCCGGGTGCTTGGCAGAGAGCCTAGCAGGCCTCCCCTTCCAGCTATGAGCAGAGGTCAGAAATGCTGGAGGATAGTTAGAAGCCATCTTCTTTAAGTCAAGTAAGATGATCCATTGTTGTGGAGATGTGTGGAGTGCTTCTTGTTTTTGAATTATTAAGCATAGTTAGGCTACACTGATTGAATCGAGACCGATTATAACTGCTCTTCTATATTTTCACCTTATACTGTAAAAATAGAGCAGCTTATTGATTGGTATCGACCCTCACCTCCAACAAGTGTCTTCTCAGTCTGACCTCTGAGAAGTAGAGGAAGTGCACATACGAAAGACATGTGTCACAAGGGGATATTACTGTTCCGTCCCCTGGATGATGCTGTCGAACATTTGGATATAGGGCAGCAATAGACAACTCCCATAAAAATAGGACACGTGGTCCGCTTACTGGAAGTGCTATGCCTCGAAACCAAAGAAGATATCTATGGCAAACCTGAATTTCTAACAGTCAGTGTCAGCAGATGTGACTTTTGTTGGTATCTGTGATGCAGATATCAATGGACCCCCAGCAACCAAATTTTAATTTGATTTTAATGTCTAAAGTTTAATTTGTTTACGTTGTCGGTTTTAGTGCCCCTCCCCCCCCCCCTTTTTTAGCCAGGGCGCACTTGTATAATTTGTGTTTCAAAAAAAAAAGGGGGGCATTTGAAAAGTTTTTGGAGTGTGCCCCCTCCCCACACTTTAATAAGGGGGCACTTGATTATTGGTGTCTACAAAAATAGTTACAGATATCAATGAATGACGTAAATCTAATTTTAAATCATCCGATTGACATCAACCACCAGTAAGAAACAGACCTGGAGAAGTCCTGCAATGAACAAACAAAACTGGATCATGTTAACTGTGATATTCCTGGATGGTCAGTCCAAAGAATGTCAGTGATGTGGAATCGAACACTTTTGATACTGGTAGATAATGAATTAGTCCATGCCCGAATGCAGCAAGACCTGGATGACATTTAGGCTTGGGCTGATAAGTGGCAAAGTAACTTTCACACCACACAAGTGCAGGCAATCACCATCTCCAACAAGCGAGAATCTCACCACCGCCCCTTGACATTCAACGGCATTACCATCGCCGAATTCCAATCGTCAACATCTTGGGGGTCACCATTGACCAGACATTTAATTGGACCAGCCACATTAATACAAGAGCAGGCAAAAGCACCGAGTGACTCACCTACTCACTCCCCAAAGCCTTTTCACCATCTACAAGGCACAAGTCAGGAGTGGGATGGAATACTCTCCACTTGCCTGGATGAGTGCAGCACTCAAGAAGCTCTACATCATCCAGGTGAAAACGTGGCTGAAGGAGTGGCGTGAGAAAGAGGGGTTCCACTTCATGGGACACTGGCAGCAGTATTGGGACAGGCAGGAATTGTACCATTGGAACAGGCTCCACCTAACCAGGGTCCTAGCGGAAAGGATACATAGGGTGGTCAGAATGACTTTAAACTAGTAAGGGGAGGGGAGGGGAGGGGGGGGGGGGATGAAACAGGGCTCAGGTGGAAAAGGTGGCATAAATAATAATTCTGCAATAAATGAAGAGGAAGAGAGTAGAGTAACAGTCAGAAATTGGGCATTAGGCATGGCAGGTAAAGGGAAAACTAAAAGATATAAAGTAATTAAATCGAGAGAGAAGTAACATGTGAAAGAAACAACATTCGAGCAGAAGGACAGGTTAGGTGTGCTTCCCAAGTATGTATTCATTATACAAACACACAGAGCATAAGGAACAAATTGAATCAATTGCAGTCGCAAATTCAACTTAGAGGGTTCAACATGGTAGACATTACTGAGACATGGCTGCAAGATGATCAGGACTGGCAACTAAATATACCAGGTTATAAGTTCTATAGGAAAGGTAGGGAAAGTGGTAGAGGGGGAGGAGTAGCCTTAAGGATTAAGGATGAAATTACTTCTATGAGGTAGTGTCAGCTGTGGCTCAGTGGGTACCACACTTGCCTCTGAGTCAAAAGGTGAAGTACTGAGGGAGTGCTGCACTGTCGGAGGTGCCGTCTTTCAGATGAGACGTTAAACCGAGGCCCCACCTGCTCTCTCAGGTGGACGTAAAAGATCCCATGGCACTATTTCGAAGAAAGGCAGGGCAGTTATCCCCAGTGTCCTGGCCAATATTTATCCCTCAATCAACAGGTGGTTGTGAAAGGCGCTATATAAATGTAAGTCTTTTTTAAATGATAGAGGATATAATGAGAGGTAAGTAGACTGTAGAAACTTTATGGATAGAATTAAGAAACAGAAAAAGGATTTAAGACTGGAGTTGTAAAAGTCGGATAGCCAGGTGGTGAAGGTTGGAATACTAGAGTCTAGCCTTTGGTCACTTACAGCCTTTATTTACAGACACATATTACATACTGTGCACCCCAAAGAGCTTTTATTCCCCTTCCCAAACCTGCTCCAATATATATGAACATAAGAGTCTCCAATTAATACCCACTGCCTGAATATAATTAACATCCAATTGATATACACTACCCGAGTACAATTAACAAGAGTTGTGTATCAGTGCCCTGGTAACAGCTGTGAAGTGGCAGAATGCATCAATGCAGAGGATAGTAAAGGCAGAGTGGTTTAAATAGGGCATAACAACTTCCATATAGAATGGGATAGGCAGATGAGCTCATGTCAGAAATGTAGTAAAGTTCTTGAGTATTCAGAACATTTTGCTGCAACAATATGTCCAAGAACCAACAAGGGGGCAGGCCACATCAGACTTAATAATGAGTAATGAGCCAGATTTAGTTAACAACCTAACAGTGCGTGAACATTTATTTAATACTGACCATAATGTGATGGAATTCAATGTTGTGTTTGAAAGGGGGAAACGTAAAACAGCTACTGAGATTCTAGATCTAGGTAAGGCCGGTTTCAATGGGATGAGACAGAGACTGTTCACAGTAATCTGGGCAAATCTGTTCATGGGTAAAATGACAGATCAGTGGGAGGTGTTCAAAAAAAGAAATGACTCTGATACAGAACCAGTTTATAATCCTGAGGGGCAAGAGCTCCACTTGCCAAAAAATATAGCCACGGATGACTAAAGAGTTAAGGGCCAGCATAAAACCAAAACCAAAAGCAAAAAGGAATGCAAAAAATAGCACCGATCCTGAAATGGGAAAGATACAAAGAACAGCAAAGGGTGACAAAACAGAGGGTAAGAGCGACAAAAAGTTGTATGAAAAAAAACTTGCAACAGATATCAAAATCAACATAAAATACTTCGACAATAATAGCTGGAAAAAAAGAGTGGCTAAGAGCAATGTGCACCCCTTAAAAACCGAAAGCTGTGATATTATCAATGATAATAAGGAAATGGCGGACGTTAAGTAATTACTTTGCGTCAGTATTTACAGTAGAGGAAAAGGATAGCATGCCGGGCACCCCAAGGAACTTGATGTTGAATCAGGGACAGGAACTCACCATAATTAACAAAAGCTAATTAAGAGTCATGAAGAAAATAATTGCACAAAAGAGTGACAAGTCCCTGGGAGCAGATGGTTTCCATCCCAGGATTTAAAGGAAGCAGGTGAGAACATTGCAGATGCCCTAACTGTTATATATGTAAACTTGTATATACCTTACACAGCCACAGAGGGCTCATCCCCTGGAGTCCCAAGGGATCCCATAATCCCTTGGGAGCACAGGTACTTAAGGAAGCCTCACAGGCTGGAGAGGCACTCTGGAGACCTGTAATAAAAGACGAAGGTCACACTTTACTTTGAGCTCACAGTATCCAGTCAGATTCTTTATTCATACATAACAACTGGCTACAAGATACAAATGACGAACCCAACGATGCAGAGAACAATGGGCATCCTGGAGAAATTCTCGGAGGGAGATGATTGCGAAATCTTCGTGCAGCGAGTCGACCAATACTTCGTGGCCAACAAGCTGGAAGGAGAAGCGAACGCTGCCAAATGAAGGGCGATTCTCTTCACCGTCTGCGGGGTACCAACGTATGGCCTCATGAAAAACCTGCTTGCTCCAGCGAAACCCACGGAGAAATCGTACGATGATTTGTGCACACTGGTCCGAGAGCATTTGAACCCGAAGGAAAGCGTTCTGATGGTGAGGTACCGGTTCTACACCTACAAAAGGTCTGAAGGCCAGGAAGTGGCGAGTTATGTTGCCGAGCTAAGATGCCTTGCAGGACATTGTGAATTTGAAGGACATTTGGAGCACATGCTGAGACTTTTTCGTACTTGGCATTGGCCATGAAATGATACTTCGCAAACTTTTGACTGTAGAGACCCAAGCTTGAGTAAGGCCATAGCGATAACCCAGGCGTTCATTGCCACCAGTGACAATACTAAGCAAACCTCTCAGCACACGAGTGCTGCTATAAGTACTGTGAACAAAGTGATGTTGTTTTCAAATCACAACGTACAGGGCAGGCCCCACATGGCTGCAGCTGCACGTCCGCAGATGGAGGCCATTAACACTTTGTTGGTGCTGCGAGGGTGATCATCGTTTCAATTCATGCCGCTTCAAAGGGTACGTTTGCAAGGGTATGTTTGCAAGGGTTATGCAACAAGGGACACCTCCAACGTATGTGCAGGTGAGTTGCAAATCATGTTAATCCTGCAAACCAATATGTTGCAGAGGAGGACAGATCCACGGCAGATCACGACGAACCAGAGCCTCAGACCGAGGAGGCAGAGGTATATGGGGTGCACACATTCACCACAAAGTGTCCCCCGATAATGCTGAAGGTTGAACTAAATGGACTCCCGGTGTCAATGGAGCTGGACACATGTGCGAGCCAGTCCATTATCAGCAAAAAGACTTTCAAAAAATTGTGGTGCAGCAAGGCCTCAAGGCCAGTCTTGACTCCAATTCACACAAAGCTGAGAACTGACACAAAGGAACTGATTTCCGTAATCGGCAGTGCTACTGTCAAAGTCTCCTACGATGGAGCGGTGCACAAGCTACCATTCTGGGTAGTACCGGGCGATGGTCCCATGCTGCTCGGCAGGAAAGATACGCTAGGAAAGATACGCTGGAACTGCGACGACGTCTGAGCACTCTTGTCTGCTGATGACACTTCGTGTGCCCAGGTCTTAAACAAGTTCCCTTCGCTGTTCGAACCAGGCATCGGGAAGTTCCAAGGAGCAAAAGTGCAGATCCACCTAATTCCGGGGGCACGACCCATCCATCACAAGGCGAGAGCAGTACCGTACATGATGAGAGAAAGGGTAGAGATCGAGCTAGACCGGTTGCAAAGAGAGGGCATCATTTCACCGATCGAATTCAATGAGTGGGCCAGTCCAATCATAACTGTCCTCAAGAGAGACGGCACCGTTAGAATCTGTGGTGATTAAAAAGTAACTATCAATCGTTTCTCCCTGCAGGACCAATACCCACTACCAAAGGCCGACGACCTTTTTGCTACGCTGGCGGGAGGAAAGACGTTCACGAAGCTGGACTTGACCTCAGCCTACATGACGCAGGAGCTGGAGGAATCATCGAAGACCCTCACCTGCATCAACACACACAAAGGTCACTTCATTTATAACAGATGCCCATTTGGGATTCGATCAGCAGCAGCGATATTCCAGAGAAACATGGAAAGCTTACTGAAGTCGGTCGCGCGCACGGTGGTCTTCCAGGACGACATCTTGGTTACAGGTCGGGACACAAGTGAGCATCTGCAGAACCTGGAGGAGGTTAGAACCGCATGGGGCTCAGGTTAAAACGCTCGAAGTGCGTTTCCTGGAGAGAAGAATCGCAGCGGACGGCATCAGGCCCACCGATTCGAAGATGGAGGCAATCGAGAACACACCGAGGCCACAGAACGTGATGGAGCTGCGGTCATTTCTAGGACTCCTGAACTATTTTGGTAACCTCTTACCGGGTCTCAGCACACTGTTAGAACCACTGCACGCCTTACTGTGTAAAGAAGACGAATGAGTATGGGGCAAAAGCCAAGAAAATGCCTTTGTAAAAGCTAGAAAATTGTTATGTTCAAACAAATTGCTTGTGTTGTATGATCCATGTAAGTGTTTGGTACTGGCATGTGATGGGGCGTCGTATGGCGTCGGGTGTGTATTGCAACAAGCTAATAATTTTGGGAAATTGCAACCGGTTGCTTATGAATCCAGGAGTCTGTCTAAGGCTGAGAGAGCCTACAACATGATTGAAAAAGAAGCGTTAGCATGTGTCTATGGAGTAAAGAAAATGCATCAATATCTGTTTGGGCTCAAATTTGAATTGGAAACTGACCATAAGCCACTGATATCCCTGTTTCCCGAGAGTAAGGGGATAAATACTAATGCATCGGCCCGTATCCAGAGATGGGCATTCATGTTGTCCGCATACAACTATGCCATCCGCCACAGGCCAGGCACTGAAAACTGCACCGATGCTCTCAGTAGGCTGCCATTGCCCACCATGGGGGTGGAAATGGCGCAGCCCGCAGATTTAGTTATGGTTATGGAAGCATTTGAGAGTGAGCAATCACCCGTCACTGCCCGACAGATTAAAACCTGGACGAGCCAGGACCCCTTACTGTCCCTAGTTAAAACCTCTGTGCTTCACGGGGGCTGGTCCAGTGTCCCAGTGGAAATGCAGGAAGAGATAAAGCCATTCCAGTGGCGCAAAGATGAAATGTCTATACAGGCAGACTGTCTTCTGTGGGGAAATCAGGTAGCGGTTCCCAAGAAGGGCAGAGACACCTTCATCAGTGACCTCCACAGTACCCACCCAGGCATCGTAATGATGAAAGCAATAGCCAGATCCCACGTGTGGTGGCCCGGTATCAATGCGGACTTAGAGTCCTGCATTCACAGATGTAACACATGCTCGCACTTAAGCATGCACCCAGGGAGGCGCCACTAAGTTTATGGTCTTGGCCCTCCAAACCGTGGTCTAGGGTCCATGTCGACTATGCAGACCCGATCTTGGGTAAAATGTTCCTTGTGGTTGTAGATGCGTACTCCAAATGGATTGAATGTGAGATAATGTCGGCAAGCACGTCTGCTGCCACCACTGAAAGCCTGCGGGCCATGTTTGCCACGCACGGATGTCCTTGTGAGCGACAACGGACCATGTTTTACCAGTGCCGAGTTCACAGAATTCATGACCCGCAACGGGATCAAATATGTCACATCTGCCCCGTTCAAACCAGCATCCAATGGTCAGACAGAGAGAGCAGTGCATACCATCAAGCAGGGCTTGAAGAGGGTAACTGAAGGCTCACTGCAGACTCGCCTATCCCGAGTCCTGCTCAGTTACAGCACGAGACCCCACTCGCTCACTGGGATTCCACCTGCTGAACTGCTCATGAAAAGGGCACTTAAGACAAGGCTCTCATTAGTTGACCCTGATCTACATGAACAGGTAGAGAGCAGGCGGCTTCAACAAAGTACATATCATGATAGCGCAAATGTGTCAACTGAAATCAATGATCCTGTATTTGTATTGAATTATGGACAAGGTCCCAAGTGGCTTCCCGGCACTGTTTGTGGCCAAAGAGGGGAGCAGGGTGTTTCGGGTCAAACTTTCAAATGGACTCATTCACTGGAAACATTTGGACCAATTCAAACTCAGATTCACGGACTATCCTGAGCAACCCATTTTGGACCTTCTTTAACCCCCTCAACATACACACCAGTGGCAACTGTCGTCACGGTTGGCCACGAAGCAGAACCCATCATCCGTAGCAGCCCAGCAGGACTCACCACACCAGGCAGCCCAGCAAGGCCAGCTGCACAGCAGCCTAGCAAGGACCCAACAGACGGTTTACCAATACCAGCATCTGCACTGAGACGATCAACCAGGGAAAGAAGGCCCACAGATCGTCTCACCTAGTAAATAGTTACACTGTTGACTTTGGGGGTGGGGGGGGAATGGTGTTATATATGTAAACTTGTATGTACCTTGTACAGCCACCAGAGGGCTCATCCCCTGGAGTCCCAAGGGATCCCATAATCCCTTGGGAGCACAGGTACTTAAGGAGGCCTCACAGGCTGGAGAGGCACTCTGGAGACCTGCAATAAAAGACTACGGTCACACTTTACTTTGAGCTCACAGTATCCAGTCAGACTCTTTATTCATACATAACACTAACTATAATCTTCGAAAGTTCTCAATTCAGGAACCGTTCCTTTAGGGTGAAAAATTGCACATGTCACTCTTCTATTTAAGAAAGATGAGAGAGGGAAACCAGGGAACCAGTTAGCCTAGCATCTCATATCAGGAAATTACTGGAGTCTATACAACAACTACAACATATAGCGCCTTTAATGTAGTAAGGTGCTTCACAGGAGTATCATAAGAAAAATTATGACACCAAGCCACAAGGAGAAATTAAGGCAGATGTCCAAAAACTTGATCAAAGAGGTAGGTATTGAGGAGCGTCTTGAAGGAGGAAAGAGAGGTCGAACGGTGGAGAGGTTTAGGGAGGGAGTTCCAGAGCTTGGGGCCTAGGCAACAGAAGGCACGGCCACCAATGGTTGAGCGATTTTAATCAGGGATGGCAAGAGGGTAGAATTAGAGGAGCGCAGATATCTCAGGGGGATTGTGGTGCTTGAGGAGATTAGAGAGACAGGGATGGGTGAGGCCATGGAGGGATCTGAAAACCAGAATGAGAATTTTGAAATCGAGGCGTTGCTTAACCGGGAGCCAATGTAGGTCAGCGAGCACAGGGGTGATGGGTGAGCGGGGCTCAGTGTGAGTTAGGACACGGGCTACTGAGTTTTGGATTACCCCTCAAGTTTAAGTAGGGTAGAATGTGGGAGGCCAGCCAGGAGTGTGTTCAAATAGTCAAGTCTAGAGATAACAAAGGATGATGGTTCAAGCAGCGGATGAACTGAGGCAAGGCGGCCACGGGCGATGTTACAAAGGTGGAAATAGGCAGTCTTAGTTCTGCTGCGGATATGTGGTCGGAAGCTAATTTCAGGGCCAAATATGACATCAAGGATGCGAACAGTCTGATTCAGCCACAGACAGATGTTAGGGAGAGGGATGGAGTCAGTGGCTCTGGAATGGAGTTTGTGGCGGGGACCGAAAACAATGACTTCGGTCGTCCCAAAATTGATTTGGAAAAAATTTCTGCTCATCCAGAACGTTATGTCGGACAAGCAGTCTCACAATTTAGAGACCATGGAGGGGTCGAGAGAAGTGGTGGTGAGGTAGAGCTGGGTGTCGTCAGCATACATGTGGAAACTTGCGCTGTGTTTTCGGATGATGTCACCGAGGGGCAGCATGTAGATGAGAAATAGGAGGGGGCCAAGGATAGATCCTTGATGAAACCAGAGGTAATGATGCAGGAGCGGGAAGAGAAGCCATTGCAGGTAATAATTAAGGATAGAGTAACTGAACATGTTGAAAATTTTCAGCTGATGAGAGATAGCCAGCATGGATTTGCAAAGGGTAGGTCATGCTTGATGAACCTGATTGAATCTTGTGAAGAGGTGACTAAAGTAGTTGGTGGACAGGGGAATGTCTATGAATGTTATTTGTATGGACTTCCAGAAGGTATTCGATAAAGTCCCTCATGAGAGAATGTTAGCTAAAGTTCAAGCTCATGTAATAGAGGGCAACTTATTGACGGTGCATAGATTGGCTGAGTGGCAGGAGATAGAGAGATGGGATCATGGGCAGATACTCTAATTGGTAAGATGTGACAAGTGTTGTATCAGAGGAATCATTGTTGGGGCCTCAACTATTCACAGTATTAGCCACATATCCAAGTTTGCAGGTGACACAAAGATAGGCAACATTGTAAGCAGTGTAGATGGAAGCATAAAATTATAACGGAATATTGATAGATAAAGTGAATGGGTAAAACTGTGGCAAATGGATTCCAATGTACGCAAATGTGAGGTCATCCACTTGGGACATAAAAAGGATAGTCCAAAGTACTTTCTAAATGGTGAAAAGCTAGAAGCAGTGGAGGTCCAAAGAGACTTCGGGATCCATGTTTAGTTCTGGGCACCACACTTTAGGAAGGATATATTGGCCTTGGAGATAGTGTAGCGTAGATTTGCAAGAATGAGACCCGGCCTCCAAAGGTTAAATTACAAGGAAAGATTACACAAACTAGGGCTGTATTCCTTGGAATTTAGACGATTGAGTGATTTAATCAAAGTTTTCAAGATATTAAAGGGAACAGATAGGTAGATAGGGAGAAACTATTTCTGCTGGTTGGAAATCTAGGACAAGGAAACATGGCCTAAAGATTCCAGTCAGGCTTTTTAGAAATTACGTTAGGAAACACTTCTACATGCAAAGGCTGAACTTTGGAACTCTCTTTCACAAATGGCACTCCTATAAAAGCAGAAAATGCTGGAAATACTCAGCAGGTCAGGCAACATCTGTACAGAGAGAGAAACAGAGTCAACGATTCAGGTCAATGACCTTTCGTCAGAACTGGAAAAAGTTACAGGTTTTTAAGTAAGTGTAGGGGCAGGGAAAGGGGGGAGGGGAGGAAAGAAGAAAGGGAAAGTCTGTGATGGGGTGGAAGGCAGAAGAGATTAAGAGACAAAAGGGATGATGGTGCAGGACAAAGGAGATGGTAATGGGACAAGTTAAGAAACAAAAGATGAGTCTAGATAGGGTGTAAATGGAAATAGCAGATTCATCAACAGCTGCCAAGGGAAAGTGAAAAAAACAGAAAGAGAGAGAATTAAAAAAAAATAGGGGCAAAGGTTATGGTCTGAAATTGTTGAACTCAATGTTGAGTCCAGTAGGCTGTAAAGTGCCTAATCGAAAGATGAGGTGCTGTTCCTTGAGCTTGCGTTGAGCTTCATTGGATCAGTGTAGGAGGCCGAGGACAGAGATGGCGGAATGGGAGTGGAGAATTAAAGTGACAGGCGACCAGAAACTCGGGGTCACGCTTACGGACTAAACGGAGGTGTTCTGCAAAGTAGTCATGTATCTGCGTTTGGCCTCCTCAATGTAGAGGAATCCACATCATGAGCAGCGAATACAATATACTAATTTGAAAGAAGTACAAGTAAATCGCTGTTTTACCTGGAAGAAGTGTTTGGGGCCCTAGACAGTTGGAATGGAGGAGATAAAAGGGCAGGTGTTGCATCTCCTGTGCTTGCGTGGGAAAGGGAGGGAGTGTTTGGGGTGATTGAGGAGTGGACTAGCGTGTCACGGAAGGAGCGGTCCCTTCAGAATGCTAAAAGAGGAAGAGAGGAGAAGATGTGATTGGTGGTGGGAACACGCTGGAGGCGGCGGAAATGGCAGAGGATGTTGCATTGAACGTGGAGGCTTGTGGGGTGAAAGGTGACAACAAAGGAAAGCCTATCGTGGTTCTGGGAGGGAGGGGAAGGGGTCAGAGCAGAAATTCGGGAAATAGAACGGACACGGTCAAGGGCCATGTCAATCACAGTAGTGGGCAATCCTCGATGAATATATACCAGTACTGTATTGGTGTGTGAATATACACCAGTATTGCATTGGTGTGTGAATATACACCAGTACTGCATTGGTGTGTGAATATACACCAGTACTGCATTGGTGTGTGAATATACACCAGTACTGTATGGTGTGTGAATATACACCAGTACTGTATTGGTGTGTGAATATACACCAGTACTGTATCAGGGTGTGAATATACACCAGCACTGTATCAGGGTATGAATATACACCAGTACTGTATCGGTGTGTGAATATACACCAGTACTGTATCAGCGTGTGAATATACATCAGTACTGTATCAGGGTGTGAATATAAGCCAGTACTGTATCAGCGTGTGAATATACATCAGTACTGTATCAGGGTGTGAATATAAGCCAGTACTGTATCAGGGTGTGAATATAAGCCAGTACTGTATCAGGGTGTGAATATAAACCAGTACTGTATCGGTGTGTGAATATACACCAGTACTGTATCGGTGTGTGAATATACACCAGTACTGTATCAGGGTGTGAATATAAACCAGTACTGTATCAGGGTGTCAATATACACCAGTACTGTATCAGCATGTGAATATACACCAGTACTGTATTGGTGTGTGAATATAAACCAGTACTGTATCAGCATGTGAATATACATCAGTACTGTATCAGCGTGTGAATATACACCAGTACTGTATCAGCATGTGAATACACACCAATACTGTATCGGCGTGTGAATATACACCAGTACTGTATCAGCATGTGAATATACACCAGTACTGTATCGGTGTGTGAATATACATCGGTACTGTATCAGTGTGTCAGCCCCAATAACCCATCTCTTTTATTCTAATCCCCCATTAACTCACCTCTTTCGCTCTCACCCCTCAAAAACTGATCATCCCCATCCTCTGGTCTGTCTAACACACCTCCTTCACACTCCCATCCTTTGAGTAAACCACCCACCCCCACCCCCAACCCCCTCACTCTCTCAAGCCCATATAACACCCCCCACACACACACTCTCATCCTGCACCTATTTTCTATGTTTCTATGTTTCTATGTTTCTATGTTTCTATGTTTCTATGTTTCTACTATCCCCACACACCCTTCACTTTCCCACCCGGATAACCACCCCCACCCCCATATAACCCCCCTCTTACACTCGCCCATCCTTCTAACCCCCTTCACTCTCCCACCCTCTGATAACCACCCCAACCCCCATATAAACTCCCTCTCACAATCTACTACCCTGCTAACCCCCCTTCACTCTCCCATCCTCTGATAACCACCACCTCTTCCCTTCCCACGCTTTCCCATCCCCATATAACCTCCCTCCCACAATCTCCTATCCTGCTAACACCCACTTCATTCTCCCACCCTCTGATAACTCACCTTCACTATCCAACCTACTGATAATCCACCTCTTTCTCTATCTCATCCTCTGATAACCCTCCCCCCTCACTCTCCCATCCTCTGATAACCCTTCCCCTTCACTCTCCCATCCCGTTAACCCCCCCACCACCTCTTCACTCTCCCATCCTCAGAAAACTCACCTCTTGCACTATCCAGCCCACTGTTAACCCACCTCTTTCTCTCTCTCATCCTCTGATAACTCACCCTTCCACTCTGCGTGCACCGGGATAGCCCTATCCAGCTGCGCTCAGGGTGCATCTTTAAAAGCTATATGTCAGGTTATGGATCTCGTCATATCGGAGTAATCCTATACAGCAGCTGCTGTTATGGACATCCTTCATCGGGCCTGGGGATTTAACACAAGTCATTAACAAAAATATATAAATAGTCCTTGCAAGCAACCACGATATCATCCAACAGAGGGACTCACCACAAACCATTCTGATGCTGCTGCAGTGTCAGAGTGAGGCATCATTGCTCATTCTCACTGTCACAGGCACTACCATCACAAACAATCTCTACCCAAAGGAAACCTGCAGCTCTCAGGGCCTCTACCTTGGTTACCGTGGATTAATGGCCCTTCATAGATTCCTCCACATCAGCTAATCTAATCACTGTCAGAATGCTAGTGTTGGAGAATTAGTGAGAAACTCGTTGCAAGTCAGTTCTAGAATCATTAGCTTTGCCCTGCCAGTTAGGCAGTTTAAGTCATAGCAAAAATTAAACAACAATCTTTGTCTGCATTGAAGAATTTCCTGCAAAAACAATTCTCTTTCCAATCAGCATTGCACTCAGTTAGAACATCACAATCCTGTCACTGTGTACCCAGGAGGATGAGTCAGCTTTGAAGCACATACATCTCTTTGCCAAACGTTTCTTTGGAACACAGGAGGCTGAGGGGAAATTTAATTGAGGTGTATAAAATTATGAGTGGCCTAGATCGAGTGGAAGGACACGTTTCCCTCAGCAGAGGGGTCAATAACCAGGGGCATTGATTTAAAGTAGTTAATAGAAGGATTAGAGGAGAGATGACAAAACATTTCTTCACCCACAGGGTGGTGGAGGTTTGGAACTCACTGCCTGAAAGGGTGGGAGAGGCAGAAACCCTCACCACATTTAAAAGATACTTGGATGTGCACTTAAAGAGCCGTAACCGACAGGGCTACAGACCTAGAGCTGGAAGGTGGGATTAGACTGGGTAACTCTCTTTCGACCGACATGGACACGATGGGCTGAATGGCCTCCTTCTGTGATGTCATTTTTCTATGATTCTATGGCGAAAGAGAAGGGGAGTGGAATTAATTGGATAGCGATAATCAAGGGCCGGCACAGGCATGATGGGCCAAACGGCCTCCTTCGGTGTTGTATCATTCTATGATTCTGTGATTTGACCTGTTAGTGGCAATCTTATATTTGTGGCCCCATGTTCTGGACTTGCCCACTGGCGGAAACAGTTTCTCCACGTCCCCCTATAGAACCCTTTCATAATTTTAAAGGAATCTATCGGGTCTCTTAATCCTTGTTGTTACAGAGTAAAGAGCTGCAGCCAGCACGGATACGATGGGCTGAGTGGCCTCCTTCTGTGTCGTTATTTTCTCCAACTCTATGAAAAAGCCCTGACGCGAGCACTTGAATGAAGTGGTGGGTGGTGAGTAAGCCTGTGAGCTTGGCCGTCTGCCGTTCAATGTGGCCGGCACACCACCCGCTGCCCCGTGGAGGTCCTGCCCACCGCGGTGAAAGTGGATGGGCCATCGTGTGGACGGTGAGCACAGCCGCTGGAGGGACTGGACGTTGGCCGTCGGAACACATGCTCGCATCTCTGGGGCCCCCGTTACCATTCACAACTGGGTTGCCGAGGGGCAAGCGCCGACACTGAAGCACTTGGCGGTGGGCAGCGGGAGTAGTTGAGCTGCTCACCGCACGTCTCCATCGCGAGGAGACCCTGGTACCGGCCGTGTGCAATGTTTTCCAGCCACCAACCTCCTCCTCCAAGAAGGGTATGCATTCAGCGGCCAGCGCGGTCTCTTTGGGGTCGAGGTCAGGGTAGCAGCCTGGCAGAGGAACTTTGGAAACAAGTCAGTGTGCTGCAACAGACCTGGCAATCAGATCCCAGAGCCTGGTAGGTCGGCAGTATTCCAAGGCGCCGTTGGTCATTAATGGAATCTGTGGCGATAGAGTAGCAACTGAGAATGGGAATTCCTCATGCTCTACTCCAGATAACCCTACCAGCTGACACCCCGAAGTGATAGATTCAGAACAGATCTAACAGCTCAAAATTGGGCATCCATGAGGCACAGTGTGTGCCATCAGCAGCAGCAGAACTGAATTCCACCACTATTTGTAATCTCATGGCCCGGCATATCCCTCACTCTATCATTCCCAGCAAGCTGGGGAACCAACCCTGGTTCAATGAGGAGTGCAGAAGAGCATGCCAGGAACAGCACCAGGCAAACCGAAAAATGATGTGCCAACCTGGGGAAGCTGCAACACAGGACGACATGCATGCTAAACAGCGGAAGCAGCATGCTATTAACAGAGCTGAGCGATCCCACAATCAACAGATCAGATTAAAGCTCTGTAGTCCTGCCACATCCAGTGAATGGTGGTGGACCATGAAACAACTAACGGGAGGAGGCGCCTCATGAATATCCCCATCCTCAATGATGGTAGAATCCAGCATTCAAGTGCAAAAGACAAGGCTGAAGCGTTTGCAGCCATCAGCGCCAAGTGGATAATCCATATCGGCCTCCTCCTGAGGTCCCCATCATCACAGAAGCCATTCTTCAGCCAATTCGATTCACTCTATGTGATATCAAGAAGTGGCTGAGCACACTGGATACAGCAAAGGCTGTGAGCCCCAACAAAATCCCGCCTGTCGTGCTGAAGACTTGTGCTCCAGAACTAGCCGCACCTCTAGCCAAGCTGTTCCAGTACAGCTACAACACTGGCAACTACCCGATAATCTGGAAAACTGCCCGGGTATGTCCTGTCCACAAAAAGCAGAACAAATCCAATCTGGCTAATTACCGCCCCATCAGTCTACTCTCAATCATCAGCAAAATGATGGAAGGTGTCGTCGACAGTGTTACCAAGCGGCACTTACTCACCAATAACCTGCTCACTGATACTCAGTTTGAGTTCTGCCACGACCACCCGCTCCGGACCTCATTACAACCTTGGTCCAAACATGGACAAAAGAGCTGAATTCCAGAGGTGAGGTGAGACTGATTGCGCTTGACATCAAGGCAGCATTTGACCGAGTGTGGCATCAAGGAGCCCGAGTAAAACTGAGTCAATAGGAATCAGGGGGAAAACACTCCACTGGCTGGAGTCATACCTAGTACAAAGGAAAATGGTTGTAGTTGTTGGAGGTCAATCATCCCAACCCCAGGACATCGCTGCAGGAGTTCCTCAGTTAATTAATCAATGACCTTCCCTCCATCATAAGGTCAGAACTAGGGATGTTCGCTGATGATTGCAGCGTTCAGTTCCATTTGCGACTCCTCAGAAAATGAATCACTCCATGCAGCAAGACCTGGACGACATACAGACATGGGCTGATAAGTGGCAAGTAACATTCGCGCCATACAAATGCCAGGCAATAACTGTCTCCAACAAGCGAGAGTCTAACCACAGCCCCTTGACATTCAATGGCATTACCATCGCTGAATCCCCCACCATCAGCATCCTGGGGGTCACCATTGGCCAGAAACTTATCTGGACCAGCCACATAAATACTGTGACAACAAGAGCAGGTCAGCGGCTGGGTATTCTGCGGCAAGTGACTCACCTCCTGACTCCCCAAAGCCTTTCCACCATCTACAAGACACAAGTCAGGAGTGTAATGGAATACTCACCACTTGCCTGGATGAGTGCAGCTCCAACAACACTCAAGAAGCTCAACACCATCCAGGACAAAGCAGCCCGCTTGATTGGCACCCCATCCACCACCTTCAACATTCACTCCCTCCACCACCGGCGTACCATGGCTGCAGTGTGTACCATCTACAAGATGTACTGCAGCAACTCGCTAAGGTTTCTTCAGCAGCACCTTCCAAACCCGCGAACACTACCACCTAGAAGGACAAGAGCAGCAGGCACATGGTAGCAGCATCGCCTGCAAGTTCCCTTCCAAGTTACACACCATCCTGACTTGGAAATACATCGTCGTTCCTTCATCGTCGCTGGGTCAAAATCCTGGAACTCCCTCCCTAACAGCACTGTGGGAGAACCTTCACCACACGGACTGCAGCGGTTCAAGGAGGAGGGTCATCACCACCTTCGAGGAAAATTAGGGCTGGGCAATAAATGCTGGCCTTGCCAGTGATGCCCACATCCCAGGAATGAATAATAATAAAAAATAACATGCTCGAGAAAGAGTAGGTTATTTGCCAGAGGTCTGTGCTGATCATTGACTGTGTGGTTTTTAACGGGTTAAACTCCTCTGGGAGGGTCCCTAAACCTCGACTCTGCCAACTTGTGCCAAAGCTCTCTGGAATTGGCTACATGGGGAGAGGCCGGAAAACAAAAGCTACCTCTATAGATTTCTCACACTTTGGAACAGTTAAACACGGTGATGGACTTCTGCACAGTCAGATTCATGGCTGACCAGAAAAAGGTTTACACTTAGAAATATGAGACCATGATAGCTAGCTGAACATCGCAGTTAGAAAACAAGCCTAATGTAGATACAAAATTCCGTTAACCATTAACAAGTTAATGTTAGTATTTGACAAGATAGGTACATAGGCCCATTGGGTCCATCTTAGGTCAGCCATCCAGCAACAGCATACAGTTCTCCCATTGCAGCTGCTTCTTAAATGACTATTGAGGTTTCTTTGCACTACCGTACATTGAAGCTCATTAACAGAAAGATTTGCATTTATATAGCGCCTTTCACAGCCTCAGCCAAAGCGCTTCACAGCCAATTAAATACTTTTGAAGTGTAGTCACTTTTGTAATGTAGGAAACATGGCATGTGCTGCTCACGCTGTGTGAAAAGTTCTCTAACAGCAGGCCTGAATTTTGGTGTCAATGTACCAAACTGTTGGTTATTTATCAGAGTAAAGATTACTCACTGTATAACCACATGGAATTTCTGTTTATTTCTCAGGATAAGGGCTGCTCACTGTTTGACTGTACAGATTTGCTGTTTCCGCAGCAGGCTAGGGGTAATCATGGTAACTCTGCAGTTCCTCTTTAGAAAGCAAGGAAAGAGTTGCTCATTGTCTAACTGTGTGCAGTTGCTGTTTGTTCAGCAAAGTAAGGGTTACACACCGTCTAACTCTGTGAAGATGCTGTTTATTCAGCAGGGTAAAGATTACTCATTGTTTAACAATGCCAGTTCATTGGATATATTCAAGAGGGAGTTAGATATGGCCCTTACGGCAAAGGGGATCAAGGGCTATGGAGGGAAAGCAGAAAAGGGGTACTGAGAGAATGATCAGCCATGATCTTATTGAATGGCGGTGCAGACTCGAAGGGCCGAATGGCCTACTCTTGCACCTATTTTCTATGTATCTATGGGCCCAAGTTTCGGCCTCAGTTGCTCCTGATTTTTTGGAGCAACTGGTGTAGAACGGAGTATCTTAGAAATTCAAATTCTCGGCATTTAGTTTGCTCCAGTTCTAGTCAGTTAGAACAGTTTCACTTTGGAACAGAATTTTTTTTTCAAAAGGGGCGTGTCCGGCCACTTACGCCTGTTTTCAAAGTTTCGGCAGTGAAAACTTACTCCAAACTAACTTAGAATGGAGTAAGTGAAGATTTTTGTACGCTCGAAAAAACCTTGCCTACACTTTAGAAAATCAGGCGTAGGTTACAAATCAGGCGTAGGGAATGGGGGGGGGGGGTTTAAAGGGAAGTTTACAAACATTAAACACTTCAGTTTTACAAATAAAGAGCCATCATCAATAATAAATGATAAAAACATCAATAAATCAACCAATAAATCAATCCAAAAAAATTAATAAGAAATATTTTTTTTTTTAAATCAATAAATAAAACATTTTCTACTTACCGACTGCAGCACCGGGAGCCACCCCCTCCCCCAGTGTGTCTCTGTCAGTGTCTCTATCTCTCTGTCTGTCTGTCTGTGTGTGTCTCTCACTCTGTCTGTCAGTGTCTGTGTTTTTCTGACAGCGAGGGGAGGGGGAGGAGGCGGGTAGAGGGAGAGGAGGGGGCAGGGGGAGGGGAGGGAGGGAGGGAAGGGGGAGGGAGGGAGAGAAGGGGGGGAGGAGAAGGGGAAAGGGGGGGAGGAGAAGAAGGGGAAGGGGGGAGGAGAAGGGAAAGGGGGGAGGAGAAGGGGAAGGGGGGGAGGAGGAGGAGAAGGGGGGGAGGAGGAGGAGAAGGGGAAGGGGGGAGGAGGAGGAGGAGAAGGGGAAAGGTGGGGGAGAGGAGAAGGGGAAAGGGGGGGGAGAGGAGAAGGGGAAAGAAGAAGGGGGAGGAGAAGGGGGAGGAGAAGGGGGAGGAGAAAGGGGAGGAGAAGGGGGAGGAGAAGGGGGAGGAGAAGGGGGAGGAGAAGGGGGGGAGAAGGGGGGGGAGAAGGGGGGGAGAAGGGGGGGGAGAAGGGGAAGGAGAGGGGGGGGAAAGGAAAGGAGAAGGGGGGAAAGGAGAAGGGGGGGGAAGGAGAAGGGGGGGGAAGGAGAAGGGGGAGGGAGGCTGAACGGGCCGGGCCCAAGACTTCGGGCAGGGCCCGTCCCCAGCACCAGATTTACAGGTAGGTGGCGTTGGGTCGGGTCGGGTCCGAGGTCCGGGGTCGAGAGCACGGGTCGGGTCGGGGGGAGCGCGGGTCAGGGTCGGGAGCGTGGGTCGGGTCCGGTGGAGGGGGGGGGGGGGGTGCGGGGGGGCAGCGGTCGGGAGCACGGGTCAGATCGGGTCGGGGTCAGGAGCACGGGCCGGGTCGGGGGGGCGGGGGGAGGTCGGGTCGTGTCGGGGGGGGGGGGGGGTACGGCGGTCGGGAGCACGGGTCGGGTCGGGGGGCGGGGGGGAGGAGGAAGGTCGGGTTGGTTCAGGCCGGGAGGGAGCACGGGTCGGGGGGGGCGCATTGGGAGGTCGGGTCGGGTCGGTTCGTGTCGGGGGTGAGGGGAGGGAGGTCGGTTCAGTTCGGGTTGTGGGGGTGGAGGGAGGGAGGGAAAGGGAGATCAGGTCGGGTGGGGAGCGCGGGTCGGGTCCAGTCCGGTCCGGTCCAGGGGCGGATGGGCGGGAAGCGGGAGTCGAGTCGGGTCGGGAGGAAGCAGAAGCTGGGCGTGGGAGGCAGCCTTATGCACGCAGCCCCAGTGAGGCCATTCGGCCAGGGCTAGGGGCTGCGTGCTTCGGGCCCCTCCCACACAGTTTTGGGCACCTGGAGCTACTGCACATGCGCGCCCACTGCAGCGCGCATGTGCAGAGGTCCCGGCACTGTTTTCAGCGCAGGGACCTGGCTCCAGCCCCTACAGCGCGTGCTGCGCCACGCCCGACTCCAGAGGACCAGCAGGGAGCCGGAGAATCTGTAAGTTTTTTTTGGCGCACTTTGTGGTGCGAAAAACGGGCGTCCAGGTCGGGGCTGCGCCGTTCTAGGCGCGGCCCGAAACTTGGGCCCTATGTGTGGAGTGGCTGATAATTCAGCAGGGTAAGGATTATCATCATCATCGGCAGTCCCTCGAAACGAGGATGACTTGCTTCCACGTCAAAAAAGGATGAGTTCATAGGTGTTTCAATGAAGGACCTAATATTCCAGATCCTGAACTACATCCTGAAGGTTGGAAGATGCCTGTGCGTGGATTTTTTTAACGTGGAGTAGCCGTTGCACACCAGCCACCACACGGGCTTGACAGAGCTAGATCTTGGTCCAGTGGCAAGAGTTAACCAAGACGACTGGAGACCAGCTCTGCTGCACGGACCTAGTGTGCACACGTATGGCAGTGTGGGCTGGCCCATGCTGCCCCTGGGCCCTCGCCTCTTCTGGGCCCAAACTCACACCTCTCCTGGGCCCCGATCACATCCCTCTGCAGTCTCTCGCCGCTCCTTCGCCCCAACCTCGTCGCTCCTGCTGTATCTGCCCACGCTCCAATCACCGAACTGGACCTTGATGACGTCCCTCTTCACTGCCGTCGCCCTCCTGCACCAGCTCGTGCTGAACCTTGCAGTGGTATGCCTCCACGCTGCTCCAGGCCGTCGCACTTATTTGTTATACACACTGCATAACTGTGTGGAGTTTCTGTTTATTTAACACGGCAAGGTATATTTGCACTGTCTGACTGTGCAATTGCTGTTTATTCACTAGGGTAAGGGGTTACCCCCACTACAATTGTGTAGAGTTGCTGTTCCTTCAGCAGGGCTAGGGTAAATGGGTTTTGCTATGCTTTGCTGGATCCTGCTGATTTGTATAATTTTGGGGATAACAGCTGAGAATCCTTTTGTGAAAAACAAATTCTGGTGCTTCACAGAATCCAACACACACAGCTCCTGCCATTTAAAGACACTGCAGTTTTTAAAGCCCGGCTTCTTGCAGTGTACAGGTTTTACAGTGTGACCGAATGCAGAAGGCTGACTGAACACCTCAAGAGGACAAATTAGTGCTCGGCGAGGTCTCAGTGGGAATAACTTTGGTCTCATTTAAAGTGAAGATTTCATACATGAAATGGGGGATATTAGAGAAGGGGGGGCATGGGGAAAGAACAAGTTGTTATTTATTTATGTATTCGTGGGCATGCTGTCAAAATCATAGTCAAACTCAATCTGTCCCAGGTCTGTAAAAGTGCTTCCTCGCTGTGATAAATAGTACTGTGAGCACATTGGCAGGTACTGGGCTAATGCTCAGAGACTTCCAGCTTCCCTCAGGATTACAGACTGTTTGAGGCAGTACTGATGGAGTCTGTTAACCCTTCACCTGCGCTGGGCAAGATCCTAAATAACAAAAACACACACGGGGGCGGATTTTCTGGTGATGTGTGCTTCTTTTTTCGCCCCAGAGGGGCAGCAATGGCGGCGATGAGCTCTTCTGGGTGGGCGGGGCGCGGAGCATCACCGCCCAGAAGAGGCGAGCCGGTGTGGCAGGCCCCTGGTTGCGACACCGGCTCGATTTTAGAGTCACGCTCGACTTGTAGCACGCCCTGCTGGGATCGCCTGTGAAAGCGGGCGATCCAACCTATACCGGCTGCAGTGAGGCTAGTAATGCCCATCTCAGGCAAGTGTGATTGTTTCTTCTTGTAATTTTTTTGTGATTTATGTTGTGGTGGTGTCGGCTGTGGATTGGGAATGTTTTTGGTGGGGGCTTTTTTCAGGTTTTTTTTCTCCCCCGGCCTCTCCTAGAGCGCTCCCAGACCGGCTATTTAGCTTGGGATTTTGCACACTCAGCCGGCCTAGCGCCCAAAGAGAGATGTGCAACGCCTCCCTTCGTGCCCTGCCCCACACTCGGAGCCCAGCTGCCCAATTTTGCTGACTGAGGCGCAAACTGTTCGGGCGCAAACTTTACCGCCCCGCCACCATTACCGCTGTCGAAATCAGCAAAGCTGAAAATCCAGCCCATGGAGTTTCTGCCTCAGCTCAACGGGAGAAGTGACAACCTGTAAATTTGTACTTCCGACGTTATTGAAGACAATTAAGGAACGAGACGGTGACAGCAGGTAAACTGAAGAGCTGACTTTCCCCCAATGGCGGAGTTGGATGCACATTACCCTCGGAGTAGTGCTGGATCAGATGATCGGAGCTAAACCGCTGAAACTGGCCCAAGGGTCTCTTCCCCCCCCCCCGCACCCCCCACCCCCTCCGAGGCTAAAGAGAATAAAATGTCAGCTGGGGTGGTCAACAAAACCATCCAGAGCCTTCTCCATTGCAGCATGTGTAGTGAGGACAGGACTGGACTTGGCTTTGAGCAGCCTGTGCGTGCTTGCTGTCCAAGCGCAGGTGAATTACCAGAGCTTCAGGAGACCAGGGCTGGACCACGGGAGCATGAAGATGTGCAAGAAAGCTGGAACTTGTTCTTAAAAATCAAAAGTTGGTTGCAGTTTTAAGTCTTTGTTTATGTTAAAAAAAAATTCTGTCCGAGTCCTAAACGGTATTGAAAAAACTTGCAGCTCCCAAAACAGGAAACCATCTGGGGAACCATGGGTTGAAGAATTGATCTAAAAAAAGGAACTGCTGTGTTGTTTTTGGGAAGGGAAGGTTCAACTCTGAGTTGAGTATTAATTCCAACATCACAACCACATCACACAGGAGTGCAGAATGTGGTGAGAGTGATGTCGTCGCGTCAGGCCTTTATAAACAGATGAGTAAGTTAAGCCAAAAATGGCTTTCCATGAGGGACGTCTCTGCTTTGAATCTAAAACGGTGGAGTGCTGGTGGATCTTTTACAGTTACCGGCACCTGACACCGCCCCCCCCCCAAAAAAAAACCTTCCCCCACTTGATTAGCCCAGGCTGAAACTAGTATTCACAAACATGTGGACCCCCACACGAGTCAGCATTGAACTCTGTTCCCTTTCCAGCAGATTAGACGCTGCCCACCCTTCGGGATTTGAAATGACTGCTCTTTGTTTCTTTGCCTTCCCCTCTCTCTACGACCAGCCCCCAGGGTCTTCTGGATGTCCCCACCCCAAACACTGTACCTCAGGCAACACACCAAGCTCGATGCTCAACCCAAGGCTCCCTGACTATGCCACTAGCTTAATTGTTCGAACAATGCACGACGGTGAGAGGCGAGGGAATCTCTCCCTCTTGTTTTTCCTACCTCGGAGAGAGGTGCGGAAAGCCACCATGTGAGGAATTTCAAAGGCAGCTTCAAATCGACAGGAGCTCTCAACATGCTACACTGAACATCCAGATTTTTTGGGGAAAAAAACATTTCCAGTGCAGTCCTCAGTGAACAAGCCAAGTTCACAAATAAGTGATCTCAGCGATGAACCAATACAACCTTCAATAATAACCGCCCTTGATCAACGCGGGGGTCTTCTGACGCAGTCTGGTTTGCTGCTGGGTGACAGAAACCTGGAAGGTGCCGAGCTTGATCCCTGGCCTGCACAGAGCCGAGCTGACCTCAGCCGCGGTCATGGCGGGGCTCCTACAATTGGCTTCTGCTCACCGAGGCCAGAGAGGGGGGTGAAACTCAGCCAAGGGTCACACTCCGATTGCTACGCTGTGACTGCCGCCGCAAAGAGCCGATACGTGGTTACGACGACATGATTTGGCGAGGCCGAGATGCCCCCCCATGGTTGAACAACCTGTGAGCGTGCCCGGGGGAGGGGGGAGGGGGGGTGTCCACACATGAATAATGGTCAATTGGACAAGATAGTGGCATGCTGCCGGTGGATCTCAATTATAAAAAAAGAATGGCTCCAGGAGAGAACACTGGAAGGGTAAGACCACATCAAGCCAAGCCCCTCAAGCCTGCTCCGCCATTTAATAAGATCATGGCTGATCCGATCATGGACTCAGCTCCATTGCCCTGCCCGGTCCACATAACCCCTTATCCCCTTATCGGTTAAGAAACTATCTATTTCGGTCTTAAATTTATTCAATGTCCCAGCTTCCACAGCTCTCTGACGCAGCAAATTCCACAGATTCACAACCCTCTGAGAAGAAATTTCTCCTCATCTCAGTTTTAAATGGGTGGCCCCTTATTCTAAGATTATGCACTCTAGTTATAGTCTCCCCTATAGTGGAAACATCCTCTCTGCACCTACCTTGTCAAGCCCCCTCATAATCTTATATGTTTCTGTAAGGTCACCTCTCATTCTTCTCAATTCCAATGAGTAGAGGCCCAACCTATGCTGTCACCCAAGAATGAAAGTTCATTGTCATTTAAGAGGGCCAAAAGTCACCCGTGAGGTGTTGAATTGCCCCAATTCTGCCTCGACATCAACTAGTGGGACATGCAATGGCTGAACAGGCACAAACTTTCTTTAACCGCGGAGAGACCGCAGTGAGAGACGAAAGCTGATAGCCTGGTATACCATCATGGGGGGAGGTGGGGAAGAGATGATGGGAGGGACACTAGGGGCATCCAAGGCTTTGTGTGTGCATTAAACGCTGTGCAAGTTAACCGGCCATTCACACTGCAGCTCCACCTCCAGATAAGGTCAGTGTGGCGTTCTTGGCCCCCGGTCTCCTCTGAGTGTCTTGTGATGAGGGGGTGGAGAAGACTCTATTTGTTGGCTCCCTCTCAGAATCGAATTGCCGGTGTAAAAGACTGCAATTCCTGCCCCTTCCGAAACCTCAAAGTCCCACGGTGAGGAACCCGCGACACACTGAGGAAATTAGCCGTAAAAATATATTCCGACAAACAGTGCAAATGAAATATTTCATCACCTGCACAAACACAGAGTTTTCTCAAACTGCCTTCCAATCCACAGCACAGTTAATTGCTTCTGTATTTGGACTGCTGTCAACTGAGGGCTGCACAAGGACATTTAAATCCCCAGTTTATTGCTCATTTGTTTGGGTTGTAGCACAGTTGTGCTTGGCAAAAGATGAAATGTTTAGAATTTTTAAAACTATTAAAGGCTGTTTGCATGACTTCATCCTCCAAAGCAAATCACTTACCACTGTGAACAGGCTCCATCCTGGTCTGAATGTATCAGGTATGTGTGTGCATGTGTATGTTGGATAAGGCTGCATGTGCCCCATTGACTGCAACTGAAGTAGGCAGCTGAAGCCAGTTAACTAGTGTCTGCACATTTTAGATCAATGGCAAACCCCCATATTTTAAGCTTCAAATGATCGATTTAAATGGCTTACTCACAATTACATTCCTTTGCCAGCTTTCTGAGAGGCAATGTTTTTTCCAGTTTGCTGTGTGAAAATCCTCCTCTATTCATTCCTTAAACAAGACCGTACAAATATCTGGCTTCAGTTTAGCTTTTCAATCTCCGTGTTTGTTCGGACATGGAGGAAGGATCTGAATTTGACTCCGGTCCCAGTAAAGTTCCATCATTTCCAAAGATATCAGGAAGTTGTGATTGCTTGCTCACACACGCACACGTGTCTCTGGAATAAGCACAATTCGTTTCGCCATGGAACTTTACACCATTGTATTTGAGCGTGCCTGTTTGTGCACCTGCGCGTGCATTGAACGTGCGTGTTTGCTCGTGCAAACGGTAATGCACATTCGTTGACTCATCCTCACAAGTTCGATGGCACTAACTTGTCAGTGACTGTCTCGTGAACAGGTGACGTAACGTCACAGCTCACGTGCGTGACAGTCGGGGGCTTCAGTTGCTTTTTTGGCAAGAGAGGGAGAAGTTAAACAACCTAGACATGGCCGTGAAAACAGGTGGACTAAGTGTGCAGGTCACTAACTGGCTCAGGAACACATGGGGCTAGAGATTTGGGTGGACGGTTCTGAAGGCGTTAACGCCAGATGCTAAATTTAGTGGTGTTAAATTGTTAGTGAAGGGAACAGCAAAATTCAGTGGTTGTGCCCTGACAGTGGAGTGGAGCGCTGAGGGAAGCGTTCCTCACTTCTCTTAGGGACGCTAGGCCGGGTGAGCAACTAAATATCCCGTGCTAAAGAGCCGCTTCGTAGCAACCTAAGTGAGGCCTCCCTGCAAAAAAAAGAATCGGAACATAAAACACAAAAAACATTCCCTACACATTACTCACCACAAATAAAGTTAAATTGCAAAAATGGTATATATATATTTATATCGCTCGCACTTACCTCATGCAGTCATTCCCTCCCTTAGCACCCTGGGGCAGTTCTGTACGCCAGCTTTCTCTGGCGGGGTCACTACGGGTACCGAGCAAAATAAATTTTGCTTCCGTGTTGCTACCGGGGACGTTGCACACCGGCACTACACTTCTGGGCAATAATCCTCAGTGCCATCGGTACTGGCACATTGAATTTGCCGAGCAGCTAATGCCGGTGCTCGCGGCTGCAAACGCATTAGCGCCCGGGCGCTATCCAACCGAATATCTCCCCCATAGTGTCGAACAGACTGGATGTTGATCGACTCAGGGCTGAGTGGTCTGGATGCTGACTGGCTCAAAGGTTAATAGCAACTAATTTAGGGCACACACATGATATTCCCAATCGGAACCAATCATTCTCTACACATTATACTTACCCCTTTAATCATCAATTCTCTTATGAACCAGTTATGATTCGAGCTGACTTGCATTTATATGTCGCCTTTCACGACCTCAGGAATGCCCAAAGTACGTTACAGCAATGAAGTACTTTGGAGTGTAGTCACTGTTGTAGTGTATGAAACGTGGCAGCCAATTTGCGCACAAGCAAGCTCCCACAAACAGCAATGTGATAATGACCAGATAATCTGTTTTTGTTACGTTGATTGAGGGATAAATATTGGCCAGGACACCAGGGATAACTCCCCTTCTCTACTTTGAAATAGTGCCATGGGATCTTTCCCATCCACCTGAGAGAGCAGACGGGGCCTCGGTTTAACATCTCATCCGAAAGATGGCACCTCTGACAGTGCAGCACTCCCTCAGCACTGCACTGGTGACCCAGCCTAGATTTTTGTGGTGTGAATGGGCATGTATTCAATATATCTACCACACTGCAGCAAAGCCGTATTCCACTTTACTGGAACTTAACTTAATGTCCCTTAGAGACTGCCAATTTTCTATTAGTCACCTTGCTTTGTCATCTTAAGCTGGTTAGCATTCCAGGCTTTTAAACACCTACATAAGAACATAAGAAATAGGAGCAGGAGTAGACCCCCTCGAGCCTGCTCCGCCATTCAATAAGATCTTGGCTGATCTGATCCTGGCCTCAACTCCAATTTCCTGACCACTCCCCATAACCCTTGACTCCCTTATCATTCAAAAATTGGTCTACCTCCACCTTAAATATATTCAAGACCCAGCCTCCACAGCTCTCTGGGGTAGAGAATTCCAAAGAATCACGACCCTCAGAGAAAAAATTCCTCCTCAACTCTGTTTTAACTGGGCGACCCCTTATTCTGAATCTATGCCTCCTAGTTCTAGATTCCCCCACGAGGGGAAACATCCTCTCAGCATCTATCCTGTCAAGCCCCCTCAGAATCTTATAGGTTTCAATAAGATCACCTCTCATTCTTCTAAACTCCAATGAGTATCGGCCCAACCTGCTCAACCTTTCTTCATAATAGAGGATATGGGCCAGGTGCCTGTCTGAACAGTGTGCCCAATGACAAAATTATTTTCCCATGTTGACCCAACATCCTCCTGTACTTCCATCAATCGTTTATTATTAGCCAGTAGCAGAATAAGCCATCGTAAATATAGAAAATGATGTACCTCCATTTTGTTTGGCAATCACAGCAGTCAGGAGCTATATTACAAATTACAAGGCAATCTGAATGTGAATTCGAATTGGATTAGAAGGTAAATGGGCTGAATGATGTGGGACACACATCAAGAAAATCCCTGGTCTCGATTGAGTCAGCTGATCTAAGCCGAGACAACAGTTGGGGCCTTGGGGATCCGGGTTGGAGAGGAGGAACGGAAGGCTGGGTTTGTGCATCTGATCACTGCCCAGGGACCAGCTGCTGAGCACTGCAGGTAATGCTGAGGAGAACACAGCTGAGCTCGACTCTAAATACCCAACATGATCAATGGTATGTTGGCCTTTATTACAAGAGGATTAGAGTACAAGAGTAAAGATGTCTTACTGCAATTATATAGAGCCTTGGTGAGCCCGTACCTGGAGTATCGTGTACAGTTTCGGTCTCCGTACCTAAAGAAAGATATACTTGACAACGAAGGTTCACCAGACTGATTGCTGGGATGCGGGGATTGTCCTATGAGGAGAGATTGAGTAGACTAGGCCTGTATTCACTAAAGTTTAGAAGAATGAGAGGTGATCTCATTGAAACATACCAAATTCTTACAGGGTTTGACAGGTAGATGCAGAGAGAATGTTTCTCTGGCTGGGGAGTCTAGAATCAGGGTCACAGTCTCAGAGTAAGGGGTCGGACATTTAGGACAGAGATGAGGAGAAATTTCTTCACTCAGAGGGTGGTGAATCTTTGGTATTCTCTATCCCAGAGGGCTGTGGAGGCTCAGTCTTTGAGTATATTTATGACAGAGAGCGACAGATTTTTGGATATTAAGGGAATCAAGGGATATGGGGATAGTGCAGGAAAATTAAGTTGAGGTAGAAGATCAGCCATGATCTCATTGAATCATGGAGCAGGCTCGAGGGGCCGAATGGCCTACTCCTGCTCCTAATTCATACGTTCTTATGATCTGATAACCTCCCGACACTCAAAAGTCTAGGCTGACATGTGAAGCATGGCCACTTGGTGAGGCACCCGTGCCTGTGGAAAACAACCCTGGCATAAGCCATTGTTTTCCACAGCAACTACAACGTGCATTTACGTAGCGTCTTTAACACAGTAAAATGTCCGAAGGTGCTTCACAAGAGCGTTATCAAACAAAATTTGACACCGAGCCACATAAAGATATACTAGGACTGGTCTTGGTCAAAGACAGAGGTTTTAAGGACTGACATAGAAACTTAGAAAATAGGTGCAGGAGGAGGCCATTTGGCCCTTCGAGCCTGCACCACTATTCAATAGGATCATGGCTGATCATGCAAATTCAGTACCCCATTCCTGCTTTCTGTCCATACCCCTTGACCCTTTAGCCGTAAGGGCCACATCTAACTCCCTTTTGAATATATCTAACAAACTGGCCTCAACAACTTTCTGTGGTAGAGAATTCCACAGGTTAACAACTCTCTGAGTGAAGAAATTTCTCCTCATCTCGGTCCAAATGGCTTACCCCTTATCCTTGGACTGTGATCCCTGGTTCTGGACTTCCCCAACATCAGGAGCATTCTTCCTGCATCTAACCTGTCGAACAAAGGAGGGGTGAGAGGCGGAAAGGTTTAGGGAGGGATTTCCAGAGCTTAGGGCCTAGGCAGCTGAAGGCACGGCCACCAGTGGTGATTGAAGAAAATTGGGGCTGTGTAAGAGGCCGGAAGTGGAGCAATGTAGAGATCTTGGAAGGTCGTAGAGATGGAGTAGGATACAGAGAAAGGCAAGAGTGAGGCCATTAGGGATTTGAAGAACACTTTGGAAAAATAAAATGTAGGCATCAGAATTATAACCTGAAACAGCACTAGTATTCAAAATACACTGTAAACTATGCCAGCTGCAGACATAACCCATTGATGGCATTTTAATTACCCTCATCAGACTGCTATGCTTTGGAGGCCAAATTGTCCTCAGCCTCCTTGAATGGCACATGCAGGACTGTATTCCACATAGATCTTACATCATGGACACAGGCCATACAGCCCAACCATTTCATGTTGGCATTTATCCTCCACACGAGCTGTAGTCAGAATCCCAAGTGCTTGCTCTGTCCAACTGTGTAAGGAACTTGACTGATTGACTCCATTGAACTTCTGTTCCTCATCAGCACTCTCATGTCTGGACAGCAAAGGAAATCGAGCATTTTGGTGCCCTCAAAAAAAAAGGGGGCACTTGAAAAGTTCTTGGAGTGTGACCCCCCCCGTTTAATCAGGGGGCACTTGATTGTTTCTACACAAAATAGAAAAACATAGAAACATAGAAAATAGGTGCAGGAGCAGGCCATTCAGCCCTTCTAGCCTGCACCGCCATTCAATGAGTTCATGGCTGAACATGAAACTTCAGTACCCCCTTCCTGCTTTCTCGCCATAACCCTTGATCCCCCTATACTTGTAGAGCTGTTGCATTGGGAGTGGCTTAGCCAGTCACGTGATGTTCACAAGACTCAATAAAACCCCAGCCAGCTGAGTTCGGGGGATCCACAATGAGGCAGGTGGTTGTGAGCCTGGTGGATGAATTGGTAATGTGTAGTGTGATCGTTAAACCTTTGCTAATAAACCAACTAGTTCTTAATGGTAATGTGCTGCTATGGATTCTTAAGCAAAGAACCCATGAGGTAAATACGTCACACCTGGGTTTCCTTGCAACACTCACGTTTTGCCCCAATTAGTCCATTCTTCCAATGCAATGATGTGTGGAACAGCTCCCCCGGTGGCCTGGTGAGTAAATGCACCTCCCAGGGCAGCACCAAGCCATGCCAAGGATGAGAGGTGCCATGGTCGTCGACCCCATTCAGGAGGCAACGTTGTCAATAGGGGGAGGGAAGAAAA
This sequence comes from Pristiophorus japonicus, assembly GCF_044704955.1. Taxonomy (NCBI): domain Eukaryota; kingdom Metazoa; phylum Chordata; class Chondrichthyes; family Pristiophoridae; genus Pristiophorus; species Pristiophorus japonicus. The sequence goes on from NC_091984.1 coordinate 131,810,636, forward strand.
CTGAAAATAGAAATGTTAAAAATTGAGTGGGGGGGGGATTGGCGGGACAAAAGAAAAAGCATGGAGCATGAAAAGGCCACACCAGGTTGTTTTGTTTCACTGCTGTCCAATTCTGGGATCGATTCCTGTGTAAATATGAACAGATCTAGAATTCATCCCATCAAGAAATTTAAGCCTTAAAATTCCACGGGTTTTCTCCAGGTTTCCTGTCATAGCTTCGGCAGGAAACCAGTGGGTCCCTCGGTGAAACGGTGCAAGTCATTGTTTTTTTAGCCACCCACCCATTTACCTGGGTATTCAACCGGTCTCCCAAAGCTACGACAGGAAACCGGGAGAAATTCCATGGATTTTGAAAGGCCCAAACTCCTACAGAAGACCCAAACCAGATGTGACACACCCCAAAGCTGCCCTCCGGGAGAGGAGAGAGAAGTATTACGGGGGGGAAGTTCTGGTTAATATTTGCAGGAGTTTTGAAAAAAAGCAGAAGAACAGGTGCCAGAGTCCTGGAGCGCCACAGTTTCAACCTCCAGTGGCCCCCTGGCCGTGTCAAACAAGGTAAGAGCGAAGCAAACTTTCCCCCAGCTATTAAAATAAAAGCAAAATACTGCTGGTTGCTGAAAATCTGAAATAGAGACAGAAAATGCTGGAAGCAGGTCAGGCACTGTCAATGGAGAGAGAAACAGAGTTAACATTTCCGGTCGATGACCTTTCGTCAGTATGTCATCAATGAAAGGTCACCGACTGGAAACGTCAATTCTCTTTCTCGCTCCACCGACGGTACCTGACCTGCTGAATGTTTGTGGTATTTTATGTTTCGCTTCCCCCAGACATGCTTGCTGTGCATCAGTGGTTTTCAGAACCTCATTCCATATTGGATATCGTTCAACTTAAAAAAAGCAAGCAGCTATTGCCCCCAACTGCCAGCGAACTAAGCGCTGATTAAACGTTAGATACCAAAAACTAATAATGCAGTGTCTGGCATCAAAAGAGAGTAGGCAGTACAGGGGTAACTTTGCAAAGCCCTCTCTCCCAGTGTGGAGCTTCCCCAGATGGGAGCATGGGTCACAGAATCGGTCCCAACTCTGACCCACGCTTATTTTGTAACCTGTAACGAACAGGGAAAACTATCCTTGACCCAGGCAGCTAACAAGTAGGCTCTGACAGGGAATCGGCTCAGTGGCAATGCCCTCGATTTGTTTCAGAAATGTTTTGATCAGTATCAGCCATGGCACAGTTGGTAGCACCCTCACCTTTGAGTCAGCAAGTCATGGGTTCAAGTCCCATCCTGAGCACAAAAATCTAGGCTGACGCTCCAGTGCAGTGCTGAGGGAGCGCTGCACTGTCGGAGGTGCTGTATTTCGGATGAGACGTTAAACCGAGGCCCCGTCTGCTCTCTCAGATGGATGTAAAAGATCCCATGGCGCTATTTTGAAGAAGAGCAGGGGAGTTATCCCCGGTGTCCTGGCCAATATTTATCCCTCAACCAACGTCACTAAAACAGATTATCTGGTCATTATCACATTGCTGTTTGTGGGAGTTTGCTGTGCTTAAGTTGGCTGCTGCGTTTCCTACATTACAACAGTGACTACACTTCAAAAGTACTTAAAAGGTTCTAAAGGACTTTGGGATGTCCTGAGGCTGTGAAATAAATGCAAGTTCCCTCTTTTCCTGATCATGGTGCTGAGGGGCTAACGGCAGTGGCGGTGTTTATTGTTTAGAACAGAGCACCAAGCTGAGAATATTATGGATTGCTTGTAAAGCGTTAACAACCATCAAGTCATTTCCTCTTTCTTAGTAGGTCAGACAAAAGTGGGGCTGCAAAAAATACAAGCTTCAGTTCACCACTTGTCTGCGCTCACTTGACACTTCTTTGCTTTGACCAGCTATTCACTATCTGAGCACTTTGAGTGCAAAGACTCAGCGTTTCTGAAACAAAAATGTGGTCGTCCTGCTTGATCACAATCAGCACCATGGCCAGCTCCAGTGACTCAATCAAAAGTTAGTAAATACAATCAGCTGGCTCTCTGCCTTTGAAACCCTTCAAAATGCCAAGAAGGCTCAAATTATCTTGGCAGTTGCAGTTATCTAGATAGTGAGGCCTTCCTGAGAAAGGAAGACTTCCATTTCCACCAGACATCCCAAAGCACGTTACAGTCAACAAAGTACTTTTGGAGTGTAGTCGCTGTTGTAATGTCGATAACGTGGCAGCCAATTTGCGCACAGCAAGCTCCCACAAACAGTAATGTGATAATGACCAGATAATGTGTTTTTATTGTGTTGATTGAAAGACAGAAAAGCAGCGTTACCTTCCGGACCATGTTGCACTGTCGGATATGCCGTCTTTGGATGAGACGTTAAACTGAAGCTCCATCTGCTCTCTCAGGTAAGGACATAAAAGATCCCATGGCACTATTTTGATGAACACCAGGGGAGTTATCCTCGCTGCCCTGGCAAATGTTTATCCCTCAACTCACACCACTAAAACTGATTAACGGGTCATGATCAAATTGCTGATTGTGCACAAATTGGCTGCCGCGTTTCATATATATAGGCACGAGCAATAGCTTAGCCTGTATGCCAAATACTGACATCCTCGGAATCTATGTTAAGTTGTCAGCTACTACACTGTAGTACATGACCTGGCTACATCCATTTTCTGTGTTTCAAATCTGTCTGAATTAAGCAATGCCCTTCAAAGGTTCACCATACTTTGTTCATATCCCTTTACCAAGCATGGAGTGCTAATCTCTATTGATCTCCCCTTGGTTATTTATATCATCAAACAGAAGTCCACGGCTATATGGTTAAAACAAGGAGGCAAATATTTACAAAATAATTCCTTGCTGTCTCACTGCTTTCAGTTCAACAATGAGTAGTGCTATATCATCATCATCATAGGCAGTCCCTTGAAATGAGAACGACTTGCTTCCACGCCAAAAAAGGATGAGTTCACAGGTATTTCAATGAAGGACCTAATATTCCAGGTCCTGAACTACATCCTGAAGGGTGGAAGATGCCTGTGCGTGGATTTTTTTTAATGTGTGATGGCCGTTGCACACCAGCCACCACACGGTCTTGACAGGACTTGGTCCAGTGGCAAGGGTTATCCAAGATGACTGGAGACCTGCTCTGCTGCACAGACCTAGTGCGCACACATATCGCAGTGTGGGCTGGCCCGTGTTGCCCCTGGGCCCCTGACCCCGAACTTAGCCTCTCCTGGGCCCCGATCACATCCCTCCACAGTCTCTCGCTGCTCCTTCGCCCCGACCTCGCTGCTCCTGCTGTGTCTGCCCACGCTCCAATCACCGACCTGGATCTTGATGATGTCACTCTTCGCTGCCGTCGCCCTCCTGCACCAGCTCGCGCTGCTCCCTGAAGTAGTATGCTTCCACGCTGCTCCTGGTGCTATATATGCAAAGTGCTATATACATGTTATAGGCACAGCCAATTGCACAAAAAAGGAAAAAAAAACACTTGAATTTATAATGCATCTCATCACGCCTTAGAAATATCTGAATGCTTCATTGCAGAGAGTTATTAATTCAATGAGTTATAATTCCAGCCATTTTGTGCATCGTAATAATGCAATGAGAATAGTGACCAATTTATCTGTTATTATTAGTTCATGGAGGAATAGAGGTCATGACATCAGGGGAACTTCTTGCTCTGCTTCCAGCTAGTACCAGGGGATCTTTAACATTAACATAAATCACTGGAACAGATGCCTGAAAAATGGCACCTCCAGCAATGCAACGCTCTATCAATAATGCATAGAATTTTGGGCTCAAGGCCTGTGTGCAAAATGGCCGCCGTGTTTCCCACATTACAACAGTGACTACACTCCAAAAGTACTTCATTAGCTGTAAAGAGCTTTGAGACATCCGGTGGTTGTGAAAGGTGCTGTACAAAATACAAGTCTTTCTTTATTTCTTTCTTGAATACCACAGAGGTTTTTGCCTCCACGACTCTACCTGGAAGTCTGCTTCAAGTGTTCACTGCCCTTTTTGTGAAGGTGCTCTTCCTGATCTGAATCCTAACTTTGATTTTTTTCGCTCTTTGACCTACTGTTGCAGTTTACTTGGAAGTAATGCTTCATTTTCCCTTTTCTGGCCCTCTAAATAGTTTCATACTACTACAGGATATGCTCTTCCTTGCCTTCTTTGAAGGCTAAAATGCCCATCCACCATCTCAAATATCGATTGGTGTGACACTCCATGACAACCGATGTCCAAGTCGAGTCACTGCCTCAATGTTCAACGCTGCTTCCAATCAAGTTCTTCTGTCGCTTTGACCGAGTCTGTTTCCGAGTCTTTGAAAATCCCTCCCAGCTACGTGGGTGGGAGCAAAATAAGTCGGAGATATTTCCACTGTACAAGACACTTAAGATTCTGTTTGGACCAGCAAGTTTAAGAAGTTCCCAAAGATTAGATTTACTTGCACACAATACACTCCTAGTCAGCACACAGTAAAAAGCTGATCCTCCCGTCACCTCCACCCTCTGACCTCTCTCATCTCTCTACGGTTCATTAATATTACTGATGTATTTCCCACTATGAGCCTTTGGCTCTTTGCCCCCAGAGTTCCCAAATTAGCAATCTTTCACTCACCTCTTGCCTCTATTGAATTGAAGACTCAGTGCAATGGATCTAACTCAAACTCAGTTTTTCCCCCACAGGATGTTAAAGCTGTGGGGCTTCTTACTTCCTTTGGTCTCATCTTCTTCCTGCTACAGACAGACTTTAAACCTCCCCTCCCCTGACTCTGAGTCAATCCTTGATTGATCCCAATACAAAAGCAAAATACTGTGGATGCTGGAATCTGGAATAAAAACAGAAAATGCTGGAAATCTCAGCAGGTCAGGTCAGCATCTGTGGAGAGGAAGCAGAGTTAACGTTTCAGGTCGATGACCCTTCATCAGTGAACACTCTCCAGTTCTGACGAAGGGTCATCGACCCGAAACGTTAACTCCGCTTCCTCTCCACAGATGCTGCCTGACCCGCTGAGATTTCCTTCAATTATCCTCTCCTCTTCAGCTTGGTAACGTACTGCACTATGGATATGGCTCTTTACTTTGATTTCTCAATACAGAGTATATCAGAATTTTCAACATGCTTTATTATGGCGACCTTCATTATACCCTCACAGCCCTTCTCCAAAGTTATAACCTTGAAACAATAGCTTTTTCTACATTGCTGACCAGATAATGCGGATCAGCCCAGCCCTCCGGTTGTTGAAACGGACCATTTTCATTTCAACAATGGCCCGCCAATCCACAATGGCAGCTTCACACCTGGAAGTGAAGTTGAAAATCTACCCCTCTGTCACTGTAGAGCACTCTGACAAGTGTTACAATCATGTTACCGAGTGAGTTTAATTTAAACTCCTTCAGATGTCACATGCATCCAATTCGAATAGCAATAATCCCAACAAGCACCCGGACTGAAGCTGCTTCTTATAAAGCAGTATCTGCCTATATATTTAAAAGTGAGTACCTGTTTCCCCGTGTGGGTGAATTCAGAACAAGGGAGCATAAATACAAGATAGCCACTAATAGATCAAATAAAAACATTTGGAGGAATTTCTTTACATTGAGAGTGGTGAGAATGTAGAACTCGCTACCACTGGGAGCAGCTGCAGTGGAGAGCATTGATGCATTTAAGAGGAGGCTAGATGCAAACATGAGGAAGAAGGGAATAGAGGCAGGAATGAGAGTGGGAGGAGGTTAGTGTGGAGAATAAGCACAACATCGAACAGTTGAGCCGAATGCTCTGTTTGTGTGTAGATTCTATGCAAAGGAAGTAGGCAGTGAAAATGTAACAACATTAAGTGACCTAGCCCCCAACTATTTACAATCTATATTAACAACTTACAAGAAGGGACCGAGTGTAACGTAGCCAAGTTTGCTGATGATACAAAGATGGGAGGAAAAGCAATGTGTGAGGAGGACACAAAAAATCTGCAAAAGGACATAAACAGGCTAAGTGAGTGGGCAAAAGTTTTGCAGATGAAGTATAATGTCGGAAAGTGTGATGTCTTGCACTTTGGCAGAGTAAAATCAAAGAGCAAGTTATTATTTAAATGGAGAAAAATTGCAACGTGCTACAGTACAGCGGGACCTGGGCGTACTTGTGCATGAAACACAAAAGGTTAGTATACAGGTAAAACAAGTGATCAGGAAGGCCAATGAAATCTTGGCCTTTATTGCAAAGGGGATGGAGTATAAAAGCATGGAAGTCTTGCAACAGTTATACAAGGTATTGGTGAGGCCACACCTGGAATACTGTGTGCAGTTTTGGTTTCCATATTTACGAAAGGATATACTTGCTTTGGAGGCAGTTCAGAGAAGGTTCACTAGGTTGATTCCGGAGATGAGGGGGTTGACTTATGAGGAAAGTTTGAGGAAGTTGGGCCTTTATTCATTGGAATGCAGAAGAATGAGAGGTGATCTTATCAAAACGTATAAGGTTATGAGGGGGCTTGACAAGGTGGATGCAAAGAGGATGTTTCCACTAATATGGGAGACTAGAACTAGGGGGCGTAATCTTGGAATAAGGGGCCGCCCATTTAAAACTGAGATGAAGAGGAATTTCTTCTCTCATCGAAACATAGAAACATAGAAATAGGAGCAGTAGTAGGCCATTCGGTCCTTCGAGTCTGCACCACCATTCAATATGATCATGGCTGATCCTCTATCTCAACACCATCTTCCGGCTTTTTCCCCATATCCCTTGATGCCTTTTGTTTCTAGAAATCTATCCATCTCCCTCTTAACTATATTCAGTGACTTGGCCTCCACAGCCTTCTGTGGTAGAGAATTCCACAGGTTCACCACCCTCAGTGAAAAAATTTCTCCTCATCTCAGTCCTAAATATCCTACCCTGTATCCTGAGACTGTGACCCCGTGTTCTAGACTTCCCAGCCAGGGGAAACATTCTCCCCGCATCCAGTCTATCCAACCCAGTCAGAATTTTATACGTTTCAATGAGATCCCCTCTCATTCTTTTAAACTCTAGTGAATACAGGCCTAGTCGACCCAATCTCTCCTCATACGACAGTCCTGCCATCCCAGAAGTCTGGTGAACCTTTGCTGCATTCCCTCTATGGCAAGTATATCCTTTCTTAGGTAAGGAGACCAAAACTGCACACAATACTCCAGGTGCAGTCTCACCAAGGCCCAGTATAACTGTAGTAAGACATCCTTGCTCCTGTACTCAAATCCTCTTGCAATGAAGGTCAACATACCATTTGCCTTCCAAATTGCTTGCTGCACCTGCATGTTTGCTTTCAATGATTGATGTACAAGGACACCCAGGTCCCTCTGTACATCAACACTTCCCAAGCCATCACCATTTAAATAATACTTTGTCTTCATGTTTTTCCTACCAAAGTGGATAACTTCACATTTATCCACGTTATACTGCATCTGCCATGTGTTTGCCCACTCACTCAACCGATCTAAATCGCCTTGCAGCGTCTTTGCATCCTCCTCACAACTCACAATCCCACCGAGTTTTGTGTCGTCAGCAAACTTGGAAATATTACATTTGGTTCCCTCATCCAAATCATTTATATATATTGTGAATAGCTGGGGCCCAAGCACTGATCCCTGTGGTACCCCACTAGTCACTGTCCGCCACCCCGAAAAAGACTCTCTGTTTCCTGTCAGTTAATCAATTTTCAATCCATGCCAATACATTACCCCCAATCCTATGTGTTTGAATTTTGCACACTAACCTCTATGTGGGACTTTATCAAAGGCCTTCTGAAAATCCAAATACACTACATCCACTGGTTCTCTCTTTTCTATTTTATCAGTTACATCTTCAAATACTCCAGTAGGTTTGTCAAACATGATATTCCTTGCATAGGGTTGTAAATCTGTGGAATTCTCTGCCTCAGAGAGCTGTGGAAGCCGGGACATTGAATAAATTTAAGTCAGTTTCATAACCAATAAGGGATTAAGGGGTTATGGGGAGCGGGCAGGGAAGTGGACCCGAGTCCATGATCGGATCAGCCATGAACGTATTAAATGGTGGGGCAGGCTCGAGGGGCCGTATGGCCTACTCCTGCTCCTATTTCTTATGTTCTTATCATTATCAGACTATGTTCACAATGCAGGTGTTTTACTGTCTTTCCTTCTATTAGCTCAATATAAAAAGTTCTGCTTTCATCGAAAATGAGAGTTTTTATTTGAAGGTAAACACTCATTTTCTGGGGCTCCCCAGGTTACCATTCAATACAGCCCGAATCACAGAGCACCAGTCATCATCCTCTCAGTCAGTTCCCAGTTGGCAGTTTCCACTCAGTTTGCATTTGGTCTCAGAGATTCGAATGTCAACAAATCAGCAAAACCCAGGTGCCAATTAGAGGTGTTCCATGTGTTTTCAAAATTCAACTCTTTGGGGACAATTTGAACCCGATCACCCAATGGATAGCAGGTGGGGCGGGTCAAGTATATAAGAATTAGGAGAAGTAGGCCCTACGGCCCTTCGAGCCTACTCCGCCATTCAAAAAGATCATGGCTGATCATTGACCTCAACTCCAATTTCCCGCCTGTTCCCCATATCCCTTGATTCCCCGAGAGTCCAAAAATCTATCTATCTCAGCCTTGAATATACTCAGAGACTCAGTATCCACAGCCTATTGGGGTGAAGAATTCCAAAGATTCACAACCCTCTGAGTGAAGAAATTCCTCCTCATCTCGGTCTTAAATGGCCGTCCCCTTATCCTGAGACTGTGCCCCCTAGTTCTAGACTCTCCAGCCAGGTGAAACAACCTCTCGGCGTCTACCCTTCAATCCCCCTCAGAGTTTTGTACGTTTAGAGTTGCCCAGGTTATCTAGCCGCACTGTAGAGGCCAGGAGCTGCCTGTTCCCGATTCCAATCTGCCCAACTGAGCAGGTGGCAAGGGCACCCACCCAAAGCCAGCGGGGTCCTTTTTCACAAACGCATATCGGGTCCCGGTGGGATTCCAACTCGGTGTCCCGTGCGCAAGGCGGCTGTGAAATCCCCATCATGAATCGACAACGGGGAAGAGAATCCAGAAGAGGTCCAAAAAGGTAAGATTGTTTTTTTTTAAGTTCAGTCAGGAGGGGCAGGTTGGGCCCCACAAGAAAAGCTTAAGTCTCCCCTGCCCCAGACTCCGCCTCCCCGCCTCGTGATCGTGAGACCCCCCCTCCCCGCCGAACAGCCCAACGGCAGCTGATCCCACCACCGACCTGGCCTCGGCAGGAGGGAGGGGAGACGAGTGATTTTTTCGGAACAAGACGGAAGTTGACCAGCAGAACTGAAATGATGTCTGGCAGTTAAAATATCCACCCTTTGTGGAGCAGCGGGCGTGCATCAAATTCACGGCGCTACTCACCCGCCCAAACTGGCCCAGAGTTATAATTGGGCCTTTTGTTTAAAAAATAAATTCAAAGTAGGATAAAGAAAGACCCTCTGTCTGTGTGTGTGTGCCCCTGTCCCCCAGCTTAATCTAATTTCTAACATTTGTAGAGTATTTATATCTCGCGTACCAACTAAAGGTGCAACAGGTGTGCAATTAGCTGCTCCCTCTCTCACACACATACTGCCTTGCTTTTTTTAAAAATAAACACATTCAATCGATATAAATGTTACCTAAATAAAGCATGTGAACTTTGTCCTTCAGCTTTTTGTTCAAATAATTTAGTAAGAACAACTAAGTGGACATGTGTGGAGGTTAGCAAGGAGCGTTCTAACATTTGGCTAGCTTCAATGCTACTGATGCATCCTGGGAAAATGTGCATACTGCACATGTTCAGACTGCAGGACCTGCCTTCAGCTCAGTGTCACAGCTCTGGGCAACAATACAAAATCTTATATGTTCATCCTTCTGAACTCCAATGAGTAGAGGCCCAACCTACTCAACCTATCTTCGTAAGTCAACCCCCTCATCTCCGGAATCAACCTAGTGAACCTTCTCTGAACAGCCTCCAATGCAAGTATATCCTTCCTTAAATACAGAGACCAAAACTCTACGCCGTACTCCAAGTGTGGCCTCATCAATACCCTGTAGCAGGACTTCTCTGCTTTTATACTCTATCCTCCTTGCAATAAAGGCCAACATTCCATTTGCCTTCCTGATTACTTGTTGTACCTGCATACTAACTTTTTGTGTTTCATGCGCAAGGACCCTCAGGTCCCTCTGTACTGCAGCACTTTACAATTTTGATGCATTTAAATTATAATTTGCTTTTCTGTTATTTCTGCAAAAGTGGATAACCTCACAGTTTCCCACATTATACTCCATCTGCCAAGGTTTTTGCCCACTCACTTAGCTTGTCTATAATCACTTTGCAAATTTTTTGTGTCCTCCTCACAATTTACTTTCCCACCCATCTTTGCATTGTCAGCAAATTTGGTTACATTACACTTGGTCCCTTCTTCCAAATCATTAATATAGATTGTAAATAGTTGAGGCCCCAGCACCGATCCCTGCGGCACCCTACTAGTTACTGTTTGCCAACCGGAAAATGACTTATTTATTCTGACTCTCTGTTTTCTGTTAGTTAGCCAATCCTCTAACCATGCTGATATATTATCCCCAACTCCATGAACTTTTATCTTTAACCTTTTATGTGGCACCTTATCGAATGTCTTCTAAAAATCCAAATACACCACATCCATTGGTTCCCCCTTATCCACCCTGCTCATTACATCCTCAAATATCCAGCAAATTTGTCAAACATGATTTCCCATTCATAAAACCGTGCTGACTCTGCTTGATTGAATTATGCATTTCCAAATGTCCTGCTACTGCTTTCTTAATAATGGACCCCAGCAATTACCCAACAACAGATGTTAGGCTAAATGAGATGTTCGGTGGTCATGAAAGGCGCTATACAAATGCAAGTCTTTCTTTTTAAAGCCTTATTTTGGACTTTAGAAATTTCACAGGAGGGGACAAATGGCAGATGAAATTTCTTGCAAAAAGCATTCTGAGTGATTCAATTTGCTTGCCAACAAACTCTGATGGTAAAATGATCACACATGGTTTCTCCATTAATTTACATGCAAAATCTCATTATGAAAGGTTAGCACAAGAAGTTTCCATTATAAATGTTGACATAAAAAGTGTGGCAGAAGGTGCATGCCAGATTTTTAACAATATCGAGGTTATAGACCGACTCCATGAGGTCCTCTATGAAGTTTCCCTCCAAGCACAACAGGACAGCACCAATCATGTGGCCTGTTCTCCTGACCAGCGAGCTCCATGCTGGGAATGGAATCTTGCAAAACTACCTCTTGCATATTGACTGCTTTCCTCCCCGAGCAGCAATTGTTTATTAATTACTAGTAAGCCGCAGTAGTAACGTCCAACTCACAGCAATAATCACACAATCCTTTACTCTGGTCATTGACTACACAGAATGGGTTGGCATCAGTCTCCGTTATAATACCCATCTGTGCAACTCCCCCGCTCCCCCGCCACCCACCTCCCCCCCCCACGCCCCTCAAAAAAAAAGGCCAATAACACCCATATCACTATATTCCCTCTTACACTTTTTGATGTCCGCTCAAAGCCCTTGACTAGATGACAACAGAGCGAATACAATCCCAAACTTTCTTAAAAGGAAGTTTGGTGCTACAAATGTTCAACGGCGAACTGGAGGTATTCCTGGCCTAGGCCGCTATCGCAACGGTGAAAAGGTAGGTGGGGTGTTGGGTGATGTGCCCATCTCCCAGGAGACAACCTGGCTGTTGGTGAGTGGGAGCATTGGGGGAATCATAATGATCAGGGCACCATGACTGAACAGGCCAGCCTCGATGGACCAGCTGGTCTTTTCCCCTCCGCCATTTTCATATGTTCATAAGTTTTATAAAGTAACTTTTCAATACCAGTTTGGTTAAAAGTATTAATTCAACAAAGAAGCTGCTAAACTGACTGTTCAAATGCATGCTGGGAAGGTTGGCCACATTGGAAAAGTCTAACTCAGCAGACTGTCTAGAAGGTTAATGATGAGATATCCGAGAGGCCTTGAGAGACTGTGAGAAGCTGTTATAAACATCAGATGCTGCATTAACTGGTGTTAAACCATGGGAAAGTGGAGTGTGGAAAGTACTATAATGTATTCACCAATAAGTATGCTCACAGGTTTGTACAGCTGTTGAGTTGTGAGTGGCTTAGCCAGTCAGGTGATGTTCACAAGACTCAATAAAACCCCAGCCAGTTGGGTTCAGGGGATGCATGATGAGGCAGGTGGTTGTGAGTCTGGTGGATGAACTGGTAATGTGTAGTACGATTGTTAAACCTTTGTTAATAAACCAACTGGTTCTTAGTAGCAATGTGTTGCTATGATTTCTTAAGCAAAGAACCCATGAAGCAAATACATTACAAGTACCAAGAGTGTGTTTTTGCCAGTAAGCAGGGTATAGAAGCTGCCATTTCAGGAAGTTCAAAGAGACCGTCCACCCAACCAACTGGAGACACAGACCAGAAGGATGTCAATGGGGAATTAACCCTCAGTTTCCCGAAGCAGAAGACGTCAACCATTTGGAGCTTCACATTCTACTTCTAAGTATCTCTATCTGTAAAATTATTGCATTTTAATGTTAATAAAACCAATAGTTTAGGAAAGCAAAAAAGGCTTGGTGTAGCCTGATTACTCGAAAGAGTAAAGGGTGTTAAGCCAAAAAGCCTTCAAAAGAGTTACTTGACAGTCAACAGCACAGAGGCTGCTTGGCTGTCTGAACACATCTCGCATCTACAGATTACAGAAAGCCATAGTTCATGATATTGATGAGACTCGAGACTGCCTGGAACAAAGCACGCCATCCTTTCATTTTTGGGAATCAGGTTCAAATGCAGCCCAAACCGATCGGAGCAAAGTCTCCTCTCTGATGCTGCAAGAGTCTGCTGTCAAACCCTGTCCCAATTTGGGACAGGCCACAAGGGTGGCTGGTATGGGAAATGGAAATGTCACACTGCCACTGAAATGGAGGCCAAGTCATATTGTTTCAGCTATTCGCATTTAACCTACGATACACTTGATTGGGAAGTACTTGATGCCGAATATGTGAACATGTTGCAAACCCCAACACTGTCAATGTCGAACTGTACTGTGCGCTCAATTCAACAAAAGCACTTAACCAAAGCGAAATAAGCGATTCCTACCTTTCTGGAGAGTCTGGGTCGAAACAGGTTTTCCTCACATCCGTAATCGTGGGGTCGCAGCAGTCGCCATCATCAAAGTCATCCAGGATATTATTGCATTCCATGTTACAGATCCCATCCCTCCTCTTCCAAACGTAGCACCTCCCCAAGAAGCGGCAGTCCCCTCCGTCATACCCCGTCAAGGGGTGATCGCACTCAGGCTCACAGTTGTCGTTGCCGATCTTGCTCTTCTCGCAGTTGACCAAAATTATTCGGTTGCGGATGGTGGTGTTGAGAACCTCGGTGACGGTGAGCTCCCACGTGATGTTGTACCGGCTGAAGGCCCTGTTCAACGCCAGGTGCTGGAGCTCAATCTGCTGCTTGGTAACCATGGGGTTCTGACGCATGTCGTCGTGAACGTTGATCACTCGGTAGCGGATCAGCTTCTCGCCCCTCAGTGGCCAGTACCCGTTGTAGTTCTTGATGACGTCGATATTGTCGCAGACCGTCAGTCCACACGGCGTAGGGAGCAAGGGAGAAGCCAGCTCGGGTTCTGGTAGAAGCACAACGTCCCAAGTGGGATAATGACTGTCCTTATCCGGTATCCACTGCTCTTCCATCTTAGAGAAATCTGCATTGAAGACCAAGGAGGAGTCGTCCCCCTGTATGTTTTGACGATAGCTCTTCATTAATTCTGCTTGGGACTTTGCAGTTTTCCAGAGGGTGAAGCTGGCCAGGTAACCACGGAAACTGTGCCCGTCCTCAGAGCTGTCCCCACCAATCAGCAATGTCCGGCAAGAGCTCATGAAGGCGCTGTGCAGATCCCCCAACTGTCCGGAGCTGGCCCCGACTCTGGCCCCATTCACGTACAGCATCATCTGCTGGCCGTCATAAGAGGCAGCCACGTAAGTCCAGGCGTTGGCATGGTAACGGTGGTGGGCGAAGACTTTGGTGGCTTTCCTCGCCCGGTCTGTGCGGAGAGAGAAGAAGAAACGGGGGTCCTTCCTTCCAGAATATTCTACCGATTGAATGCCAATCATCCAGCCCTTCTCACTGAGCGAATAGGAGCAATTATCAAAAAGCCCTGCAAGAAAATACCAAAAAAAACGATCATTTTTCACGCACGCATTAGTAATGGTGGCAAAATGTGCAGCCCCTGTCCAATCATCACCTGTTTGGTGTAAATAAAGAAAGAACTTGCATTTATATAGCGTCTTTCATATCCACAGGACATCCCAGCGCTTTACAGCCAATGAAGTACTTTTGAAGTGTAGACACTATTGTAATTTAGGCAACACAGCAGCCAATTTTCACACAGCAAGTTCCCACAAACAGCAGTGTGATAATGACCAGATAATGTGTTTTAGTGATGTGGGTTGAGGGATAAATATTGATCAGGACACCAAGAGAACTCCCCTGTTCTTTAAAAAGTGCTGTGGTATCTTTTACGTCCACATGAGCGAGTAGACAAGTCCTTGGTTTGGATTCTCTTTCAGGTCAAATGGCCTACTCCTGCTCCTATTTCTTATGTTCTTTCAAAAGAAGGCACTTCCGACAGTGCAGTGGAGGTTCCCTCAGTACTGCACTGCAGTTCCAGCCGAGATTTTGTGCTCAAGTCTAAGGTGACTTAAACCCACAACCAAGTGACTCAGAGATCAGAGTGCTGCCATTTTTTAAAGTTTTTTATTTACTGAACATTAAAAACATTGACATCGTGATCATTCCATGTATCATACAAATCCATTCCGCCCCTCTGCACAGCTGTTCCTCCATCACATATTAACATCAAAACCTGAAGTTTAATTTGTCTCCTGTAACATATTAATGTAGCATATATTGCACTTTAAAAATTGATCATAAAATACTATCTTTAAATTCCTTTCTAAATAAAACATCCACAGAGCCTTATAATGGTCTTTTAGGTTATATTTAAAATACTCCTTTAGGTTTATTCTCCTCCCCTTAAAAACAGAGCATTCCTTCTTTGCACAATCACGAATCTAGCCAAACTGAACATTAAATTAATTGCCGTACCGCTAGACTCAAGCAGAAAATGGAGTCCTATGGGATTCCCACTCTCGCTCTTCGATCCCCACCCAGCAAAAAAACCTCATGCAACTGTCGAACATAGTATGTAAAATCCTTTAAC
This sequence comes from Pristiophorus japonicus, assembly GCF_044704955.1. NCBI lineage: Eukaryota > Metazoa > Chordata > Chondrichthyes > Pristiophoridae > Pristiophorus > Pristiophorus japonicus. The sequence continues at coordinate 131,825,901 of NC_091984.1, forward strand.
TGCGGATATAACACCAGCAAATGGGACAGACTCTCATCCCGCGTCCCACACACTGGGCAAGTTGCCACCTCCACTCATCCAATCTTGCATAAGATCATCATGGTAAAAATCCGGTTATGAGCCAAATTAAAATCCAGTTCAATCCATCCTGAACATTTAAAATTCGCCCACAGTCCCTTCTAAATCCTGTCTATTAAAAAATTATTTAGAAAGTTCTGCACTTAGACCTTGAGCCTCCCTCCCCTTTCATTCCACTTATTGCTACTTTTATTTCCGCTAATGGCGTTCGACAAAGTGCATATAATAGGCTTGCCAGCAAAGTTGAAGCCCATGGAATAAAAGGGACAGTGGCAGCATGGATATAAAATTGGTTAAATGACTGGAAACAGAGAGTAGTGGTGAATGGTTGGAGGAAGGTACACAGCGGTGTTCCACAGGGGTCAGTTCTAGGAACACTGCTTTCCTTGATATATATTGATGACTTGAATGTGGGTGCACAGGGCACAATTTCAAATTTTGCAGATGACACAAAACTTGGAAGTATAGTAAACAGTGAGGAGGATAGTGATACACTTCAAGAGGACATAGACAGGCTGGTGAAATAGGCGGTCACGGGGCAGATGAAATTTAATGCAAAAAAGTGTGAAGTGATACATTTTGGTAGAAATAATGAGGAAAGGAAATATAAACTAAAGGGTACAATTCTAAAGGAGGTGCATGAACAGAGAGACCTGGGGGTATATGTGTACAAATCGTTGAAGGCAAGAAAGCAGTTAACAAAGTATATAGGATCCTGGGCTTCAGAAATAGAGGCATAGGGTACAAAAGCATGGAAATTATGATGAACCTGTATAAAACACTGGTTCGGCCCCAACTAGAGTGTTGTGTCCAATTCTGGGCATCGCACTTTAGGAAGGATGTGAAGGCCTTTACGAGATTTACGAGAATGATTCCAGGGATCAGGGACTTCAGTGACGTGGATAGACTGGAGAAGCTAGGGCTGTTCTCCTTAGAGAAGAGAAGAGAGGAGATTTGATTGAGAGTGGATAGAGAGAAACTGTTCCCATTGGCAGAAGGGTCGAGAACCAGAGGACACAGATTTAAGATGATTGGCAAAAGAACCAAAGGTGACATGAGGGGAAACTTTTTTACGCAGCGAGTGGCTAGGATCTGGAATGCAACTGGAATGGATCTGATGGAGGCAGACTCAATCGTGGCTTTCCAAAGGGAGTTGGATAAGTAGCTGAAGGAAAAAAATTTGCAGGGCTACGGGGAAAGGACGGGGGAGTGGGACTAGCCGAAGTGCTCTTGCAGCGAGCCGGCACAGGCTCAACAGGCTGAATGGCCTTCTTCCGTGCTGTAACCTGTCTATGATTCTATGATACTTCTTTTGTCTCGCATGCTTCTCTCATCCTCCTTTAAACCCTCTTCAATAAAAGCATTAACCTTCTCCATCGCTAATTTGAAAACATCTTCTTTTGCATGCAACTCTTGATAAAAGCTACCAGCCATCTCCAGAATCTACCCACTTTCATTAATGTTCTTTTCCTCAACCTTCAACTCTCCAATTAATGATAACCTTTGTCGCAATTGGTCTTGCTCTAGAAAATATCTACTGCATCTTTCTCCCTCCAACGCATTTTTAGCCTTTGCATGGAGAATGGACCCCTTGCAATTTTCAGCTTGCAATAATTCCCACTCTTCCTTTAAAACTTAGCCTGCTCCCTTATCCCCTCCATCAACTGCTTTACAGATATCCGTAAATTTTCTGTTTATATTCTCTTCTCAGTGCCGGTTGCTCTCTCTTTCACATAACGTACCGAAAAAACTTTAACCTCTTATTTGAAATTGTCCCACCAAGCTCTTCTTTCTTTCAAGAATAAAGGTTCCTTCTGAGCATTCTTTATTATACTTAAAATCCCTTCTTTATAAGCAATTTCTTTCAGGTACTGATTGTTTAAAATCCACACCCCTGGACCGATCTTAATACTGCTGTTCCTAATTCTAAGAACCAAAGCTCGTGGTCACTAAGAAATACTTTTTTATAATAAATCTCAATCACCTCAGAACATAACCCTTCCTGCATTAACACAGAATTTATTCAACTCTGTTTTAAAACATTACCCACCCAACCGCTTCAACCTCTTATGGGGTTCCGATACCCCCATAAGTCTCTCAAATTTAAATTTGGCATCATTTTTACAATCATCCCTCTGGAGTTATCATCCTTAAAGGTCATCTGGGCTGAAACGTCCATCCGAGATAAAAATGCATTAAAATCTCTCACTATGCAAGGGTGTTCCGCCTCTGTCACTTCTGTGAATAACCACCGAAAAAACTTGCAACGCTTACAATGGTCGTTCGGTCCATGGATATTAAAGAGATCATTATTAAATTCCTCCAATTTTACTTTAGCAGTAAAAATCTCCCCTCAGTGATCTTGTCCACTAAGGCAATGTTCTTTTTTTATGGATGGACTCACTAAAGCAGCCACCCTTCTACGGTTACTGTTTGCGCAACTTGCAAACACCTCTCTCTTCCAAACCCTTTCTAGGATGTAAGCATCCCAAAAGGTTTCTTGCAGACACAACAGGTCAGTGCCTTTAAAACACTGCAACAATTGCTGTAATTTCTTCTCCCCCCTCAGTCCATTTACATTAATCCAGACTAATATAATCATGGCTCCTAATAAAGGAAGTGTGCCTGATAATCCCCCTCTCATTTAATCTCTGGCCCTGACCACCTCTCATGCTCCTTCCCAACTTTTCAGGCAGCTGTTGCTTTCTCCTGTAGCGTCCAGCGCTTTTTCACCGCCTGTTTGAATCTTCCATGCAGTTTTAGCCTCATCCTTAGTGGCAGGTTACATCCCCCAATGAGGTAAAAAAATTGTAGCCTAAAAGAACTAACCTAAATGAATTACACTGGCGCAGAAACTTTGGGGAAACTTGGAGATTTTAATTTACTCCAAAAGTACAGCGCAGATAATTGGGTAAAATTGAACCCATTACGTTTGGGCCAAGGAGCTGACCCTTCTCCCTCCTTCCACCCCTCACTAACCTCTCCCTTTCCACATAATGTCACCCACCTCACTCGCCACCCCTCCCCCATCATTTCCATGTCTCCGTCTCCCTCTGACTCCTCACTCTCGAGTTCTTCTGTAACCTTCCGTCCCTGCTCCGCGTCAGATACATAATCTCCCTTAGAGAGTGTTCCTGCTATCATGGTTTCTCCAACAGTGCCACTCCCTATGGCCTCATCTCCACCACTGACCCTTGTTTCCCGTTTCTTCTCTCTCTGGGACAATGGCGCGTCTTCACCTATCTTGCTCCCCTCTGGCGTCTTTGTCTCCCCACTCCCATCCTGCTGTCCCTTTAAGGCTCCAGCCTCTTGCACCCTTTCCTTGTCTTGAGCGCTCCAGCTCCTCAAGATGTCTGACTCCCCGTCTTTCTTTGGAGTACTTACACTTACCCCACTCGCCCCGTGGACACCAGATTCTTGAGGGAGAGCTGAGCCATTTTGTGGCTCAAGTCTTCCCTCAACCCATTCTGCCCTCCGCTGTCTGTCCTTTTCCACTGTACTGGGCGTTTTACACCATCTCCATCCTGTTCTCTGCTCTGCAATTTTCTGCCTCTTCCTATGCTTTCTTTCTCCGCCTGCTCCGCTCCTCTGGCCATTCCACTCACACCACCTGCTCCTTCTCCTATCTCATCACTCAAGGGCTACCTTCTGCCTCACACTCACGGTGGGTGAGGCCTTTCTGATACGCCCCACAGCTCTCCGCCTTGCAGCTCCGAGCAATGTGTCCAGACTCGCTGCAATTATAACAGTGCAAGTCTGGACAGCTTCTTACAAGATGGTCGTGGCCGAGACAAGAATAACAAACCTTCACCAGGCTATCGTGCAGTAAATGAAAGTACATCACACCGTCCATTGTCTCGAATTTCATGCTATATGGCAATTACCTCACCCCCTCTAGGAACCGTACCTTTACATAACGGGTTCCATCTGCCATCCGCATTCCTGGATAGTTTCTCCTCTTTATTGCCAAGCAAATTTTAATGTCCCACAACTCCAACTTTTTTATTAGCACATTGTCTTCAATATAAAGCAGTAGGTTTAAGAATGAGACCATCACCTCTTCAGAATATAGCAGAGATACCTCCAAGAACTTCCAACCTTCAAACTCAGTAAAAGTCTTTCCACCACCTATCGTCCACTGACCGTCACCTCAAACCCAACATTCGGCTTTGGTCGGTAGGCAAAGTAGCTTCTCTCGCCGCTGTCCTCATGTATAAAATGATTTAAAGTATCAGAAATTGAAGTACTGAGTCAAGGTTAAGGAAGCTGCCCTTCTTCTTTTGGAAAAGGAGACTTTGAGGTAACCCAATTGATGCCTTCAAGGTAATGAAGCTAATTAAGAACTTTGATCCAAATGGTTCACTGTGGTGGTGGGTTTGAATACCAGGGGGCACGAGGTAAAAATAAGGAGGTTCGGAGTAAGGAGGGAAATGGGGCCAAGCTTTTCCACCCGATGTGGGAGAAAGTTGTGGAATAAATTAACATTGACACAGATAAGTGTGAATGGATTCAAGAGATAATGTTTTTGGAGAAAAGGGATTGAGGACCGTGAGAAGGTGGGGAGCACTGAAATCTGAAGAAAAGGCCTGATTGAGTCTACTGTCCCTTTCCATTTCCTACATGTTCTTAGTGGGCAGATATTCTTTTACCAAGATTGAAAAGGACTGAGGTTCGATTGTCCCACTATTCAATGAAAAGCCCCAAACTATCCAGTAGGATGATGGTTGTCAAGAAAGCCATTCAAATGAGTCAGTTTAGCTCAATTGGTTGCACTCAACTCTCAAGTCAGAAGATTGTGGGTTGAAAGCCCGTTCCCAGGTTTGAGCTGAGAATCAAAGCTGACTTTGCAGTGCGTTACCGAGGGAGCGCTGTATTGTGCTTTGAGTGCTGCCCTTCGATGGAGACTTTAAACTGAGAGGCTCAGTGATGCGAAAGACCCCATGGCACTCTTTGAAGAGCAGGGAGTTCACCTCGTGTCCTGGCCAACATTGCTCCTTCAATCAAAACAAATTAACAGGCCATTTATTTCACTGCTGTTTGTGGAACCTTTTTAAGAGCAGAATAACTTCTGCATTTGCCAACATGAACAGCCACGGCCGTTGCGTGATGCACTTGGGGCTGTTTTGACATGATAAGGTGCATTATAAATTTAAGACGCGTTTACTTATTCAAAATATCTCGAACGCATTTGATGACAAGTGACTTTACCCCTATATGCCTTATTGAAAGGCTGTACTTGATATGGAACTTCAGGGGAGACTGGAGAAGCTGGGATTGTTTTCCTTAGAGCAGAGGAGTTGAAGGGGAGATTTAATCGAGGTGTTCAAACTCATGAAGGGTTTCAAGAGTAAATAAGGAGAAACTTTTTCCACTGGCAGAAAGGTTGGTAACCACAGGACACGGATTTAAGGGAATTGGCAATAGAACTAGTGGCGACACGAGGAAAATGTTTTTTTGCTCAGTGAGTTGTTATGATCTGGAGTGCACTGCTTGAAAGGGCGGTGGAAGCAGATTCAATAGGAGCTTTCAAAGGGAATTGGGTAAATACTTGAAGGGGGGAAATTTGCATGGCTATGGAGAAAGAGCGGGGGGAGCGGGGGGAGCGGGGGGAGCGGGACTGATTGGATAGCTCCACCAAAGAGCCGGCACAGGCATGACGGGCCGAATGGCCTCCTTCTCAGCTGTATCACTCTATGATTCGCAATAGTGTGTCCAGCTTTGAACATCCAACTGCCAATAGAACACTGAGCTACAGGGGTGGGTTCGGAGAAGGACGATTCCTATATTCAGCTTGAGCATTCAGGGGCCTCCAAGGACTTGAGCACCTAAATCTAGGCTGACACCCCTGGACCTTATGGCTTGCATCCTAGAGTCTTAAGAGAAGTAACGGCAGGGATAGTGGATGCATTGGTTGTAATTTACCAAAATTCCCTGGATTCTGGGGAGGTCCCAGCAGATTGGAAAACTGCAAATGTAACACCTCTATTTAAAAAAGGAGGCAGACAAAAAGCAGGAAACTACAGACCAGTTAGTCTAACATCTGTGGTTGGGAAAATGTTGGAGTCCCTTATTAAAGAAGCAGTAGCAGGACATTTGGAAAAGCAAAATTCAGTCAGGCAGAGTCAGCATGGATTTATGAAGGGGAAGCCATGTTTGACAAATTTGCTGGAATTTTGTGAGGATGTTAGGAACAGGGTAGATAAAGGGGAACCAGTGTATTTGGACATCCAGAAGACATTTGTCAAGGTGTCACATAAAAGGTTACTACACAAGATAAAAGTTCACGGGATTGGAGGTAATATATTAGCATGGTTAGAGGATTAGCTAACTAACAGAAAACAGAGAGTCGGGATAAATGGTTAATTCTCTGGTTGGCAACCAGTAACTAGTGGGGTGCAACAGGGATCAGTGCTGGAACCCCAACTATTTACAATCTATATTAATGACTTGGAAGAAGGGACTGAGTGCAACGTAGCCAAGTTTACTGACGATAAAAAGATGGGAAGAAAAGCAATGTGTGAGGAGGACTCAAAAAATCTTCAAAAGGACATAGACAGGCTAAGTGAGTGGGCAAAAATTTGGCAGATGGAGTATAATGTTGGAAAGTGTGAGGTCATGCACTTTGGCAGAAAAAAAATCAAAGAGCAAGTTATTATTTAAATGGAGAAAGATTGCAAAGTGCCGCAGTACAGCGGGACCTGGGGGTAGTTGTGCATGAAAAGGATAGTATGCAGGTACAGCAAGTGATCAGGAAGGCCAATGGTATCTTGGCCTTTATTGCAAAGGGGATGGAGTAGGGAAGTCTTGCAACAACTATACAAGGTATTGGTGAGGCCACACCTGAAATACTGCGTACAGTTTTGGTTTCCATATTTACGAAAGGATATATTTGCTTTGGAGGCAGTTCAGAGAGGTTCACTAGGTTGATTCCAGGGATAAGGGGATTGACTTATGAGGAAAGGTTGAGTAAGTTGGGCCTCTACTCATTGGAGTTCAGAAGAATGAGAGGTGATCTTATCGAAACGTATAATATTATGAGGGGGCTTGACAAGGTGGATGCAGAGAGGATGTTTCCACTGATGGGGGAGACTAGAACTAGAGAGCATGATCTTATAATAAGGGGCTACCCATTTAAAACAGAGGTGAGGAGGAATTTCTTCTCTCAGAGGGTTGTAAATCTGTGGAATTTGCTGCCTCGAAGAGCTGTGGAAGCTGGAACATTGAAAACATTTAAGACAGAAATAGACAGTTTCTTGAGCGATAAGGGAATAAGGGGTTATGGGGAGCAGGTGGGGAAGTGGAGCTGAGTCCATGATCAGATCAGCCATGATCTTATCAAATGGTGGAGCAGGCTCGAGGGGCCATATGGCCTACTCCTGTTCCTATTTCTTATGTTCTTATGTTCTTTTGTATAGTGCTGAGGGAGTGCTGCACTGTCGGAGGTGCCGTCTTTTGGATGAGACGGTAAACCAAGTCTGTCTGCCCTCTTAGGTGGACACAAAAGATCCCCTGACACTATTTCGAAGAAGAGCAGAGGAGTTATCCCCGATGTTTTGGCCAATATTTATCCCTCAATCAACACAACAAAAACAGATTATCTGGTCATTATCACAATGCTGTGTGTGGGAGTTTCATTGAGCACAAATTGGCTGCCGCATTTCCCACATTACAACAGTGACCACTCCAACTACTCCAGTGAACACTCCAAAAGCATTTAATTGACTGTAAAGTGCCTTGAGATGTCCGGTGGTCGTGAAAGGTGCTATATAAATCCAAGTCTTTCTTTCTAAGATACGAGGAGAAACTCACAGAGCTGAACTACGCTGTGGAGTGAGTGTGATTGACAGCCTGTAGCCTGGACATCCTCAGATGTTTTACTAGTGCTCAGCTGTGCATTAAACTGACAGCAAAGTGGAATTGGTTGAGGAGCAATCCCGAGTGGCACCAGATAACATCCCTGCTGTTGCTTCCCTTCAAGTTGCCTGGATACACAGCTGAGCTCTTACCTCAGCACAATTAGCAGAAGGTCACATGTCCTGGGAACAACCTTTTGCCTTTCGTGCACAGATGGTGATCGGAGCTTAAAATCCCCAACTCCACATACGTGCACGCATGGCAGTGTTTCTTCTTCTCCAACCCTCCCTCCCGCTCTTGAACCTGGCGATTCCTTGTTGGGGCTATAGGTTTGCGGATGCTGCGAACTTCGGACAACGAATGTCAATAGGCTTATTCCGCCGTGGAGCCGATCACAGCCAAGCCCGATCACATCCCTCGACATTCACACTGTGGGTCAAGGATCACCGAAAACCCTCAGCATCATATACCGCCTCACCCCACCACCCCCAGTGCACAATTTCCCCACCTTCCCACCTTCCCCCCCATCTCCCCACCCCCACCTCCGCTCCCGCCGCACCTCACCTCCCCCACCCCGCAACTTCCCCATCTTCCCACCACCTCCCCTCCCCCCACTCCTCCCCCCTCCCCCCACAACTTCCCCATGCCAGCCGAGATCAATGGCAGCAAAAATCAGGAGCTTTCGGGAGTCAAGGGTTATGAGGAGCGGGCAGGGAAGTGGAGTTGAGGCCAAAATCAGATCAGCCATGATCTTATTGAATGGCGGAGCAGGCTCGAGGGGCCAGGTGGCCTACTCCTGCTCCTATTTCTTACGTTGTTATGAGCAGCAGTACAGTGACATCAGGGGCCAGTGGTAAAACTCCCCGAGTGTGTCTGATTTAATGGAAGGCATCAGCCTCATTGTAACCTCATCCTGTAAAGTTGTATTCAGGCCCTGAACGGTTGGATTTGTTTTCATGTTGAAAATATCTATAATCCTTGCAGAAGAAATTACGTTCGGCTCCAAACTGCTTGGAACAAAATGCACCGAAAGCCTAATTTCTTTGGGTCAGGGTGCGTGCCCCAGGTCCTCCTGGAAAATGAACCGAGTGACCTCAGCACTCACCCGCCCCTTCAGGAATTTCTAACTAAGGGACCGGATTTTCACCAGATTTTCGCCACGATTTGACCCTCAGCGGTGAAAACTCAGTTGGCAGGATCCTCGGGTACCCGTTTGAGGCGGTCTTCCAATTACCGCCAGGAAGAGATGCGTCGATGTGCAACGACTCAGATTGTGTTTGCGTCATACCTTTGGCTCTCTCCCGACCCATATGCCGCACCCAGAATAGCGACAGGTCAGTGCAGCCCTGCCAACAGCAGTAAGTATGAAAACATGCAAAAAAGGTAAGGTAAGGTTTTTATTCTTTAATTATTTTACAGCGATTTAGTAGCCAAGGGTTTTGTGAATGTTTTTTGAATGCCTTATGGAATTTTTTTCCCCCCCGCCCAAGGCCTCTCTCGCAGTACTCCCGGCCCCGGACTAAAGTTGCTGAAACTCGCGGTTTGTGCCATGAATCGATGTGCAACGCCTCCTTTACGTAAAGGCCAAAAGTTTGGTCTAAAAACAGTAGCACATCGAAAACGGTAATTTTGGTGTAAAACTACCCTTTTTGCTGAAAACCGAAAATCTAGCCCAATTACTGCCACAAACTGTACCCAAGGGTACTTTTTTCCCCTGTGCAATGTATGCAATGTGAGGATGCTCACAGGTTGTAGAGCTATTGAGTTGGAAGTGGCTTAGCCAGTCACGTGATGTTCACAAGATTCATTAAAACCCCAGCCAGTTGGCTTCAGGGGATCCACAATGAGGCAGGTGGTTGTGAGCCTGGTGGATGAACTGGTAATGTGTAATGTGATTGTTAAACCTTTTGCTAATAAACCAACTAGTTCTTAACAGCAATGTGTCGCTATGAATCCTTAAGAAAAGAACCCATGAAACAAATACATTACACCCTGCAATAAAAGTGGTGGAATAATCGGGGCGATTAGACACTCCTGGCGGAGAAGCCATGCGTGAGTGGAGAACAGAGCAGAGATTAGGCCATTGTAGCCCCAGTGTTCGCACCCAGTTAGTGTCATCATCATCATAGGCAGTCCCTTGAAACGAGGATGACTTGCTTCCACGCCAAAAAAGGATGAGTTCACAGGTGTTTCAATGAAGGACGTAAAATTCCAGGTCCTGAACTGCATCCTAAAGGGTGGAAGATGCCTTTGCGTGGATTTTTTAAATGTGTAATGGCCGTTGCACACCAGCCACCACACGGGCTTGACAGAGCTAGGTCTTGGTCCAGACAACTGGAGACCTGCTCTGCTGCACAGACCTAGAGCGCACACATATCGCAGTGTGCCCGTGCTGCCCCTGGGCCCCTGGCCCCAAACTCATGACTCTCCTGGGCCCCGATCACATCCCTCCACAGTCTCTCGCTGCTCCTGCTGTATCTGCCAAAGCTCCAATCAACGACCTGGACCTCACCTTCATCTTTTAAAAAGTCTACCTCAGGTTTAGGATTGTGTGCTCGACCCAACAACCATTTTGAGGCTGTAACATTGTTCTTTGAACGTGTTGCTCCTCCTTTGTTAGTTCCCAAGACTGGCACATACATCCACGCTACACAATTAAAAGGTTAGCACCAGATGCTGATACTGCACAACTCTGGGAGGCTAAGGAATAGGCGGCCACTTTCAAACTGTGATCTGAACCCAAGAGCCTCACTGAGAGCCACAGGTAAAAGCTGAAGATGCCGAGACTAATCTCCTGTAAGGATTCCCACAGAGCACTCAAGTCATGAATAATGTGAACACAATTCATCAAATGCCAAACGTGGCCTGGCTCAGTGGTGGCATTCCCATCTCTTGTAAGTCTGAAGGTCGTGGGTTCAAGTCCCACTCCAGAGACTCGAGCACAAAATCCAGATGCTCCAGTGCAGTGCTGAGGGAGTGCTGCTCTGTCGGAGGTGTTTTTCAAATTTTAAACCAAGACCCCGTCTGCCCTCTCAAGTAGATATAAAAGATCCCATTTTGAGAAAGAGCAGGGGAGTTGTCCCCAGTGTCCTGGCCAATATTTATCCCTCAATCATCGCTAAAACAGATTTTCTGGTCATTATAACATTGCTGTTTGTGGGAGTTTTCTGTGAGCAAATTGGCTGCCGCGTTTCCTACATTACAGCAGTGACTACTGTTCAAAAGTACTCAATTGGCTGTGAAGTAATTTAGGACATCCTTAGGATGTGAAAGGCGCTATAGAAATTCAGATACTTTCTTTTACACCCTCTTGTTCCTGTGTATGTTGAAATCAGGACTCGCCTCCCTGCCTCGAAAGAAAGGCTTGCATTTATATAGCCCCTTTCATGACCACCGGACATCTCAAAGCGCTTTACAGCCAATGAAGTACTTTTGGAGTGTTGTCACTGTTGTAATGTGGGAAACGGATAGCAACTCCCACAAACAGCAATGTGATAATGACCAGATAAACTGTTTTTGTTATGTTGATTGAGGGATAAATATTGGACAGGACAGCAGGGATAACTCCCCCGCTCTCCTTCGAAATAGGGCCATGGATGCTTTTATGACCCCTTGAGAGGACAGACAGGGCCTCGGTTTAACATCTCATCTGAAAGACGGCATCTCTGACAGCGAAGCGCTCCCTCAGCACTGCACTGGAGAATCAGCTTAGACTTTTATGCTCAAGTTCCTGGAGTGGGACTTGAACCCACAGCCTTCTGACTCAGCGGCGAGTGTGCTGCCCACTGAGCCACAGCTGACACAAAGCTGATTTTCACAGTAGCCTAGGAGGTGTTGATGCCATCGGTTCCCAACACACCGATCTCGTTCAGCCCACACTAGCCCCAGTGTGAAGCTCGTCCACACAATCCACCTGCCTGGAAAAATTCCAAATTTAAAAAAACACACAGATTCTTTGCCCCTGTTCAGGTCTGCGTGCTCAGCCATCCCGTCTCCTGGCTAGCTTTTTAAAAACTCCAACCCTGGCATCACCTCACCACCAACCTCTGATTGGCCTCGTCTTTTGACCGCTCGCTTTCAATCCCTGTGCTTTCCTGCACTACGTGCGTTGGCCCTTCATCCACGTCACACAACAATTATAAAAACAGTGGAGACTTCCTCAGTTTTGGCCCTCCAGGCAGGGTATCCCTTTAAGCAAGAGAGCCTTAACTTTCCCAGGGATACCAGCGGAAATAATAAAACCGAGTGAGTCATAACAATCTCAGTCTCTGAATGAGGGAGCTCACCCGGGACCTGCGTTTACCAGTTCTTTCTTCACAGGTACTGTCAAAAGCTGGCCATTCTAGGCCCTTAACGCAAGCACTTCAAGACCTGGTTGCCTGCGGTTAATTAGCCAAACATAACAGACTGTTCCCAAGTCAGGCCTCTCCGTGTTTACAAAACAGTTTCAGGGAGAGCTTACTACAAATCGAGCTCAACACATCAGCGTCTGGAACGCACTGGAACCCAATACCAGGGGTGGGAGCCAAGCCAGAAAATGTGTTTTCAATTGGCCTGCACACCCTGTCTGAGATGAGGCAACTCAGAATTTTAAGTGACTGCACTTTGCAGCTGTAATGACTCAAGAGTCTTGTTACTGTAAACGGCCTCAGGTGTAAACCTGATCCAACTTTATTCGCGCCCGAAGTACCCGCGTGACATGGTACCCGCGCTTATATACCAGTGACCGTGCACACGCGCGTACAGCCCGATAACCTCCGACAGTGGCGCCCTCTGGTGTCTGGTGACCCCAGGCATCAATACATAACAACATCCCCTTTCAAGATCTTAATATCAGTCTCTTTACAAATTAAGATGGTCTGGGACTTTCCGCTCACAAGTTGATCGTCTCAGTTCAACTTTAGTTCTCGGCGAGTGTTCTGAGTCAGTTGTGACTGAAGGCTGAGTGACCGATCTGATGGGAGTGGTAATGACCGCATCAGAGACTGAAGGTCCAGTTTCAATAATGACAGCAAAGTCCTCTGATGAATGAACATTGGTTGGTTGGTCGGTCACTGACGACATCTTCCTCACTCGGTTCCAGCTCATCCGTGTGCTGCAGTTTTACCTGATCAACATGTTTCCTGCATGTTTGCCCATTCTTGAGCATGACAATAAACACTCTGTTACCCTCCTTGGCTGTAACAGTACCGGCGATCCACCTTGGACCTTGACCATAGTTCAGTACATAAACTGGATCGTTGACAGAGATGTCACGTGACACAGCAGCACGATCACGATATTATTGCTGACTTTGACGTCTGTTTTCAACACGATCATTCAGATCAGGATGAACAAGAGAAAGCTTGGTCTTGAGATTTCTCTTCATCAGTAGTTCAGCAAGGGAAACACCGGTAACAGTATGAGGTCTGTCCTGTAACTGAGCAATATACATGACAAACGAGTCTGGAGTGAACCCCGAGTTACAAGTTTCATACTCCGCTTGATCGTTTGAATGGCACACTCTGCTTGACCATTAGAAGCAGGTTTGAATGGGGCTTACCTCACATGTCTAATACCATTGAGTTTCATGAACTCCTGAAACTCAAGACTTGTGAAACAAGATCCGTTGTCACTTACAACAATGTCAGGCAAATCATGAGTAGCAAACATGACACGAAGGCTCTCAATAGTAGCTGTAGATGTACTGGATGACATAATAATACAATCTATCCACTTTGAATATGCATCCACCACAACAAAAAACATCTTTCCCATGAAAGGGCCCACAAAATCGATGTGGATCCTCGACCATGGTTTGGATGGCCACGACCAAAGTCTCAATGGGGATTCCGCTGGTACGTTACTTAGCTGCATGCAAGTATTGCACTGATGCACGCATGATTCCAGATCAGAGTCAATTCCAGGCCACCATACATTAGACCTAGCAATGGTTTTCATCATGACAATACCGGGATGAGTGCTGTGTAGTTCACATAGAAATTTTTCTCTACCTTTCTTAGGCATAATGACACGATTACCCCACAGTAAACAATCTGACTGAATTGACAGCTCATCTTTGCGACGGTTGTAAAGTTTGGTCTCATCACATATCTCCATAGGTACTGCAGACCAATCATCACTGAGGACACAACGTTTCACAACCGATAAAATAGGGTCATGGCTGGTCCAGATCCTAACTTGTTGAGCAGTGACAGGGGTTCCTTCACTCTCAAAAGCATCCATTACTAACAGTAGATCTGCAGGTTGATGCGTCTCCATATCAGGTGTGTGCAAAGGCAGATGACTCAGTGCATCGGCACAATTCTCAGTACCGAGTCTATGACGAATAATGTAATTATAGCCAGACAATGTCAATGCTCACCTCTGGATACGGGACAATGCATTGGTATTAATACCTTTGTTTTCTGAAAAAAATGAAATGAGTGGCTTGTGATCCATTTCAAGCTCAAAACGAAGACCAAACAAGTACTGATGCATCTTTTTGACCCCATACACACAGGCCAAAGCTTCTTTTTCTACCATGCTGTAAGCTCTTTCCGCCTTTGATAAACTTCTCGAAGCATACGCAACAGTTTGTAGCTTACCCGACTCACTTGCTTGTTGGAGTAGACAGCCAACCCCATAAGATGAAGCATCACAGGCCAATACAAGATGCTTACATGGATCATAATGAACAAGCAACTTGTTTCAACAGAGCAGATTCTTAGTTTTCTCAAAGGCTCTATCTTGAGACACACCCCAGACCCAGTTGTCGCCTTTCCTGAGTAGCATGTGCAATGGCTCTAATAAAGTGTTCAATCTGGGTAAAATATTACCGAAGTAGTTGAGTAGCCCAAGGAATGAACGCAGCTCAGTCACATTCTGAGATCTGGGTGCATTTTTGATGGCCTTGGTTTTTGAATCAGTAGGCCTGATGCCATCAGCGGCAATCTTCCTCCCCGGGAATTCAACTTCAGGTGCCATGAAGACACACTTCGAACGTTTCAGCTTGAGTTGCACTTTGTCCAGATGATGTAGGACTTCAAGATTGTTCAGATGTTCAGCAGTGTTGTGACCTGTGACCAGAATGTCATTTTGAATCATGACAGTTCGAGGAACGGACTTCAGTAGATGCTCCATATTCCTCTGAAATATGGCTGCAGCCAAACGAATTCCAAAAGCACACCTGCTGTAAACAAACAGTCCTTTATGGGTGTTGATGCAGATGAGTTTCTTCGAAGTGCCAACAAGCTCCTGTGTCATATAGGCCGACGTCAGATCTAATTTAGTGAACGACTTTCCATCAGCTAACATGGCGAACAGGTCATCAGCCCTCGGTAACGGATACTGATCCTGTTTCGAAAATTGGTTAATCGTAATCTTGCAGTCTCCATAAATCCTGACAGTGCCAACACTCTTCAATACAGGAACAATGGAACTGGCCCACTCATTAAACTCGACCGGTAATATGATCCCTTTACGTTGGAGTCTGTCAAGCTCAATTTTAACCTTCTCCCTCATCATGTAAGGAACAGACTGAGCTTTATGATAGACAGGCTTTGCATCAGAATCCAGGTGAATCTGCACCTTGGCTCCAGTAAAATGCCCGGATCAAACAAAGAAGGAAACTTCTTCAACACTTGAGCACACGAAGTATCATCCACCGATGACAACGCTTTGACATCATTCCAGTTCCACTTGATTTTCTCGAGCCAATTCCTGCCAAACAGCGTTGGACCATTACCTGGGATGATCCATAATGGTAGATCATGAACCACACCATCATATGACACCTTGACTACTGCATTGCCAATCACCGGTATGAGTTCCTTAGTGTAAATACACAACTTGGCATTGACTGGAATCAGCTTAGGCTTCACAGCCTCAGTGTCCCACAGCTTGTCGAATGTCCTTTGGCTCATTATCAACTGACTCGCACCCATGTCCAGCTCCATTGATACAGACATGCCATTCAGCTTCACATTAACGATTATCGGCTGGCTCTTTCCCAAGAATGAACACAGACCAGACACTTCCTCCTCGGGTTGTGTATCCGGGCCAGCACCGGACTGGTTATCATCAACAATGTGATGAGCAGCAGCACGCTTGCTCAGTTGCGGGCACATTCTCTGAAGATGCCCCACTTTCGAACAGCATTACTGTTTAAACCGACAGTGGTGAGGCCGATGATTGCCCCCACAACGCCAACAGGGTGAAATCAGATTCATACCAGTTGGCGGACTCTGAGAAGCTACAGGTTTCACATAAGCAGTCGAGTAGGCCCTGCCATAAACAGCTCTGCCAGAAGACAACACAATCTTGTTTACAGTACTCTTCGATGATATCTGCCTCAAATTATCATCAGTCACCATGCATGCCTGGGCAGTCGCGACGGCCTTTCTCAAGTCCAGCTTCTCTTCGGCCAATAACTTCCGGAGAATCACATCATGATTGATGCCTATCACGAAGAAATCTTGCAACATGTCTTCCAACACGTTCCCAAACTTACAGGGCTCAGCAAGACGTCGTAGGTTGGCGACGAATCCTGACACATCCTGGCCCTCAGCACGAACATGCGTATAGAAGCGATAGCGTGAGATGATGATCCCCTCTTTTGGCTTAAGATCATCATGCACCAAAGCACACAAATCCTCGTACTCCTTGTCCATTGGACGTAAAGGCAAGAGAAGGTTCTTCACAAGGCTGTAAATTTTTGGACCACAAATGGGGAGGAAAACCGCTCTGCGCCTAACTGCGTCAGCTTCTCCCTCCATTTTGTTGGCCACAAAATACTGATCCAGGCGGTCGATAAAATCTGCCCAATCCTCGCCCTCCACGAATCTCTCAAGAATTCCAATAGTGCCCATTCTACATGCGAAGGTGCTTAAGTTACCTTGTCGCCAAATGTAATGACTCAAGAGTCTTATACTGTAAATGACCTCAGGTGTAAACCTGATCCAACTTTATTCACGCCCAAAGTACCTGTGTGACATGGTATCCGTGCTTATATACCAGTGACCATGCACACACGCGTACAGCCTGATGACCTCTGACAGTAGCGCCCCCTGGTGTCTGGTGACCCCAAGCATCAATACATAACAGCACCGTTCACCGGTATTGCTATATACATAATCACACACCTACCACACCAAGAGATGTGCGCCTTCTGTGCGTATCTGAGATCCTAACCAATCGTACATCCTTCCCTGTAAACGCAAGCCGAACGCAGTTTTACATACACACCATGCCCAGCTCACAGCGTCTGACAGCATCTCACAGACTTTACAGTATCAGGCGTTAGTCAACAATATATATATTTTTATATATATGTTCGTGGGCCTCCCTGACCTGTGTGAGAACACCACCGCAGGTCGGTGCTATAAACAGAGCTGGAGCGCCGGGCCCTGGAACATCGTGGCGGAGGTGAGGCCAATGAGGGTACGGGGCCCAGAAGAGCCGAGGGCCCAGGGGCAGCATGGGCCAGCCCACACTGCGATATGTGTGCGCACTAGGTCCGTGCAGCAGAGCAGGTCTCCAGTCGGCCTGGTTAACCCTTGCCACTGGATAAACACCTAGCTCTGTCAAGCCCGTGTGCAACAGTCACCACACGTTTAAAAAAATTCACACACAGGCATCTTCCACCCCTTCAACTGGAATTCAGGACTGGAACATCGGGTCCTTCATTGAAACATCTGTGAACTCTCGTGGAAGCAAGTTATTCTCGTTCGAGGGACCGCCTATGATGATGTGGGCATCGCTGACAAAGCCAGCATTTATTGCCCATCCCGAGTTGCCATCCCTAGATGGTGGTGAGCCGTCTTCTTGAACTGCATGTTAGCAGTCGATACAACCGAATGGCTTGTTAGAGCAGATAAGTGTCAACCTCGTTGGTGTGCGATTGGAATCACATATAGGCTGGACAGGGTAAGGGCGGCAATTTCCCTTCCCTAAAAAGGACATGAGTGAACCAGTTGGGTTTTTAAGAATAATCTGACAGCTTCATGGTCGCTTTTACTGATACCAGCTTTATTATTTCCAGATTTTTACATAATTTTTTTTTTAAACTGAATTCAAATTCTCAAAACTGCCTCATTTTTCAAGAACTCACATTCTCTGAATTACTAGTAGTCTACAACATTACTGTACCCTGTAGCTCCTTCACCCACAGTGTCAACTGTGGCTCAGTGGGTAGCACTCTCGCCTCTGCGTCAGAAGGATGTGTGTTCAAATCCCATTCCAGGGATTTGAGCACATAAATCCAGGCTGACACTCCAATGCAGGGCTGAGGGAGCACTGCATTGTTGGAGGTGCTTTCTTTCAGATGAGACATTAAACCGAGGCCTGATCTGCTCTCTCAGGTGGATGTAAAAGATCCCATGGCACTATTTCGAAGAAGAGCAGGGGAGTTATCCCCGGTGTCCTGGCCAATATTTATCCCTCCATCAACATAACAAAAACAGATTATCTGGTCATTGATGTGTTGCTGTGTGTGGGAGCTTGCTGTGCGCAAATTGGCTACTGCGTTTCCCACATTACTACAATCCAAAAGTACTTCATTGGCTAAGATGCCTGGTGGTTGCGAAAGACGCTGTATAAATGCAAGCCTTTCTTTAATACATTAAATCATCTATGGCAATGTGACCCCTATCTGATTACTGGACTTCCATGGGTGCGGCTGGTCAACAACAGGGCACATGTTTACTTCAGCATCTTGTACTGACAGCTAGAGCCCTGGACGTATCACTCCTGCGCTGGGTATCCGTGTCAATCTGACCATGGCTTCGGAGACCGGGTACAGCTGGAATGCGTGACCTTTGAGCTGAATCTTAAGTCATTCACAAGTTGTCACGCCTCCCATATTCTACCCTACGTAAACTTGAGGTGATCCAAAACTCGCCATGTCCCAACTCGCACCAAGTCACGATCACCCATCACCCCTGTGCTCGCTGACCTACATTGGCTCCTGGTCTGGTAACGCCTCTATTTCAAAATTCTCATCCTTGTTTTCAAATCCCTCTATGGCCTTCCCCCCCCCATCTCTGTAATCTCCTCCAGGCCCACAAACCCCCTCTACCCGCCACTGCCCCCCCCCCACCCCCTCCAAGATATCCGCACTCCTCAAATTCTGCCCTCTTGAGCATCCCCGATTATAATCGCTCTACCATCAGTGGCCGTGCCTTCTGTTGCCTGGGCCCCAAGCTCTGGAACTCCCTCCCCAAACCTCTCCACCTCGCTACCTCGCTTTCCTTCTTTAAGATGCTCCTTAAAACCTACCTCTTTGACCCAGCTTTTGGTTACCTGCCCTAATACTTCTTATATGGTTCAGTGTCAAATTTATTCATTTTGTCTTAAAACCTGTGAAGCGCCTTGGGAAGTTTTATTATGTTAAGGCGCTATATAAATACAAGTTGTTGTTGTTTTCAAAACATTATTGTTCACATTTTGCTTTTCGAAAAAAAGGGGAGCGGTGTGGGTAGAAGTACAGGTTGTTGCTGGGTGAATGAGGTTTATTGATAACCGAGTATTGGTCACTTCAGCTATGAGCATGGTTAAGAACGAGTTAGAATATAAATCCGGCGGGTGGGAGGCAGAGGCTCCCGAGACGGCTCACTGGGTACATGCACTGCCCCAGTGTGACACTGATCCGTATTAGAAAGAGGAAGGTACCCAGCATCACTCCTGGCCTGGGCACAGTTAACTGAACTCAGGTCGGGCAAGGATTGCCAGGATGAACAGCAACTTGTAATTATATAGCGCCTTTTAACGTAGTGAAACATCCCGAGGTGCTTCACAGGAGTGTTATGCGATAAAAATATGACACCCAGCCTCATAAGTAAAAATTAGCTCACACAGCCGGCATCAGAAGCCAAGGTAGGTCAGTGAGCACAGGGGTGATGGGCGAGTGGTATTGGTGCTATTAAGGACACGGGCAGCCGAGTTTTGAATGACCTCAAGTTTATGTAGGGTAGAATATGGGAGACCAGCCAGGACTCGTCAAGTCTAGAGGTAACAAAGGCACGGATGAGGGCTTCAGCAGCGGATGAGCTGAATTGTGTGCGTGCGTCTTCATACGCACATTTGTACGTGTGCGTCGGCCGAGGACAGTTTCTGCCTCACCCGTGATGCCCCTCTTGGGTGAAGAGCCCAATGCTCACGCATGAAGGTTGCCCAGTTGCTACAGATGCCGGAGGTCTCCCTGCATGTGTGAAACGACGGCACCAGGGAGGGTCAGCGCTCTCAGGTGAAGAGGGGAGCGGGCATGGAAGATTACACAGGAAGTGGCTCTGAATCAAAGCATTCATCCCCAGTTTCTCTTTGATGTCGGATGCAGAAAACTAAAATCTTTTTCCCAAAAGGACAGAAAAAAGTATGCACGGCCCGACGGAGTGAAGAACTGGAAGTGAATTGGCTGACGCAGCCTTCGGAGACAGGGGCAAACTAATCCATATCAGAAATGGTCCAATGTCTCCCAACACCTTTCAGTTTAGTCAGCCAAGGCTCCATTAACAGTGAAGTGCTCCGCAATCAATAAGTAATAAATAAAATGTTGAATCAGGGAAGTATCTCAGTGACAATAATGCGTGCAGTGCAATGCATTACTCTTGTGTTTCAGCCTGACTCTCCTCTCGGGTTGCCTGCAATATTGCCCCACTTGCACATTAGACAGGAAACCGGATTAGTTCCGCATCCTTGAAAGCTTCTTGTGAGGCACATTAAGTGCACCGGTGAAAGACAACTGATATCCATTATTGAAAGGGTTAAATCACAACCCAATGCACCAGTGTGCTTTACATCGGAATAGGGGAGAAAGCTGATTTAAGCAGACAGCACTTAGTGCACTGGGTTGTAATGAGGGCCCCAGACTGCTCTATATTTGAATAGGGGAACGGAGCCAGTCAGAGTTCGGAGCCCACTGTGTGTGAGCTAAAAATGGGAGGGGGGGGGGGGGGGTGGGGGGCGGTCCCGGTGTATTTTATACTGGAAAAGGGGTGGAGCCTCCCTGCATATAATATTATATCAAGTCACAGAGATTTCTGGCCAAAGAATTGGATTCCTTCCCCTGTCGTATCGACAGCAAGTTAAGCAGTTCTTTTAATATCCCTTCATAGCCCTCAGCTCCTAGCCACAACACATGTTGATCCAGCTCCCTTTCAAATTGACCCCGAACCAACTGCTGCTTGGGAATCTGCTCCCCGCACCCACTGAGCCAGGAGGAAAAATTATTGTTCCGAACTCTAACTTTGCTCGAGGCTGATTAATTTTGCACTTGTGTTGTCCAGTTCTGTCCTTATTGTGTAATATAAATGACTGGCTTGCTTCAACCTTACCTACAACTTCTATTATTTTTGAGATTAGTATGAAAGAGAGACTCGTCTCGCGTCTTTCCTGATATCTTAGTCCCCGACGGCCTCAAATCATCCTGGTCATTCCTCTCTCAATCCTTTCGATTGCCTCCATATCCGTCCTGAGCTGGAATTCTGTCGGAAAGCGGGGCCCGAGTTCCTGGCTGCCTGGCGAGCCCTCGGGGAGAAAGGCCCGGGGTAGCAGTGGGAATGGTCCTCAACTCTGTGTATGGTGGGAGAAGGCCCTGTCCAAGCCTCCTCTTCCTTCACTTGGACCCAGTCTCTCACCTGCTGAAGTCCTCAGAACTTTTACTCCTCGTGTTAGGTGTGCATCCCTAGTGTCAGCTGTGGCTCAGTGGGCAGCACACTCGCCTGAGTCAGAGGACTTGAGCGCATAAATCTAGGCTGACACTCTAGTACAGTGCTGAGGGAGTGCTGCACTGTCGAAGGTGCCTCTTCCGGATGAAACGTTAAACTGAGGCCCTCTCTGATCTCTCAGGTGGACATAACAGACTATTTTGAAAAAGAGCAGGGGAGTTATCTCCGGTGTTCTGGCTAATATTTATCTCTCAATCAACATAACAAAAACAGATTATCTGGTCATTATCAGATTGCTGTTTGTGGGAGCTTGCTGTGCACAAATTGGCTGTTGCGTTTCCCACATTACAACAGTGACTACATTGGCTGTAAAGCGCTTTGCGAAGTCCGGTGGTCATGAAAGGCGCTATATAAATGCAAATCTTTTTTTCTAATTCTAATCTAATTGGTTAATTTCTATAGTTCTTTTCTAAATTCAGTTTGCTCAGACCTCCCTCCCTAAATTTTAATTGTATTGCTCCCTTGAAGGGCAGGCAGTTGTACAGTGAATCCCACAGGAATGTGGCTTACCCGACCCAATATTTTATATTTGAAAACAAAAATAGGATCCTTTAATGCTCCTGTCCTAACACCAGCACGCAGTCTCTACTGGCTCACTGGATGCTTTCCATGACTGACAACACTGCCCATTAATCTCCCTTTCCTTTCATCTGATTCTATCCCTTTTGATATTTTAGTTATTTCTTGTTGGTTTTCCTTTCTTTAAATCGGTTTGGGTGGGAAAGCCTTTCCTCTATCCTTAGTAGCGTCGCCCCTTTCTCTGACGTAGCCCTGCTTAGGGTTAGGCGTAGTCCAATTCCTGGGGCCTATCATAAATTGTAGTCCTATAGTCTTATCTGAAAAGTGTGAGTCTTTCATGTTAAATTCATGTTTATTGTTACCTGCGCCTGTGTACAGCACCTCATAGCAAAGATCTGCTGCCGCCTCTCAACCTCTTGACGTAATTAGTTCAAATCTCTCTGAAGATAATCAATCTCCTTTCTACTCATTAGCTCACCATAAAGTTTTGTTCCATGGCAAATTGAACAATAAAGTAACCCGCATGTCTATGGCACTTTTTACAACTTCAGGAAATCCCAAAATGCTTTGCAGCCAATGAAGTACTTTTGGAGTGTAGTCACTGTTGTAATGTGGGAAACCCAACAGCCAATTTGTGCACAGCAAGCTCTCACAAAACAGCAATGTGATAATGACCAGATAATCTGTTTTTGCTATGTTCATTGAGAGAATAAATATTGGCCAGGGCACCGAGGATAACTGCGCTGCTATTCTTCAAAATAGTGCCACGGGATCTTTTACATCCACTTGAGAGAGCAGACAGGGCCTCGGTTTAACATCTCATCCAAAAGAAGGCAACTCCGACAGTGCAGCACTCCCTCAGCACTGCACTGGAGCGTCAGACCTAGATTTATGTGCTCAAGTCCCTGGAGTGGGATTTGAACCCACAACCTTCTGGTTCAGAGATGAGTATGGTACCCACTGAGCCACAGCAGATTTTGTGTTCAAGTCTCTGGAGTTATTACTACAGCCACCCTGTTCTACATCAGTAACAACATTGTGATTGATGGAGCTTCAGTAGCCACTTGCCAAGCACCCCATACTCTAACAATCCTTTACGTGGGGAAATAAACCTTCTCCAATCCTTTAATTCCACGTGCCATTATCTGTGCCATGAATCTTTTATCAAATGCTTTTTTTGAAAATCAATATAAACCACATCTGCTTTATCAATTCTGTAAGATTGGTCAAGTATGACCAGCCCCCTGGAGTCGATTCCAACAGTTTACTGACAACTGAAATAGGACCAATTGCTCTATAATTCCTTGGCTTGTCTCCTTTTATGAAGCATTCGCTATCCTGGGGTCCACGACCAGCTCTACAATCTCAACATCAATTTTCTCTGTGAAAACTGAGCTGAAATATTTATTTAGTATAAAACAGAAACAGAATAAGCTGTTTCATAGAAACATAGAAAATAGGTGCAGGAGCAGGCCATTCGGCCCTTCGAGCCTGCACCACCATTCAATATGATCATGGCTGATCATGCAACCTCAGTACCCCAACCCTGCTGTCTCTCCATTCCCCCCGATCCCTTTAACCGTAAGGGCCACATCTAACTCCCTTTTGAATATGTCCAACAGATGCCGGCTGACCTGCTGAGAGTTTCCAGCATTTTCTGGTTTTATTTCAGATTTCCTGCATCCGCAGCATTGCTTTTGTATTCATTTGTTATATTTCGCCACTACAAGATTGCCCTTTCATCGGTTACTGTCCCTACGCCTACCTTGATGATTCCCTTGCTGCTAATGTGCCCACAGATGCCTTTAATTGCCCCTTTTATGTTCAGTTTCCCTCATAGGCAGGTTTTCATCTCCCTTTTTGTAGCTTTTTTATATTAGTCCTTACTTTGTATAATCATCCCAGTAAATGCCATGGGCTGGAAATTCGCTGGGATACCGCCACTCGCGAGCATTGGTACAGGGGGCGCTAAAGGGTTTGCAGCCGCTCAGTAATTTCAGTGTGCCGTTACCGGCGGTGCTGAGGCGTATCGCCCGGGAGCATCGCGCCAGTGTGCAATGCCCCCGGTATCAAACCGATTGAGAAATATGTTTTGCGCTGAACCCGTATCGTCCCCGCCAGAGAAAGCTGGGGTGCAGAGCTGTCCTGGAGGTGGTGAGGGAAGGAGTGCCTGCAGGTGGCAAGTGCGACTGGTTTTTTTCTGTTTGCGATTTAAGTTTATTTTGGGTGAGTAATGTATAGGGGAGGTTTTTTGTTCCGAATTGCAGGGAAGATCAGTTGCCCTTAGCGCTCCGCTCCTGTGTCAGGGTGCAGCTGCTGAATTTTTTGGCTGCCGACGCAAACTATTTTCCGGCGCTAAACTTATCCACCGCCTGACATTATCGCCTCAAAAAACCGTCAACCTAATTCCCAGCCCCAAATGGTTTAGTTTCAAATTTGATCTCATCTCCCTATTCATTCATTAAATGCCAGCCTTCCATACAACCTGGATTAGTACCCTTTCCATCCCCTGTCAAAGTATTTCCCATTGCTGATCTACAGTTCTATTAAATTAATTTCTCTTCCCAAGGTGCCAGCCGTGTGGGTAGCACTCAGTGGGTAGCACTCTCGCCTCCGAGTCAGAAGGCTGCGGGTTTAAGTCTCATTTCAGGAACTTGAGCACAAAATCTAGGCTGACACTCCAGTGCAGTGCTGAGGGAGTGCTGTACTGTCAGAGGTGCCGTCTTTCGGATGAAACGTTAAACTGAGGCACCATCTGCTCCCTCAGGTGGTCATAAAAGATCCCATGGCACTATTTCGAAGAAGAGCAGGGGAGATAGCCCCGGTGTCCTGGCCAATATTTATCCCTCAACCAACATCACTAAACAGATTATATCTCATTTCTGTTTATAGGACCTTAATGTATACAAAATTGGCTGCTGGATTTTCCACATGTCAAAAGTATGTCATTGGCTGTGAAGCGTTTTGGGATATCCTGAGGCTGTGAAAGGTGCTATATAAATGTAAGTCTTCCTTTCTTATTTAATCTGGGCATGGTCCCTTTTTATCTCATGATAATGTGTGCTTTTTCCCCCCTAGTCCAGTAGGCTTTCCTTGACTTTTCAGTCCTTTCTATTCTACTGAATGTAATGATATTACAGTCACTATTTACCAAATACACACAAAGTCTCCAACCAATGCCATGGGTGAACTGGACTTTCAGTGTGTCTGTATGTCTCACACACTCTGCACCCAGAGTCAGCTATGGTCCAGTGGGTAGCACACTCACCTCTGATTCAGAAGGTTGTGGGTTCAAGTCCCACTCCAGAGATATAAATCTAGGCTGACACTCCAGTGAAGTACTGAGGGAGTGCTGCACTGTGGGAGGTGCTGTCTTTCAGATGAGATGTTAAACCGAGGCCCTATCTGCTCTTTCAGGTGGATGTAAAAGATACCATGGCTCTATTTTGAAGCAGGGGAGTTATCCCTGGAGTCCTGGCCAATATTTATCCCTCAATCAACATAACAAAAAAACAGATTATCTGGTCATTATCACATTGCTGTTTGTGGGAGCTTGCTGTGTGCAAATTGGCTGCTGCATTTCCCACATTACAGCAGTGACTACACTCCAAAAGTATTCCATTGGCTGTAAAGCACTTTGAGACATCCGGTGGTCATGAAGTGCGCTATACAAGTCTTTTGTTATTGTTGGAGGATTTGATTGGTATTGTCCATGACTTGTGCAAAGTTACTACTGTAGTCAGTGTGTTACGCTGCTGTTGAGTTAACACAGTAACGACTGCACTGACAGTGCGATCATGCACTATGGTATCTGAAGAACCAGCATGAGGAAAGAATTCAGCTGGTTGCTGTGCGTTGCAGATCTCCTCTGTTAACTATTGTCACTAAATTATAAACACCTTCTAAAAGGTTTCACTAGAAATCCCAAGTCAAACATATCGTTACAAACGATATGTACCATCTCCCTACATATAATGGCCAGAGAATTTCTTACTGCCACGTTACTATACAGAACATAAGAAATAGGAGCAGGAGTAGGCCATTTGGCCCCTCGAGCCTGCTCCGTCATTCAACAAGATCATGGCTGATCTGATCATAGACTCAGCTCCACTTCCCTGCCCGCTCCCCATAATCCTTATCACTCAAAAATCTGTCTATCTCCAACTTAAATAGATTCAATGACCCAGCCTCTATAGCTCTCTGGAGTAGAGAATTCCACAGATTTACAACCCTCTGAGAGAAGAAATTTCTCCTCATCTCAGTTTAAATGGGCAGCCCCTTATTCTGAAAATATGCCCCCTAGTTTTAGTTTCCCCTATGAGTGGAAATATCCTCTCTGCATCCACTTTGTCGAGCCCCCTCATTATCTTTTAAGTTTCAATAAGACCACCTCTCATTCTTCTGAACTCCATAGATTATATGCCCAACCTATCCTCATAAGTCAACTCCCTCATCTCCGGAATCAACTCAGTGAACCTTCTCTGAACAGCCTCCAATGCATGTATATCCTTCCTTAAATACAGAGACCAAAACTGTATACAGGTGCTTGCAATTGCAAAGACAATCACTACGCCCATCTTGTCATTACTGCGCTGTAACCACCAATGCATCTCAGTCAGTGGGAATATCACATTCCCGGCACTGATATGATCCTGTCCTAAATATGAACAAAAGTGATGCAATGGATTTATACACACTAATAAAAACAAAGATGTTTATTTGTTCAACTCAGAATCATTCTGAAGCTGCAATATTGGCTGGATACTCCCTTCAGAGAGAGAACTTTACAACAATATCATCTCTCTCCTGGGCTCTGGTTTTGAAATGTACCAGATATGTTCTGTAAACAAAAGCTTCACTAATGCTGTAATTTGCAATTAGCAGCCGATATGTTCGAGGGAATTCAGGATAAATACTGGAACCAAAGCTCCAGTCTCCTAGTCTTGGTTCACATCTGCACAATGTACTTGTATTAAACAGGTTTGCCTGGGTTTTCCAAATGGAAAGTAAGAGCACATGTTAAACAAGCCTGTCACGGGCAACCAATCTGTCAGTTTCCCATTGTTCTGCCTTCACCATTGGTCAACCAATGGATCGGCAGCAACGGAGCAGTAAGGGGGTGGATCGGGGCACTGCCGGGAAATCTCGGGAGGGCAACTGGGCTATCAACGGCCATTCCAGGAAAAGTCAGCAGCTTCTCTATTAAACTGGAAGTTCAGAAGAGTAATGCCCCAATACAAGTACCAGCCCCACGTCATGTCATGTACTAAACCCCAGCAGGAGACGGGGATAGAAATTGCCCCCTGCCCAAAATGGGGCACACGCACCCCGTTTCAATAGCTTTTACTACAGTTTTGATTGAGGTCGCCTCTTGAGCGAAATTCCGCTCTTTGTTGTTTTTTTTTTGTTCATATCCAGAATAACGTCTTAATGGGGGCGGTGACTACACGAGAGGGGCGGATAAGTGGCGGTGGCAACAGCTGAGGGGCGGAGGGCTTCGGCCGGGCTAGCGGCCTGGCACCCAAGAGGGGACGCCAAGCTGCCTGTTGGTGGCCTGGCCGAACCCGGGGACATAACTGTCGGGCCGACATGGCAGTTGGCTGGGAAAAAAAAATGGCAACAGCAGCAGTGCGCCCTCCTTTTTAAGGGAAGCCACACCACCGTTGCAGAAGACCACAGCCTCACTGGACCACCGGGAAAAGCTTGTTTTGGCACCATTGGGCGGGCCGAAGATTTTCAGAGGGGGATGTCGCCATTGGGGGGGATCTGAACACGGATCAGCAGCAACGGAGCAGTAAGGGGCGGGATCGGGGCACCGCCGGGAAACCTCGGGAGGGCAATTGGGCTATCAGCAGTCATTCCAGGAAAATTCGGCAGCCACTCCACTCCGCTGCATGACCGCCGATTTGCGGTGGTAACAGGCCTTATGGAGAGGGGCAATTTCAGCCCCAGAGGCTCTCAACTCAAGTACCAGCCCCACGTCAGGTCTTGTATTAAATCTCCCATCTTGGCAGGGTTTATCAACAGGAGGAGCAGCTCAGTATCAAACCACTTAACCTGCTGTGTGGCAGGAGTGGGAGGAAGGGAAGACATAGTTTCAAGTTGGCCAGTTTGGCGGTTTCCTGGCTCACTAAAATGTTACAGTGATTACAAGATTCCACTCTTCGGTTTAACCTTAATTCTGTAGTGTTAGGGTTGCCAACTCTTGTGTTCGGGTTGCCAACTCTTGTGTTCCATATTCCTGGAGGTTTCATCACATGACCTCCTGTCTCCCACTGCCCCACCTCCACCATCGGTCCACCAACACCTCTGTCCGCACAGCCTTCCCACGGCCAATTGAGAAGCGAACAGACTCTTCGTTACCCAATTGGATGATTCTCAACTTCAGTCAAACAGTCTTTTTTCCCCCATCGCCAATCTTTCTTTATAACTAATAAGCAAAAGTGTTGAACTAAAATTTTGAAAAGCACACAATTTTCTTTTAATGGTCCGATGATTTTTCTGCAAAACTTGCTCGCAGAAGTGCCCTGGAAATCAATCTTCAATTCCTGGAGTCTCCAGGGCAACCCTACACAGAGCAGATCCCTCAAGGATTGGGGGAGTTGGACGATGCAGTGGATTACACCCAATCTCCTGGCTAGAGTACAGGAGCAAGGATGTCTTACTACAATTATACAGGGCCTTGGTGAGACCACACCTGGAGTATTGCGTGCAGTTTTGGTCTCCTTACCTAAGAAAGGATATACTTGCCA
This sequence comes from Pristiophorus japonicus, assembly GCF_044704955.1. Classification (NCBI taxonomy): domain Eukaryota; kingdom Metazoa; phylum Chordata; class Chondrichthyes; family Pristiophoridae; genus Pristiophorus; species Pristiophorus japonicus. The sequence continues at coordinate 131,854,807 of NC_091984.1, forward strand.
TTGAGGGAGTGCAACGAAAGTTCACCAGACTGATTCCTGGGATGGCAGGACTGTCGTACGAGGAGAGATTAGAAACATTAGAAACAAAGTTGTTAACCTGTGGAATTCCCAACCGCAGAGAGTTGTTGATGCCAGTTCATTGGATATATTCAAGAGCGAGTTAGATATGGACCTTACGGCTAAAGGGATCAAGGGGTATGGAGAGATAGCAGGAATGGGGTACTGAAGTTGCATGATCTTATAAATTTCGATGAGATCCCCTCTCATCCTTCTAAACTCCAGTGTAAACGACCAGATTGGGTCGACTAGGCCTGTATTCACTAGAGTTTAGGAGAATGAGAGGGGATCTCATTGAAGCATGTAAAATTCTGACGGGGCTGGACAGACTGGATGCAGGGAGGATGTGTCCCCTGGCTGGGAAGTCTAGAACAAGGAGTCACAGTCTCAGGATACAGGGTAGGAAATTTAGTGCTGAGATGAGGAGAAACTTCTTCACTCAGAGGGTGGTGAACCTATGGAATTCTCTACCACAGAAGGCTGTGGAGGTCAAGACACTGAATATATTTAAGAAGGAGACAGATAGATTTCTAGACACAAAAGGCATCAAGGGGTGTGGGGAGAAAGCAGGAATATGGTGCTGAGATACAGGATCAGCCATGATCATATTGAATGGCAGTGCAGGCTCGAAGTGTCGAATGGCCTACTCCTGCTCCTATTTTCTATGCTACAAGCATCTTAAATGAAATATGCCCAGAACACAAAACAAATGGAATCCTCATTATAAGTGGCTGCAATGCTTTTTGGTGTGGAAAATGGAAAACGTTATTTCAATAGGAGCTGTGCTACGAGTTTGGAGTTAAGGTAAATATTGAAATGGAGGAAAAGGCTCTTCACTCTGCATGGCCTCCCATTTCTACCCTACGTAAACCTGAGGTCATCCAAAACTCAGCAGCCCATGTCCTAACTCGCACCAAGTCCCGCTCACCCATCGCCCTTGTGCCCGCTGACCTACATTGGCTCCCAGTTAAGCAAGCCTCAATTTCAAAATTCTCATCCTTGTTTACAAATTCCTCCATGCCCTCTTCCCTCCCATTCTCTGTAATCTCCTTTAGCCTCACAATCCCCCTCCCCTGAGATATCTGCCCTCCTCAAATTCTGCCCTCTTGAACATCCCTGATTATAACCGCTCAACCAATCGGTAGATTTGCCTTCATCTGCCTGGGCCCTAAGCTCTGGAATTCCCTCCCGAAACCTCTCCGCCTCTCTACCTCTCTTTCCTCCTTCAAGACGCTCCTTAAAACCTACCTCTTTATCTGCCCTAATTTCTTCTTATGTGGCTCGGTGTCAAATGTATTGTGCTGTCTTAAAATACTCCTGTGAAGCACCTTGGGACGTTTTATTACATTAAAGGTGCTATATAAATACAAGTTGTTGTTGTTGTATACCTGACCTGGGAATGCTTGATGCAGATACTGGGGGTGCCTGAAATAGTTCACCCGCAAACTAACACCCTCCACTTGGATGAGTATAAAATCATTACAACAAGGACTCAATGATAATAACCCTTCTGGTTGTACCCATTCCCCTGACATGAGCAATACTGGAATGCAAGTTGGTGGTTTATTCATATATAAAATATATTTTTCCACACAGGCACCAGGGATAAAACCTGGTCTCGTTTACCAAAAAAAAGAGATATGAAGCACTCAAGTACCAACCTTTCAAACATGGAATATACCCCAACAGGAAAAGAAGAAGGGGAAAGGGCAGAGAGCGAGAGAGAAAGAGAGAGAAAAATTGAGAGAATGAGTGCGCGCTGATGCATGTACCTATGTGTGCGTATGGAAAGAGCTATTTGTACAGATCCTACTCATGAGCTTACTATTAAGCACAAGTGTGGTATAAACTACACAAGATCACAAAGGGGTACAGTTCCATAGACCTTGACTTCCCTCTGGTGCCTCATCCAGCCGTCATGACAACAAATCTCAACAGGCTATTCCACTGAGGGGCAGGGGGAGAAACAGTGTTGTTGTCTTCACCCAACATCCACACAGCACACTGGCCAATCGGATTTACTGTACAACAACCGGGACAGGAAGTCTGGCTGATTTTTTTATTCTCCTGCTCAACGTCACTGAAGCACAAATCCTACAACCGCAGGTTATGTTTCGTGGGTGTTCACACAAGATGTTTTCTTGTAAGCAGACCTCGCACGATCTGCGGTGTGCCTTTTCTGACCGCTATCTAGGTAAACGACAGTGAGATTTAGAAAAAAATCTGGGGAGATTTAGGGAATCATACAGAAGGCTCTTACTTTATGCACTATGTACTGGGATGGATCACATGATTCTCCTCTCTTCTTCAGGTGGGACTGAATATGCACCTGACCAGACCGATACTCAGACTCGGAATCAACAAGTGTTAACTTAAGTAAGCTAGACGGATGAAAAAGCAGGCACAACAAAATGTATATTACTTCACCCTCCTCGATACATAAAATAATAGTGACACCACTTGCTCTCTCTCTAAACATTTTAAACTATGAACTTACTTCTCACCCTGTAGAACAAGGTGCTGTTTGAAAACTAGATCAGCTATTTCTACTTGTTGGCTCAACTCATTAAGGCACAGACAGCCCTTAGCCTGCTGGCTCCACTGACTGCAGACCATTATGGTAAGATGAAGAGCATAAATGCCAGTTGGGCCGAATGGCCTGTTTCTGCGCTGTACATTCTATGCAATTCTACGTAGACTGCCCCAGGATGCCAAGGGGCAGACTTTTATCCACTGAGTTATCCATCAAAGAGCACGAAGGCCACTCAACGTTCCCTGCTCAAAGTGCAGCTGTCAATTAAACCCACTGCTCCAGGCTCCTGGTTCTGTGTTCTGCGTTGGGGTAGCGCAGGACGTCGGCAACCCTCAGAGTGACATTAGATCTAGTATTCGCCAATGGATAGCCAAGTTGTGGCAATGGAAAGAGAGCTTGGTGATGAATGTGAGGGCCCCCAGGTTGATGGAAATGATCAACATGTTAGAGGCAAACCATTACGTTTGTCCCAGAGACTTGCACCTTGTGCTGCCTCCTCAAGCCAACTAACCTGGTCGGAGCGGATGGCTTTCCCGTCGACAAATACTCTGTGTGTCTTTGGGTGTTAACCATTTACATGCTGCTTCCAGCAACACAAAATACAAGTTAAAAATTCAACACAAACATGCAAAAAAGATACATTTTTGTCACACGAGCCTGGATTCGAGATTTGCCCATGGAACTTTCTGTACCAATTTGTCACACGAGCCTGGACCCGAGATTTTCCCATGGGACTTTCTGTACCCATTTGTTACACGAGCCTGGACCTGAGATTTGCCCATGGGACTTTCTGTACCCATCCGTCGAATGAGGATCGCTCTTTACAAACTGATTTCCACCACTGTCCATTGGGTTGAACACACCCTTAACAAGCAATAAACTTGGAAACAATGAAGAGCTTTAACCCAAACAGTCAATTCTTTAAGGTAACCAAACTCGTTTCTATTTCTATCTCACTGGAACTCTGGCATTCTTAAATATCACAAGAACAATAAATTATAACTGTCGGCATGCAGCCTCAACACTAACCAGAGGCAACCGAGATACCCTTTTCCAGCTCCAATTTTAATCTATATATATTATATTCACCGTGCCAGGCAGTCATGGGAGACAGATATTTATACTGGCAAAGAGACAAATTATTACACGACACTATTCCCCCCAGAGTGTTGACTCAGGCAGTTCCAGGGTCTGCGAATGGGGCAGGAAATTAGCTCCTGCACTTTACACAAATGGGACAGAGTTGAACGATGCTAAAAATGTATCCAGTCCGAGGCCAACAACTGGCATAAGGCACTTAACCAGGGAAGTGCGCTCAACTCCAAGTAATGTGAACCCATTAGAGACACGGTCAAGGGCAGACACACTGGCGGACTTGTGGCGGGAGTTATTCCTGGTTTCTACACCACAGACAGGCGGAGATGGACAGCCTCTCGCTGAGCCCTTCCACCTTGCAAAGAAGACAGTGAGGAACGTCAGCACGCAACTTTGTTTCTCTTTTCATTCATTTATTCCTTCCCTCCTTCCTGTCCTGCAGGCGATGCCCCCCCTTTGCTCGAGTACAAGTGCAAGGGAGCAAGGGACACCTTCCGGCATCCTTACTGAAGTGGCTATTCCTCACGTATGAGTCCGCACGGGGACTGTCGGCTGCCTGTCTAACCACACAAAGCATCGCAGCTGAGCTTGATCCCATCGTCACACAGCATCGCAGTCATGGCCGAGCCCAATTCTGTCCTCCCCAATCTAGTCTTTACGCAGGGGCCTCTGAGATTTCCTTCCACTGCCCTCACATGCCTCGTCCAAAGACACAGGGCCAGGCTTTCCATAAAGGCCCTCAATGCCCGATTGCCCATTGAGAAGGACCACTAACGTTCGGCGAAAAACGTAAACGAGAACTTCCATTTTGAAGGTAAAAGTAAATAGAACTGATCAAACTGATTGCCCGGCGAGAAAATGGGCGTTGCACACTCATTCTTGGTAATTTTCTCGGCGGGTAAGTGCAAACTTAGCAACATGGGCAGTCGTTACCGGAATGGACGGTAAGTAGAAAAATTTAGTCCGAGGCTGCGGTTGGGCCTAGGAAGGGGGGAAAACTTTTTTAAAAAAGATCATTAAAAAAAAATACCTACAAAGCATTCCCAAGACAGTTTTAACCCTAATCGCCATGTTAAAATTTTAAAAAATAAGGAAAGAACCTTTAGCTTACCTTTTTCTGCAGGGTCCCCCCCTTACCGCCCTGTTTAAGCAACTTTTACAGGGCGGGTCTCTCGGCGATCTGGACGTCGGCGGTTGAGGCCAAACTTATGCCCTGGCGGTTGTTCTTGGCGTTGCACATGGGCGGTTTGGTCCCGGCGGGCAACAACGTTCAAAAACTTACGGTCAAACTTCTCACCGGGCGGAAAACCAGCTGTAACGGCGAGAAAATCGCCGACAATGAAGCTGAAAGTCTGGCCCTTAGGCTAATTTGTAGCCCATCTCACTCTGTGTTAAATTTCATCTGCTACATGTCTGCCCATTTCACCAGTCTGTCTATTTCCTCCTGATGACTGCAACTATCCTCCTCACTGTTTCCAAGCTTTGTGGCATATGGAAACCTTGAAATTATGCCCTGTACACCCAAATCCAGGTCATTAATATATATCAAAAAGAGCAGTGGACCCAATACCAACCCCAGGGACACACCACTGCTCACCCTCCCTCCAGTCTGAAAAACAACTGTTCACCATTACTCTCCGCTTTCTGTCTTGCAGCCAATTTTGTATACACGCAGCCCCTTTAGTCCCACCGGCTTCAATTCTGCTAACAAGTGTATTATTGTGGCTCTTTGTCAAATGCCTTCTGAAAGTCCATCGACACAAAATCAACTGTGCTACCTTCATCCACCCTCTCCGTTACTTCGTCGAAGAACTCAATCAAGTTAGTCAAACACGATCTGCCTTTAACAGTGGCAGGTCAGTCATTAAATGAGCTCTCGCTTTCCCTTTGGTGGCTGCCTCGGAAGACCGGCTGTTGGCCTGTACTGTACCTCAGTTGCCTGGGTTCCCGACGAGCCGTCTGCAGGTCTAATTACTCAATTCTCGAAGCCGAGCTGCAGTCTGGACACCGCAAGAGATGGGCAGCTGAAGCTTCTACTGGAGACTGCTTGGAAATCACGCAATAATCAGCCCCGACTCCCGGGAAGGCAAGGCTGCCGACAGACCCCGAAAGCGTCCCCTCCAGCCGGGAACGTGGGAGAGAATGAGAAGCTACGGGACCTGGCTGCCAGGCGAGTGGCGGGGGTGGGGGTGGTGGGGGGGGGGGGGGGGGAGGTAAGGCAGCAAACCTACCCGCCCCGTTTGGCTTTCAATGCGATACGTGGCAGATGTACGCGTGCGGCCAGAATCCGGCCCTTCCCCAGTCAACGGCCGCCGAGGCTCATCCGTCAACTCGACCGGAGACTCCATCATCACCTCCGATGTAAAGGCAAGGCTCCTTTTTCCCATGCCAGTGGGTTTAATTCAAGTCTGTTCTCGTTTGCTAAAGCCTATTCCCCCCGCCCCGCAAGCATGGTTTGAGTAAACTTTCAGTAGAGCAGGGGGAAAACCTGTCAGCCAGTGAATTATAGTCCTGGAGATGGCCTTCAGTCGAGGCCCACGCTTCCAATAGCATAACCTTGCCGAAACTCAAGAGGCATATTTTACACGGCAGTAAAAACATTTGCTCTTCTGGTACGCGCGCTGAAGCGACAAGCCCCTGGTCTGCCGAAATAATTATCCCCTTTTGTCCAGGTGGATGAACGCAGGCAAAGTTATGTCATGCTTGTTTTTGAGCAGTTCAGCCTGGAAGCAAGTCAAGGGTTTCATTGATCAGCCTTTTCATGCTGCTGCCAAGATATCCAAGAATAAATTCCCTCCCCAAAGTCATCTGTCAGTAAACGTGGTGAAATAAAAATAACAAAGTTTCACAAGCTTTTCCGTGGAAGAAAGAAGGTTTGCATATGCGGAGCGCGGAGGAGAAAGTGCAATTCAATATTTCACACCGTCAACTGATGCATACAGAGATAGATCTGTATAAATATCGTCTGTATTCCAGCCACTGAACCCAGTTCCTTGGGATAAATGCGTGACATTTTGAGGGCCAAGTTTCTCCCTCTCCTCTAGGTCTAAATCCAGGGGCTCTCACACCTTTGGAAACCTTCACATTCAGGTGTTTTCTGCAGGGCTCCACTGGCATGTGCCCCGACAGCGTCTGGTAGCATTGGGGGGGGGAGGCAGGGAGCGGCCTATTTCCTTTCTCTGTTGGGGAGACAAGCAGCCTTCTCCCATCCCGCTGCGCAACCTCCCCCACGCGGACCCAGACGCAACTAGCCGACGTCTACCAGCATGTCACAGTGGCAGAGCCCTGGCAGGTCGATGGGATGTCCGCAACCACCCCTCCCCCCCGACAGGAAACCCATTCAGCGAGTCGGTCTTCGGGGCCACGTTGGACCAGCTGCACTTCGCAGGTATACCTCCACTTTCCGAGCCAAGCTCACCTCCGTGCCTCCGGTGCAAGAAAGAAATCCTTTTGCCGTGTCGGGGCCTTGTTGGTGCAGGTCATTATCGGCCAGGCTCACTTGCTGCTGCGGGTCTGGGGCGGCCATTCGAGGGCAGTACCCCCTCTCCGTAAAGCGTTGCTGGTATTTCCGTGGTGCTTTCATCCGTCTTCTACACCATTTTAGTCAATCACCAGTAACCAAAGAAGCGAAGCACTCACAACAATCAAATAGCACTCTGCTCATTGTATCACTATCTTACCAACAAACCTACCAACAAAATAGGTCAAAGTGCCCATGCACACACAGTTTGAAGATACTTATTGCGACCACATGCCCAACGGCGCTGTCTATTACTCATGTTTTATTTATCATTCAAAAATGCAATGAGCCACATCTGGATTTCCAGTCAGCCACATGTGGCCAATAGCCAACTTGGTGGACAACACTGATACACTCCCATTTTCCAACACTCACCCCTGGATGTCAAACAAAAGTAGCAAAGAAAGAAGCAGCTTGCATTTATATGGCACCTTTCACAACCTCGGGGCGTCCCAAAGTACTTCACGGCCAATGAAGTAGCTTTGAGATGTAGTCACATTTGTAGGGAAAGCCGGACTGATCATTCTCCTCCCTAGGCCAGAGTCCAGGCCAGCACTCTGCCAGATCAGCAAACTCAGCACAGACCAGGAAGTGAGAGGGAGACCTTCCGGTCTTCATGGCTCAGTACCACACTACGTATGTAATGTATGCACTGGTGAGGATGTTCACAAGACTCAATAAAACTCCAGCCAGTTGGGTTCAGGGGATCCACGATGAGGCAGGTGGTTGTGAGCCTGGTGGATGAACTGGTAATGTGTAGTGCGATTGTTAAACCTTTTGCTAATAAACCAACTAGTTCTTAAGAATTCATAGCAACACATTGCTATTAAGCAAAGAACCAATGAAGATACATTACAGTGATGTACCTGCCAACTAAACCACTGGCAAACTCCCTGAAATCCCAGCAACATAGGGCTCATTTCTTTGTGGCTTACAGAAACAAAACTGAAACCATTATCTCTCCAGCTCCCGCACTGTGTCAAAGATGAAAACTGTTGACTGCTTTGGTGCCAACAAGCTCACCGGCCAGCTGAATATTTACCACAAGCTTTTCCGTATCTTCCTGTTTTATTAGCGTAACCACTGCATCTCCTGCAAGCCTTTTCAGTCGCACTGATCACGGTTCAAACCTGGGAGCTTTCTGGTCTTTTATGGCTCAGCTACTTACTGAGTAACCAGATGAGCCAGCTGGGAAGCGAAACAATTAGCTTTGGATCAATGCTTTTACAAAGCATGCCGACATTTCGAAGAGAAAATCGAAGTGGCTTGAAGTTCACTTCAGGCTACAAAGGCAGACAAGGCGCAGAACCTGGGAGGCATCCAGAATAAACTACGGATTCAGAATACCTGCCTGAAGCATAGAGAAACATGGAAACATAAAAATTTACAGCACAGAAGGAGGCCATTTCGGTCCATCGTGTCCGCGCCGGCCGACAAAGAGCCGCACGGTCCTCGGTCAGCAGCTCTGAAGGTTACATATAAACCTAGGAACAATGAACAATGGCGGAAAGGTAAAGAGCACCCAGCCCAACCAGTCCGCCCCACACAACTGTGACACCCTTTACACCGACAGTCCACCGATAGCCACACGCTCCAAAGTGTTACCGTGTAAGAATGCGTAGGCACAGACTGGCAGAGTTAGTTCAGACAGCTGGGTGACCAACACAACCAGCTCTGAAATAGGCAATTTACTGCTGCTGTGACATTCAACTGTATTAAGACATTCAGGGTATTAATGGAGAAAGACTTGCATTTATATAGCGCCTTTCACGACCACAGGACGTCTCAAAGCACTTTACAGCCAATGAAGCACTTTTTTGGGGGGAGCTTAGTCACTGTTGTAATGTGAAAAACATGGCAGCCAATTTGCGCACAGCAAGCTCCCACAGACAGCAATGTGATAATGACCAGATAATCTGTTTCTGTTATTTGGTTGAGGGATAAATATTGGCCAGGACACCAGGGATAACTCCACTGCTCTTCTTCGAAATAGTGCCGTGGGATCTTTTACCTGAGAAGGCAGATGGGGCCTCGGTTTAACGTCTCATCCGAAAGACGGCACCTCCGACAGTGCAGCGCTCCCTCAGCACTGCACTGGAGTGTCAGCCTAGATTTGTATGCTCAACAACCTTCTGACTCAGAGGCAAGTGTGCTACCCACTGAGCCGCGGCTGACAAGGTTACGTAGGTTGAGTCTCACGGTAACGTGTGCATTTTGACTTCATTTTTTTCCCCACATCCATAACTTCACTACTCAAGACAGACCGATATCCTGTATTTAGATACTCAGGTGCTGCAATACATTATCAGCTGCAGGTGTGACAAGTATCACTTTTCAGGATCTATTTCAACACCATGTACATTTCACCCAAAAGACCATCACCAAACACGATCACCAAGCTCTGGGAACTACAGGATCAGTCTCTGCATCAAACACTTTCTGGGACTACTTCTTTCCATTGCTGGTAACTGCGATCGGCATTTCACATTAAATATGTTATTGCTTGTAATTAATACATGACTAATCCGGTAAAAGATATTCAAGGTTAGAGCTTATTTGTGTCTTTCCCATATCAACACCTCTAATGTATGCACCTGTGAGTATGCTCACAGGTTTGTAGAGCTGTTGAGCGACTCCTCAAATTCTGGTTGCACTTCAGTCCCATATTCCTGATCTTTGAGCACCCTGTGCAGAGGGGAGCGGGCAGGTCGGAAGGCCGCCTCGTAGAACTGCTCCTGGGCACGGCCAAGGTGGCCATCAACCAATTCAGGCAGCGGGCGGTCGATGGGGTCATTCAGCCCATACTGCCTGCCTCTCTTCCGCGGATACATTCAAACCAGGGTGTCCCTGGAGATGGAGCGCGCGGTGTCCACCGGTACGCTCGCGGCCTTCCGCGAGTGGTGGGCGCCGGAGGGACTGGAGTGCATCATCACCCCCCGGGAACATGATTTTGATTTAATTTGATAAAGTTCCCAAGTTAATTTGGATTTATGGGTTTGAGTGCCCTTTAAAAGAGGGGTACTTGATTTAAATGTTCAACTTAAAATAGTTGTAGAGCTGTTGACGTGCTAGGGAGCATGTGGTACGCTCATGGCCTTCCGCGAGAGGTGGGCACTGGAGGGACTGGAGTGCATCATTTCATCAGGGAACAACATTTTAATTTAATTTGATTTGTCAATGTTCCATTTCCTTTAATGTTTAATAGTTCATTTGTGTCCTTACAAAAGGGGGCCATTTCAATTAACATTCAACCAAAATAGTTGTAGAGCTGTTCAGTTGGGAGTGGCTTAGCTAGTCACGTGATGTTCACAAGACTCAATAAAGCCCCAGCCTGTAAGTTCGGAGGATCTACAATGAGGCAGGTGGTTGAGAGTCTGGTGGATGAACTGGTAATGTTTTGTATGATTGTTAAACCTTTGCTAATAAATCAACTAGTTCTTAATGGCAATGTGTTGCTATGAATTCTTAAGCAAAGAACCCATGAAGCAAATGCATTACAACACCTCATGGGCAGAATGTAGAGAGGGGGAGCAAGGACCAAGCAAGAACAGAAAGGAACCTTGTTCAGATCACATGAATATTCCTCTTTCCAAAGTTTATCCTATCAAGAAAGAAAGACTTGTATTTATATAGCGCCTTTGACAAACTAAAGCTGTCCCAAAGCGTTTTATAGCCAATGAAGTACTTTTGGAGTGTGGTCACTGTTGTAATGTGGGAAACACAGCAGCCAATTTGCGCACAGCAAGCTCCCACAAACAGCACTGCGAGAATGACCAGATAATCTGTTCTGGTGATGTTAGTTGAGAGATAAATATTGGTCAGGACACAGTGGAGAGCTCCCCAACGTTTCTTCAAAACAGTGCCGTGGGATCTTTTACGTCCACGTGAGAGAGCAGACGGGGCCTCGGTATAACATCTCCTCTGAATGCAAGTCTTTCTTTCTTTTGAAGGTGCAGCTACTGTGAGAGCTTTGTATGCAAGAGCCCACATCCTGTTACCCAGTCACACTTTAATACCCCGCATGCTACAGTGAGAGCAAAAGGGCTTTTAAAACCAAGTTCGGAGCAGTTTTGGCTCACTTCCTAATGGGCATTGATCTGTCACACAAGTTCAGGACCAGTTGTCACTAAATTGACAATCTCACATGTAGAATCATATGGCACAGAAAAAGTCCAATTGGCCATCGTATCTGTGCTCATCATGCAGAGATAGAAAGAGAGCGCACCAGGTTGACTGATGTGAAAAATAGAAATATCACACCGGTACAGCAGGGGGCGCTGTCCGGGGGGGGGGAGGGGTGCTTCCATTAAATACAGCCCAAACACACTGACATTTTCAAAACAAAACAAAATCTGATATGGCAAAAATGTACAGCAATACTGTATGCGGTATATAACAATCTTGCATGTAGTCACTCTATATGGTGATACTCAGTGTATAATTATAAACCATATGTAGTTATGCTGTATTTCTTGATACATGGTGCTGAAGTATACGTCACAGGATATATGTATATGGTATAGGGTGACATGTGTTATACAGTGATTATAATATGTTTACCTTGTGGTATAGAGTGGCACTGTTAATATTATGTTCCTATATGGCAATAATAATAGAGTCTGATGGTACTATGACATGATATACAGTGACACTGTATATTGTATATAATGATCATAAAGAAAAAGACTTGCATTTATATAGCACCTTTCATGACCACTGGACGACTCAAAGCGCTTTACAGCCAAGAAAGTACTTTTGGAGCGTAGTCAGTGTTGTAATGTAGGAAATGCAGCAGCCAATTTTCTCACAAACAAGCTCCTACAAACAGCAATGTGATAATGACTAGATAATCTGTTTGTTTGTTTGTTATGTTGATTGAGGGATAAATATTGGCCAGGACACTGGGGATAACTCCCCTGCTCTTCTTTGAAATAGTGCCATGGGATCTTTTACATCCACTTGAGAGAGCAGACGGGGCCTCGGTTTAATGTCTCATCCAAAAGACAGCCCCTCCGACAGTGCAGCATTGCATTGGAGTGTCAGTCTAGATTTATGTTCCTGGAGTGGGATTTGAACCCACAACCTTCTGACTCAGAGACAAGAGTGCTGCCCACTGAGCCAATGAAAACAATACAAAATACAGCAGATACTGATGAAGTGCATGGTTATGTAGTGATCCTGCTGAGACTGCACTGATACTTTATAAGGTGTTTGTGGTGATTCCACATCTGGCACTTGCCCCATATATTTCACAATGCCTACATACCCTTCCCAGCAAGCAGTCAACAGTAACTCAACAGTAATTCCTTGCTTTCCTTATCCGGAGTTGCTATCCTCCAGATCTTTTCCCTGCCCTGTCGCTCCAGGCAGCTGGGATCGACAACCATCTCTGACTGCTGCTCTGTAACTGGCCAGCAGGGAGCGCGCTCACAGGTGAGTTTAGCAGGTCGATTTGCTGGCACCCAATCACTGAGCCTGCCACCCAATCCTGATGCTGCATCTCTCTGTCCATTTGTGCACTGCTCCATCTAGTGGCCCAAGCAGGCAGTCACAGCACTGACTCTCTGACGAATGCACTTCAAGCCCACTCTCTTGCTGACCTGGCAGCCCTGTACACATCTCCCACTATGAGCACGAAGAAGCAGAAACGTACAGAATCCAGAATGTCCGGCTGTTAGAAATAAATGCAATTTTTTGTCAAAAAGGAAATCAGGACAATTTGTGGGCAGTCTATAGCCTGCAGAATAGGAGCTGGAGTTGGCCATTCAGCCCCTCGAGCCTGTTCCACCGTTAAATTAGATCAATCGCTGATCTGTATCTTAACTTCATATAGCCACCTTGGTTCCATAACCCTTACCTTTGGAAACAAAAATTATCTCAGTCTCGAAGCTTTCAATTGACCCCTAACCTTAACAGATTTTGGGGGGTGAAAGTTCCATAAGAATATAAGAATTAGGAGCAGGAATAGGCCATATGGCCCCTCGAGCCTGCTCCGCCATTCAATAAGATCATGGCTGATCCTCGACCTTAAACTCCACGTTCCAGCCTGATCCCCATATCCCTTGATTCCCCTAGAGTCCAAAAATCTATCTATCTCAGCAATTCAGCATCCACTGCCCTTTGGGGTAGAGAATTCCAAAGATTCACAACCCTCTGAGTGAAGAAATCCCTCGTCATCTCAGTCTTAAATGGCTGACCCCTTATTCTGAGACTGTGCCCCCTAGTTCTGGACTCATCAACCAGAGGAAACAATCTCTCAGCATCTACCCCATCAATCCCCTTCAGAATCTTGTATGTTTCAATGAGATCACCTCTCATTCTTCTAAACTCCAGAGACTGTAGGCCCATTCTACACAATCTCTCATCATAGGACAATCCTCTCATTCCAGGAATCAATCTAGTGAACCCAGTGAATCCAAATCTCACACATCAATGGTTCATTCTCTGGTTGGCAACCAGTAACTAGTGGGGTGCCGCAGGGATCAGTGCTGGGACCCCAACTATTTACAATCTATACTAACGACTGGGAAAAAGGGATTGAGTGTAACGTAGCCAAGTTTGCTGATGATACAAAGATTGGAGGAAAAGCAATGTGTGAGGAGGACACAAAAAATCTGCAAAGGGACATAGACAGGCTAAGTGAGTGGGCAAAAATCTGTAGTGGGGAAAATGCTTGAAGTTATCATTAAGGAAGAAATAGCGGGACATCTAGATAGGAATAGTGCAATCAAGCAGACGCAACATGGATTCATGAAGGGGAAGTCATGTTTAACTAATTTACTGGAATTCTTTGAGGATATAACGAGCTTGGTGGCTAGAGTGTACCAATGGATGTGGTGTATTTAGATTTCCAAAAGGCATTCGATAAGATGCCACACAAAATGTTACTGCAGAAGATAAAAGGTACGCGGAGTCAGAGGAAATGTATTAGCATGGATCAAGATTTGGCTGGTGAACAGAAAGCAGAGAGTCGGGATAAATGGGTCCTTTTCGGGTTGGAAATCGATGGTGACTGGTGTGCCACAGGGATCAGTGCTGGGACCACAACTGTTTACAATATACATAGATGGCCTGGAAGAGGGGACAGAGTGTGGTGTAACAAAATTTGCAGATGACACAAAGATTAGTGAGAAAGCAGGTTGTGTAGAGGACACAGAGCGGCTGCAAAGAGATTTAGATAGGTTAAGCGAATGGGCTAAGGTTTGGCAAATGGAATACAATGTCGGAAAATGTAAGGTCATCCACCTTGGGGAAAAAAAACAGTAAAAGGGAATATTATTTGAATGGGGAGAAATTACAACATGCTGCAGTGCAGAGGGACCTGGGGGTCCTTGTGCATGAATCCCAAAAAGTTAGTTTGCAGGTGCAGCAGGTAATCAGGAAGGCAAATGGAATGTTGGCCTTCATTGCGAGAGGGATGGAGTACAAAAGCAGGGAGATCCTGCTGCAACTGTACAAGGTATTGGTGAGGCCATACCTGGAGTACTGCGTGCAGTTTTGGTCAGCTTACTTAAGGAAGGATATCCTAGCCTTGGAGGGGGTACAGAGATGATTCACTCGGCTGATTCCGGAGATGAGGGGGTTACCTTATGATGATAGATTGAGTAGACTGGGTCTTTACTCGTTGGAGTTCAGAAGGATGAGGGGTGATCTTATAGAAACATTTAAAATAATGAAAGGGATAGACAAGATAGAGGCAGAGAGGTTGTTTCCACTGGTCGGGGAGACTAGAACTAGGGGGCACAACCTCAAAATACAGGGGAGACAATTTAAAACCGAGTTGAGAAGGAATTTCTTCTCCCAGAGGGTTGTGAATCTGTGGAATTCTCTGCCCATGGAAGCAGTTGAGGCTAGCTCATTGAATGTATTCAAATCACAGATAGATAGATTTTTAACCAATAAGGGAATTAAGGGTTATGGGGAGCGGGCGGGTAAGTGGAGCTGAGTCCACGGCCAGATCAGCCATGATCTTTTTGAATGGCGGAGCAGGCTCGAGGGGTTAGAAGGCCTACTCCTGTTCCTAATTCTTATGTTCTTATGTTCTTATGAGGGGATTGACTTATGAGGAAAGAGATTGGGCCTCTACTCATTGGAATTCAGAAGAATGAGAGATGATCTTATTGAAACGTATAAGATTATGAGGGGGCTTGACAAGGTGGATGCAGAGAGGATGTTTCCACAGATGGGGGAGACTAGAACTAGAGGGCATGATCTTAGAATAAGGGGCTGCCCATTTAAAACTGAGATGAGGAGGAATTTCTTCTCTCAGAGGGTTGTAAATCTGTGGAATTCGCTGCGTCAGAGAGCTGTGGAAGCTCGGACATTGAATAAATTTAAGACAGAAATAGACAGTTTCTTAAACGATAAGAGGATAAGGAGTTATGGGGAGCGGGCGGGGAAGTGGAGCTGAGTCCATGATCAGATCAGCGATCATCTTATTGAATGGCGGAGCAGGCTCGAGGGGCCGTATGGCCTACTCCTGTTCTTATTTCTTATGTTCTTAATCTTCCTGCCCCCCTCTCATCTCCTATCAGACGTGGGGTAGAGTGGAACTCTTCTTAGAGAGTGGGTATTTAATAGTGAATGCAACCATCACGAGAGCTCGGTCACGTGATATGCTCCTCCTGTACCATGTGAGAACTCAGGGACACTTCCGGTGTCCCTGACGACTACGTGTGCGGGAAGTGTATCCGCCTCCAGCTCCTGACGGTCCGCGTTGCGGAATTGGAGCTGAGGGTGGATTTACTCTGGAGCATCCACGATGCTGAGAATGACGTGAGTAGCACGTGTTGCGAGTTGGTCTTACCGCAGGTGAAGGGTACACAGCCAGCTAGGGAATGGAAGACCAGCAGGAAGAGCAGTGCAAGGAAGGTAGTGCAGGGGTCCCCTGCGGTCATCCCCCTGCAAAACAGATACACCATTTTGAGTACTGTTTTGGGGGATGACTCATCAGGGGAGGGCAGCAGCAGCCAAGTTCATGGCACCATGGCTGGCTCTGCTGCAAAGGAGGGCAGGAAAAAGAGTGGGAGAGCGATAGTGATAGAAGATTCGATTGTAAGGGGAATAGATAGGCGTTTCTGCGGCCGTAACCGAGACTCCAGGATGGTATGTTGCCTCCCTGGTGCAAGGGTCAAGGATGTCTCTGAGCGGGTGCAGGACATTCTGAAAAGGGAGGGTGAACAGCCAGTTGTCGTGGTGCACATTGGTACCAACGATATTGGTAAAAAAAGGGATGAGGTCCTACGAGACGGATTTAAGGAGCTAGGAGCTAAATTAAAACGTAGGACCTCAAAAGTAGTAATCTCGGGATTGCTACCAGTGCCACGTGCTAGTCAGAGTTGGAATCGCAGGATAGCTCAGATGAATACGTGGCTTGAGCAGTGGTGCAGCAGGGAGGGATTCAAATTCCTGGGGCATTGAAACCGGTTCTGGGGGAGGTGGAACCAGTACAAACCGGACGGTCTGCACCTAGGCAGGACCGGAACCAGTTGTCCTAGGGGGAAGTGTTTGCTAGTGCTGTTGGCGAGGAGTTAAACTAATATGGCAGGGGGATGGGAACCAATGCAGGGAGACAGAGGGAAACAAAAAGGAGACAAAAGCAAAAGACAGAAAGGAGATGAGTAAAAGTGGAGGGCAGAGTAACCCAAGGCAAAAAAGAAAGGGCCACTGAATATAAAGGGGCTGCAGGAGGGGTCAAAACTAAAAATCATGGATTAAAAACTAGTATTAAAACACTCTACCTAAACGCACGCAGCATTCGAGATAAACTAAATGAGTTGATGGCACAAATCATTACAAATGGGTATGATTTGGTGGCCATTACAGAAACGTGGTTGCAGGGTGGCCAAGACTGGGAATTAAACATACAGGGGTATCTGACAATTCGGAAAGATAGACAAGAAGGGAAAGGAGGTGGGCTCTGTTAATAAAGGATGATATCAGGGCAGTTGTGAGAGACGATATTGGCTCGAATGAACAAAATGTTGAATCACTGTGGGTGGAGATTAGAGATAGTAAGGGGAAAAAGTCACTGGTGGGCGTAGTTTATAGGCCCCCAAATAATAACTTCATGGTGGGGCGGGCAATAATCAAGGGAATAATAGAGGCATGTGAAAAAGGAATGGCAGTAATCATGGGGGATTTTAACCTACATATCGATTGGTCAAATCAAATCGCACGGGGTAGCCTGGAGGAGTTCATAGAATGCATACGGGATTGTTTCTTAGACCAGTATGTTACAGAACCTACAAGGGAGCAAGCTATCTTAGATCTGGTCCTGTGTAATGAGACAGGAATAATAAACGATCTCCTAGTAAAAGATCCTCCTGGAATGAGTGATCACAGTATGGTTGAATTTGTAATACAGATTGAGGGTGAGGAAGTAGTGTCTCAAACGAGCATACTATGCTTAAACAAAGGGGACTACAGTGGGATGAGGGCAGAGTTGGCTAAAGTAGACTGGAAACACAGACTAAACGGTGGCACAACTGAGGAACAGTGGAGGACTTTTAAGGAGCTCTTTCATGGTGCTCAACAAAAATATATTCCAATGAAAAAGAAGGGCGGTAAGAGAAGGGATAACCAGCCATGGATAACCAAGGAAATAAAGGAGAGTATCAAATTAAAAACCAATGCGTATAAGGTTAGTGGGAAACTAGAAGATTGGGAACATTTTAAACGACAGCAAAGAATGACTAAGAAAGCAATAAAGAAAGGAAAGATAGATTACGAAAGTAAACTTGCGCAAAACATAAAAACAGATAGTAAAAGCTTTTACAGATATATAAAACGGAAAAGAGTGACTAAAGTAAATGTTGGTCCCTTGGAAGATGAGAAGGGGGATTTAATAATGGGAAATGTGGAAATGGCTGAGACCTTAAACAATTATTTTGCTTCAGTCTTCACAGTGGAAGACACAAAAGCCATGCCAAAAATTGCTGGTCACAGGAATGTGGGAAGGGAGGACCTTGAGACAATCACTATCACTAGGGGGGTAGTGCTGGACAGGGTAATGGGACTCAAGGTAGACAAGTCCCCTGGTCCTGATGAAATGCATCCCAGGGTATTAAAAGAGATGGCGGAAGTTATAGCAGATGCATTCGTTATAATCTACCAAAATTCTCTGGACTCTGGGGAGATACCAGCGGATTGGAAAGCAGCTAATGTAACGCCTCTGTTTAAAAAAGGGGGCAGACAAAGGGCAGGTAACTGTAGGCCGGTTAGTTTAACATCTGTAGTGGGGAAAATGCTTGAAACTATCATTGAGGAAGAAATAGCGGGACATCTAGATAGGAATAGTGCAATCAAGCAGACGCAACATGGATTCATGAATTGGAAATCATGTTTAACTAATTTACTGGAATTCTTTGAGGATATAATGAGCATGGTGGATAGAGATGTACCGATGGATGTGGTGTATTTAGATTTCCAAAAGGCATTCGATAAGGTGCCTCACAAAAGGTTACTGCAGAAGATAAAGGTACGCGGAGTCAGAGGAAATGTATTAGCATGGATAGAGAATTGGCTGGCTAACAGAAAGCAGAGAGTCGGAATAAATGGGTCCTTTTCGGGTTGGAAATCGGTGGTTACTGGTGTGCCACAGAGATCGGTGCTGGGACCACAACTGTTTACAATATACATAGATGACCTGGAAGAGGGGACAGAGTGTAGTTTTACAAAATTTGCAGATGACACAAAGATTAGTGGGAAAGCGGGTTGTGTAGAGGACACAGAGAGGCTGCAAAGAGATTTAGATAGGTTAAGCGAATGGGCTAAGGTTTGGCAGATGGAATACAATGTCAGAAAGTGTGAGGTCATCCACCTTGGGCAAAAAAACAGTAAAAGGGAATATTATTTGAATGGGGAGAAATTACAACATGCTGCGGTGCAGAGGGACCTGGGGGTCCTTGTGCATGAATTCCAAAAAGTTAGTTTGCAGGTGCAGCAGGTAATCAGGAAGGCGAATGGAATGTTGGCCTTCATTGCAAGAGGGATGGAGTACAAAAGCAGGGAGGTCCTGCTGCAACTGTATAGGGTATTGGTGAGGCCACACCTGGAGTACTGCGTGCAGTTTTGGTCAGCTTACTTAAGGAAGGATATACTAGCTTTGGAGGGGGTACAGAGACGATTCTCTAGGCTGATTCCGGAGATGAGGGGGTTACCTTATGATGATAGATTGAGTAGACTGGGTCTTTACTCGTTGGAGTTCAGAGGGGTGATCTTAAAGAAACATTTAAAATAATGAACGGGATAGACAAGATAGAGGCAGAGAGGTTGTTACCACTGGTCGGGTAGACTAGAACTAGGGGGCACAGCCTCAAAATACAGGGGAGCCAATTTAAAACCGAGTTGAAAGGAATTTCTTCTCCCAGAGGGTTGTGAATCTGTGGAATTCTCTGCCCAAGGAAGTAGTTGAGGCTAGCTCATTGAATGTATTCAAGTCACAAATAGATAGATTTTTAACCAATAAGGGAATTAAGGGTTACGGTGAGCGGGCGGGTAAGTGGAGCCGAGTCCACGGCCAGATCAGCCATGATCTTTTTGAATGGCGGAGCAGGCTCGAGGGGCTAGATGGCCTACTCCTGTTCCTAATTCTTATGTTCTTATGTTAGTTAATGCTAGTTTCCATAAGATAAAGGCAAGAGATCAGAATGTCAAAATGAAGGTTGTAAGCTCTATAGGAAAAATAGGGAAAATGGTAGAGGGGGAGGTGTAGCTATCGTGATTAAGGATGAAATCACTTCAATGATAAGAGAGTATATAACAGAGGTGACTTTATGGGTAGAATTAAGAAATGGGAAAGGACTCAAGACTGTAGTGGGAGCTGTGTACAGGTCTCTTGGCAGTAGCTGTGAAGTGGTAGATTGTATAAATGCAGAGGTTAGACAAGTGTGTAGCAACGGCAGAGTGATTTTAGTGGGGGATTTTAACTTCCATTTAGATTAGGATAAGCAGACTAGCATCAGTCAGAAAGGTAGTGTATTTCTTGAGTGTGTCCAGGATAGTTTTCTGCAACGATATGTCCAAGAACCAACAATGGGGAAGGCCATATTAGGTTTCGTAATGAGTAATGAGCTAGATTTACTTAACAGCCTCATGTTGCATGTATTTAATAGCGATCATAACTTAATTAGGTTGAAAGTAGTGTTTGAAAGGGAAAAACGTGAAACAGTTACTGAGATTCTAGATTTGGGTTTGAGGATATAACGAGCATGGTGGATGGAGGTGTACCGATGGATGTGGTGTATTTAGATTTCCAAAAGGCATTCGATAAGGTGCCACACAAAAGGTTACTGCAGAAGATAGAGGTACGCGGAGTCAGAGGAAATGTATTAGCATGGATCAAGATTTGGCTGGTGAACAGAAAGCAGAGAGTCGTGATAAATGGGTCCTTTTCGGGTTGGAAATCGGTGGTTAGTGGTGTGCCACAGGGATCGGTGCTGGGACCACAACTGTTTACAATATACATAGATAACCTGGAAGAGGGGACAGAGTGTAGTGTAACAAAATTTGCAGATGACACAAAGATTAGTGGGAAAGCGGGTTGTGTAGAGGACACAGAGAGGCTGCAAAGAGATTTGGATAGGTTAAGCGAATGGGCGAAGGTTTGGCAGATGGAATACAATGTCGGAAAGTGTGAGGTCATCCACCTTGGGAAAAAAAACAGTAAAAGGGAATATTATTTGAATGGGGAGAAATTACAACATGCTGAGATGCAGAGGGACCTGGGGGTCCTTGTGCATGAATCCCAAAAAGTTAGTTTGCAGGTGCAGCAGGTAATCAGGAAGGCGAATGGAATGTTGGCCTTCATTGCAAGAGGGATGGAGTATAAAAGCAGGGAGGTCCTGCTGCAACTGTATAGGGTATTGGTAAGGCCGCACCTGGAGTACTGCGTGCAGTTTTGGTCACCTTACTTAAGGAAGGATATACTGGCTTTGGAGGGAGTACAGAGACAATTCACTTGGCTGATTCCGGAGATGAGGGGGTTACCTTATGATGATAGATTGAGTAGACTGGGTCTTTACTCATTGGAGTTCAGAAGGATGCGGGGTGATCTTATAGAAACATTTAAAATCATGAAAGGGATAGTCAAGATAGAGGCAGAGAGGTTGTTTCCACTGGTAGGGGAGGCTCGAACTAGGGAGCACAGCCTCAAAATACGGGGGAGCCAATTTAAAACCAAGTTGAGAAGGAATTTCTTCTCCCAGAGGGTTGTGAATCTGTCGAATTCTCTGGCCAAGGAAGTTGTTGAGGCTAGCTCATTGAATGTATTCAAGTCACAGATAGATAGATTTTTAACCAATAAGGGAATTAAGGGTTATGGGGAGCGGGTGGGTAAGTGGAGCTGAGTCCACGGCCAGATCAGCCATGATCTTATTGAATGGCGGAGCAGGCTCGAGGGGCTAGATGGCCTGCTCCTGTTCCTAATTCTTATGTTCTTATGGGTAAGGCCAATTGCAATGGGATGAGACAGACAGTTGCCAGTAAACTGGTCAAATCTGTTCATGGGTAAAACAACAGCAGATCAATGGGAGATGCTCAAAAAACACTTTTACGTGATACAGAACTCGTTTATACCCCTGAGGGGCAAGAGCTCTGCTTGTCAAAAAAAAACAGCGACAGAGGTAAGAGACAACATAAAATTAACAAAAAGCATACAAACATGCAAAAAAATAGAACAGATCCTGGCAAATGGGAAAGATACAAAGAACAGCAAAAGGTGACAAAACACAGCGCAAGAGCTACAAAAGGGAAGCAGGAAAAGTAACTTGCAAGGATATCAAAATCAACACAACATTTTTTTTACAATATATCAGGAAAAAGAGGGTAGTCAGGAGCAATGTTGACTCCTTGAAAACTGATAGCGGTATAATGTCAATGATAATAAGGAATTGGCGGACATATCGAATAATTATTTTGTGTCAGTATGTACAGTAGAGGAAGAGGATAGCATGCCAGAAATACCAAGAAAACTAATATTGAATCAGGGACAGGGACTCAATAAAATTAACCTAAGCAAAATAACAGTAATGAAGAAAATAATGGCACTGAAGAGTGACAAATCCCCAGGGTCAGATGGCTTCCATCCCAGGGTTTTAAAGGAAGTAGGTGAGCTCATTGCAGATGCCCGAACTATAATCTTCCAAAGTTCTCTTGATTCAGGAACCGTTCCTTTAGATTGGAAAATTGTGCATTCACTCCACTATTTAAGAATGGCGAGAAAAGCCGTGGAATTATAGACCAGTTAGTCTAACATCTGTTGTCACAAAATTTTCAGTTGATCAGTGCAAGCCAGTATGGATTTGTAATGGATAGATCACGTCTGAAAAACCTGAATGAATTTTTTGAAGAGGTGACTAAAGTAGTGGACAGGGGAATATCTGGACTTCCAGAAGGCATTTGATAACGTCTCTCATAAGACACTAAGGTTGAAGCCCATAGGATTGAAGGCAAATTATTGACCTGGTTAGGAAATTGGCTGAGCAGCAGGGGACAGAGAGTAGGGATAATGGGCAGGTATTCTAATTGGCAGGATGTGACTAGTGGTGTCCCACAGGGATCTGTTTTGGGGTCTCAAATATTCACCCTATTTATTAATGACTTAGATGATGGGATAGAAATCCACATATCTAAATTTGCCGATGACACAAAGCTAGGTGGCATTGTAGGCAGTGTCGATGGAAGCATAAAATTACAAAGGGATAGTAAATGGGCAAAACTGTGGCAAATGGTTTCCAATGTCGGCAACTGTGAGCTCATCCACTTTGGACCTAAAAAGGATAGAACAGGGTACTTTCTAAATGGTGAAAAGTGGAGGTCCAAAGAGACTTTGGGGGTGCAGGTACATAGATCATTAAAATGTCATGGACAGATACAGAAAATAATCAAAAAGGCTAATGGAATGCTGGCCTTTATATCTCGAGGATTAGAATACAAGGGGTTAGAAGTTATGCTGCAGCCATACAAAGCCCTGGTTCGACTGCACATGGAGTACTGTAAGCATACCTCAGGAAGGATATATTGGCCTTGGAGGGAGTGCAGCGTAGGTTTGCCAGAATAATAGCGGACTCCAAGGTTAAATTACAAGGCTTGTATTCCCTAGAATTTAGAAGGTTAAGGGGTAATTTGATCGAAGTTTTCAAGATATTACAGGGAACAGATAGGATAGATGGAAACTATTTCCATTGGTAGGGGCGTCCAGGACTAGGGGGCACGTCTACACACAAAGGGTGGTAGAAGTTGGAACTCTCTTCCGCAATCAGCACTTGATGCTAGATTAATGCTAATTTTAAATCTGAGATTGATAAGATTTTTGTTAACCAAAGGTATTAAGGGATAAGGGGCAAAGGCAGGTAATATGGAGTTAGGTCGCAGATCAGCCATGATCTCATCGAATGGCTGAACAGGCTCGGGGTGGGGGGCGGCTAAAAGGCCTACACCATGGTCCTATGTTCCTAAAGACAGAATCAAAGTTTGCTAAAATACTTGATCAACCTCATTAGCTTGCTTTAGTTAGGGAGCGGGATGCTAATTAGCAAAAATCATCAGCTCGGTCTGCCTGCTGCCTGACAATCGAGCTGGCATCAAATTGGAAGGTCTGCCCGACTTCACTGTCCGCTCAAGGCCGGATGAAGGAGAGGAGTGAACTTTGGCCCCATGTTATAATCCAAGGGTCTTAGTGCAGAAAGGGACTGTGGTCTTCAAAAGTTTGATTCATTGAAGAGGGCCCCCCACCCCTCTCACAACTCCCCACACCGCCCCCCCCACCCACCTCACTGCTGAACTTACTGGTCACAGCTGCGACATAGTAATCAAGTCAAGGACAGAGGGATGAAGACGGAAAAGTTGAAAAAAGACTAAGCAGTGAAGGTGCCCATTGCCGACCAGTGTGCGGTGAGGCCTGCCTGGGTATGTTGTGGGTCTCGGCTGAGGAAAGGTATCAAGCTGGGCTGGTTGATGGATGTTGGCCAGGATACTGGGGATAACTCCAGAACACAGTGATACCGACATTCAGTGCAAGCTGGAAAAGATACCACAGCAAAACAAGTTCAAATATAGAGACAGAATGAAATGAAATGAAGCAATTCAGAAGGAAAGGAATGTTGTCAAGTAACACTGTCCATTAACAGATACCACTGTGAATGTGAAGGGAACTCTCGGTGCCTTTGACTGTGTCCACTTTGGTGGTAAAAACAGAGAGACAGACTATTATCTGAATGGTGACAGATTAGGAAAAGGGGAGGTGCAAAGAGACCTGGGTGTCATGGTACATCAGTCATTGAAGGTTGGCATGCAGGTACAGCAGGCGGTTAAGAAAGCAAATGGCATGTTGGCCTTCATAGCGAGGGGATTTGAGTACAGGGGCAGGGAGGTGTTGCTACAATTGTACAGGGCATTGGTGAGGCCACATCTGGAGTATTGTGTACAGTTTTGGTCTCCTAACCTGAGGAAGGACATTCTTGCTATTGAGGGAGTGCAGCGAAGGTTCACCAGACTGATTCCCAGGATGGCGGGACTGACCTATCAAGAAAGACTGGATCAACTGGGCTTGTATTCACTGGAGTTCAGAAGAATGAGAGGGGACCTCATAGAAACGTTTAAAATTCTGACGGGGTTAGACAGGTTAGATGCAGGAAGAATGTTCCCAATGTTGGGGAAGTCCAGAACCAGGGGACACAGTCTAAGGATAAGGGGGAAGCCATTTAGGACCGAGATGAGGAGGAATTTCTTCACCCAGAGAGTGGTGAACCTGTGGAATTCTCTACCACAGAAAGTTGTTGAGGCCAATTCACTAAATATATTCAAAAAGGAGTTAGATGAAGTCCTTACTACTAGGGAAATCAAGGGGTATGGTGAGAAAGCAGGAATGGGGTACTGAAGTTGCATGTTCAGCCATGAACTCATTGAATGGCGGTGCGGGCTAGAAGGGCCGAATGGCCGACTCCTACACCTATTTTCTATGTTTCTATGTCCCGTTTAGTTTACTACAACACACCTCCTTTACATTTTGATAACAAATAATGTGGCTCAGTGGGTAGCACTCTTGCCTGTGAATCACCAGGTTGGGGGTTCAAGTCCCACTTCACAAATTTGAGCACATTATCTAGGTTGACACTCCTAGGGAGTTGGCTTTTGAATGAGTCGTTAAACCAAGACCTCAGGTGGATGTAAAAGATCCTGCGACACTATTTTGAAGTCGAGCAGGATAGTTATCCTTGGTGTCCTGGTCAATATTTATCCCTCAATCAACATCACTAAAACAGATTATCTAATCATTACCACATTGCGATTTGTGGGAGCTGGTGTGCACAAATTGGCTGCTGCATTTCCTACATTACAACAGTGACTACACTTCAAAAGTACTTCATTGGATGTAAAGCACTTTGGAAATGTCCTGAGGTCATGAAAAGTGCGATATAAATACAAGTCTTTCTTTCTTTTTTTTATCTGCATCAACCAACTTTAAACAAGAAAAGATCAGCTGGCCAAAGAATTATAATCAAGGAGTACGTACAGATATATATATTATATATATGTGAGCCTAGATATCGAGGCTATAATACTGTCCTCATCCATCATCCAGCAAGGGTCACTGAGCAGCATACTGGAGCCAGAACACAGTCTGCTTTCTCTTTCTCCAGCGTAATCCAGGAGTGTTGAGACAACCAGACTACTGTTGTGAGTGGGATCAGTAAACTCAGCACAAATGGGCAATCAAACCTGGAACAACCCTGATCTGCATGTCTATCTCACAATGAGCATTTACCCACTGAGAAAATAGAGGATTTGGAAGTAACAGAATCCCGTCAGAAGCTAGGTCAATTGAAAATTTCAAAACTGAAATTGGTAGGATTTTGTTGATAGGCAAGGGTTATAAGGGTTACGGAACCAAGGCAGGGTAGATGGAGTTAAGATACAGATCAGCCATGATCTAATTGAATGGGGGAATAGGCTCGAGGGGCTGAATGGCCTCCTCCTCTTTCTATGGCCTAGAAATTGGAGAGAGCCAAGAAATGGGCAGCGTTAAGACTAAATGAGGTTAAGCTGCGCCAGCTAAAAATGATCGAGTTAGCATGCAAAATTCGTGCTCACTCTTCATCAACATTGTAGTCCTGATTTCTGCACTAAAACTGATGCTCATTGGCTTTACACTCAACAGGTGGACCAATATCGGGGACGGTCTAATTCACAGTCATGCTTGCCTCAAGCTTTTTCCACTGCTTAAAGGAGAGGTGCATTAATGCTGCTGCACCTCATTGTCAGAGTGGTTGGGTCTTCAGTTGCCCCAACAGCAAAGTGAAGAAGCTTAAGGACAAGCAACAGACAGACAGTCACAAATCATCATGGCAGAACTGAGATGGAGAGAAAGAACCTGAGGGTACTCTGATGAAGCTCTGCAGGTATTGGTATTCGGGGGGGTCCTATACCCGCAAACTACCAGGAGGCCCTCGCCATACATATCTTTGACCATGTGGCATGAGATCACAGACCATTTTATGGTCAGCACTGTTGTCCCCAGGGCCACACCCAGTGCAGGAAGAAGTTTAATGACCTCACACGATTGATCAAGGTAAGTGAAGGCTTCAGCAAATACCACAAGTATTGCATGCTGCTCGTTGCACCATAGCCCCAGCACTCACAAAGCAACAATCTCTACCAATCGACACTCACATCTCACACCTTGCACACAATGACAGCTCTTCAACTATGGCAAGCACATCACCCAAACACGTTGCACTTAAACTCACTCAACACTTCTTTCTCTTGCAGGCCTGTAATGTATGCACCGGTGAGGATGCTCACAGGTTTGTCGAGCTGTTGCTTTGTGAGTGGCTTAGCCAGTCACGTGGTGTTCACAAGACTCCATAAGATCCCAGTCAGTTGGGTCTAGGTCATCCACGATAAGACAGGTGGTTGTGAGCTTAGTAGATGAACTGGTAATGTGTAGTGTGATTGTTAAACCTTTGTTAATAAACCAACTAGTTCTTAACAGCAATGAGTTGCTATGAATTCTTAAGCAAAGAACCCATGAAGGAAATGCAATACATGGCCAAAGTCGCACATAATCGCTGCAAGAAGGAGTGGACAGGCGGGGGCCAGGCGGATCTTCAACAGCTAAACCAGTTCGAGGAGCGAGTATTGGAGATCATTGGGCGCTACGTGGTAGAGGCCTCGACCACTGGCGTGCGACGGGGGAGAAGGCACCACATCACTGCATCACTCACTTGCAGACATCAGGTCAGAAACTGGCACTACACGAACTTCCAAGGCTAGTGTAGTAACGGGATCTGCACCGGGCACAAGTGGGCTGCAGCAAGGCCAGGGGGAAAGGGTAGCTCATGCACATGTTCTGCTGCACAGGATTCCAATGAGGACCCTCGGTGGAGAGGCCTTCAGAAGAAGAACGATGATGATGCAGACAGAAATGATAGGTGCAATGGGCAAGGCTGCCAGAGAGCCACTCGGCAATGTCAATGAGCATGGAGGAGTTGGCCTCCAACATTGCACGGGGCTCAGCGCAGAGCTTGGTGCCCAGGATTTCCAGCCTGCCAATTATGGTACACTCTCCGAGAGACCGTGCCGAGCCAGACATGACGGTACGCTTGATGGATAATATCTCAGCTTCCATTGCGGAACAGGCGGAAGCGACCCAATGTCTCCGTGCTACAGCGGAAGCTCAAACTGCTCTCGTGCAGTCTCGGCAAAAGGTGAGCCAAGCTCAGGCCGCTACCATCGTGGCCTGGGTTTACCACCGTCGACCAAGGCTCGCACAGTGTCACTGCTGTGCTCCAACAGATTGCCAGGAATGCTGAGGCACCGCCCCGGGGGTAGGAGCAGCCGGTCAGTGGAGCAGGACCCTGCTGTCCTCTCTCAGGTGGATAGCATTCCTGTTCCCACCACTGCCACTCCACCATTGCCCGTTATTGCTGCCTGTCAACCAGCCCAAGCTGCCAGAGGTCGTCCTGCAAGGCCATCTGAAATCTCCCTGATGGAAACTCGGCGGCCTTCTCCCGGCCATGCTGCAGCCACTGGGGAAGCACGTCGCAGGAGCACTAGGTTAAGAAAACACATATAAAAGACAGACACTAAGGGATTGCTCGAGGGTGATGAGTTAATAGTATTATTGTAAATGTGCGTTTTGTGATTATTGATAAATGCATTAATTTTGTTTGGAATCTTTTGTGGTGTCTCTCATTTCAGCTTTGTGCCCAGGAGAAGAATGTGATATTCCGTGAGACTGAGACGGAATGATGTGATGAGCAATGGGGATCTAGGGTTTCAGTCATTCCAACTGAAGTCTGATGAACCGCTCACAGACCGCCCGTCCGGATGGACGATTGGGTGACTGCCTCTTCCCCCTTGCTCCACATCCTCTTCCTCATCCTCCTCCTGAGGTGGTCCCACAATCCCTGCTGGCAAGGGCAGCGCCCTCATGCTGGCCAAGTTGTGAATCATGCAGCAGACCACCAGGAAATGGGACACCCGTGTACCAGTGGGCTCCTCCCCGGTGGTCAAGGCAGCGGAACCGTTGCTTCAGTAGCCCGATGGTCTGTTCGACGATGTTCCTGGTGGGGGCATGGCTCTCATTTTATATGAGTGCTGGGCATGAACTTTGGGGTTGCTGCAGGGAGTCATGAGCCAGGTAGACCCCGTCGCCAAGCAGCCACCCTCCATTTCGCTGTGGTGGCTGGAAGTTGCTGGCACATTGATCTGGCGCAAGACGATGACATCATGGCTGCTACTCGGATAGCGGGCATTGACATTGAGGATTCATTGTGCGTGATCACACACCATCTGCACATTGGCTAAGTGGTAGCCTTTCTGGTTACGGAAGATCTCAGGATTGTGAAGCAGCGCTCGCAAGGCTATGTGTGTGCTGTCAATGGCGCCCTGCACCATGAGGAAGACCGGTATCCTGGCAAAGCCACGTGCGCTCGTCCAGCTTCTCTCTGCTCAGACAGAAGACAACATAATCCCTTCCTTCTCCTGTTGTAAAGAGCCTCAGTCACCTCCTGGTTGCAGCGATGGACGGTGAATTGCGTGATGTTAGCTATGTCTCCTGCTGCAGACTGGAAGCATCCGCTGGCAAAGAAATTGAGGGCCACCGTGACCTTGACTGCCACTGGGAGAGCCTTGGTCTCCCTGATCTGAGGCTGCAGGTCTGGTTTCAGGAGGTGGCAGAGTTCTCTGACCACCTCCTTGGTGAAGCAGAGCCTACTGTGACACTGCTCCTCACTTAATTGGAGGTCGGAGAAGTGGAGGTCAGAAGACCCGAGGTGGGCAAGGCATCCGGTTGAGAGCCCTCTTGGCTCCTCCTCCCTCCTCCCTCCTCCCTCTGCGCACAGGTTCTGGTCTTCCTCGTTGCCTCCGCTCCTTCTGCCATAGGTCCTGGAGGGTGAGGTCAGCTGCCAGTACAGCTGTTAACGGATACGATGCAATTTGGATCACAGAGACATGGCTCCAGGGCGACCAAGGCTGGGAACACAACATCCAGGGGTATTCAATATTCAGGAATGATAGACAGAAATGAAAAAGAGGTGGGGTGGCATTACTGGTTAAAGAGGATATTAACGCAATAGTAAGGAAGGATATTAGCTTGGATGATGTGGAATCTGTATGGGTAGAGCTGTGGAACACCAAAGGGCAGAAAACGCTATTGGAAGTTGTGTACAGACCACCAAGCAATAGTAGTGAAGTTGGGGATGGCATCAAACAGGAAATTAGGGATGCGTGCAATAAAGGTACAACAGTTATCATGGGTGACTTTAATCTACATATAGATTGGGCTAACCAAACTGGTAGTAATACGGTGGAGGAGGATTTCCTGGAGTGTATAAGGGATGGTTTTCTAGACCAATATGTTGAGGAACCAACTAGAGAGCTGGCAATCCTAGACTAGGTGTTGTGTAATGAGAGAGGATTAATTAGCAATCTTGTTGTGTGAGGCCCCTTAAAAAAGAGTGACCATAATATGGTAGAATTCTTCATTAATTCAGAGACTAGGGTCCTGAACACAAAGAAAAGTAACTTCGATGGTATGATACGTGAATTGGCTAGGATAGACTGGCGAATGATACTTAAAGGGTTGATGGTGGATAGTCAATGGCAGACATTTAAAGATCACATGGATGAACTTCAACAATTCTACATCCCTGTCGAGGGTAAAAATAAAACTGGGAAGGTGGGTCAACCATGGCTAACAAGGGAAATTAGGGATAGTGTTAAAACTAAGGAAGAGGCATATAAATTGGCCAGTAAAAGCAGAAAAGCTGAGGACTGGGAGAAATTTAGAAATCAGCAGAGGAGGACAAAGGGTTTAATTAGGAGGTGGGGAATAGATTATGAGAGGAAGCTTGCTGGGAACATAAAAACTGACTACTTATCTATAGAAGCTTTTGCAAAGAGAAAAAGATTAGTGAAGACTAATGTAGGTCTCTTGCAGTCAGAATCAGGTGAATTTATAATGGGGAACAAAGAAATGGCAGACCAACTGAACAAATTGGTTCTGTCTTCACTCAAGAAGACACAAATAACCTTCCAGAAATGCTAGGGGACCGAGGGTCTAGCGAGAAGGAGGAGCTGAAGCAAATCCTTATTAAGTCAGGAAATTGTGTTAGGGATATTGATGGGATTGAAGGCCGATAAATCCCCAGGGCCTGATCGTCTACATCCCAGAGTACTTAAAGAAGTGGCCCTACAAATAGTGGATGCATTGGTGGTCATTTTCCAACATTCTAGAGATTCTGGATCAGTTCCTATGGATTGGAGGGTAGCTAATGTAATCACACTTTTTAAAAAAGGAGGGAGAGAGAAAACGGGAAATTATAGACCGGTTAGCCTGACATCAGTGGTGGGGAAAATGTTGGAATCAATTATTAAAGATGTAATAGCAGCGCATTTGGAAAAAAGTGACAGGATCGGTCCAAGTCAGCATGGATTTATGAAAGGGAAATCATGATTGACAAATCTTCTAGAATTTTTTGAGGATGTAACTAGTAGAGTGGACAAGGGAGAACCAGTGGATGTGGTGTATTTGGACTTTCTAAAGGCTTTTGACAAGGTCCCACACAAGGGATTGGTGTGCAAAATTAAAGCACATGGTATTGGGGGTAATGTATTGATGTGGAGAAAGAATTTGTTGGCAGACAGGAAGCAAAGAGTAAGAATAAACGGGTCCTTTTCAGAATGGCAGGCAGTGACTAGTGGGGTACCACAAAGTTCAGTGCTGGGACCCCAGCTATTTACAATATACATTAAAGATTTAGACGAAGGAATTGAATGTAATATCTCCAAATTTGCAGATGACACTAAGCTGGGTGGCAGTGTGAGCTGTGAGGAGGATGCTAAGTGGCTGCAGGGTGATTTAGACAGATTAGGTGAGTGGGCAAATGCAGTATAATGTAGATAAATGTGAGGTTATCCACTTTGGTGGCAAATACATGAAGGCAGAATATTATCTGAATGGTGACAGATTAGGAAAAGGTGAGGTGCAATGAGACCTGGGTGTCATGGTACATCAGTCATTGAAGGTTGGCATGCAGGTACAGCGGGCAGTGAAGAAAGCAAATGGCATGTTATCCTTCATAGCAAGAGGAATTGAGTATAGGAGCAGGGAGGTCTTACTGCAGTTGTACACGGCCTTGGTGAGGCCACACCTTGAATATTGTGTACAGTTTTGGTCTCCTAATCTGAGAAAGGACATTCTTGCTATTGAGGGAGTGCAGCAAAGGTTCACCAGACTGATTCCCGGGATGGCAGGACTGACCTATGAGGAGAGACTGGATCGACTCGGCTTATATTCACTGGAATTTAGAAGAATGAGAGGGGATCTCATACAAACATATACAATTCTGACGGGATTGGACAAGTTAGATGCAGAAAGAACGTTCCCGATATTGGGGAAGTCCAGAACCAGGGGTCACAGTCTAAGGATAAGGGGTAAGCCATTTAAGACTGAGATAAGGAGAAACTTTTTCACTCGGAGAATTGTGAACCTGTGGAATTCTCTACCACAGAAATTGTTGAGGCCAGTTTGTTAGATATATTCAAAAGGGAGTTAAATGTGGCCCTTATGGCTGAAGGGATCAAGGGACATGGAGAGAAAGCAGGAATGGGGTACTGAAGTTGCATGATCAGCCATGATCATATTGAATGATGGTGCAGGCTCAAAGGGCCGAATGGCCTACTCCTGCACCTATTTTCTGTTTCTACAGCCCCCATAACTGTGAGCAAGTGTTTTGAGCAGAAGCCTTTAAAAAATAAAGGGGAGCTCTGCACTTGCAACAACACTACCTGTGACCAGAGAACCTTGAAATGAGTTTAAAAAAAAGCTGTGGAGTTACAGGAACTAGCACGGAGCCACTCAAACTACGTAACCATGTCCGGTACAACTGATTGCTGATGGTCCCTTTAAATATCGCTGCCAGAGCCTCCTTCCTGTTATTGGATGCCTGCTCTCCCGGTTGTTGTTTTGACATGCCGGTAAGTTCAATGGCGAGAATGAATACTGCAGATTGGGTGTCAAGTTAGCTTTGCTCACTCACTAACGGCACGATCTCGGTCATTTATATCCCTGTGGCGATCACGTTAACCGGCAGCGCTACTGGCACTTTTAAAATGGCGCCTGCTGCGAGAGCGGCCACCAGCTGGTGAAAGTGCGCCGGTCGCCATTTTGTTTTGAAATTTCATGGCGGTAACAGGTGGGGCAAACCACCCCGAATTTCTGGACCTGTTTTCCCAAGAAACCGAATGCAGCAATTCAGCCTGGTGAAGGGCAAGATTATTGTTCACCAATCCTCACTGTGCGCAATGTCCACCTGACATTTCAAAACATGGTTCAAAATAGACACAGTGAATATTTTATATTACTCATCATTTATTTCTTTTGCATGGCATTTGAAAAATAAGCCTCCCCAGATCTGATAGCCCACTGAGGCTCCAGCAGATCACCTTTTGATGCCGATTTCATGTGGAGGTGAACAATAATGAATAATAAATTGCAGATATTAATAGACGCAGCCTTTTAACCCCTGTATTTCTGGAGAACTCCATTGCCTCAGATATCCAATTTTTTTTTATATAAAAACAATTTCACTCACGGATTTTTAAGATTCAATAATCATGAATTATCGTGTTAGCCATGGCTCAGTGGGTAGCACTCTTGCTTCTGACTCAGAAGGTCGTGGCTTTAAGTCCCACTCCAGAGACTTGAGCGCACACTCTAGGACGACGCTTCAATGCAGTAACTGAGGGAGTGCCGCACTGTCGGAAGTGAAAGACGTTAAACCGAGGCCCTGTCTGCCCTCCAGGGTGGACGTAAAAGAACCAATGGTACTATTTCGAAGAAAAACAGGGGCGTTCTCCCAGTAGCCTGGCCAATATTTATCCCTCAATCATCATCACTAAAACAGACATTTCGGCTTGTGGAACCTTGCTGCGCACAAATTGGCTATCACATTTGCCCACATAACAAGTATGATTACAATTCAACGTTGGTTGTAAGGAGCTTTGGGGCATCTTGAGGATGCAAAAGGTGCAAGTTCTACGTTAATCTTAAAGTAATAATATATAAACAGTTAGAAAAACTGCTGTGCTGTTTCCAAAATCACTTCTCTTCTTTTTATTTTTAATTTTATGTTACACGCCCCCTTGTTCCGTTTTGTCTTTTTCTTGTAACCTAACCCATTTCCGCTGCCTCTGCCAATTAACTGGCCATCTTCAGAGCTGGGACCATGCTGGGCAAGACCTTTCTCTGACTGGCCAAAAACATGTTTGGAATTCGGTTCGTTTTCAGCCACAGCTTTTACAAGTTTGACCTCAAGAAACAGAAGGCGAGTTTCAGCAGCCACGTGCAAGTGACCAATATCCATGTCTTCACAGTGAGTGTTCCGGGCTATTTGACCATGTGTTTAGCACATCTCACTCAGGAACCCTGAGGTCAACTGTAGCCTCCAGCTGCTGCCCAGACAAGTAATTAAACGCAGACCCAGACTGAAAGACTCACTAACATGAGTTATCGTGCCATTGGTACTCAAGGGATTAACAGTGACCGAAGATCATTTAAAAATTCTAAAATTTTGCTTATTATATCGAACTTTCTAAAATGGTGTTACATATTTATTTTGCTTGCCCTTCTCCCTTGCTCCCACTTCAGGTATTTGTAATCCCCTCTAAGTTCCCATTACCCTCCAACGGCCCCCTTCCTGTCTCGTTAATTAGTACCTGCCTCGAACATGGCAGGTAGAGATCAGGAAGCCCGACATAAACCCCTGACCCGCTGGCCCAACATTCTCGAACACCAGCACACTGCTCTCCCTGGTGTTACATGGACCGCGGATGCCAAGACAAACCGAGGCTGAATGTCAAGTACTTCCTTGATGATCGTCCGATAGGACTGTTCTTTCAGCACTAGGACACAAGCAAGAGCCGAAGCTCTCCTTCACCACTGAACAGTGCTCGCACATCTCTCTCATGATACCGTGGAATACTGTTGGCAGGGTTTACAGATTTGTACTCCCAACGGGCACTGATGATAGAGGTTTTAGACTTCTACCTCCCTCCCTCCTCTTCCATGTTACAACAACATCTCACATATATAAATCAACTTTAATATAGTAAAATATCTCAAAGCGCTTCACAGCAGAGTTACCAGACAAAATTTGATACCAAGCAACATAACTTGAGATCGTAGGGCAGATAACCTATATTAATGACTTGGAAGTGGGTGTACAGGGCACAATTTCAAAATTTGCAGATGACACAAGTCTTGGAAGTATAGTGAACAGTGAGGAGGAGAGTGATCGACGTCAGGAAGACATAGACAGGCTGGTGAAATGGGCAGACACATGGCAGATGAAATTTAACGCAGAAAAGTGTAAAGTGATGAATTTTGGTAGAAAGAATGAGGAGAGGTCATATAAATTAAATGGTACAATCCTAAAGGGGATACACGAACAGAGAGACCTGGGGGTATGTGTGCATAAATCATTGAAGGTGGCAGGGCAGATTGAGATAGTAGTTAAAAAGGTTTACGGGATCCTGGGCTTCATAAATAGAAGTATAGACTACAAAAGTGTGGAACTTATGATGAACCCGTATAAAACATTGGTTCGGCCCCAACTGGAGTATTGTGTCAAATCCTGGGCACCACTCTTTAAGAAGGATGTGAATGCCTTAGAGAAGGCGCAGAAAAGATTACGAGAATGATTCCAGGGAGGAGGGACTTCAGTTATGTGGACAGACTGGAGAAGCTGGGATTGTTCTCCTTGGAGCAGAGAAGATTGAGAGGAGATTTAACAGAGGTGTTCAAAATCTGGTGGGGTTTGGACAGAGTAGGTCGAGAGAAACTGTTCCCATTGGCAGAAGGGTCAAGAACCAGAGGACACAGATTTAAGGTGATTGGCAAAAGAACCAAAGGCGACATAAGAAAAAACATTTTTACACAGCCAGTGGTTATGATCTGAAATGCACTGCCTGAAAGGGTGGTGGAGGCAGACTCAATTTTTAATCTTTCTTGAGGAAGTTGTGCAAGTGTCTGAAGGAAAAATAAATTGCACGGTTACGGGGAAAGGGCGGGGAAGTAGGACTGAGAGTCAGCACGGGCTCGATGGGCCGAATGGCCTTTTTCCGTGCTGTAACCATTCTGACCAGAAAGCTTGATCTAGAGGCAGGTTTTAAAGGAGCAGCTTAAAGAAAGAGAGCGAGATGGAGAGAATTAGGGAGGGAATTCAGAGCTTCGGAGCTAGGCAGCTGAAGGCACGGCCACTAATATGTGAGTGATGAAAATCGGGGATGCTCAAGAGGCCTGAATTGGAGGAGCTTAGAGATCGCAAACAGAAATAACAACTCAAAATGAGAGAACGTAGAAAAACACTGGAATGTCAGTGTGAGGTTAGCTGATCTGAGCTGTGGCGGATGTTGCAGGGGATAATTGGCATGGGCATTCCTGAGGGAGGATGTAAAGAATATCACCCGAGGAATCCACTCCAGAAAGAACCAATGCAGTCTCACCAAGATCACTGTGTACTGTGCACACGCATAGATATCAGGTAGTGAGAACTAGACTGGGCTCAGCTATGTTGCTTCTATCTAAAGGGTTAAGTTTAAGAATTAGAATACTGATATGTGTGTGTGTAATATCATGAGAGTGTCACAGATATATGTAGCTATGCAGATTCTGAGTCCCAAACTCTTTTATTCCAATTGTTGACAATTCTGACGCTTGCAATAAATGTTCTCCAGCCAGTCAGGCAGTTTCTAACAGACATCTCCCTGGAGTCAATCTGGGGCCAGATTTCAAAGCACAACATTATTGAAGAGCAATGACTTTTTAGTAATATACATGTCCTTTAAGAGTTTTCAGTTTTGAATTTAGTTCGAATGAAAGACTCGCTGGCTGTGCTTTGAGAGATTGGCAAGTTGGCCTCGATTCATCCCATTTTATCTCCCCCCAATATTCCCACCTCCTCTCGCACCAGTGCTGACTCTGGTTGGGACACACTTCCCCAGGGACCAGCCAACAACCAGGACCTGGCGCCAAGGGACCAACCTTCATTTGAGAGCTGAGCCAGCAAGCGCCAGTAAACGACGTTACCATAAAGTGCTACACTCAATGTCACTGGACATTGGATTTATATAGTGCCGTTCACAACCACCGGACCTCTCAAAGGACTTTACAGCCAATGAAGTACTTTTGGAGTGCAGTCACTGTTGTAATGTGGGAAACCCGACATCCAATTTGCACACAGCAAGCTCCCACAAAATCAACGTGATAATGACCGGATAATCTGTTTTAGTGATATTGATTGAGGAATAAATATTGGCCAGGACACCAGGGATAACTCCCCTGTTCTTCTTCGAAATCGTGCCATTGGATCTTTTACATCCACCTCAGAGAGCAGACAGGGCCTCGGTTTAACGTCTCATCCGAAAGACGGCACCTCTGACGGTGCAGCACTCCCACAGCACTGCACTGGAATGTCAGCCTAGATTTTATGTACTCCAGTCCCTGGAGTGGGACTTGAACCCACCACCTTCTGACTCAGAGGCGTGTGTGCTACCCACTGAGCCACAGCAGATAGTAAAGAGGAGGGGAGAGGAGATGGATTTCCCTTTCCATACCGCAGGTACATGTGATGGGATGCAACTGTTGCTCTTAGTGAAATGAAACCAGAGAATGAAGACTAATCCCACAGAGGGAGTAAACATTGGATTTGCTATCTCTAAGTTAGAATTTGTGATCTAAGCATATAAACTGAGAAAACTGGATCTACGTTTTTATAATTCACATCGATACCTATTTTGCTGTGTGAATTGCATGCAAGTACATAGGCGGACACACACATGTGGGGCGGGGTTGAATGGAAAAGATGTAGGTCTGGTGTAGATGGAATGATGGCGGGGCTGTGACAAAGGTGTTGAATCCATTTGTGAGATCCTGCTGTGCTCAAGCAGAGGTTTTACTATAGATGGGAGTGGCAGGACTGCTGGAAATGCTTATGGTCCCCGAGGTGGGGACATTCGAAATGATCAGAGGACTAATGGTGCCATTATACTGCAGCTACCGATTTCAGTGCGAAGTTATTTTGTACTGCTCTGCGGTCAGGATCATCAAATCCTTCCCAGAGTTACATATACAATTGTACAAAGGCTTCCGCTAAAAGTGGCACAGATCCCAGAGACACTTCACTTCAGCAAACAGCTGAAGAAAGAGTGAATTTTATGTTTTTAAACATTGCAATGTTGCTGGTGTAGGTGTTTGATAGAGGAGATGGAAATCGTATAGGTGAGGATACATATTCGATACAGTGATGGGGTGGTACAGGTGAGGGTGTATATTCAGTAGAGATGATGGGGACGGTACAGGTGAGGGTGTATATTCAGTAGGGATGATGGGGACGGTACAGGTGAGGGTGTATATTCGGTATAGTGATGGGGACGGTACAGGTGAGGGTGTATATTCAGTAGGGATGATGGGGATGGTACAGGTGAGGATGTATATTCGGTACAGTGATGGGGACGGTACAGATGAGGGTGTATATTCGGTACAGTGATGGGGGCAGTACAGGTGAAGGTGTATATACGGTACAGTGATGGGGACAGTACAGGTGAAGGTGTATATACGGTACAGTGATGGGGGCAGTACAGGTGAAGGTGTATATACGGTACAGTGATGGGGACGGTACAGGTGAAGATGTATATTCGATAGGAATGATGGGGACGGTACAGGTGATGCTATATATTCCCTGATGCCCCTGGTCTATATTTGGTGCAGGGGCATAT
The DNA here is from genome assembly GCF_044704955.1 of Pristiophorus japonicus. Taxonomy (NCBI): domain Eukaryota; kingdom Metazoa; phylum Chordata; class Chondrichthyes; family Pristiophoridae; genus Pristiophorus; species Pristiophorus japonicus. Next base: position 131,893,293 of record NC_091984.1, read on the forward strand.
TACAGGTGTTTATGTCGGAAGTGTGCCGCCCTCCCCCTTTGCCCTTACCTGCGACGATGGCCGGGTTGCTCTGCCCTCCCTCCGGCTTGAGCCACATCTCGGCGGTGAAGGGTCCCCGCGGCACGCTGGCCGGCCGCCGCCGCTTCAGGCGCTCCTTGGCCCCCGACAGGTAGAGCGCCGTGCCGGCGGGGGGCGGGCATTCGGCCGGCGGCCCGGAGGGAAGCCAGCGGGCGGCTCCCAGGGGCGGGGACCACGAACTGTCCGCCCCAGGGGACGAGGCGCTGTCTCCGCCCGGGTAGCCTCTCCTGCTGGCGGTGGCGCTGGCCGCCGCTGCTCCGCTACACTGCCCCGGGTACCCGCCGCTCGGGGGTTGCGGGCCGCTCCTCTCGCCGCTCCGGCTGCCCGGGTTGCCGTGCTCCGCCGCCCAGGGGGACGTGGGGTCCATGTCACGCCGCCGCGGGTACAGGGCGAACTGGGCTGCTGTCGACGCCGAGCGGCGGCTCCTGCCTTGCTCCGCCGGCCGGCAACGCTGCTCCCCGGGGCTCTGGCTGCGCTCCGCCCGGGACACCAGGGCTCGCTTGTAGCGCCAGTGCGGGTTGGCCCGAACCAAGCTGAATGTCAGCAGGTCCAGAGAGGTGCTGAGCACCAGCAGCAGTCTGGGGGTCAGCATGGTCTCTGAGCACTCTGGGGCTGAGTGGGGAAAGGGGATCAAATCCTCTTTCTGAATTAACTCTGGGCTAAAACTTTCTCTTTAATAAAAAAAACTTATTAAACTTTTTTTTTAATCTTCTGAATTTAAAACTGGAAAAATAAAAAATACTACTGCTTAAAAGCTGCTGAGGTGCATCTGATCCTAGATTTGCAGTGACATGCAGTCACCCTGTGAGCAGGACTTGCTGTGGTGTGTTCTCTCACTCTGAGATCATTGCATTTCCCACTGCAGGTTGAGTATTTTTATACTGTGTCTCTGTGGATCGCCCTTCTCTCAGACATTCTGCTCCCTTACGGGTATCCCCCCCCCCCCCCACTTTTTCTTTTATCTTCTTGGCACATCTACATCTATTCTTCATTGTTTCAGTGGGTGTGTGTGTGTGTGTGTGTGGGTCTGTCTCTCTTTATAAAACATCATGTGATCTGAGGAGGTAGTGAAAAAAGTGGGGGGGGAGGTGGTGGAGATGCCGTCAAATTCTCAACAGCAACCCAGTGAGACTCAAACCACATAACCTGCTGCTGTGGAATAACGGGGAATAAAACTCCCCCTCTCCCTTACCCCGACTGCGGCAGCTCCTATCCACTTCTAAACGGCAACGGGTCTCTCATCCCCTCCGCGAAACCCGATGTTAAGTTTTCTGGGGGGACCCTGTCAGCGGCGGCAACAGCCGATGGTCCCTGTCTCAGATCCGCCGCATCAGTCCCATGGGCACCCCCACCCGCCCCCGGCACTTTTGAGGGGTGACTGATTCTCGGCTCCCCTGTCCCTTCCAGCCCGCTGCACAGATTCGAGTGGAGTTCTACTTTCACGGGTCAAACGAGGACTCGGTCCTCCCCACCCAGATGGAGAGAGGCAGACACATACAGACACAGACTCACACAGACACAGCCGCACACACAGGCACAAACACACACACACCAGACACACGTACACACAGACACAAACACACACAGATAGAAACATAGATGGATACACACACAGATATACATGCGCACATATAGATAAATACACATATATATATACACACAAATACATAGATTCACACACAAATATATACTTCCATACACATATATATACGCACACAGATATATATAGATACACATACAGATATATAAATACACGGACGCACTGATATATATAGGTACGCACATACAGATATATCTATATCCGCACAGATACAACGATACCAGCCACCCGTGCAATTTGCATACATTAAATGTGTTGAAACTCTTACACTGAGTTCAGCTAATGTAAATCCAGGCGGGCAGTGAGGAGTGGCCCCATCTGCCTGACACGTGTAATAAGGTGTGTTTGGCCAATAGCATCAAACGCCATCAGCCCAATGACCTACAAATTATCACTCACACTGACTCCAGACTCGGTTTTGAAGTGAGCTCTCCGTTACTGGCCGGTCTGGGGGGTGTGGGGTGTTTTTTGTTGTTGTACACATACATGCATTTCAATAAAACTGACGCATTTACTACTTAAAACAGAAGGTCACGTTGTTAAATGGGAACCGAAGCTGCAACAGCACATCTCTCCCGATCATAACAGAATGGATTGGCAGTCAGTGCGTGGGCTGGGGCCCCTTCTGGGTACGAGCTGCCCGCAGTAGGAGGCGGTAACGCGGCCCAGATTGAATTTGGACACAGCCCTTTTCTTTGGGGCTTGTGGAGTTGCAGACAAACAACGTAGGAACTGAAACGGTCACAACCATGGGCCTGCCTGTCTTCTCACGGACACTCAGCATGTCCTTCAAGCTGTACTTCATGTCTCTGCTCCCAGAACTGAACTTTAAAAAATAAATAAAACAATAGCCAGATTAAACATTGACTCTCAGCCTTTAATATTAAAAGGGTTTTTCTGATTTACCAGCCTGGAATTCACGTTCAGGGCACCTTAGAATGAGGGCACATTGGGTAGGGACGGAGGCTTTGCTGGGTAACAGCTTCCTGTAATGAGGTGGGAACTGAGTGGAATCATAACTCTGCACTTCTGAGGAATTGGATCGAAGCACGAATCTGTGCTCTTGGGATGGGAGAGGGAACCTTAGAATCAGGAGTTCATTGTAGGTCAGTAAACATCAAGTCTATATAAGTGTCAGCTGTGGCTCAGTGGGTAGCTCTCTGAGACAGAAGGTTGAGGGTTCAAATCCCAAACCAAGGACTTGAACACTAAAATCTCAGCTGACACTCCAGTGCAGTGCTGAGGGAGTGCTGCGCTGTCTAAGGTGTTGTCTTTCAGATGAGAAGTTAAACCGAGGCCCTGTCTGCTCTCTCAGGTGGATGTTAAAGATCCCATGGCACTATTTTGAGGAAGAGCAGGGGAGTTATCCCCAGTGTCCTGGCTAATATTTATCCCTCAATCAACATCACTAAAAAAAGAGATTATCTGGTCATTATCACGTTGATGTTTGTGGAAGCTTGCTGTACGCAAATTGGCTGCTGCGTTTCCCACATTACAACAGTGACTACACTTCAGAAGTACATCATTGGCTGTAAAGAACTTTGGGATGCCCTGAAGTTGTGAAAGGTGCTATATAAATGTCTTTTTTTAATGGCTGTCTGTACTTTAGGGGTGTGTGTCACACAAATATATCTTAGATTTCTGCAAAAACTACTAGCCCAAGAGTATTACAATCACCTTCAGATGTGCAACATACATAGTAGCAGGACAGGGCCACACCAAAGTGTTATTTGACAAACCTTTCCCCACATCCCCCAATTTAGGGAGTTAAAAGAGATAAAAGAAACCAGGTGCTATTTTCAACACAGTGATGCCTCAAACAAGTGACTACAGTAATGCATCTTGAGAGGGTGTACATCATCATGATGTTTAGAACTGTAAAGATTTTATTAGAACAGAGGAGAATACAGGGCGATTTGATAGAGGTGTTTAAAATTATAAAAGCATGGGGCGGAATGGTGGGAACAAACTGTTCCCAGTGATTGAGGAGGGGGCTAGAACAAGGGACACAGATATAAGATTAAATGTATGAGATTTGGGACAGAGAGCAGGAGAGACTTTTTTTTACATGGGAGGATTGTGAGGCTGTGCAAAGCATTGCCGGAGTCAGTGACTGAAGCAGAGACTGTGTCGATATCTAAGAATTAGATTAAATAGGTGGTTGAAGGAAAAGAGACCAACTGGGTCATTTACCAATGCCCGAGCTCAGATCAACACAGATGAGGAATCAGATCAGGAACTGACCTCGGTCTGTATTGCTCAGTTCCACAACAGGTCATTGACACTGCACCCACTAAGTCATTGACACTGCACAGCCAATCACAGTTATCAGATTAGCTCTTATCCTGTGGCATAGAAATATTGCTTGCACAGTGAAAAAAAAGAAAGACTTGCATTTATATAGTACTTTCCATGACCACCGGACATCTCAAAGCGCTTTACAGCCAATGAAATACTTTTTGGAGTGTAGTCACTGTTGTAATGTGAGAAACATGGCAGCCAATTTGTGCACAGCAACTCTCACAAACAACAGTGTGATAGATAAACTGTTTTTGTTATGTCGATTGAGGGATAAATATTGGCCAGGACACCGGGGATAACTCCCCTGCTCTTCTTCAAAATAGTGCCATGGGATCTTTTACGTCCAGCTGAGAAAACAGACGGGGGCCTCAATTTAATGTCTCATCCAAAAGACTGCACCTCCAACAGTGCAGTACTCCTTCAGTGCTGCACTGGAGTGTCAGCTTTGATTTATGTGCTCAGATCCCTGGAGTGGAATTTGAACCCACAACCTTCTGACTCAGAGGCAAGTGTGCTGCTCACTGAGTCACAGCTGATGCTCTTGACAAGTGGTGACAAGAGGAGCTTTAAGGGTTAACTCCAAACTCAATTCCCCCCCCTCCCCCATTATTGTAGACCATTATTACCTCCTACAAATTCTATTGGTTCAAAGAGCTGAGAAAAATCTGATTATTTATACTTATGCACAATACATAACTGGGCTGAGATGTCAGTCAGTGATGTTAATGCTCTCAGCTGAATCAGGTGCTCCTTAGCCAATCCCTTTCAGCCTGATTCTGTCCCAGCTTAGGCCTGAGTTAACTGCATGCCTTGAATCAAGCAGGTTAATAATCGTAGGAAAGCTCAACATTCCTCCGGCAGGCCTGTCTGCGGAATAAATCTGAGTTCCACTCTAGATTCAGCCAAGGTACTATACACAAACCGTCTGAAGCAAACCGTCCCACAGGACTCTTGTGTGATCTCTTCCAAAACCTAGTGGAGCAGCGGTTCTGCCAAATCACCATGTCAAGACTGACTGATGCACCAGGAGGCTTGGCTCTGGAGCCACACCAGTTCCAATTTGTCCAACCTACTGTATATAAGTGGATAATTTAGCGTTAAGACAGGTTCCGCAGCCATTCTATTCCTTGTTGTCATCAGTGTCAGTAGCACAAGGTAGCATTAATGGGTCTGTATCTGCTCGCACTCTCAAGCTCAGCCCACCGGAGTCTGTTCACTGTCCTGGCTCACCTTCAGGCAGCCCCCTGAAGCATTGCTGTAACACAGGGAGGAAACAGAACTTCACGGAAACAAGGTACTGACAAATTCAGATCAACTTCGTTCACATTGATCTATCGCAACTTCCATATATAAGAGATTGTGGTCAACCGTGATTCGACTGGATGGCATAATGGGGTGGCACACTCTGCTTTGACCTCGAGGATCTGGATCCGAATGCAGCATAAACTGACGGTATAACAGTCTCCACTCTGTCGACGGTAAGTACAATGATTTTTGGGCAGTGTCAAACCAATTTATAGTCAGAGTGACACGCCACCGTAGAACTGCTCACAGTCCAGCACGAATTGGCACTTTGTTACAGTCTCACTGCCTCACAGAAGGGAGGTGAGCAATACAAATGTCACACAGTTGCAGTAGATGCCATTTCCTTAAGGTTGTAACTGAGGCACGTTATTAGGGCAGAGTAGAGGAAGCGTTCCGCTGCATTGATCGGTGCTATAGCTGACCTGGGAGTGCTCATGTGTGAGAAAAAGTTGGAGAAATATTCCATTCCCCCAACACCGAGACCTCCCCCTTTGTTCAGGATGAGCCCTGAATTTTCAGAGCAGTGGCCCCACAGATAGGATCCCTGTGGCAGAGTGTCACGTAGCAGAAATGCTGCTCGAGTCATTACTCGCGCTGTCTAATCTTACTCACATTGCACAGATGGGCGCTGTTTGGAGATCGACAATGTAACCCATAACGTGGAGGGAAAACTAGATTGTACGTCCCCATCTATTGGAATACCATGGGCAACATCTACTGGGCAGTCAGAGCAGGCCGCTCACCAGCGTAAGAAGAAAGATATGCGGCGAGGGGTAGGGGTGGGGGGTTGTGAAATAAGAGGTTGTGCACCCTTAATTGCAGGGTAACACAACCTCAAATTATATAACAACATGCAAATAGCCTCTTATAAATTCAACAAAATTGACTCGGTGCAGAGTTAATTCTATGCCAACTGATACCATGCTTTATTCTGTCATGGACGTGTTGTCAATTACCGTCTGCAGAGTGGTCCAGCTTTAGTCGAACTTTGTGTTCAATTAACTTCCTTTTCCTTCATTCACTTCCCTGCCTTCTGAAACATGAACCACAGTTGATGGGGCGGTAAGGGGATCGCTCGACTGTGTATCATTCCAAAACACCTCAGGCAAATATGTTGTCACTTGTGTAATAAGTTTCTTGCACGTCTGTTCTGCATTCCACCTTCGCCGAATGTTTGTGAAAAAACAAGATGAATTAAAAGAACCTTTAAATAGTAAATAACTTTGGCAGGGTCCTGTTTCATGAAGTGCAATTCACTGAATGACCTGAAGTGATAATATTTTTTAAAGCTTTATTAGGTGCTGGAAGTTTCGATAAAAGCAGATGAACACTCAAACACATTGGTTTGACATTCCCCTCTCCTCCAGTATAAGGAGGCGTGGGTTAATGCCTCTATTTAAATAATGGGCAGAGGGATGTTCGACAAGAATTTCAAGTGTTCACCCACTCTTCTCCCCAACAGTATTTTCCAGCTTTTTTATTCTACAATGGTTCTGTAATACAAAGTGAGTCAGTATCACAGCCTACTCAGTAAACACCAGTGAGGTGAAATCACGGCTCACTTAATGCAGCAGATGAAGGAATTATATTCAAATACATTAACACATTTGTTACTGGCATTGTGCAGTGAGTGCACTTTTGACCACTTGAGCACAGATAATTTCTCCAGAGCATGGATACTTACTCTAGCACCTCGCAATGAATAAGCAGAGAATGTTTCAACAGGAATAAGTGTTCCTAAAATTCAGTTAATAGATAACGTTTCTCAAGAAATTGTGCATGTGCTATATGTCTTGGGAATCAATGAGAGAGTTCATTTTGGAGAAGGAAAAATTGCTGTATTAGCCAGCAAAAGAAAAGTGACCATAACAAAAATACATCAAGTTGTAATGCTGTATAATCAATGTCCAGTAATCTATCACAAAAGAATATAATATATGACATAATATAATATGAAGATGTGCTCTCAAGACATGGAATGGGAAAGGGCCATTTAGCCCACTCCTTCGAATAAACCAAATAATATGTTGCGGTGAGAGAAGATGCTGACAAATAAGACTCTTCATTAACTCGCGAAGCTGAATATGTTTTTGTTGGAAAAAAGAAGAATGAGGAAAGAAGTTTGAGGATCAACATGTCCTTGGCTCAGTGGGTAGCACTCCTGCCTTTGAATCAATAGGTTGTGGGTTCAAATTCCACTTTAGATCTTAAACACACAATTCAGTGCTACAGTTTTTAGAGGTGCCGTTTTTGGATGAAAAATTAAACGAAGGCCGTGTCTGCCCTGACAGGCAGACGTAAAAGATTCCATTGCACTATTTGAAGAGCAGAGAAATTCTCTCCAATGTCCTGGCCAATGTTTATCCCTCAACCAACATCACTAAAACAAATACCTGATCATTTATCTCATTGTGGGTCATTGCTATGCACAAATTGGCTGTCGTGTTTCCTTACATTCCAACAATAATTACGCTTCAAAATGTCTTCATTGGCTTGTGAAGCGCTTTAGGACATCCAGAGGATGTGAAAGGTGCTATATAAATGCATATTATTTCTGCATCTTTAAAATACTGAGAGACGTAGATGTAAGCAGCCCATTTTGGCACAAAGGACACCAGTTTAAAATGAACAAGCAGAGATCTCTCCTTCCCCACAGAATGGTGAACACCCAGCTAATGCAGCTGATAGTCTACAAATAAAAAAACTGCAAACTCTGGAAATCTGAAACAAAAACAATAAGCACTTGAAATGCATGTAAGCCCATGGAATGCAGTGCCTGAAAGGGTGGCAGAAGCAGATTCAATAGTAACTTTCAAAAGGGAGTTAGATAAATGCTTGAAGGGAAAAAAATTATAGCGCTATGGGGAAATAGCAGGGAGTGAGATTAACTGGCTAGTTCTACCAAAGAGCCGTCACAGAAACAATGGTCTGAATGGCCTCCTTCAGTGCTGTATCATTCTATCAGCACATTTGGAAAGCAGTGACAGGATCGGTCCAAGTCAACATGGATTTATGAAAGAGAAATTATGTTTGACCAATCTTCTAGAATTTTTTGAGGATGTAACTAGTAGAGTGAACAAGGGAGAACCAGTGGATGTGGTGTATTTGGACTTTCAAAAGGCTTTTGACAAGGTCCCACACAAGAGATTGGTGTGCAAAATTAAAGTACATGGTATTGGGGGTAATGTACTGACGTAGATAGAGAACTGGTTGGCAGACAGGAAGCAAAGAGTCAGGATAAACGGTCCTTTTTGAATGGCAGGCAGTGACTAGTGGGGTGCCACAGGGCTCAGTGCTGGGACCCCAGCTATTTACAATATACATCAATGATTTAGATGAAGGAATTGAGAGTAATATCTCCAAGTTTGCAGATGACACTAAGCTGGCTGGCGGTGTGAGCTGTGAGGAGGATGCTAAGAGGCTGCAGGGTGACTTGGACAGGTTAGGTGAGTGGGCAAATGCATGGCAGATGCAGTATAATGTGGATAAATGTGAGGTTATCCACTTTGGTGGCAAAAACATGAAGGTAGAATATTATCTGAATGGCGGCAGATTAGGGAAAGGGGAGGTGCAATGAGACCTGAGTGTCATGTACATCAGTCATTGAAAGTTGACATGCAGGTGCAGCAGGCAGTGAAGAAGGCAAATGGCATGTTGGCCCTCATAGCTTGGGGATTTGAGTATAGGAGCAGGGAGGTTTTGCTGCAGCTGTACTGGGCCTTGTGTTCAGTTTTGGTCTCCTAATCTGAGGAAGGACATTCTTGCTATTGAGGGAGTGCAGCGAAGGTTCACCAGACTGATGCCCTAGATGGCAGGACTTACATATGAGGAGAGACTGGATCGACTGGGCCTGTATTCACTGGAGTTTAGAAGGATGAGAGGGGATCTCATAGAAACATATAAAATTCTGACGGGACTGGACAGGTTAGATGCAGGAAGAATGTTCTCGATGTTGAGGGAGTCCAGAACCAGGGATCACAGTCTAAGGATAAGAGGTAAGCCATTTAGGACTGAGATGAGGAGAAACTTCTTCACTCAGAGAGTTGTTAACCTGTGGAATTCTCTTCCGCAGAGAGTTGTTGATGCAAGTTCGTTAGATATATTCAAGAGGGAATTAGATATGGCCCTTACGGCCAAAGGGATCAAGGGTATGGAGAGAAAACAGGAAAGGGGTACTGAGGTGGATGATCAGCCATGATCTTATTGAATGATGGTGCAGGCTCGAAGGGCCGAATGGCCTACTCCTGCACCTATTTTCTATGTTTCTATGTTTCTATGATTGTATGATCAGTTAGCATCTGTAAAGAGAACAGATGGGTTCATGTTTCGGATGTGTACCCTTCATTAAAACTTCTTCTTAAGCAAGCCTTTTAGGAAGAATGCTAAAATAGTCAGATTGGAGGAGAACAACAGAGACACCATTGACAGAGAGTGTTACTGGGCTGAATGGTCTGCAAGCAGTTTCGTACAGAACACTGATAGGTGATTTTCCCTCAGAGCCTGTTTCTTTCTTTCTCCTTGTCTCTAATGGCAGTTGGTCATTATCCCATCATTCACACTCTATCTTGCCCAATGTTTTTCTAACTCCTAACTCCTGAGTTTGGGCCATCGTCCCTTTTGTCTCTCTAATCTCTCCTGCCTTCCACCCTATCACAGACTTTCCCTTTTGTTTTTTCTTCCCCTCCCCCTTTCAGTGCTTGTTAAGAATCTGTTCTTTCCGAACACTCTCCAGTTCTGACGGAGGGTCATTGACCCGAAACGTTAACTCTGCTTCCTCTCCACAGATGTTGCCTGACCCGCCGAGATTTCCAGCGTTTTCTGTTTTTATTCCAGATTCCAGCATCGGCACTATTTTGCTTTTGTACTGATAGGTGATGTAACCTTCAGGGCTGCTGACCGAGGGCGGTGCGGCTCTTTGTCGGCCGGCACGGACACAATGGGCTGAGATGGCCTCCTTCTGTGCTGTAAATTTCTATGTTTCTATGTTTCTATGTAAAGCTCATCGGCACGGAAAGATATTAAAAGTGCAGAAGATTGTACAAACAGTTAAGATGGTGAAAATGGGGCCCACCCAATGAAAGAGGCAAAGAAATGGGAGAAATTGGCAAAGGAAACGGGTATTAAAAAAAAACTTGCTGAAACATGGGATCCGAAATAAGAAGAGAAAATACATCGTAGATCCACCAAAGCGAGAAAAACAGGCCAGCAACAGCTTTCCAGAGGAATCATTCCCTCTGGTTTCTCTTCTTGACTGTTCCACAATCCCAGTCTCCGGCTGCCCTTTCCGTGGTATCTGCCTGTGCGACTGCAGTAGGTGCAACACCTGTTTATTTACCTCCTCCCTTACTGCTGTCCAGGGCCCCAAACATTTTTTCTGTGTGAGACTGCAGCTTTCATGTGCTTCTTCCATTCCAGTGTACTGTATTCTCAGCTCACGGTGTGACCCTCTCTATTTAAGGAGACCAAATTCAGATGATATGTGACCCTCCAAGGTCACACACCGTGCTGATTTGGAAATATATCGCCGTTCCTTCATTGTCACTGGGTCAAAATCTTGGAACTCCCTCCCTAATAGCACTGTGGGAGTACCTTCACCACACGGACTGCAGTGGTTCAAGAAGGCGGCTCACCACCACCTTCTCAAGGGCAATTAGGGATGGCCAATAAATGCTGGCCTCACCAGCGACGCCCACATCCCAGGAACGAATAAAAAAACAAACTTTGTAATACTTTGTTCAGTCTAGAATTCAACTCTGACCTCCCACTGACTCATTACTTTACGTCTCCCCTTCAATCCCAACCTTTCTCTCTTTGGCATCCCGCACTGCAATTCAAGCTTCACCATCAGTGTCTCATCTTTATCAGTGAGTTCAAGTCTTAATGATATCTCCAGTTTTCTTGACAGCAGGGATGCTGATGATATAGAATGGATCTGTTGGTATCTTGAGCAGGAAAGGCAGCTTGACATTTGGGGTGTATACCCTTCATCGAAGCACAGTTCTGGCAGATGAGGAGGGGGGAGGGGTCTATGCCCAGGGTACTGACTTCCTTACTAATCTATTTGGGGCTGGCAGACTCACTGCGTGTTTTCCAACATTTTCTGTTTTCATTTCAGTTATTTCTTTCTTTTATACTTTGTCCAATATCCCCTTTTTGTTACCTTTGTCCTTGTGTGGAATTTCCCACGTCTCTTTGCTGTCCTAAAATGTCTGCTTGCTTTTTAATGTCTTGCCAGTGCCTCTCACTGAGATTATATTTTGACATGAATTAATTGAAGAAATTTGCAGGTCAGTCAATCCATTTACTTCCTTTCTTAAATTGGAGAGCAGCCCTCTCCTGTCTTGCCCAACCTGACTGCAGTGCCTGTTTTCTTTCCATTTTCAGTTTCGATGAAGGGTGACTAGATTTATATTCACTGGAATTTAGAAGAATTGAGAGGGGATCTCACAGAAACATATACAATTCTGACGGGATTGGACAGGTTACATGCAGGAAGAATATTGCTGATGTTAGGGAAGTCCAGGACCAGGGGTCACAGTCTAAGGATAAGGGGTAAGCCAATTAAGACCGAGATGAGGAGAAACTTCCTCACTCAGAGAATTGTGAACCTGTGGAATTCTCTACCATAGAAAGTTGTTGAGGCCAGTTTGTTAGATATATTCAAAAGGGAGTTAGATGTGGCCCTTATGACTAAAGGGATCAAGGGGTATGGAGAGAAAGCAGGAATGGGGTACTGAAGTTGCATGATCAGCCATGATCATATTGAATGGTGGTGCAGGCTCGAAGGGCCGAATGGCCTATTCCTGCACTTATTTTCAATGTTTCTATGTTTCTATATTTCTAAAACATCAACCTGCCTTTTCTCTTTATAGATGCTGAATGCCCTGCTGTGGACTGCCAGCACTGCATGTTTTTGTTTTTATTGTAGCCGGTGCTGTGTCAATGACAAAGTGTTGCCATTGGTAGCACAGATTATCAAATTAGCTGTGATAACTCAAAGTCCCCATCACCTTCAGGAGGCCAGTACTTTGGAAGTTTAATACTCCCATCAGAGTGGCTGAGCAGCGCATCGGGACTTCGACATCATTTATTGATCGGCAGTCTAAAATACCGGTGAGTGCTCTTTCGGCTGTTTGACAAAGCTGCTCGCTGGCACTATAAACAGCAGAGCAGTACTGTGAACAGACTCTGTTTTTGGGCCTTGTCCCTTATGTGCCTCAGGTCTCCAGTCATCGTGGACCCCCTTACCACTGGACCAAGACCTTGCTCAGCTAGGCCCGTGTGGTAGCCGGTGTGCAACGGCTACCCCACGTTAAAATAACTCACGCACAGGCATCTTCCACCCTTCAATATGCAGCGGAAGGAGCGTGCATCAAAGCAGTCCCAACCACCCTTTCCTTCAATGACTGTATGTCCCACCTGTGACAGAGACTGTCATTCCTGTATTGGACTGTTCAGTCACCTAAGAACTCATTTTGGAGTGGAAGCAAGTCTTTCGAGGGACTGCCTATGATGATGATGTTGCCTCAGGAATAAAACGGCGAACTTGCATTTATTTAGCACCGTTCAAGACCTCAGGACATCACAACGCTTTTCAGCCAATGAAGCTTTTTTGAAGCGTAGTCACTGTTGTAATGTGGGAAACGCAGCAGCCAATCTGTGCACAGCAAGCTCCCGCAAACAGCAATTGGATAAATGACCATGATCATATTGAACGGTGGTGCAGGCTCAAAGGGCCAAATGGCCTACTCCTGCACCTATTTTCTATGTTTATATGTTTGTCTATGTTTCTATAATCTGATTTTGTGATGTTGAGAAGAGGGATGAATATTGACCAGGACACCGGGGATAACTCCCCTGCTCTTCGAATAGTAGCCATGGGATCATTTACGTCCACCTGAGAGGGCAGACCGGACCTCCGTTTAACATCTCATCTGAAAGACGGCACTTCCAACAGTGCAGCACTCCTTCAGCACTGCACTGGAGTGTCAGCCTAGATTATGAGATTTAAAAATGAATCACCAGTTGCAACATAATCAGCTGCTGACTCGCTGACAATGAGCTACAATGAAGGTTTATCGGGAGGGTTTATTTTCTAATGCCTAAACAATGGAAGAACCGACACTAAACTGATCAGTAGAGATCGCAGAAAGAGCGAAGATGTTGGAAATCACAAGGTGAGTACTACAGGACAGAACCTCAACAATCAGCAAGAAAACTGTGGGTTTGAGGCAATCAGGCAAAATCCCGCAGGATGCGACTACATATTATCCAATTGACTTTTGGGATTTCATAACAGCATTCCGATGATCTCAGGAGTACTGGAATCTTAATCTTCCATGCAATATTTGATCATCTATACCAGGAGTCCCCTATTATAGCCAGACAAGGTCCATTTTCCTCATTCAATCTTACCATGCTCTGGATAGGATTCGACTTTGTAATGTATGCATGCTCACAGGTTTGTACGGGGCACTAAAAAAAAATATATAAAAAGTGGCACTTGAAAAATGTTTGGAGTGTCCCCCAGATCGGGGGTAGGGGGGACACTTGATTTAATTATTTATTTTTGTTATCTACAAAAAGAGCTGTAGGGGGCACTAAACAAAAAAAATATATAAAAAGGGCTGTGATAAGTGTTTGGAGTGTCCCCCAGATTAGGGAGCACTTGATTTAACTGTCTTATTTTATCCAACCAAAAGAGTTGTAGGGGGCACTTGTAAAATTTGTGTTTTTAGTGTCCTGGGACACTTGATCTAATTGATTTATTGTTTTCTACAAAATAGTTGTAGAGATGTTGAGTCGTGAGTGGCTTAGCCAGTCATGTGATGTTGACAAGACTCAATAAAACCCCAGCCAGTTGGGTTCGGGGGATCCACGGTGACGCAGGTGGTTGTGAGCCTGGTGAATGAACTGGTAATGTGTAGTGTGATTGTTAAACCTTTGCTAATAAATCATTATTTCTTAATAGCAATGTGTTGCTATGAATTCTTAAGGAAAGACCCCGTGAAGCAAATACATTACAAACCTCAATCCTGTTTAGCAGTGTCAACAAAAGTCTGTCTGTCTCTCTCTCTCTTCACTTATGCCTGTCATTCTTCCTCTGTCTCTGTTTTACCCTCTATTTCACTCCTTTCTCTGTAGTTTCTGATATTAGTTTCTCTTACTCTTATTTTCCGACCTTCCTCTCAGCTACTTTCTCCTTGGGTGCTGAGGCTAATTAGAGTGAGAATACTGTAGCTCACTGATGGAACAATGATGCGATAGAAAGGTCATTGGCATGACAGGATGGAGCTTCCTTGTATTTATACAGAAACTTTATACACCTTTTAAACAGTATGTTCATTTTATCCATTTTAACTTTCCTGCCATTCAATTTTCTTTCCTTTTCTTTTCTTGCTCCACCTGTGTTTTTTTCAGTTCTCTCTTTACTAATTTATTTCCCTTCTACTTCTCCCTTCCTCTCAGCCACCACTTTCATCGAGTCAGTTATACAATGCAAGTCTTGAGCCACATTTCCATTTGTTGGCACTAAGAATTTCAACTTCCAAAAGTCTCGTAACTATCAAAAACACCCGCTTGCTGCCTATGGTGGCACCTTTACTGTCACATTTGTTGATTGAAATAAAACAGCCGCAAATCAGAACTTCAGAGGTTGTGGGTTTGGAAGGTGATGCCGAAGAAGCCTTGGTGAGTTGCTGCAGCGCCTCCTGTGGATGGTACATAGTGTAGCTACAGTGCGCTGGTGGTGGAGGGAGTCGATATTTAAGGTGGTGGATGGGCTGCCATTCAAGCAGATTGCTTTGTCTTGGATGGCCACAAGCTTCTTGAATGTTGTTACAGCTGCACACATCCAGGCAAGTGGAGAGTATTCCATTGTGACTTGCGTCTTGTAGCTGGTGTAGATGCTTTGAGGAGTCAAGAGGAGAGCCACTCGCCACAGAATAGCCAGCCTCTGACCTGCACTAATAGCCACAATATTTATGTAACTAGTCCAGTTGAGATTCTGGTCAATGGTGACCCCTAGAATATTGATGGTGGGGGACTCAGTGATGGAAATGCTATTGAATGAAAAGAGGAGATGGTTTGGCACTCTCTTATCAGAAATGGTCAATGCCTAGTACTTGTGTAGTGTGACTGTAAGTTACCACTTATCAGCCCAAGCCTGAATGTGGCTGCATGTGGCCATGGACTGTTTCATTATGTGAGGAATTGCGAATGGAAGTGAACACTGCACAATCATCAGCCAACATTCCCACTTCTGACCTTATGGTGGAGGAAAAGCCATTGATAAAGCAGTTGAGGTAGTTGGACCAAGGACATTGCCGTGAGGAACTCCTGGGGCTGAGATGATTGGCGCCCATCAATCACAGCCAGTTTATTTTCTGCTAGGTATGACTCCAGCCAGTGGAGAGTTTCCCTACTGATCCCCAATTTTACTAGGGTTTCTTGGTGCCACACTTGGTTGAAAGGGGCCTTGATACAAAGGGCAGTCACTCTTACCTCATCGCTGCATGTCCATGTTTGGACCAAACTTTAATGCGATCTGGAGCCGAGTGGCCCTGGCGGAACCCAAACTGGGCGTCGGTGAGCAGATTATTGGTGAGTAAGTGCCGCTTGATAGCACTGTCGACGACACCTTCCATCACTTTGCTGATGATTGAGAGTAGGCTGATGGGACAGTAATTTTCCAGGTGGGATTTGTTCTGCTTTTTGTGGACAAGACATACCCGGGCAATTTTCCACATTGTCAGGTAAATGCCAATGTTGCAGCTATACTGAAATAGCTTGGTTAGAGACACAGCTACTTGAAGAGCACAAGTCTTCAGCACGACAGTCGGGATGTCATCGGGACCCATAGCCTTTACTGTATCCAGTGCACTCAGCCGTTTCTTGATGTCACATGGAGTGAATCGAATTGGCTGAAGACTGGCATCTGTGATGGCAGGGACATCAGGAGGAGGCTGAGAAGAAACATCCACTCAGCACTTCTGGCTGAAGATGGTTGCGAACGCTTCAGCCTTGACTTTGGCACTCATGTGCTGGGCTCCACCCATCATTGAGATTCGGGATGTTCATGGAGTCTCCTCCCCTCGTTAGTTGGTTAATTGTCCAGCACCATTTACAATTGGATGTGGCAAGACTGCAGAGCTTTGATCTGATCCGTTAATTGTCGGATGACTTAGTTCTGTCTATAGCATGCTGCTTCAGCTGTTTAGCATATATGTAGTCCTGTATTGTAGCTGCACCAGGTTGGCACCTCATTTTTAGGTACCCCTGGTGCTGCTCCTGATATGATCTTCTACACTCCTCATTGAACCAGGGTTGGGCATTTGACTTGAAGTAGTATGGGATATGCCAGGTCATGAGGTTACAGACTGTGGTGGAATACAATTCTGCTGCTGTTAATGGCCCACAGTGTCTCATGGATGCCCAGTTTTGAGCTGCTGGATCTGTTCTGAATCTATCACACTTGCCACGGTGGAAGCGCTACACATGATGATGGATGTCCTCAGTGTGAAGACGAGATTTGGATTGTAGCGAGGACTGTGGTTAATGCCTCGATCCCAAAATTCTCATTCTTCTTCCTCGCCCCTCTCTTTCTCTGTAATCTTTTTCAGCCTCTCAACCCCACAAGGTGGCTGTGTTTCCTCAAATTCTGGCCTCTTCAACATCCCTCATTATAACTGCTCAACCATCGGTGGTCGTGCCTTCAGCTGTTTGGGCCTTAAACTCTGGAATTCCCTCCCTAAACCTCTCCACCTCTCTACCTCTCTTTCCTCCTTTAAGACTTTCCTTAAAACATACCTCTTTAACCAAGCTTTTGGTCATCTGCCGTAATTTTTTCTTTTGTGGCTCGGTGTCAAATTTATTGTTTTGTCTTGTTATGAAGCACCTTGGGACATCTTACTACATTAAAGTCGCTATATAAATTAAAGTTCTTATTAAATAAAGATATTATTATTCCGACCAATACAGTCATGTACTATCATCGATCATAGGCACCTGTGATAGTTAGCTTGGTTGACGACAAGGTCACGTAGGCTATTGCCTTGTCTTGGTTGTCTCACCACCCGCATGCAGGTACAGCAAGCAATAAAGAAGGTAAATGGCATGGCATGTAAATGGGGTTGGAGTATAAGAGTAAGGAATTCTTGCTACAATTGTATAGGGCCTTGGGTAAGACCACACCTGGAGTACTGTGCACAGTTTTGGTCTCCAGGGAAGGATATACTTGCCTTGGAGGCAGTGCAACGGAGGTTCACTCGATTGATTCCTGAGATGAGAGGGCTGTCTTATGATGAGAGATTGTGTAGAATGGGCCTATACTCTCTGGAGTTTCGAAGAATGAGAGGTGATCATTGAAACATACAAGATTCTGAAGGGGATTGGCCGGGTAGATGCTGAGAGGTTGTTTCCCCTGGCGGAGTGTCTAGAACTAGGGGGCACAGTCTCAGGATAAGGGCTAGGCCATTTAAGACATAGATGAGGTGGAATTTCTTCACGCAGAGGGTTATGAATCTTTGGAATTCTCTTCCCCAGAGGGCTGTGGATGCTGAGTCTTTGAATATATTCAAGGCTGAGATAGATGGATTTTTGGGGTCTAGAGGAATCAAGGGATAAAGAGATCAGGTGGGAAGTGTTAAGGTCGATGATCAGCCATGATATTGAATGACAGACAGGCTCAAGGGGCTGTATGGTCTACTCCTGCTCCTAATTCTTATGTTCTTATCATCATTATCATCATAGGCAGTCCCTCGAAATCGAGACTTGCTTCCACTCTAAAAGTGAGTTCTCAGGTGACTGTACAGTCCAATATGGAAATTACAGTCTCTGTCACAGGTGGGGCAGACAGTGGTTGAAGAAAAGGGTGGGTGGGGAGTCTGGTTTGCCGCACACTCCTTCCGCTGCCTGCGCTTGTTTTCTGCATGCTCTTGGCGACGAGACTCGAGGAGATCAGTCTGACAGCAACTTGGTCAGTGGTGGTACAACCTAGCCATGATCTGTGATGGACGCTGCGGTCCTGCACCCAGATTGCACTCTGCACCCTTGTCACCCTCAGTGCTTGCTCCAGCTGGTGTTCAACATAGAGGAGTGCTGATTCATCAGAGCATGTGCCACCTAGTCTTTCACGCATTTTGCAGAAGGCTCATGAAACAGGAGCAGGACCCTACTTACATGTTTTAATTGATCCAACCCTGATTTCAGGCAGCCGCCAGCGATGCCTAAAAAGCAGTGAGGACCAATATGGTGGCAGCCATACAGCTGGCAGTTTTAGGCGCAGTTCCCCATGATCAGAAATCGCTATATATTACCCCTGTTTTACACCCAAAATACAGGCAAAACACATAACAATTTATGCCCCAGTGTGTCCAAATAAATGTTGCTGAATGTGGCCCATGGCAAGTGCCAGGAGGTAAGATCAGGCCCACCATGTAGACTGAGTTCGACATGCCTGCTGTATACCTGGTCAGCCAGGTTTTGATTGTTTGCAAACTCCCTGCCCCTAACCTTGGCAAATTTTGTCAGTTTGCCACTATGCCCAATTCTAAATCATAGATATACACTGGTACACAAAGTGAATAGCAAGGGTCCCAGAACTAATCCTTGACACACTCCACCAGTGGCATCCTGCCAAACTGACACCGTTCCGTGCACAACCACCCCCTGTGTCTTTTGTCGCAGATTGTTACCAAACCACTTCAATAATTGCCGCCCTTTTTTGGGTGCTGATTTATCTATCAATCAACTTCCATGATATACTGTATCAAAAGCCTTGCTGAAGTCTAGATAAGCAATGTCCATGGACCCCCATTCAGCCACAAACTTCAGTATGTCCTCAAAGAAGGTTCCTGAAGCAGCTCAAAAAATAATATGGTTTGCAAAACATCAGCAATTATCACCCTAATTTCTATTCTACGCAAACACTTGAACAGACAATTCTCGTCATCTATTAAAATACAACTTCAAGTTGGCATCGTGGACACTTTTAGGACAATCTGGATGGGTATATTCTATCACCTTTACACACAGGACCTTGTTTTAATGCCTGATTCGAAACACAGCACCTCCAGCAGTGCAGACATCCCCGAACACTGTCGTTGTGTCAGATTAGACGATGTGCTCAATTCCTACAGTGGAGCTTGAACCCACAACCTGATACATGAGTACTGAGGGAGTGCAGCATTGTCGGAGGTGCTGACCTGTCGATGAGATGTTAAGTCCAGGTCCTGTGTGACCGTTGAGGTGTATTCATCATCGCATGAATTACAGCCGGGAGTCCTGCCATGCGTCCTCGCCAATGCTCCTCCCTCAAGCAACATCAACAAAAAAAGAAGATAGTTGTTTGCGGGATTTTCCTGTGCCTGAACAAGCTGCCACATTTGCTAACAGTTGCCGTGCTTCAATGTAATTCATTGGGATGGATTTTCATCTTCACCGTTTGACACTAACCAGGCTGAGCGGATCGTCGGCCCGATATCCAAACCACCTGACTTTAATTCCATGGGCTAGAATTTCGCTGACTTTGCGACCGGGTTTTCGCCGCGATTTGAACCACCGCGGCGAAAACCCAGTCAGTGGAATCTTCGGGCACCTTTTTGAGGCAGCGCTTCCGCGTACCGCCGGGGTGAGGAGTGCCAACATGCAACATCGCCAATTGCGTTTGCGATCGATTTTTGGCTCTCTCGAGATCCGCGCAGAATACCGACAGGGTCAAACCTGCGCTGCAGCCCTGCCAACAGTGGTGAGTATGAAGACCTGCAAAAAAGGTAAGTTAAAGTTTTTAATTTTTAAATTCTTTTTCAGCCATTTAGTAGGTAAGGGTTTTGTGAATTATTTTTTTCCTCCCTGCCAAGGCCTCTCTCGCAGTGCTTTCAGCCCCGGACTAAAGTTGCCGAAATTCGTGGTTTGCACTGCAAATCCTCGTGCAACACCGATTTTTACCCATTAAA
Source organism: Pristiophorus japonicus (assembly GCF_044704955.1). NCBI lineage: Eukaryota > Metazoa > Chordata > Chondrichthyes > Pristiophoridae > Pristiophorus > Pristiophorus japonicus. The sequence continues at coordinate 131,913,531 of NC_091984.1, forward strand.
GGCTGAAAACCGGGCATAAAAACGGTAGCGCAGCAAATACGGTAATTTTGGCATAAAATTACCGTTTTTGCTGAAAACTGAAAATCTAGCCAATTATGTATCTGAATCGGGTGGATTTTACAACGGGAAGGGGAGATTCGCTCCACCAGGTTACTGCCCAAGTGGTGAAGTCGAAGGTCTACTCCATTGTTTTGCCGATGTTTCGGAGAAAAGTGATGAGACGCGATATGAACGCAAGCCTTTCTTTGTTCAGAGCAGACTGAATAGCTGGCCACATCGATGGCTTCTATGGATAGTAAATGGAGATGTTTGGTGGCTGTATTAGAATCACCCAATGGCCTTAATCAGGTAACAATCCCCAAACAGAACGGATTTAAAAAGATTCTGAATACAAGCTACTGTACAATGGTGCCCTCTCGTGGTAGGCTTTTCACACAACAGCAGTGTTCGCTCTGCAAAGCAGTGAGCTGGATATTCTGCTCCTGGCTGCCTGTGATTTCGCCCCAGAGGAGCAGCAATGGTGGCGGTGAGTTCTTCCGGGCGGGCGGCCAGCTTCCAGTGCCTTGCTGGGGTTTTCGGAGCCGGTTTCGGTGGGGTGCGGAGTATTACTGCCCGGAATAGGCGAGCCGGTGTGCAATGACCCTGGTTGCGACACCAGCTCGATTTTTGATTCTCGCCCAATCCGTAGCGCCACATAGTGCTGTGTAGCGTGCCCTACTGTGACCGCCTGTGAAAACAACAGTCCAACCTATACCAGCTGCAGTGAGGTAAGTAATGTCCACCTCAGGTACGTGAGATTGTTTTTTTTAATAGTGAAAGTGTGGGTTATGTGTTGGGAATGTTTTTGGTATTGTTTTTTCAGGTTTTTTATTTTCACCCCAGGCCTCTCTTAGAGTGCTCCGTGTGTGCACCTCTGCTTAGATGTACAACCTCTCCCTTACCGCTCCGTCCCACACTCAGGGCCCAGCTGCCCAATTTTGCTGACTGAGGTGCAAACTTTTTCCAGGCAGTATCAGGACTGCCCTGCCATCATTAACGCCGCAAAACCAGCCCAATATTGTCATTAGTTCTGTGCGGATGCCCCTCTGTTTCCCATCAACCAGTATTATTAAGAACCCTGCTTTTATATATATTTTTCAAATTCCCTCCATTGCTGCTCATGTCACACACCAAAAACAACACCGACTTGAAATTGGTTTCTGCTGTGAGCGGTGAGAATCCTCGCACCATACAGACACCAGGAGAGAAAAAGACCAATAGGAAATGATGCACTAAAACAAACTTTGGCATTGTGGCATTGGGTGTGGGGGGCACCAACATTTTGGCAGTATGGGGTTGTAAATTCAGATCTAGGAACAGGAGGAGGCCATTCAGCCCCTTGAGCCTGTTCCACCATTCAATTAAATCACGGCTGAGCTGTATCTTGTGATTCAATTTACCCGCTTTGGTTCCGTACCCCTCAATACCCTTGCCCAACAAAAATCCAATAATTTCAGGTTTGAAATTTTCAATTGATCCACA